>NC_071395.1:18501149-19701149 GCF_022682495.2 Desmodus rotundus
AAGTATTAGGCCTACATAGCCATGGCTACAAGCAAATTATGTGGATTCCAAAGGAGGCTCAAAATAAAAAATGCCATAAATAGAATTTCTAAATATTCTAATATGATTGAATGTATAAGACAAAATGCTACTATAATTCTTTAGATAAAACACAAAGAAATTATACTTAAAATAATTTAATCCTCTTTACTAGAATTTTGCTCATTGTGCATATTTCTTTTAACAGGCTTAGGATAGTTAAATGCATTACAGCTACAGTATTACTCTGATTTCTCTCTAATGCCATTTATGTTTTCTAGAATTATGCTAAGTGAAGAACAAAGTACACTGTGTTAGTCTCATTTATTACAACCATGTCCATAATTTACAAGCTGATTATGCAAGCCTCATACAAGGGATATCAGACAAGAGTTAACCACTGTCAAAGAATGGTGAGCCAGCACATATTTTATCAACCACATTTTCTTACAGAGCTCCCCAAAAAGGACCATCAAGGTCTGCAAATTCACTTTAATTGGAATTAATATTGAAAAGGATGATTTTAAGGTAATTGTATTAAATGCATTAGGAAGCAACGAGGAGTTCTAAGTAAGTAACAGTTGAATGTCACTCCCAACTAAATATAATGACAAAAGAACATACCCACATGGAGGCAATGAGCTTCAGTACAATATTCTTTCCAATAAAATCTAAGTTATGAGATTTATACAGAGAAAAATATCAATTCACTAATATTGTTTTCCTTTCAATGAGACACCCTTTGCTGTTAACTCTTAATTGAAAATGTACACACTGAAAATTTACCAGTTTGACAGCTATTTTAATTTGGGAGGAAAAAGTAAAACACGTTTTTGAAAACATTAAATTTCAGAATTTACTTCAATTGTAGAGAATAACAGAGCTGATGCCTATGAACAACTCTATTACAGAAACACTAATTATTTCCACATCTAAACATTTCACAGCCCATTCAGTTCTCTGAGATGCTTCATTACAGCAAAACCAGTTCAGAAAAACGCTTTCACTGCGTAGCACAGGTATGCTTGTGCTATAAGAAGGTGCAGCTATCACTACAAAGAATTGTGATGTCACAGCAATGACACGCTTGGCCTAAGTTTCCTATGGGTTTTTATTTTTAAATTGTGAAACTAATTTTAGGTTAAAAACACTTTTTTAAATGTCAACAAATATGCAGAGTTCCCAGTAAGTGCTTGACACTATGTGAAAGCAACATCCTAATTTACTCAGTGCCTGATGTCAAAATGACTGCACCAAATCTGAAACATTAAAGTATTCGGAAATCCTAAATTTCTGAACAACCCCCCCCAAGCCCCAAACACAAACCCAGAGGCTTTTTTAGATGTTGCAAGATAAGGCGCCAGAGAACTCTGACCCAGTAACAAATTCCGTTCCTAACTTCATTCATGCAGTGTCTTTGCCCTAAAGTCTCTGAGCTGCATTCATTTGCCTGAACACCAAAAGTGGTATGCCCAGGAATGTAATTCATTTATTTAAGAACTCTTCATAATAAGCATCATGAACTATATCTATTCTACATTTTATGTTATATATTTGTACTAAAACCAAACACACCCCCTATGTTCCTGCAGCACTATACACAATAGCCAAGACACAGGACAACCTACGCGTCCTCTGACTGACGACTGGGTGAGGAAGATGAGGCACTACCTGTACACTGGGATATCACTCAGACATGAAAAAGGATGAAGTATCGTCATTTTCTGACAACATGGATGAACTTTGAGAGTATCGTGCTAAGCAAAGTCAGACAAATAAAGACAAAAATCATAGGACTGCAGCCGTGTGTGTGATAAAACAAAACAAACTCATAGATACAGACAACATCATGGCTGTTACCAGAAGGGAAGCTGTGTAGAGGGATGAAAAGAGTGAAGAGGGTCAAGTGTAAGGGGCCATGAGGAGACTGAAATTTGGGGGATGAGCACACAATGAAATACACAGATGGTGTACTACATAGAAATAATATACCTGAAAATTACATAATGTTATTAACCAAGGTCACTCCAATATATTTAACTTTTAAAAAATCCATAAAAAGTAGCTTTCAACTCAAATAGTTTAAAGTTCAGCTTTTAAAAAAACTTTTTCTGTTCACTGGAAAATTTCTATAGCTCGACTTAGAAGTCTGCTAGACACTTTGGTTGCTTAAAATCAAGTGAAAACCAATTACATCCACATATAACATACAAGCAACTGCCTATTTCCATTTTTTGTTGTCTTCTAGCAAAAGTTAGACAGAAAAGAGGAACTGAAAATATCTCTAATGACAAATTATAGAACTTTATTCACTAACATTACTTAAATAAGTCAAAGCATATTTCAAAGATTTATAGCATAAAATATTCAAATGAGACTAAATTTTATAATCTAAGCTCCTTAGTCCTAGAAGGTGATTTAATTCTTTTGTTTCAAGAGATCAGAATCAAAATTAGCATGTTCAATTTGTTAATCTTACAAGAAGGTAAAGTGTATAAAATTTTAAAGAGGGCATTTAACCATTTTTATCACTCTACTCTTACAATTTGCAATGCAATTCAAGAAACAACACTTACTATGTTTTCAAAGTTATGTGTTAAAAATTCAGAAGTATAAATAGGAAATACCCCATAACTTGCTGTGCGTAATGTGCCCCCGCGTACAACGTGCACCCACGTGTTTGTGTGCATCACACACGGGATTGTAGTGCCCATTATTGTACCCGTGGTATGTAATCATACACTCATGTATAATGTGCATCCTTATTTTCACCTCAGAAGTTTTGGGAAAAAAGTGCATTACACATGGCAAAATATGATAATCTTAAAATAATATATTGTGTTTATATAAATTTAAATATACTGGTAGCTGATAAAATCACTTGCATTAATTACTTTCCTGAAAGTTCACTTCAAAATGAATAAATATGAGTAAATATTTTTTAGAAGTAGTTGAGGGAAATGAAATGTCTGCAAAGATCCGTAACTGTACTCATACTGGTTTTCTCCCTCCCCTATGCTTCGAATGCATAAATGATAAAATGCAAAATTAAACTACTCTGTTCTTCATCTGGCCTTAATCATATCCAAAGCCATTTATCTAAATCTAGGCCTTTGCAGGACACCAGGGGCCAAACCCTAAAGGTATCACTTTACCTGACTGCAGAACTTCCCCAGGCTCCGTGCTTGTCTGTGAGAATGTTTACTATTTTCTGGATTAGCTGAGTTGCTGTCACATGGTCTCGATATTTAGCTGCTCTTATCAAATGATCACACATCTTCTCCTCTTCTCGCTTGTCTGCAGAATACTGGGCACAGAGTGACTTGAATAGGAAAAAAAAAGAAACATCTATTAATCCTATAAAAATATGGGGGAAAAAAACTTCAAAATGCATCATGAAATAATCTCTAATAGGAACTGAACCAATCACATGTTTTTTCTTTATTTCTTATTGTTTATACTATTACAATTGTTCCCACCTTTCGCCCCTTTGCCCACCTCCACCCAACATTTTAAAGGTACTTTTATATTCTTCATTAACTGAATTAACTAAGATTTAGTGACATACTATGAGTACAATAATATTCCAAGAATTTCTCTACATTCATAAATTACACTCAGAAGTGTGTAATATTTAAGCAGAGAACTGGATAATCAGAAGAAGCTAATCAGGGAAGATGCAAAGGGACACATTGCAAGTACCAGAAAGGGTGCTGCATCTGGACTGAGGGAAGTGATAATAAAAGTACACGTCATTGACATTAAATCACTGACGCTAAAGATGATTTTTAATGAGAAGGTTTAACAAAAAATAGTAAAGAGGACTATATAAAACGCTATGAAGAAGACAAAAAATGGAAGATTTTGAGAAGTCATTTTTGTATGCAAATTAAGAGAACCTTTAAACAAAGGCACGGCAAAAAAACATGGGCCAACTTGAAGAGAGAAGCAGTACAGTTTCACCCAACTACAAAACACAAATAAAAAAATGGAAAGGGCCCTGGCTGGTGTGGCTCAGTTGATTGAAGCATCCTCCTGTAACTGAAAGGTTGTGGGTTGAATTCCAGGTCAGGGCACAAGCTTAGATTGTGGGTTTAGTCCCCGGTCAGGGCACGTACAAGAGGCAACCAATCGATGTTTCTCTCTCATATCAATGTTTTTCTCCTTCTCCCTCTCCCTCCCTTCCCCTCTCTCTAAAATCAATTAGTATGTCCTCAAGTGAGGATAAAAGGAAAAAAAAAAAAGTAAAAGAAACTCTGAAATGCATACTGAGTATTAAATACTGCCACTAAGAATCAAAGTACTATATATAGGAAAATGTACAAGGGGGTACCCAAAACACACCAGGATTATCTTCTGGAAGGCAGGCCCCTAGTAGTACAGGGTTCCCCTACTAGGTGAGCGTTCCAGGAACCCATCTGTATCAGTGGAGCCCCTGGCCTTGTTGTGAGAGGCTACATTCAGCTTCAGTCAGTTTTTTTTAAGACTCTTTCAACGTGCTTGCCCATTTCATGATGGGTGACTTTGAGCACACCTGCCCCGACCGCACTGAGTGTTAAGCAGTTTTTGACCAAAAATGGTGTGACTCCCATGCCCCACGCTCCCTATTCACCAGATCTTACCCTTAGCGACATTTTTTTCTTTCCCTGAATGAAAAAAGTCCTCAAAGGGAAATGTTTTGCAGATGTGGAAGAAGTGAAAAAAACAAAACAAAACAAAAAACCAGCAGAAGCACTAAAAGGCATCAAAATTGATGAGTTCAAAAGCTGTTTTGAGCAGCAGAGAAATATCTCAATAGGTTTATTGCATCGAATGGAGAGTACTTAGAAGGTGACTGAAGTTTAAACATGTAAGAAGAAATGCGAAATGAATTCTGAGTTTTTGGGGGCCCCCCTCATATAATATGCAGGGGTGGGCAAACATAGGTTTGTAGTTATTCATATGGAAACAATACAAATAAATAATACAATAATAAATGAATTATACAAATAAACTCACATACTCATAACTGTAAGCATACTTCTTCCCAACGCTGTACATGTGAATAAACATTAAGAGTGGGAGGCAAAAAGGAAATCCGATTCAAGTATCACCCTTGGTAGTATCTCCCGTCAGACTTGGGCATCTAACTCACTTTGGCTCGTTTGCATAACTATTCTCATCTAAAAAAACGGAAGGATTATAATGGCTCTAAAAATTGAACAATTAGAAGATTCTGGACAGCATAGTTTTTAAAAACACTATTAAATGAAAACTGGTATTTCGACTGAACCATCATGTGGATAAAATGAATCATGCTGGGAACTAGATTAATTTATAAGAATTCAAGGGCAATTGTCACATGCTATATTAAAAGACTGACCAAATAAACCACAAGGCAGTTTAGCCTGCCAAAAATATAATTTGAACAAATAAAATTATTAACAAACACTTAAAGGAAGAATAGTTTCAGTGAAGATAACCAGTGAATCGGTACATGGAACAAAAATGCCAACCACTTGGTGACATTTTCAGAGATCTATTCAAGAGCTAGGCAGCACGTTAGAGGATGCATCGTATCCGATCCAACCATGCACTGAAACAACCAGGATACGGTGGTACACATTTGCAGGATTCTTGTATCTACAACACTCTCTGCTGTATCCATCCATCATCTGCCCTTGCCTAACTTCACAAGAGAAAATTAAACTATTGATAGAAATTAGAAAACCACTGGCTTCTATACTCCCCTGAAATACCATACATGTTCATATTAAAAAGTACCAGAATTATAAAAATGCACTATTTAATAGCCTATTATATTAAAAATAATTTAACTTTTCAAGTTACATCTTGTAAACATTTGGTAAGCTCTTAAAGTTTATTTGAAAAGGCATAATCCTAAAAAGAGTCCAAGGTAAGCTAAGTAGTAAAATGGTTTAAAATGTTCTTTAATGGATTCTCCTTTGTAATTTAAACGGCAACTTTTCATATCTGACATAAAATCCATAGATATAAATCACATTAAAGTGCTATTCTTTTCCGATTATCAATCTCTGTCTCATTGTGGAATATTAGAGTCACATCTGACCTTAAAACATGATAAAAGAAAAACAAACAAGAATGTTTTGTAAAGATATAATGAACTCCTATCTATTTTCTTAAATACCTTTAAAATGTAATTTGAACATGTTTTTATTAAAAACCAATGATATATTCTACTTGTGATATATCATTCTAAGTCCATTACAGATCAGGAATACCTGCTTCAAGATCAAATACATGTTACTTATTGCTGGGTTATATATTTGTGTATGTGTGTGTGCTTATGTCTAAAGGTTAAATAGAGGTATTCCAAGAAAGCCTACCAAAATGTGCCATCTATTAATAATATCAAGGGTCAGGTCTAGTACTTTCATTATTTTACTTCATATCAACTTTTCTATTTTCCTGTTTTAAACAACACATAAACTAGATAACATGACATCACACGAATGACCACAAAAATATCTGGATCTAAAAAGAAATGAAGCATGCATCTTGGAAACTAAGAATTAAAATGTATTTGATTATTGCTAAAGAAATCTAAGATTTATTACCAAAACATTAATAAATAAAGATAACATCAATATACCTACTTCTTAAAAGAAATTCACTTACTTGTAGGGAAAATAGAAGGAAATAATCAAAAGGTGAAACGATTTAGACTGGCAATTTATAACTCAAGTGAATATTCGAGTCCTTTAAATGTAAATAAAGAAATAAAGCAACATCATATTTAGTCTTCCCTTCCACATGCTCTGGTACTACCTAACTTCACTATCTGTCCTTTACACTCTTAGAGAGACATGAAATTAAACTGAAGCAGATTCCCTGCCAGGCCAGTGTGGCTCATTGGTTGGAGTGTCACCCCGTAACTAAAGGGCTGTTGTGTCAACTCCTGGTCAGGGCACATGCCTAGGTTCAGTCCCCAGTACAGACGCGCCCAATCCCCAGTATGGGCACATATGGGAGACCACTGATCAATGCTTCTCTCCTGCATCGATGTTTCTCTCCCCCTCTCTCTCTCCCTCTGCCCTACCGCCAATGCAGTGAAGAAAATGTCCTCAGGTGAAGATTAAAAAAAAAAAAAAAAAAATCAAGCAGATTGCTCTAGTATCCTCCTGCCACCTCTAATCACCCTTTTTGGTGATCATTATATCGGTAAACAGTTTGTCTAGACCCCCAGGAAAGGGCACTGAGGGCATGGCATGTAGCCAGTCAATACCTCCGTGGACTGCCCAAGGCCATGGCAAGGGAGTTGAGTTTCGCAGCACTCCCGTGGGCCTGTGATGTTGCCCAGGTAACTGAGCGCATGCACCCCACCCCAGGCAAGATGGAAACAGGAGAATGTTCTCACACTGAGCACGCTCAACCCCTACAATAGAGTTGGATAAGAGCTAAAAAGCCCTCCTACTGTCTTCCAGTACCAGATTGAGGATGGGACTAGGGGAAAGACAGGCAGATGCACAATATAAGTTAAAATGGCAGCATGGAGAGGTGCTGGACCAAAGAGGCCTGACAGTCTAGCCTGGGGAAAAGAAGGGACTGGATTGGAGGTGGACCCACCCAAAACGCACACAAAAGTTTAGGAAGTTAACTAGTCATTCTGAGAAAGCACCAGTCCATCCCATACCCAAAACTAATATAAACCCAGGGAACAAAGAAATTTCTCTCTTGCATGTGGCTGCTGCTCAGGACCTGCACTGGGAAGGTGTGCTGGTCTGTCCTTTCCAAGGGCCACATGACCTGAGCCAGCCCATGGTCCATGGCCTCCAGGAGAGTCTCTTTCTCTATCTCTCTCTGACCTGGGGAAGCATCTGCTGGTGCCTTTGCATGCACAACAGCTGGCAGCAGGGGACTGTATGACCCTAGAAACCACAAGGCCAATGGTGGTGCCGGCTCCACGGGCTGCCTCTGGTGGCAGCCTGAAGCAGGACAAAAGCTGGGAGCAAGCTAAACTACCTGGATGACCACATGGCAGCCACCTCGGGATCCGAAGGATGGTACTTTTAAGATGGAGCAGGAATTCTGGACACTGCCTTTGGTTTGGTCTTGCTGAAGAAAGCTGGGTTTTGTCTGGGCACAGCTTTGTGAAATTTATCTTGGCAAAATCATCTACTCCCATATCATCTACTATTATCAATTTGAACCTAGCTTTCAAAATTTTCATATCAGACCTGGTTGTTTTCCTAAACTGTTCCCACATGTCTATCTATAGGATAATCTGTAATCATCAAAAAAGTCCCTAGCGTTAAATATGTACAAAACTGAAGCCGCCATCTTTGCCCCAAACATGCTATTACGCTTCAGAGGGCAAGCTTTTTTACTGCCACCATCAGTGACTTCCAATGTCCCTCACTTCATACATCATGATTCCATTCCAGCAAAACCTCTACATCACTCTTACCACTGCCCTCATGCAGATCTTAGTTCAACACTCAGCTCTTCGAATAATCTTTAACTGCCCCTCATGCAAATTAACTGTCCTCTTACAGACAGTCCCAGAATAATTTCTAGGAGAATTTATTTTGGCACAAGCATGGATATATTTACATTTATATACCCAATTCTTTAAAAAAAAAAAAAAAGGACATGATTGTCTAAAATATTTAACAATTAAGACTGAATTTTACTGGCTAGAACTTGTGTCTTCTGCAATTCATTAATATGTAGCCTACCCTTCAACATGCTCACCTATGCATCCTATATGCCAGATACACGCAGATTACATGCTACTCCTCAATTATCCTCAAGACATTTTCAAAGGCCAAGAGATACTTTTCTCCCATAGCTTTTGCATGTGAAACAAGATTAAAGATGCTTACTAAAAAGGTAAAATGGTAATTTGAAGGACAGACTGCTAGAGAAAATGAAGTTATACAAAGATATATAAATCTAGAGGTCTTCCAATTTTTTTAATGTGAAAAAAATCGTATGTGAAAAGTTAAAAAATAATTGGAAATTAAATAATTTGTATTGAATTATTATAGATTAATGATCATAAATAAAATTAGAAATATTTTTAAATGGTAAAGCAGCATTTAAAGGAAAATTTATAGTCTTAAAGGGTATATTAGGAACTATTAAATATTTAAAGGAGGAAATAATACAAATCTTAAACTCATTCAGATAATAGAGACTAGGAAATACATTGCAACTAATTTTACATTCCAGGAATAGAAAACTAAAAACCAATATAATTTATGTAACTAAACACAAAACTCCTTAAGAAAATACTCACATTCAACTGTACAAAAAATGGGGTGTACATAATGAGAAATGAAGTTTTTCCGTGGAATGCAAGGTTAATTTACTGTTTGAGTATCAACCAACATAATTTACCATGTAATAAAAAATGGAGAAAAATATACCATCACCTCAAATAGATTTTTTAAAAGAATTTTATAACATTCAAAACCTTTTCATGACGAGGGGGGTAAAACCCACTCTACAAACTAGGAATTGAAAGAGATTTCCTAAACTTTAGGAAGGGCATTTGTGAAAATCATTCAACTAAAACTGGGGAGAAAACGAGTATGTGCTCTCTTATGAATTCCATTCAATACTATAAACCATCATCCTAACAAGCTTAATGGGGCAGCAAAAAGAAATAAAAAGACAGTTTGAAAAGGAAGGAGTAACAGAGTCTTCATTTGTAGTCATGTTCATGGATATAATAATTTTAAGACTTCTAGGGAAAAAAACCTACTGAATTTTATGAGTTTGACAGATTTCCTAAATACAAGAAATTACTAAAAATTAATCTATGTTTCTATATACTGGCAATAACCAACCAGAAAATTAAGAAATAATATCATCTACATGTGCATTATAAACATGAAATATTTAGCAATATATAAATATATACACCTATGTAATAGAAATTATAAAACATTGCTAAGAGAAATTAAAGACTAAATAAGTGCAGAAATATATAATATTTACAGAATTTGACACTCAATATTGTTAAAATGTCTACTTTCTTCAAATTGATTTTATAAGTTTAACACAAGAATAATTAAAATGTTAGGCTTTTTTATGGATATTGACAAGCTGATTATAAAATGTCTATGAACAAAAGAGAACAATATTAGCAAGATAATTTTCTTTAAAAATTGTAGAAAATTGTAGGAGTTTATACTGTTTGAATCATACTATACAATTAGAAATCAAGAGGATTTTTTGGTTATTAAATGAAGAAAGAATATCTTTTCAACAAATGGTGCCAAAACATCTGGCTACCACGGGAACAGAAACAACAAAGAAACTTGCCTTTTGCCATATATGAATTATTTAATTCAAAATGAACCAAAGGCTTGGACATAAAATTGAAACCATGACATTGGAAAAAAACAAAGAAAAAAAATAGGATGACCTTGGGGTAAGCAGAGAATTCCTAAAAGGAACCATAAAAGAAAACCAGCCCTGACTGGTTGGCTCAGTTACTTGGAGCATCATCCCCAAAATTGAAAGGTCACAGGTTCGATTCCCAATCAGGGCACATGCCTAGGTTGCAGGTTTGTCCTGGTTGGGGCGCATACAAGAGGCAACTGATCAATGTTTCTCTCCCTCCATTTCTCCCTCCCTTTCCTTCTTTCTAAAATCAATAAGTACGTCCTCAGGTGAGTATTAAAAAAATCATAACCATTAAAAAATTGAAAAAATGGACATAATCAAAATTTACAAAACCTGCTCTTTAAAAGGTATCATTTGGAAAATGAAAAGGTAAGCCACAACTGACAGTTTCCTTACAGGATATATAAAGAACACCTATGACTCAGTAAGACAAACAAACCAATTTAAAATAATGGGCAAAAGATTTGAACAGACAGTTCACAAAGGATATACAAGTGACTAGTAAGTATACAAGAGAAAAACAAACTAAAACCACAAAATGCTGTCACTATAATCCACTGAAAGACTGTAATTAAAAATACTGACAATACCAAATATTGGCAAGGATGTAAAGCCAATGGAATTGTCACACCTACCTAGCCAGTTGGAGTATAAAATCTATAGCTACTTTAGGAAATTATTTGGCAGTTTCTTGTAAGCTTAAATGTGTACTTGCAACAGCACCTAGCAATTCCACTCCCAGATATTTCCTCAAAAAGAACATATTTACACAAAATTGTATTATATGAAATGCCCATAGTTCTTCTAGTCATAGAGCCAAACAATGGAAATGACCCAATATTGACCTATAAATAAGTGGATGAACAAAGTTATGACTCAGCAATAAAAAGTAACAAATGAGTGATACACACAGTAATGTGAATACTAAGAATTTATACCAATCAAAAGAATACAGACATTAGAGTACCTGTTACAGAATTCCATTTGTATGAAATTGTGTATTATGCCAAACTACCTATAATAACAGAACCAGAGGAGCAGTTGCCTAAGGTCGGGTGTATGTATATATCGAGAAACTGACCACTGTGAATCACAAGGGAATTCTCTGAGATGATAGAAACCGTCTATATCTTGACTATAACTATTACACAGGTATACACACTTGTCAAAACTCATCAAACTGTATATTTAATTGGGTGTATCTTATTACACATAAACTATTCCTCAAAGTTTATTAAGTTATTAGAAATTAAATAGGCAATGACAGGGAAGAAAGTAGTTAAAATACTCATGTGCAAAAATAAGCTCATATACCAAAAATAGGTAAATACCCTCCTCAAATCAGTACAGGACAGATACACAATGAAACACTGAATAAGAGACAAGTACTTCACAGAAGTGAAAAACAGATTATAACAAACAGGAGAAAAGATGTACAGCTTCATAGGTAAATAACATCCAAAATAAAAACACAATGAGGTAATACTACACAACTAACAGAACGCTAAAATAAAAATCTCTCATCAGTTGTTGATGAGAATGTGAATTACTGGGAACAGCGATATACTGATGTTAGGAGTTGCGAACCAGTGTGGTAATACTTATGAAAAATAAAACATGAATATTTTCCATCAAGTCATTCCACACTACTGAAATGCATGAGCATGTCCCTCAGAAGACTGACTTGAACATGGTGAAAACAGCATTATTTCTATTTCAGTTAAAACCTGAAAACAACCTAACTGCAAGAGATTATGAACAATGAATAGTCTACTCATGTAATAGAAAACTATTATACAGCATTCAAAATAAAATAGAAAAATTTAACAAACTGAATGAATTTCACAAACAATGTTGAACTAAAAATATCAAGTTAAAACACAATTTATGATTCCATTAATATTAAAGTTCAAAATTTGGTTTAAAAAAATTACAATGCTAAAAAACTTAAATATTAAAAAAACAAGTCATTCCATAAAAGCAGAAGAGTATAACACTATTTAGCTTAATGAAGCAAAACTGGGTTTTGATTAGAGAGAAATACTTAGAGGGCTTCTCACGAGCATTTTCTTCACATATCAACAGAGGAAGATAAATTAATCATGTTATATACACAATGTTCCTAGAATTAAGGTTCAGTCTGTTTTATGAGAAACAGATTATTAAGCAAATTTTCATTAAGTTTGCATATTGTTGTGAAATAAAAATGAATTTCAGTTAAACATTTCAAAGCTAAAATCTTTAAAAATATTATATAGGCCCTTCTCCTAATTTAGTAACATTTAACTAAGCAAATAAAGTACATTGTATTGTAAATTTTTTAAACATACATGTTTTTAAAAACAAATCATAAAGTAAATACTTAGATAAAATAAAAGAACGTTCTCTCCCCCACCTCCTCTTTGTTAGGCCAGTAGTTTTCTAAGGAGCAGGGGTGGGGGGATCACTGTTAACAGTGAAACGCAGCTCCTGTGTACAGTAGTGGGGTCACACTACACAGCATTCCGTATCAGGACACAGAGTCCTACCTTCTTTCTTTTCCATGGCTAAAGAATATTATTTTTAATTAACTAAACACACTTTATGACAAACACTTAAGTGTGTACTACCTTACCTCCCAATTTGCCCCCAATTTAAGTCACACTATAAATTACTTGTCTAATTAGAAACCATCTGAAAGGGAAATCACCTAAGGGACAAAAAATTAAGCAACTTTTCAATATTTCACTTTTGGAGGTCTTTGCACTTAATCCCTTTAACTCAGATTTAAAATCGAATCGGGGAAAAAGAAAAAGGTTACCCACAGAAATCTTACAAGGACTCCTGAAAAACAGACGTAGAAAAATGAAAGCTTAAAAACCTCAATAGCAAACAAAAGTCAACCACTGACAATGTGTGACAGCCACCTTTAATTCTGAAGTGATTCTTCTGTCATCCAACGACTCAAAGTATTGATTTCTCTCAGCATGAAAAAGCCTAAGCCAATGAAACAGCTATAGCATCATCCCACCCGATAATAGCATTCAAGGTTAAAACAGGCAGAACACTTATCAAAACAAAGTATCTCTTCCATTTCTTATTGTTTTAATGGACTGGATGCAGTGTGTTGGGTTCTTATCTCTACATACTGCAGTCTTCAAACAATATTTTAAAGTAATTTGAAAAATAATATAGGTTCTAATTTTTTACCTTAGGCTTTTGATAATTAAAAAAACTTGTTTTAAAATGCTTTTAGATGATATTTGAAAAAGTGAGACAACACAAAGAAGGCCTCAGTTTCTACTTGTGTGTCAAATCCACAGAGTACTCTGTTTTTATTCTTTCTTTACAGTTACTTATTAACAAGGAAAACAATACAAAAGTCTTAGGTAAATGCCAAAAGCTGATTTCTTCAACAATGCCTGCATACATCATGTATCAGTTTGGCAAATAAAGTACAATATGCTGAGCATCTGTGATCAATAAAATCAACCTGAAACTTAAACAATGGGTAGGGTTAAACTCAAATAATTATATTTTTAAAAAAGCACAATATAGGACAGTAATGTATCTTAATATAACATAATATATAGTAATTATACCCATACACATAGAGAGAAATCGAGCAGCTTTAATTTCTTAAGCTTTGCTTTTTTTAATCTGTACAAGAGCTGGATGATCTTAAGCAAAAGCTACCATCCTTTAACTCAACAAATCCACTTAACCTACAGACTTTTTTAAGCACACAAAGCTAGGGTCTCTTACTTGTTTAAGGCTAATATGACTAAATATAAATAATATTTACAAATAAGTCTTATGCTTAAATTTCAAATAAAAATAGTTCGACAACAAGCAAGAAAACACAAAAAAGTGATTACTCATTCTTAGCAAAACCGTAACGCACACTTTGGTGAACAGGACCAACTCTAGAGACAGACAGCCAGAGTTTAAACCTCGGCTCTGACACATGCATACTTGTGCAAGTTATTTGAAAGCCCTGCACCCCAGTGTCCTCACATAAAAAAGGATATAATGCGGTGCGCTTCTCAGGAGTATCAGAAAAGAACTGACACACACAGTGAAAACGTTACCAGGCACGCAGTAGTGACACCGCACATCTGCAGGGTTAGTCGAGACGCAAACAGTCCTTTTCTTCCACCTTTCAGTGTTTAGAGACCGGGGAATAAGAATGATTATAAGATGAGACACTGCTAAAAGAGGCATATATTGTGTATTTGGGAGAAGTGAAAAACAACTGTGTAGAATCAGGGAAAGTTACACAGAGGAATTAAAGACTAAGTAACCAACAACCAAGAACAAACAGCTCATTTAAGATTAAAAAATGTAAAAATAGCACAATAAAAAGGCAAAAATCAAAGCTAAAAGAAGCAGCCTAAGTAAATACCTTTTATAAAGCAAAGATAAGAGTAACAGAATAAGACATGTAATTACCAAAGCCTTTTCCTTTTAAATATCCTGATATATGCTTGTTGATATTTTCTGTGGGTGCCTAATATATCGTTTCCTCCATTAAAAATTATTCGTCCAAGGATTATATAAATTATTTAACATATAAATATTTGACTATATTTATATTGCTTTGAATATTATTATATTGCTGGAACTTCTTTGTTTTTCAAATATACTAATAGACTAGTTCAAAAAGAACACATCTGAGGATCAGCTGGCTTTCAGGTACTTCTTCCCAAAATATCTGTAATAAAGAATGAGTTTTTTATTTTACTTTTTAAAATGCACTGAAAACTGATACTTTTTGAAATAGTTTGACAATGCCAGACACTGAAGCTATAAAAGATTCTAAATATGTATTCGATCTGTAGTTATCTCTTTGTGGACCAGTGACAAGCAGCTTGGTCCACTGACCACATTTACGTCACACTCGTCTAACAGGCAAACAAGGAAACTCTTTATGAGCTGCAGCACTGCCGCCTTGCTCTCGACGGTGACACACTTGATCTTCTATACAGAACTGTACTAGTAAACCAAAACAAAACAACATTCTAATTTCATAAGAGCAAACTTTAAGTGATAAGTATTGTATGAAATACACTATGAAGATCCTAAATTTGCTTTCCTTCTTATCTATCTTTATTTTAAAGTTCATTAAGAAAAGGTAATTTTTACAGTGAGACATGATTCTGTCAACTGTTAAGATAACTATGACATATCATAAATTGAAATCTCTAAGAAATATATTCAGGCCTTTTCTTGGAAAAGATTTGTAATAGCATTAAGAGATCCAGTCTGCTATCAATATATTTTATATTATTAGAATGTACTTAGAAGATAATAAAGAAAAAGTACTTTTCAGTTTGGAAATAATTTGGTCAGCATTGCTCACAGGTAGGAGTTAAGATTTTACCTATGTTATACTTCCTTTGCTTTTTTCTTGCTTCCCATCTTTAACAGAGTGCCCAGGAATATACTAGCTCTGTTACTTGAAGCTAGAGAAGCATCACTCATAATTTTCAAACAAAGGTAGAAACATCAGCTCCTGTAAAAGTGGCCCTCCTTTGCCCCAACAATGACAGCTCTTTTAGTTTCACAAATTATCTCTAAATTAACTCTAAAAATTATCATACTTTTATGTGTGTTATATACATGCACTCAGTACAGGTATATATAATATGGTCTGTTCAAAAGGTACCCACAAAGATTGAAAACAAAAAAATGCTGTGAGCCCAGCTTTTAATTGTGCCATTATCAAGAAGGTAAAATAGAAAGTGAGATGAGTTAAAACCCATTCTGGAAGAATCTCTAAAAATAGTGCATTCCAGACTAAATACACCAGACATTGGAAATATACTGAGGAGTATAATCACTGCATTATCCAGGTGTAGAATATATACCAGAACATATATGGTAAACCAGGATGGGAGTTTCCCTTAAGGAATTTGAGGGTCCCATTGTCATGCAACCTGAGAAAGGAAAACCTGAAACTACAAAGAACCAATACTCTTTCCTCTCTAAGACTGGAGGCAGGTGGACCTGGACTATAATAAGCATGAAAGTGGTTAAAGAAACTCTCTCTGTTGGGGAGCTGAACTAGCCCCTGAGACAGGGCAAAGGGACAAGGGCTACAGAGAAAGAGGTCAAGAAAGGGTCAAGCAAAAACCTCCCATGCAGAATCATGACCTATGAACTCCAGGAGATGCAATATCCAGTACTGAGCTTTATTTTCCTTTTCTGCATTGTTATGCCCTCTACCATTGTTGGAAACGCCACCTGTATGATAGTAAGAAGTGGCTTCCTGAGCTCTGACACAGCCATGGTCTGGATCAGAGTCCTATGGCAGAGGGAAGAGTCCCAGATGAACTGTGGGACATAGAAGCATTCTTTGGATATTGACAGTGATGGCTTAAATAGTTTTGTGAACAATAACCCCTGCATTGTTGAATATAGCCTGGAGTCACAGCATTGGATGGATGGATTGTCAAATCCATCCACTCTTCACAAAATTACGGTAGGCAGGCACTGTCATTACTATGATACTAGGATGAGGCAATGGAGGGGAATGTCCAGTAAAGTGATGCTCAAGGTGATGCAAGAAAAACTTCTAGGCTGCATGAAGCAAGAAATGCCAGCTGTTCAAGCTGGATGCAAAAAAGGAAGAGAGATACTGGAGACCTAACTGTGAACATCTGTGGATACTGGAGAGTTTCAAAGAATTTGAAAAGGTTAGTCTATGTTTTACAGAACACAATAAAGCATCCAACTGTGTCAATCACAAAAACCTATGGCTGCTCTGAAAGAAACGGGCATGCCTCGGCACTTAAGGGTCCTGATACATAACCTGTATTGTAAACAGGAAGCCACTCTCAGGACAGTACAGGGAGACACAGAATAATTTCCTACAGGGAAAGATGTCAGGCAAGGGTGCACTTTATCTCCTTATTTGTTTAGTTTGTACAAAAAAAAAAAAAAACAAACCTTAACATACAAAAAAACTGGGCTGGGACTCAGAAGAAGGAAGAGTAAAAACCGACCGAAGAAATATCAGTAACTTAGACATACGAATGATACCATGTTACCAGCAGAAAGTAACAATGATTTGAAACGAATTCTGATGAAAGTGAAAGAACAAAGTGCCAAAGCAGGATTGCATTTGATCATTAAGAAGACAAAAATCACAACAGAAGAAATAAACAACTATAACAGACAGTGAAGATGCTTAAATTGTTACAGATGTTGCTTACCTTGCTTGGTCAGTTCCAATGGAGACTGCAGCCAAGAAATCAAGAGAAGGATGAGACCCAAAAGGCCAGCAAGGGGAGAATTAGGAAAGATCATAGAGAGCAAAGATATGTCCTTAGAGGCCAAAATCATACACTTGTATTTCCAGTTCCTATGTACAGATGTGAAAGTAGGACAGTGAAGAAGGTTGACAAAAAAAAAAAAAAAAAAAGATTCATTAAAACCACCAAGTGGGTCCTAGAGTAAATCAAGCCTGAAAAAGGGGGAAAAAATTAAAAAAATTTAAAAAGACAAAAATAAAGCTGTCCTACTTCAGGCGCATTTTGATAAGGCAGGGTTCTTTGGGAAAGACAGTAATGCTGGGAAGACAGAAGGCAGCAGGAAGAGAGGAAGGCCAGCTATGAGATGGACTGACTCCATACCTGAAGCCACGGGCCTGAGCCTGCAGGAGCCGAGCAGGGCTGCTGAGGACAGGACAGTGTGCACATCCCTCATTCATACAGTCACCGGGAGTCAGAGCCGACTCAACAACATGTAAGACACAGTGCTGTCTCAGCTCTCACAGCTAGTGAACGGCAGAGCCAAGATTAATGCACAAGGTTATCTGTCGGGACAGTCAGAACTGTGCTAAAATGCACCATGGTAACCATGTGGTCTCATTGACTGGGCACTCAAACTAGAGTGGTCTGGACATTGAAAAGTCCTAGAATACTCCTTTAATTAGCAATGCTAGCATTTTATCACTTTCGTGATTATGTATCAACATCATTTTTCCCTAAGGTAAAGAAAATAATCATGACAGAAAAGGTACAATTTAAAAAATATTGTCAAGCTTACCATCTCACTATTCCTGCCCTATAGATGGAGAAATACAGAAAAACAGGTTAAGGAAGATATCAAAACCATAATGCTCACAAGAAAATACCAAACTGGGATGAGAACTGCCATCCTAATACTTTGCTATGATGACTCAAGATCTACTAATCAACCATCTCTTTGGAAAAGACAATTGATTATGCAAATTGTGTATCAGAAAAGGAATACAACAAGACAATGCGTGCACTAATCACCAGTGGAGACCCATCACGGAAAACAGAATGGCTTCAGTTTTAGCTTCAAAAAAGTTAAAGAGGGAGAGAAACATCAGTGTGGGGGTACCTCTTGGGCATCAAACCAGCGACCCTTTGGCTCACAGGCCGGCTCTCAATCCACTGGGCCACACCAGCCAGAGCTACAGAAGACATTTATTACATAAAAAATTAAAAGTGAAAAATATTTAATGTCTTCTATATACAGGTTTTAGATAATACTGACATTATAGGTTATTTCTGAGGCAGCACAAAAAGTTAAGAATACCAAGAAGGTATTCTTATGAAAGATCTACACTTTTGATAAGAGAAACCAAAAATAGAAAGGTGAAACTACAGAGAGAACCATGAGAAGTAAAAAGCTAATCAGAAAAACACTGGGTAAGAAAGTCAAGCCCCAAAAAAGCAAGAGGAAAAAATCCAAATATTATTAAATTTTTTAATTTTTTAAAAATAAAAAGGAGGGGCTGGTCATCAATGTCCAATGATGCAGAGACCAAAGGAGATGACTAATGAAAAAGAGCCACTGGATAGTATAATTAGATCATTAATGATATTCAAGAGAACATTTTTAATTTATTTGCTCCTGGATTGAAGATGAAAAGGAAAGAAGAGAAGCCAGGCAGCAAGACACTGAAAAGCAAAGCGGGGTGAGCAGGTAAACACCATGCTAACCAAAAGCTTGACAGAATGAAAAAGCAAAGTAAAAATGGAAGCTTGGGAATTCTACCAGCATTTAACAAGGTTACCCAGCTTCAATATATGATAATTAGAGGAATATAAATATATCAACACTGAAAAGCTAAAACGTACTTCCAGAGAGATCACTCAAAAGGGAGACAAAAATAACTCCCAATATATTAAAATAATATACACTTTGTTAAAACAAAACCACAGAGGGTAGTCACTAATTATAAGATAGCCAATAACATCAAGTAAAAATAAGACCTTTCAATCAAAACCACTCTTAACAGTAAGCTGCCTATTTCATACTTAATGAAGGCCTGGAACTAAAAGTTCGTGGTATTCTGGAAACAGGTATCAAGGCAGATCTCACAAGTAACAGAGGCGCATCATCTGAGGATCTTTTTCACATTAAGAACCCTATTAGAAAGAAAACACTAAAAGGTAATTGAATTTCCCTCAGTTATCTTCATCTCTGTCAGCTCCTGCTACAATAACTTACTCTCCAGAGCAGAGATAACTCAATTCTGTCCAGCAAGCATATGTTATGAATCTCCAAAGCAAACTTGTCTAAATCATTCTGGTCTTCTATCAAGGTTGGCTGTGGATATGAACTCTGACAGAAAGCAAACAAATATATTTTTATCTTTTCAGTAATTCACTTCTCCATGCTTCGATGGAAGAAATCATGAAACGAATATATGAACTACAATTATAAAGTCATCTGAAATGGTTCCCATCATTTAAATAAAAATACTTAATTATGAAAACAATTATTAGTATATAGCAGAATTGGTAAACTACCCTGTATCAATTTCTTTATATACTTTTATCTAATAGTTTGAGATCAAGAAAAAAAGATTACTAATCAGATGCTACTTATAATGATCTCACAAATAGTATTTCAACTATTTAATGCTAGAATAGCTTTTAGTAAAACATATTTTAGAAAATACAATACTAGAAAATTCATTTTCAAAAAAAGTGTCTACGAATAACTTAAATAAAAGGTCTGACAAGAAAATGTATTGCCTATCCGTATTCTAAACAAGCTGTTTAAAATGGAAATGAAAGGAAAATAAACTAAAAATAAAGGGCAATAGGCATGAGAAATCCTGTGTTTCTTAAGTTACAATCTACAAAACACCAAGATTATTCAAAACATAGGACTAACTTAAATTTAAATAACTAATAAACATACCATTGCTCTGAAAAGCTTTAATTTAGATTAAATTTCTCAAATGAAGATGCTGACTTGGCTATGCTAACCACAAAAATAATGATCATAACAATCACTAACACACAGCTTACAATGTGTTTTAACCCACATTATAAAATTTTACTCTCCGCAATACATCTTTAATTAAGGTTTCATTATATCCACTTATAGAAAGGAAACTAAGACTAAGAGAAGTTCACTAAATTCTTCCTAAGACTTTGCAACTGATGAACAGTGGAGCCTAAAATCGAAACACGCTGTCTAGCTCCACGTTCCTGCTCTAACCCTGTTAACACAGTTTCGAATTTAGGTTACCCTTAAACACCAGAGAGAAGCTCAAACAATGTAGCCAACAATGCTCCTTGCAAATTTTTAATGTAAAGTCTTCTGACCTGCATTTTATAGTTTAAATTGCCTATTCCTTAATTTCAAGCATAATCAGCACTTTTTGGATTGGGGAACTCAAATCTGTAATTTGAGAGCACCACTCATGGATGGCAATTTGAAATAGTATTGTAAACTATTACTCTTGCTGGTCGTAGGGTAGAAAATAGTTCCACCATGGCCCTTCTCACTTAATTAATCCTTTCTATGTCCACAGAGAACTAGCCTTCCCACTTTTAATCAGAAAAATAACCCAAATGTGTAGGCTGTAATTAGCATTCACTGAACAATTATTTACTGAGCACCTACTATGTATAGGGCCATGCCCCAGGCACTATGAATATGCGACAAAAAGACACCAGAAAAGGAACAGCAAAGTGATTAGTAAAGGGAAAATAGGATTCTGATAAAAGTTGAGACAGGAAAGAGTAGTCAACAGCATTAGATATTGAGGTGACGTTTATTAAAATGGAAACAAAGACAGATGAATACTGGGCTTGGTCATACTGAGGTCACTGGTGATCTCAAGAAGTTTCACGAGGGAGTAAGTGGTAGTGGGTTAGAAGTCTGACTGCCGTGAAGCCACAGTGCCCTGTGGAGGCTCAGAGGGAAGAGAGAGAATGCCTGAGTGTGGAAAACTAATTCAAAAACTGACTACTGGAATGATAGAAAATTAAGAGAGGAGAATGGAATCAAAAGAAGTTTCCAAGTTTTTCACTTGCTTAAAGATAAAAGATACTGTGACGTGTTCCTGTGCTTTCCCACTAGAAAAGGAGGACTGATTCACACAAGTTAAGATGAGTAAGCAGAGTCCTGAGAAGTGAGAGGGGGGGAGGGCTCTAAGAAACAACCAACCAGAATGGCCACTATCTAATGGGACAGAAGAAAATCCAATATATATTGATTAGCTTGGTGGTAGATTTAGCATTCATTGCAATCTGATGAGATCTACTTTTTTAAAAGATCTTATTTATTTTTAGTGCGAGGGGGAGGGAGGAAGAAAGAGAGGGAGAGAAACTTCCCTGTGCAAGTCGGTTGCCCCTCCTATGGCCCGCAACTAGGGACCTGACCTGCAAGCCAGGCACGGGCCCTGACCAGAATCTAGCCATGACCTTCCACTTTGCGGATGCCCAACCCACAGACCATGCCAGTAGGGCTGATGAGGGTTAAGGGCTTCACATGGCAATAGGAGTAGAGTGGAGCATTTCGTTTCCTTTGGGGGTGACCGGAGTATGCATTCATTTACTTGGGTTATAGGAATGCAAGCCTTCCAGAGAAACTTAGTAGGATGACTGGGAGTTACTGAACACCTAATAAAGTTTAAGTGCATAAATGGAATGTTAAATAAATTAGTTCAACTGAATACTTGGCAAAGAATTCAGTAACACTCCATGGTACCAACACTCCAAGACAACTTGGTACTATTATTATCCTCAACATATGTGACTCAAGCACAGTGACACTACAATTACAACTATCTATCAGCTCATAACATCAAAATATAACTCATATCAAGATATACCTTGTCTAGGCATTAAGTCTGTGTTACCAAATTGCTACCAAATGTGTCTATCCCCAACAGTCAAACCCTCAGTGTGTTGTAAACTATTCTCAATTTCCCCTCCAACATGGTTTTTCTCCTCATTTTCTAATCCAAGAGGATTATAGTAAAACAAACTATTTTAAGTTTTTTTGCAATACTCAATATACTCACCACATTCATAAACTCAAAGGTATTTTTTTAAATAATGTCAAAGAGAAATTCACATAAAATTAGCCACTTTAAAATTTAAATGATTGTGTGATAATCTTGATCATATGTTTTACAGATATATCACATTAGTTTAAATAAACTAAACTTTGATAGACAAGTCTTATAACAAAAAGATTGCCATGAATTGTGTACACATTTACAAGACAGGGTCCAGTGTCATACACAACATAATTTCTTAATAAACATCCTGTTTACAGCTGTAAGATTAAAAAATAAGGTTAGGGTGTACACCTAATCAATGATGTCATGACATCCAAGGAACCCCTACATAAATCAAAAGCAGAAGATGTCAAAGATAGCCCACGCCAAAGATAATCACGCAATGAACTCCAGAGCTGTGCATTTCAGATCTACACTGGCATCAACCCCTGGATAATAAATGAAACAAGTCAGCCACTTCACAACCACAAATGGCATGTTAAACACATGACAGCATCTCCTTTTTTCATGAGGAAGTAACTAGCGTAGATGGCATTCAGATATATTATTACAGAATTCACAGCATAAATTCAAGGCTGAATACAGATAACCTTTAGAATATAAGCTGTCTAGGAAAATATATGCTTCATCCTGTGTAGAGTATTATTTAAGATTTCAGAGCAATATAGTTAAAAATATATTAAACATGAACATGCTTCAATCACTTGGGCTTTATGGCATAAACAAAGGAAATTCTCTTTTCTGTGAAAATAAGACTAGTAAATTAAAAATACATGTTTGCTGTCTTAAAAGTGATTCTCATGTGAAACAGTTGAACAAATCTGTTTTGTCCACTAAAAATTTAGATGAACAATAAAAGTTTTGGAAAAACTTGTTTTTACTTAGGCATTTTATTATCATGCCTTATAACATTACAATATTATAAATCTCAAAGCAAGGTAAAGATTAACATGAAAAACTGTACTAGATAAAGCATAAAATTAAGTAGCTGAAAATAAAGCTACTGTATGCCAGAAATAAATCCTATTCATGCACTTTATAGAAATCTAATGAATATGAATCAAAAGCATAGATTAGAAATTAAGAGATAAATTGCCTAGATCTGAATTCTAGTTGTAACTCTGGGCTATTTCCTCCTTATGCTGTTTCCTCACTTATAAAATGAGACGCAGTAATAGGACTATCTCAGAGGTTTATTGTAAGGATTAAATTAGTTAAAATGCATAAAAATTCCTAACAGTTCCTAGCAGAACATAAGGACTCAAACAATATCAGCTACTGTAGTCACCATCACACCTCAACTAAACAACAAATATATAAACTGTTTGGTCCAAAGCAGTATAATCTCTTGCATAACACAGTGTGTTAAAAAGTATTTTTCCTCTTTTCAATTGTTGGTTATAAAATTCTCACAATATGCCTCAGTTCCCTTTTTACAATTCTCCAATTATTTTTCTGAAATATTTACTACATGATCTTTCATCCTATATCCTTACTCCACCTGGAAGACTTTTTTTTGTATATGCTGCCTTTACACTATTATTTTAATTAGTATTGTTTATCTGGAAAGACAAGTACTACAGCCTCACCAATCTTCTTCTTTTTTTTTCCCCCTCTAATTTTATTGCTGTTCAACCCGCCTAACCCCAACACCTCCCCACCTCCCTCCCATTTCCAACCCCCTCCCACCCCCCCGTTATTGTCCATGTGTCCTTCATAATTGTTCCTACAAACCCGTCTCCCCTGAAATTCACTCCCCTCTCCCCTCTGGTCACTGTCAGCCTGTTCTCAATTTCAGTGTCTTTGGTTATATTTTGCTTGTTTGTTTGTTTTGTTGATTAGGTTCCTGTTAAAGGTGAGAACATATGGTACTTGTCTTTCACTGCCTGGCTTATTTCACTTAGCATAATGCTTTCCAGTTCCATCCATGCTGCCACAAAGGGTAGGAGCTCCTTCTTTCTCACTGCTGCATAGAATTCCATTGTGTAAATGTACCACAGTTTTTTGATCCACTCATTTGCTGATGGGCACCTAGGTTACTTCCAGCACTTGGCTATTATAAATTGTGCTGCTATGAACATTGGGGTGCATAGGTTCTTTTGGATTTCACCAATCTTTTTTCATAAATCTTAGGGCTATATTAAAGCATTTTTTCCAGATATTATATTTCTAAAGGGGATAAGTAAATTCCAATCTACTCCACTGTTATTCTAATAGAATGGTATACTAATGCTATTATATTAAATGTACATATTAATTTCAAAAAATCGAACATTTCTGTGACATTAAAATGTTCTCTTTTTGAAGACAAAGAATGCTGTGGAGACAATTGGGAAATATGAATAAGATCAGTAGATTAAATAATAGCATTGTATCCATTTTAATATTCTGATTTGATAATTGTGTAAGATTAAAACAGGAAATTCTCACTAAAATAATTAGAGATAAAAGGGTATTAAGACTTCAACTTACTCTCAAGTTCAGAAAAATAACAAAAAAAGAGGGACAATATGGTGACAATACGATCACAGAATCTAGGAGAATAGTTACCAGGAGTTTTTTAATTATTCTTATAACTTTCCTGTAAGTCCCAAATAATGTCAGAATAAGACCAATTCATTCTCATTCTCTCTCCTCCCTCCCTCTCTGCCTCTCCTTTCCTCTCGCACACACAAACACATGCACAATGGTGTGCCAAAAGAATTTTTAAAACATGCAGTACCTAACTACTTAGTCAGGGACACTGACCTCTTTTCCCTTAGATTGTCAAATTAAAAAACAACAGCCAACACAACAATGTCTGTCTGGTGTGAATGAATCAAAATAAAATCTTTATTTTTGTCAGTCAAAAAATATATTTTTTGGTGTGCCACAGAATTTTAGTGATTAATTTTTGTGCCATGAGATAAAAAGGTTAAATATCACTATTCTAGATCATAGCCTTAACAATCTAAAAGTAATGTTATTTCTTCTTTTCTACAATTTACATCACCTTGCACTTACAAGAACATCAAAATATAGTTAAATAATGATGACAGCCGATAACATTTTCTCCTAATAATAGAAATGGCTTTAACCATTTAAAATGATGTTTAGTAAACAGTCTTTATCATATTCAAATTGTTTTCTTACATCTTTTTTTTCTCAGTTTTATTGAGGCTGGTTGCTGAAATCATATACTTCTTTCCTACATGTGCTGATATCTTCACATACTGTTTCTATTTTAATTTGTTTTCATATAATTTACTTTAAATGTAGAAATCTTAATATTAAATCATCTTTGAATTCCATTAATAAATTCTAAGTGGTCACAGTATATAAATCTTTTATTATATTGTTGGAGTATGTTGGTTAAAGTTTTAGAATTTTGTACCCATATTCTTAAGTGAAATTGATCTTTTAGAGTTCGATTTTTCCAGTACCATTCTCATGTTGTGATGATTGTATAAAATGCACTGGGGAAGTCTTCACCTTTTTTTAATGTGCCAGAAAAGATCAGCAACATTTGAATTATCTGTTCCTAACGTGTAAGAAAGTACCCATACTGGTGCTTTGTATGTTTTTCTAATTCTTAGCAAATATTCTCGTCAAATCTTCTAGTTCACCTTCGGTTTGAAGTTTGCTCATTTATATAGCTAGCGTCCTCTAGGAATTGATGTGTGATCCACATGTTCAGGCACCACTGCCGAAATAAGCAATGGGCCCAGGAGGGGTCCGTCGCTTGGCGCCCTGTGAGGACCTGAGAAGCAAGCTCCATGCTCCCCCACTGCCTCTGCCGCAGAGATGAGAGTGCTCTAAAACCACAGGGAAAAGGAACTTCGTGCCTGTGTTCAGCTTCTCTCCAGAAACCTAGAAGGTTGCACCTCTTCCATAGGGGTTTTCCTTTCCAGTTAGCCAGCTCTGTCTTGCCCAGAGGTGGCAAGTCCTTCACCAATTTACTTTATTGCAAAACTATCAGATTCAATACCCAGCTCCCATTATTAAGATCAGGTCACAAACACAGAAGCTGCTGCAAGTACCGTGCAGAGGAACTGGAGTAGAGGGCGACAGAGACTTGCACCATCTCCCCGGATTCTCCCACAAGGTGAGACTTAATTCCAGACGACATGTGTGAGCACACAGCACTGACTGCCATTCTACCCACGCAGTGGTAACCTCCTCACACACCCACATGTCTGACCCACCTCAAATTCCGCGTGCCTGTGAATATCCTCCGCTCGCTGCCGGCTCAGGATAAATTCAGCTTCATTCGCTACTCTTACTAGATGGTCCTTCATTGTTTGGCTCAGCAACCTATAAAGAGATGAATATTATCCAGTAAATACAAGGTCTGTCAGGAAAAAGCCCAGCCACTCTTAATATAACAAGAGCAGTTTGCGTGACACTGATGTAACCTGGCAGCCAAGGAGAGTAGACTGCAGTGTGCATGCATGAGCAATGATGACTTCACTGTACTAGTCAGTGGGCGGCCACTGAATGAGCATGTGCACTGTGTGGTCGTCATATTCAAAATGACTGAGCCAGTAGAGCAACAAATCTGCATCAAGTTTTGTGTTAAGCATGGGCATTCCTCCACAGAACCTATTCGGATGATTTGAAGGGCTGCAGCTATGGTGATTGGCAGCTTCATCAACGCACCCTCTCATACATCACATATCTTGCAGAACTTTTTGGCAAAACTTCAAATCACCCAAGTGACTCAGCCTCACTACAGCCCAGATTGGGCACCCTGAGACTTCTAGCTTTTCCCAAAACTAAAATCATCTTTGAAGGGGAAGAGATTTCAGACTGTCCATGAGATTCAGGAAAATACGATGGGGCAGCTGATGGTGATTGGGAGAACTGTGTGAGGTCCCAAGGTACCTATTTTTAAGGAGACGGAGGTGTCATTGTTCTATGTACAATGTTTCTTGTATCTTCTTTAATAATGTCTCTATTTTTCATATTACATGGCTAGAAAACTTCTGGACAGACCTCTCTATCTATACACATATACCATAGATTTAAGGCAGCCAAGATTTAAGGAGCCAAGATCCTACAGAAGAAAATATGCCTGACTTTTCCCATTGAAGCATTTGTTATTCACAGGTGGGAAGAGAGAAGCTAAGCAGAACTGTGTTCAGTCTTACAGAGCTAGGGACAGAACAATTGAATTTTATAACCTGCCAAGATAGATGGGTCCTAGTAGATTATCCAGGTTTATAGAAGTAACCCAGATATACCTTATGAAAGAAGAAACAGACCAGGCCTCAAATATACTATTAAAACAAACTCTCAAACAACATTATGGTGATTTATTCTCAGTTTAACTAAACAAAAAAGCTAAAAAAAAAAAAAATCAGAACCTCACAGGGTGAGGAGAAAAGAACCCAGAAATCAATGTACAAGGGATACAGTAAAAACCCAGATTTTCATAAGACCTCATAAAGATTGCATGCTAGGAGTAAGCAAACTGAAAATAGGACAAACTCTCACAAAGATTTTTAAAACTGCAGTTTTAACTCAATCAGCTCAGCCCTCAATTAACATAATCAGCACCTAGTCTGACTGCTAATCAGAAATCAAAAGGAAATCCTCCCAAGGGGAAGATATCATCACCTAGAGACTTACATTTACTCTTGCAATTTTAAAAACACTTCCCAACATCCAATCATAAATTAACAGACATAACATCAAATGAATAAAAACCAAATAGAAATCAACTCACAGAAAATGAAGACAGTAAAGTTTCACATCCAAATACTATAATTAATGTAGTTATAGTTAAAAACAGACTCCATAAAAAAGAATTCCAGTAAAGATTCAAAACTGCACTGAACGAAACAAACATGAAATTAGCAATAGATTTACCAGCTTATGAAACTCAACTAAAGAAGAAATACCCAACTCAAAGAGGGTTCAGTGACAACTGTATAGAAGTACAGTAAAAAAAAAATGAGGAAATTCTGACAAAACACTTAACAGACATAAGACATGGTAAAAAGTCTAACATGTATGTGGTGTAAACAGAGTAGACAATTTAGAGATAATTAGAAAAGAGCAATATTTGAAGACAACTGAGAAAAAGTTCTCTTCAAAAGATGCACAGTTCAAAATATTGGTAATCAGGGTGCGCACAGAAATGGTTGAGTATGGTCCCAAAAGAGATGAAAAAGTGAAAGTTATGCAAAGTGAAATAAAGGAAAATGTACAGGGAACCAACAGTGATGGAAAGGAAACCTGGCTCAAATCAACAATTTGGACCAATTTAACCACAAAAGAATGAAGAAACAAGAATTCAAAAAAATGAGGAGAGGCATAGGAACCTCTGGGACAACTTTAAACATTCCAATGTCCAAATCATAGGGGTGCAAGAAGGAGAAGAGGAAGAGCAAGAAATTGAAAATTTATTGAGAACTTCCCTAATCTGGCAAAGAAAATAGACTTCCAGGAAGTGTAGGAAGCTCAGAGAGTCCCAAAGAAGTTGGACATAAGGAGAAACACACCAAAGCACATCATAATTACATTATCCAAGATTAAACAGAAGGAGAAAATCTTAAAAGCAGCAAGAGGAAAGGAGAGAGTTACCTACAAAGGAGATCCCATAAGACTATCAACTGATTTCTCAAAAGGCAAGAAGAGGCCAGAAAGAAGTATTTCAAGTCATGAAAGGCAAGGACCTACATCCAAGATTACTCTAACCCAGCAAAGCTATCAGTTAGAATGGAAGGGCAGATAAAGTGCTTCCTAGACAAGGTCAAGTTAAAGGAGTTCATCATCACCAAGCCCTTATTATATGAAATGTTAAAGGCACTTATCTAAGAAAAAGATGATCAAAAATATAAACAGTAAAATGACAAACCACAACTCTCAACAACTGAACCTAAAAAAAAAAAAAAAACTAAGCAAACAACTGAACAGGAACAGAATCACAGAAATGGAGATCCAATGGAGTGTTATCAGCAGGGATTGGGGAAAAGGTACAGGGAATAAGACGTATAATTGGTAGGGACAAAACAGACAGGGGGTGGTTAAGAACAGTATGGGAAATGGAGAAGCCAAAGAACTTATATGTATTACCCATGGACATGATCTAAGGTGGGGGAATGCTGGTGGGGGGGGGGTGCAGTGCGGAGAGGAATAAAGGGGAGACAAAAAATGGGACAACTGTAATAGCATAATTAATAAAATATACTTTTTTAAAAGGCAGCCTCCCTTTGTCTCTGTGGAGCTGTCACACTGGAGCTGGAGCTCTAACGCCGGCTGCAGCTGTACCACTGGAGCCCAGCAGAACTGGGCTCTGCTGGTACATTGCCAGAGCAGAGCTGGGACAGGGGAGCCACCTCGCCCAGGCTGCTCCACGGTCACGTGGTATAATAATGAGCCCGATCAGTAATGAGCTCTCTCACACCATTCTGTTCCACAACTGTGCTGAAATCACAAGCGAGCTACTCCACAGCTGAGCTGTTTCACAATTGAGCTGTTTGCACTGAATAAACTCTCCCCCCTTGACTGCACTCCAAATTGGGAAACTCCTGTTGGCATTGAACTGGTGATGACAACCTTTGGTTGACATTACACCAGACAAAGGGTGGATTCACAAGGGTGGGACAAAGCAGGCCAGGGGAGATTTCATCACGCCACTCATAATGACACGCAACTGAAACTTAAGAGTTGTGGATATCTGGAATTTTCCAGTTACTTTTGGACCATGGTTGACCACGGGTAACTGAAATGATGGAAAGCAAAACCATGGATAAAGCGGGACTACTGCACTGTTATTAACATAAATAAAATTGGCTCAAAGAAGCAAAATTAGAGAGAGATAAGCACTTCAAGTAAGATAAACAAACCAGAGATACAGATATTCAGAATTTTGAGATTTTACATTTGCACGTTCCTAAGAATATGGCCTATAACCAGGTATTAAAAACATAAAGCTACAGAATATTTTTTAACAATGTGATACAACCTTGATCTAATTGACATACATACATGTATACACTACATCCACTAAGTGAAAAGTAAAATTCCTTTCAGGTAAGCATAGAATGTATAGAAGAACAGGCAAAATGTGGGGTCACTAAGAAATCTGTAATGAATTTCAAAGGAAATCATACAGAATAGGTTCTGGGACACAGTAGAACCAACCCAGAAAAAAATAACAAAACAGAACACTATGCAAAGAGATTCTGAGATTGCCCCTACTTTCCAAATGTCTCCCGCCTACAAGACAATGCAATGTCTTACCTATGATTTGGGGTAACATCAGTAGGGTATTTTTCAAAGGCTATTAAACAGTACACATTCAGGCATCACAGATAAAAACAATCCCTAGTGCAATTTTAAAACTGGTAATGAATGACTTCCTACGACTCAACAGTTAGAGAAGGCGAGGGTTTTCACAAGTGCAGATGTGAAATACTGGTTTGTGCTTCTTAGTTTCTCTCTGGAGACCAAAAACCACATCGTGAATTTAACATCAATACACTGCCTCACACCACTCAAACATTAATTGAATTGATTAGTCAATGGCACGCCATTTTCCCAGTCCCCAAACAACCAACCTCAAAGTTATTCTAGTCTCCTCCCTCTTCTCTACTAGCTTCCTCCAGGCTCCTAATCAATCAGCAAATATTGTATTTCCTCTGTGATATTTCCAGATTGAATTCATGCTCTCTATTTCATAGGCAATGCCCTAAAAATCAAAACTTAATCATTTCATCCACATTATAACTGAAAAAGTCTTTTGAGTACTTATTTTGATTTTTTAACATCTTTCTCCACACTTCCCTCTGTCTTTTGAATATCCGTCAAATGCCTGTTAAACAGCTACTATGTTACTATAAAGACAAGGCTAAGCACTAGAGATCAGCTTTCCTTACAGTGTAGTTGGGGAATAAGAGATTACCATGAGGTCCTGTCCAGCTTTAACATTAACATAAGTGCTATGGTGGACACACTACAGGGTGACCTCCAATAAGGCAAAATCTTATATATTCCACCCCATTGAGTTTGACCTGGGCAGAATCTGGGACTTGCTTCTAGGAATAGAACATACGAAGTCTTTCCAGAAGGTACCCAGCCATGTAATATGAAAAGTAAAGACATTATTGAAGATAATACAAGAAATATTGTACACAGGACAATGACGCCTCAGTCCCCTTCAACTTGGGCACTTTGGGACCTCACACAGTTCTCCCAATCACCATCAGCCACCCCATCCTATTGTCAATGAGATTGGGTGCCCTAATCTCATCAACGGTCTGAAATCTCTTCCCTTTCAAAGGTGTTTTTAGTTTTGGGAAAAGCCAGAATTTGCAGGGCACCTAATCTGGGCTGTAGTGGGGCTGAGTCTCCTAGGTGACTTGATGTTTTGCCAAAAACAACTGCACAAGACATGATGCATGAGCGGACAATGTCGTGATGAAGCTGCCAGTCACCAGTTGCCCACAGCTGCAGCCTTCTGAATCATCCAAATAGTTTCTGCATAAGAATATTCAAACTTAAGACACAACTTGATGCAGATTTGTTGCTCTACCCACTCAGTCATTTTCAATGCAATGGCCACACAGTACACATGCTCACTCAAGGGCATCTACCACCCCCACTGACTAATACAGTGAAGATGTCATTGTTCACACATGTGCATTCCAGTCCACTCTCCTTGGCTATCAGGTTACATCGATGTTGTACAAACCATTCTCGTTATATTAACAATGGCTGGACTTTTTCCATACAGACCTTGTATAGCAAGGGCAATGAGACGGTCACTCCTTAATTAGGTTACTTTTGCACAGCAAAGGTGACACATTATAAGGCTCTGCCTTAGCTGACTGAAGAGATTCTTCAGCCATCCTTGAAAAAGTAAGCTGCCATGTGTGAGAGAACCATGTGACAAGAAGCTAAGGGCAGCCTCTAGCAGCTGAGATCAAACCCTGGTGACAGCCGACAAGAAAATGGGAACCTCAGCCCTGCAAGTGAAAGGGACTGAATTCTGCCAATAACCACATGAGATGAGAAGAGGTCTCCAAGCTCAGGAGAAAAACACAGTTTGGCCAACACCTCCACTGCAGACTTGTGAAATTCTAAGCAGAGGATCCAGCTGAGCTATGCCAGACACCTGACGCACAGGCATTGCAAGGCAGTAAATGTGTCTTTTTAAAGCTGCCACGTTTGTGGTACTGTATTATGCACCAATAGATGTGTAATACAAGTATAGCTACAACATAAAAATGCATGTGCCATCCACAGTTCTCTAGAAACAAAGATCACTATAAGCTCCTCAATGGAAGAAAAAACAACCCCTTTGAAGAGGAAAGGTCACTGCAGACAATACTTTGAACACAGTTATGAAGGGGAAAAAGTGTTGTATTTTGAACAGAGCCAAACACCCTGTCCTACCATTTAATTTTCAAGATGGACATTTACTATATAGATAGATCAAAAGTCAAGCAACAGACAACTAACACTCAGTCTTGATGTTTTATTCTTTTCTTTAATGCTTTAGTATAAAAGTAACATATTGTAAAGAAAATCATGCAATACTTCAATAATAAAGCAACAACTGAAAACTACCAACCCTCATTTCATTTTTAAAAATAAGCCACCACCATTAACAGTTTATGTTCCTATCTCTACACTTTTCTAAACTTACAGCAACATATATGGTACCTGTGTACATATGTACATATACACAATTATGTATATGTGTACGTATGTATGTATATGTAAAAACACTTTTAACACTTGTATTAATGCATTTGTATAGTATGAACGAGTCATTCCAGATGAACCTGTTCATTTTACTTAATGTTGTACCATTATCATACAAAGGATTTCTGTGGCTGGAATGTACCATAATTTATAAAACTAGTCCCTCATTCAGAGATCATTCATTTTTCCTTCTCCACCCTAATAAAATCATTTATCCAGTTACTGAAGCTAGAAATGAGTCATATTTGACTCTTACTTCTTCGACATCTAATAGACTAAGTGCTGTCCATTCTACCTCTGCAATAATCTAAAAGCTGTTTCTATAATATTTTCCAGTTCCCCACAGGCACTCGGCACCATGGCTTCAATCACTACAATAGCCTCCAACCAAACTTCTTTCAAATAGTCTTATTAGTCTAGCCAGTGCTCCACAGGGTCATTTTTCTAAAATGAAAATCTTACCATCACTGCATACTTTTAAACAAGTTAACTACCTTCCCATGATCTACGGAAGAGAGTGAACAAGTTTGGACAGCTTAGAAACCAAGCTCCTTTTTGCTACTCTCTCATACTCTAAGACTGTTTTCTCAAATATTACACTCTACTTTTGCACCTCTTTGCATCTGTTCCTACTAGTCTCTCAGCCAGGAATGACCTCATTTCTAATTCCATCTTGCCTATCTTATTTATCCTTCAAAGCAAAACTCAAAAGTCAACTAAGTAAAACCTTTTCTGATCCTACATCTGTTTCCCTCCGCAGAACTAATCTCCTACCAAGGTGCATATGCCTTTTTTGTGGTACTTACTACATTGTATCATTCTGTATGACACCATGTCAATTATGTATTTACAAATCTGTCTTCCATTCCAGATTGCACCAACCTTGTGTAATTTATCCTCATATCCCCAGACCACAGAACAGTGCCTGATCATTGCTGGGGGCCAGCAGTGCTTTTGAGGAAAATAAATTTTAACACGAACTCATGCCTACTACATGCAAGGAATACAAAGATGCATACAACTATCGACAGGGAGTTTACAATCTAATATAAGAGGCTAAGACTACATGCAAACAGTGGCAATTGTGATAACTACTATACAGTTCTTCAGACATCTCACTCTCTTCTTCTCTTACCTTCTTCAACATGAAATAGAACTTTCCTGGATTTCCTCCTGCTCAGGAGCTGCTTCTTCACTGTCTCCTTTCCTACTGCCTCCTGTTCTGCATTCATTACCTTTAAATGTTGTTGTCCCAGAGTCAGTTCTGTGTCCTTCCTCTATCTGGATTAGATAATCCATCCTATGGCCTGCAAGTCTCACCTATGCTTGCCGATTCCTGTTACTCTGATCCCACTCTTGGTTCCCTGTATTTTCAACTCATACAGCTAGCTGTCCAACTAAAGTTTTCACTTGGATACCCAATGGGCATTTGAAATTTAATATTTTTTTGAAATTTAATATTTCCCAAGAGAACCCTTGGTTCTACCTACCTACTATCAATATAAACTCTTCCCCTATCCCTACCTCATTTTTATCACTTCTACAAATGCAATGAAGTCCACTTAAATTAGCCCTACAATTAACCCTTGATTTTTCTTTCCCTTACTCCCAAATCCAATTCATGAAGGCAAGTTCTACTGCTTTAACTCTTAACTATATCACACGCCTGTCTACATATCTCCATCACTACAGCTATGAGATGAGCCTAAGTCACCTTCATCTCCTGCCTGAAATATTTCAGTAGTATCTACATTGATTAATCTGCATCCATTCTTCCCCATACACAAACTCTATTACTATTCATTCTTTTAAAACCGAAATCATAGGGCTGGGAATACTGGAAATTCAGATGCAAAAGAATGAAGTTGGATCCTTACTTTACACCATGTGGAAAAATTAAGTCAAATGAATTAAAGATGTAAATGTAATGCTATAACTATAAAACTCTTAGAAGAAAACGTAGGGGGGAAACTTCATAACTTTTGATTTGGCCAAGACACCAAGTGCACAGTCAACACATGAAAAAAAAATAGATAAATTGGACTACCAGTATATCGAAATTTAAAACTGTGCATCAAAGCATTAATCAACAGTGTAAAAAGGTATTCCAGGGAAGGGGAGAAAATATTTTCAAATAACTGATGAGAGGTTAATATCCAGAATATACAAAGATCTACTACAACTCAACATCAAAAAAATAAACAACCTGATTTAAAACTGAGCAAAGTACTGAACAGAAATTTCTCCAAAGATATACAAATGGCTAATAAGCAATAGAAAAGATGCTCAAAATCATTAAGCATTAGGGAAATGCAAATCAAACCCATCTCACACCCATTGGAATGGTTACTATAAAAAAATAAAATAAAATTACTGTTGGCAGGAATATGGAGAAATTGAAACCCTTATGCACTATTGGTGGAAGTGTAAAATTGTGCAGCTGTTAAGGAAAACAGTATAGTGGTTCCTCAAAAAATTATTTATATAGATCACATGATCGAGAAATTCCACTGCTGAGTACACTGCTGAAAGAAAAGAAAGTAGGGAGTAGCAGCACAGTAAGTTAACAACAACCAAGAGGTGAGAGCCACCCAGTGTTCACTGAAGGAAAAACGGATAAATCAAATGTGATATATATATGTATACACAGTGGAATACTATTCGGCCTTTAAAAGGAAGGAAATTCTGATGTCTGCAACAATATGAATGAAAACTGAAGACCTGATGCCAAGTAAAAAAAGCCAGACACCAAAGGACAAATACTGTACGATCCCACTAATATGAAGTACCTGCAGTAGTCAAATTCATTGAGACGGGAACTCTAATGGTACTTGCCAGGGGCAAGGGAGGGGGGAGGGGAGGCTAAGCAATGGGCAATTATTTAATAGGTATTAAGTTTCGGTTTTGCAAGATGAAATGAGTTCTAGAGATGGATGGTGATGATGAATACAAAATAAAGTGAATATACTTAATGCCACTCAACCATACGCATTCAAACAGTTAAGGTTGCATATTTTACCATAATTAGAAAATTTTTAAAATAAACAGTTAAATGCCACAAATACAAACAAAACAAAAAACCCTATGTCATATCATCCCATTCCTCTGCACAAAACTGAAATGTGTTCTTACTGAACAAGATTAAATCCAAATCTCATCACAGCTTACAGAGCCCTGAGCGCAATCTGAAACCCGAATACCTCTGACATTTCCAAACCTCGCTCTCCCCCTTACTCATTTTGCTCCAGACACTCTGGCCTTTCTTTTATTTGGTTCAATAACATGCCAACATCATTGTCTCCTCAAGGACTTCGTACTTTCTATTTCCTCACCTTAAAATGTTGTGACCTATCCCAAACTGGCTAGCAACTTCTCTTCATTCAAATCAACCTTCACTTCACAAAACTTCCTGAACACACTATACTGGCCTCCCTATACGCTTCCCCCTCTTCACTCTCATCGCATCCTGCTGTTTTCTTCTAAAGCAGAATCACTCTCTGAATTATCTTATTTGTTCATTAACTTGTTTATCATTTGTCCTCTTCTCCATGACAGTAGCGTCCCCTTCACAGCCACATCCTCCAGAGCGGTGCCTGGGCACACACGACACTAAGTGAGTGACAGAAAATGAGTGCCAAAACCATCTCCGATCTGTTCTTCTGTCCTGTCTGTACAGCCAGAATTTTAATCTCCTTAAGATCCAATCTACTCTTCTTTCCCATTAAGAAATATTCTGCAATTCTATACTACAAAGACCTCGTTTTATGTCAATCCTTACCTAATGCTTATTGTGTATACAGCATGTATTATGCTTGCTTATTCAGTATCATAAAAATTATGTTTGACTACTATGCATATTTCTCTATTTTCCCCATCAGGCCACAACTAATTGAGAAAAGACACATTTTACCTATTCTTTTTTAATCAACACAGCACCTAAGAGGCACTATTCAGGAGGATGTGTTCAGTCGTTATCTGATGAATGGATAGTTTGTGACAATGCTTGAAAGTAAACAGTCTCAAGTATCTAAATTTAAGTAATTCAAAGCAAAACTCTAGCTTTGAAGTTATACATAACTATATCAGAAATTTAAGTTTGAAATATTTTCACTGCATAATACAAAATATTGCTATCTAATCTTATTTAAAAGAATATTATAAACTTTGATTAGGGCATATATGAAGTATTTAATATTATTCTTCCAAAGCAGGAAGGAAGCACATACAGTTTTTTCTTCATAATTTAAAAATGCTTCTAAATCCAGTATTTCAGAAGTACTGAAATATATATTTTGAAGAAATTACTTCAAAATATATATAAATGAAACACATCTAAATGAACATTTAATTTTTTTCATCTATATGCATATCTTCCTAAATATACAAATTATACAGTATTTAGCAACTGTAATTTATCTAGTAGTTGTGTGAACTATTCTTTCTGACTAAAGTTTTAAGTATATAAGCAGTCTCAAAATATTAGGTTTACCCTATATTAAATTATCTAAGTGCAGAGCACAAAATAATTCACATATTTTAATATTAAGAAGAAAAATTATGTATAATTTATATCTGCAGTGCGAGGAGGAGAAAAAAATGCCTGTGTCAGCCTTCGGAAACAAACAGCCCTATCAAGTGACCAACTGGAAAAGATTCACGCAGGAGGCTCCATAAATAACAGTAATGATGACAACCATCTCCCATAACTACATTACAGCCCGTCGTCCACATCTGATTATACTAGTCTAGACCTTGGGTAAGCACATACACACATCTTCACCAAGAGTTTTCCAATATTACCGCGCTGTTTCCTGGGCTTTCTGTGACCCCCATTAGCAGCGACTGTCAAATTCTCTCTCCTAAACATCTTCACCACTGAAGGGAAAGGGAAGTTACCACCTTTCTGCACCCCAACAACTCAGAATATGAAAGCAATGTTCCTGAACTGGCAATCCTTCTAACAGTGTAATTTCTTTAGAATTAACTACACAGAATAGTCACAAGCCAAATCTTAGATGGAAAAAAAAAGGTTTCTGAAGTCTTCCTTCAGTAATATGACAAGTGCTGAAACCTAACCTCTCACACTATACCTGCATTTATTATTATAGTTTTATTCTTATTTTGCAGATTATTACCTAACTCTCCATGCAACTGCTTCCTTGCTCACGTCTTTCTTGCTCCCTCCCCCAACATGTACATGGCATATGCCTTATTCAGTAGCATAAAAATCCTTAAATTGGTATCTTTCTGCTCCTTTCTGATGCAAAGCTCTCTGTGACAACTGAGAGTGAGAGATGCAAAGGGTCTAACATCAAAGAATGCACAAGCCCGAAGGCTAACAAAGAAGACCAATAACCAAATAAAGAGTATTAAAAAAAGTTTTCAAAAATCTTTAGCAGGCTTCATACAAATTTATTCTTTTCTTTCTATGGAACGTACTGGGGTGACACTAACTCACAAAATCACACAGGCTGCAGGTGCACAAACCCACAACACATCACTAGGGAGGGCAAAGTGTGAAGAGGAGACTGAGTGGGGCCGGTGCGAACAAATTTAAAACAAATCTGCGTCTTTTTCAGTTCAGAACTAGCCCAGGTGGTACTGCCTTCTCGTGGAAGCCAACATCCCTTACCAGGGAGACTACAATGTGTCCATACATTTCACCGCAATTGGAATGGACATAGCAAACATTCCATACAGTTATTTCTTCCTGAAAATATAAGTGCTCAGTAATTTAAATTTTAAGTTTAACACAAATGTCACACAGCCTGACCTCAAGCCCTTTTCCTACACTTACTTTGCACAGTAACCCTTAGTTGCGTGTTGTAAAACAGTAACTCACAGTTGTAGTGAGGCTAGTGTTTGCAAGTTAGCCTGTTCTACAGGAAAAAAATTCTCAGAACTGTGAAAGAATTTATTCTCAAGAATGCGTATGTAAAGAGGGAGATGAGATAGTTTCATGCAGAAAAGAAAGAGCATTGAGGGAAATGGCTGTTTACGCCCCAACTGGAATCCAGCTTAGGATCGCTCTGTTACAACACATCCACTACCACTTCTAGTGCCCCGTAACTGCCTTTGTCTCCCCACGATGGGTAGCACTTGCTTAGCATTTCAGAGGAACTCATCCTTTTAGATCCCCTCCTTGGCCACCTTATTTAAATTACAACATCCTCTGCCCCACATTGTATCTCCTGAGATTTCTCTTCCTGTTTTTCTCATAGCATTTCACCTTCTAACATAATATAAACTCTTTTACTTCTTCATTGTCTATCTATGACAATTTAAATAACCTGTGTGAGAGAGAACGACTACTCTGTCCTTTTATGAATCCCCAATGCCCCACACATAGCTGGCGTGCATAAATGTTTCCTGAATGAAAGCAGAGACTCTGCTTTCCTTTTGTTTTCATTCAATTGTTTGCAAAGTTCAGCTTTCTTTCCTCTTTCCCCAACCCCTAATTTGACTTTTTTCTGTAATCATTTTCATTTAACATAGTAAATGATTTCATTTATATATAAACTGTTGTCGTTTTTAAAAATGTGTGAGGTTATCAAACTACTATACACACATAAGCATATTCTACAAGCAGGCTGAATCCACATCACCTTTTCCCAAAAGTTACACTTCGGCTTTGCCAAGAAAGGTTACACAAGAAATCCTGCACTTAAGGCACTGAGACCTACAATTTCTAAGGAGTAAAAGTACAACTTAAAGGCAGCACCATTGTTTTACATCAGAACAAAACATTGAGGAGCAACCACAGAAAACTGAGATCAAGCTAGAAAATTAAAAGTGGAAAGTAAGATTGGTTTAAAGCCAAACACAGAAAGAAAATAAAGAAAAATATGTTTATCCTAATTAAGGGGAGAAAATGCTAGTCCTCTTGAATACTGAACATTAATTAAATAGTCTAATCTTTAAGAAGAAAGAATAGCTCATATCTCTTCCTAAATAACCCACATGAACTTCAATATCAATCCAATCCAAGGTTAAGAGTAAAGAGAGATGAAAGTCAACTCTCAACAAATCTTTGAAACAATGAGTTCCTACTCCACTCCCAAAATTACATCGTATCCCAACAACCATTTATCAGATTTAATTAATATTTTCCCTTACATTATCTTACTATAAAAATAATTTTTTTAATTTAACCGGAAAGCATATGATTCTTTAAGAAACACTCTAGAGTGCCCAAGAGACATACTCCAGTTTAATTCAGATTCCAGCTTCAGTTGGTTCACTAGCCACACTGTTTACGTGCTACAAACACCTTTGGTTTTACCAAAATATAACCCAGATAATGGCCAAGGGGGTCAGAATAAATTATGTTTTGCCCCGTTTCCCTCGCTCCCTACCACCCTCTCCTCCTTCACTTTTCCTTCCATTCCTTCCTCTACTCACCTATTCCATAGACATTTATAAGGAATCTATGACATTCAGAGTGAAGGAAAATGCTAGAGCTACTAAATGAATGCTCAGAAAGCAGTAGTGCAACCTAAGCAGTCGAATATTGAGGAGACAGATAAGTATATTAGTACTAGAAACATTATATCTTTTATGAGGGCTATTTACATATTTGGATACAAGTCTGAATTATTGCTGTAATAAGCAGATACCAACTATCCCCAGAGGGTAATTAAAGCAATGTAACCAACAATATGTAGGATAATCTGTCCTTTCTATCCTTTCAAGGATGAGGAAAGAGTCAAAATAGCAGATTTAAAAGTAAAATCCTAGAAAGGTATGGACATTCTCAAAATCCATTTTTAGTAAACTAAACCCAATAGTATAATTATAGGTCATTTTATAATTACTTATATAATTAACAAAGTACAAAATCCAAGATAAGAATTTATAACTTAAACTTTTTAACAAATAGTATACCTTTAAACTAGGTTTCCCAGGCTACTACTTTTGAATTTTAACATCAAAAATTTAAAACTCTGGTTAGCCAATAAAATATAACTGAGGAGAAACATTAAGAAATTATGTAAAAAGAAAGATGGGCAATCCATAGAATTCCTTGACATTTTAAGCTATAAAGAATCTGATTTACAGAGAATTGGCACTGAATTTTCAGAGTATAAGAACATAAACAGGACCACCTAAATATGTAAACTTTACAGGACGATTAGTATTTATCCAATGCGTTATTCTTTGTAACACAAGTCAAACAGGTGAAGTCATAAGATTTGGTAACGCTCATGGAGCACCTGCCGTGCCCACAGCTGCCTCCTCCAGCATCAGGAGTTTAAAATGCTCTAAAAAGCATTTGCTGGGTAGAGGGCAGGCAGGACTGCAAGAAGAAAGGCAGCGACCTAGCAGCTGGATATTTTTCTAATGGCAAAATTAACACTGATATTGAGATAATAAAGTTTTAGGAAGCTATTAAGAATAATAGAAATAAGAAGGCAAAATATAAAATCTAAACCTTCATCGAAGTGAGAAAGGACTTTTAAGATTCATTGACGATTTAAAAATGTAAGCAAAAGTTCTACTGGAATTTGTTCAATTAAATCCATTTTCCAATTAAACATGTTTAAGTGAAGGAAAAAGCAATTAATATAAAATAAATCAAGTACACAAATAAATCAACTGAAGCCCAATATACATAATAATGTGACTTAACCGCACTTGATTTTAAGAGTAACACTGAGCCTTCAGATTTCACTTAAGAAGTTTAAAACAATGGTAATAACTGACTTTCCTACTTCAGTTAATGCGGTGCCAGAGCATCACAGAACAGTCTAAGAGAAAGTTTTGATATTCTTTAAATAATATAAAATTGTTTAAAGAATGTTGTGCTTTTCAGGAAAAATAAAACTCTTCCAGAACAATTACTTGCACATTTATTTTTCTTAATTTTTATTTATTGGCTTTAGAGAGAGGAGGGCAGAGAGAGGGAGAGAGGGAGGGAGGGAGCAGGGAGGAAGAGCAGAGACAGAGAAAGAAGTATGGATTTGTTGTTCCACTAATTTATGCATTCATTAGTTGAGTCTGGTACGTGCCCTACCTAGGGATCGAACCCACAACCTAGGACTATCAGAACGATCCTCTAACCAACTGAGCTATCCAGCCAGGACAATTATTTGTGTATTTAAAACAAAGTAGAGATGATAATGAGAATAATGATTTGATATACCATAAAACAAAATTATGAATCAGGAATACAATGTTCCTGCTCAAAAATGTGGAAATATAATTTTGTAACAAATCTTTTATTATATGCATGTTTATTTTCTTCTGTCTTGGTAAAAAAGATTGTCAAAGAAATATTACATGATTATGTCACTGGTAGTGATTATTTTAATTCCATGCATGTTTTCATTAAAATATCAAACATTAGACTAAAAAATATCAAAACAATGTATTTACTGAGAAAGTATCTTATCAATTAAACAGGTGAGAGTTAAGAGAGGCATTTCTACTAAACAACAGTTATTTATGTCTGACCTAAGTAATTGATTTGCTAATGATATCCATCAAGTCCGTTAAACCGTATGCTGTAGTTTTCTGTAAAGGTCTTTGTGTTATTTACACTAATAAAACATTAATCAGGGACCAAATTTATAGCAGCTACTCTATAAATGAGGTCAAGGCAGGTCAGACTTACATAATAAGAAAAAAAAAAAAAAGGTTGGTCTCTCCAGTAAAAAGAAAAAACCTTATTACTTATTCTTTTAGCCCCTGGGATTAAGTCCTGTAGCTGAACACTGGAAACTACTCCACTAATATATCCATCACTACGTAAACTCACTTAACCTCACTGTATTGGATATTTATAAAAAGGCAAGCCCAATCCACTGATTTAAAAAAAAAAAACTAAACTGTTCCTTTAAAATATATTCTAACCTCTAAAGGGATAATAACAATTTCAGACACTACATCCACTATTTCACTAATAGGATGTTAGCTGCCTTTCCACCACTGCTTATTGCTTACATTTACTTAAAAGACAAAGGCTTAATACTCTCTATAGGTTAAGGACTAAAAAGACAGTTTCCAACCACAGGAGGATAACAAATTCATACAAACTAAGAGAATCTTAGGCAAGAACACAGAAAAAGGGGTATTAGAAAACCTATGATCACAGATGATATAAAAACTGATTATTAAAATTTCTTATTCCCCAACAAGAAAAAATAAGAACCAGCTATTCTGGGTAAGGATATTTGAGAATACCTTAAAAGAATTCACTTCTTCACAAAATACAGAAATGTTTTACTATAAATATTTTATACATATATAATTTTCCTTTCTCTTGGTAAAAATCCTCAAAGGAATATCATAGCTATTGTCAAGATTTTCTGTATAAAATAAATTTATGTTTAAGAAAGTGTTGTTTACATAAAAATAACAATAACTGAAATCAAAACTATACATACAATGTACCTGCAGAGACGATATCGTCAATTAAACACATTTACTTAATTTGCAGGGCATTTCTATTGGAGTCGAGGATACATCATAAACCAGAAACAAAAGAATTACCCTTACAGAACATAAATACACACATTATGGGAGGAGAAAGATAATAAAGATAAACATGAAAGGAGAGTAAGAGATGGAAAAAAACATTTTAAGAAATAAGGTAAAAGTCACCTGCTAGCAGGTTTCAGGAGAGCCTCTCTGAGGAGGTGACAGATATCTGAACTAGGATTCCAATGAGAAGAAGCCTGACATGAGGGGGTCTGGGGGTGGATCTTCTGGCTATGGTAGAAGAAAGAGGTCTCAAATCCTCCCCCAGAAGACCAAGAATGGAACTGAAGACTAACAATCATTTCAGGGTTCTTAAAATCCATAATAATTTTACTCACGGAAGTCTGCTAAACACTGAGTAAGAGCAAGGAGAGTGTGGAAACCTTTTCTGGGAATGCCCTGCTCAACCACCATAGACTGTGGCTACTTATGGAAATTAGCAATTTCATTGACACAGAGAACTGACTTGATTTGGAAGGCAGGGCAGAAAATGCATAAACTGAAAACAGGAAAAGCCCAGAGCTTTCCTAGACTGAGATTATACTTGCATTTAGGGTGAGCAGGAGATAGTAGAACAAACCAGAAACTCAGGAGGGATATCCTGAAAATAGGGATTTCCCACATACACAGTACAGACTTGGAAAAAAATGACAGAAGTCAAAGCTACCCCAAAAGTTGTCATCAAACAAAACATAGATCTACCAGCTATACGTGGCCAAAGGCTTCAGTGAAACTTCTGAACATTCACTGACCTCTAAGCTACAGAGAAAGAAACAGCCCCTGAAAATCCAGAGTAAAAATAAAAAGAATCTTGAAAGAGCTAAACGGCAACCTTAATAGCCATATACCACAACAGAGACAAATCGTGCAAATTAAGCCAAAGCAAGTAACTGAAAAAATCAACAAACAAAATCAAGTCCAATAATTATTTTTAAAACGTATACACTATGACCAAGGAGGAATTATGCCAGTTATGCAAAGCTGGCTCAATATTTCAAAATCCTAGTGATTCTCACCTCCTCCATTGCTACTACCCTAGACCTGGTCAGCATCCTATTCAACGAGGATTAAGGTACTACAATAGCTCATCCCTTCATTTCTATTCTTAAAGTCCTATATGCATTAGCCAGAGTGATCTTTTAGAGTGATCTGTAATAAATCAAACAGATCATCTCCCTCCTATACTCACAATCCTACAAAGGCTATCATGTCTCGTAAACTGCAAAGGCTCCACACAAAATCTCGCCCCATGTTAATCATCTTTCTGACCTCAGTTCTTACTTCTTTCTACTTTCATCAAGTTTGTATCACTGTATTGTGTGGGCACATTCCTCAAATACACCAGGAAGCTTTCCCCTGTACGCTGACTGTTCCCTAGACCTGGAAAGCTTTTCCCCTACGTGTGCCATGGTTAACTCCTTGGCATCCTTCAAGCACTTGCTTAAATGTCACTTTCTCAGTAAGCTCTAATCCGACCATTCTATTTAAACTGCAAAGCACGACAACCCTTCATACTTCCTTCAAAAATCTCCATTCCCCTCAACCTGTTCCACGTTATCTTTTTTGATAGTGCTAACTCATTACCTATATCGTTTACTGTTTAAGGTCTGTCAATGACTGTTCGAATGTAAGATCTACAAAAAAACAAAGACCTTTATCTGTTTTGTTTATTGCTGTATCCCCAGCATCAAAGATAATCCACTGTACACAGTGTCTTAAAAATACTGGCTGAATGAAAAATAAGAAAATGGAGGCTCACAGAAGTAAAAGTACTTTTCCAATGTCAAAGGGCTAATTCAAAGCCAGGGCTGTTAATCACAACACTATGCTGCCTTATCTACTAAATGTAACAGTAACTTGCATAACTGAGGGTGTTTACATTTGGAGCCTCTACTAATCAACATCGACTTTTATAACAAGCTTTCTTTTAAAAAAAAAGAACCAAGAATTTTCTTTAAACAAACGAGCCCTATAAACTAGAAAATCTGTCAGTGTTCTGCATTAAGTAGAGTGAGGACACGCTGTTCCATCAACAGCTCTCTCCATCTCTTTTCCTACATAGAGACTTTAAAAGCGTCCAACACCTCAGTGCTGAAATTCAGCCAAAGAACTATTTATTTTTGATGAATAAGCACTTTGAAATTTTTGCTATAAGTAATACTAAATTATTAGTCATTCACTCACTGAGAACTATTTACTGATTTCCTACCACTTGCCAGACCCCAGATTACAGTGTAACCCTGTGTCTCACATGGGCCACTGTAACAGACTTGATACTGTTGTTCTTGATTCCAGTCAGCTCTCCTCTCCTTCATCCATCCCAAACATTTCTGCCACTTACCTTTCCAAAACCCAACTGTCACAAATATATTCCTTTGCTTAAAATCTCCCAAGACTTGCCATCACATTTAGATGAAAGTCCAAATATGTTACATTAGGCCTTTCAGCATCTAGACGCTCAACTCTATTCCAACAATTCACACGCACACACGTGTGCACAGACCGACATACATCTCTCTCAGAGACACACTTGAATATTCTACACACCGTCCCCCATCAGAGTGTAGTCAGATATTCTATTCCCTCCATTCGGAATGCTTTTCACATACACACCCTCCAATTTAGTTACAACGTCCACTTTCAAATATCTGAAGCATTAACGCTACTCATCCCTGAAAAGACATCTCTAGAATCAAGTTCCCTGGGTAAGTTTTACCTAATTCTTCCATCCTAAATGGTTGTTTTTTTTCTCATTACTACCTTAGTAATGTGTACTTAACTACTTCTAACACAGAATTTATCATAGAGCATTATAATTGCAGGCTTATTTATGTACTTCCAAAAACAGTCTGTGAGCAACTATAATTATTTGCTGAATGGAAGAATTTTAGCAGTATTTAATGTCCAATAAAGTTGTTAGTACCCTTTTTCCCTTTTTTGTAACACTAACGTGATTCCTAATTACTACTCAGACAGTCCCTATAGTGATGGCATCCGTCTCCCCACACTAGTCAGCACACTACAAACATTCCTAAATGATTTTGCTCAGAATGCCATTTCCAATAGCGGCCATCACACCTTTTAATCTACATCTTAGGTCTTCAGTTCAATTAGTTCAAAATCAGCTGCCACAAAACAGACACAGAGCAGTCTATTCATCATTTCCCTAAACTTACTTTTAGCTTTTCATTCTCTCACTCTCTTAAATCTATTTTCTCCCTGTATCCTTCCCTTCATCTCTGTACTTTCTTCATTTTAATTTCCTACTAGTATTTTTTCCTTAAAGTCTCGTATCTCTACTCTTTAAACGAAACCCTACCAAGTTTTCCCTCTCTAATCACATCACAAAACAAAACCTTGATCCCTCTCTTCCTTATGACAAGGCCATGACATAAGAGATAACATAAACATCTTAGTCTGATTATTGGCTTTGCAAATATTGTATAATAGAGCCTAACAGGAAGTCCAAATAAGTATCAGTTTTTCCTGTATCTGCTAATAGAATCATCAATTTACTTTTGCTAATTTCACCTTCGCTTACTGAAAAATAAGACTAGAACTTTATCATTAAGCATGTAACCATAAAGAAAACCATAAGATGATTAAATATTGACCTATTGGTAAAAATCACTATCTTCTACATTACTGACTACAAAAACAATAAACATAGTACCAAAAAATTATCAGTTTTAATGGCAAAACTACAGTAGACTTTAAAGTAAAATATAATTCATATAAAATAGATTACCTTCCTTCATTGACAAGTTCAATAAAAGCAAGGCCTGCATTCTTCTGAATAGAATTCTGCCACTCCTAAAAAAATAGCAGAAAATAGCTGAACAATTTTCACTTACTTATTTCTTTAAGACAACAATTATTTAAAAATCACACATTTCAATTTCATGCCTGTTTTTAAAAGTAAAAGTTGGGTTAAACATGCTGCCTAACCAATGCAGCCCCGTGAAAACAGAAATGGTTGATAGTAAAAGTAAACTAGACAAGTTGGCAACAATTTGATTTTTCATAAACTAAATACGCCTATCCACATTTATCTTGCCCTTTTTGTTCTATAACATTATATACCACTAAATTAAATTGTGGACTTTAGGAAAAGAGATACATCACCCCAAATGAAGGGAACACATAGTTAATTAGTAAATAAACATAATAAATAGTGCATATTCTATCATAAAAACTGATGATTAATGACTGAGAAAAAGACAAGAAAAATTAGTGAATTTGGTTAGACAACGTTGACCTGGAAAACTATAGTTCACTAGACTATAAATTAGCAAAAGATAATATAAATTTATTAACTATATTCTTTATGAATAGATTATCCATTAAAAGCCTGGGGGGTGCCAAATGAACCGTAGACTATGTACAAATCATTTTTTAAAATTTTCTTATCAAAATATATAACAAATAAGTGCTAATACAACCAGGATACGCCTACCTGAATTGACATATAGATAGATTTGAGAAATGCCAGTGTGTGTGTGTGTGTGAGTGTATATGCAAATGTATATATTTTTTTCCAAGAACTGGAAATATATACAAAATCTTTAAGTTCCTTAAAACAAGGGGACCCTTATAATCTACCTACATGATTTTCCTCAACTAATCTTTTTCTGTCCTTTTATAAAGCTCAAAACAAAAGACAGTGTTGGGCTACTTACCACTGCAACTGTAAACTACACTCACACTTTCTGAATGTAACATCTTTAAGAGTTTTAAATTCCATGTAATTTCACCCCGATGACTGTATGACTGTTCCTCCTCATGCCAAATTCCTCTTTTTTTTTTTTTTTGGCCTTGTCCTTTCTCTTTTACTTTCTCTTTTTTTATATCCAATTTTGTATTACTTTCTATTACGTTTTGAAAACCCAAGGGGGAATCAAATGGCTATAAGCTATAATTTTGTTATAGGGTTCTAGTGCGTGAACAGTGTCAGAGCACACTAACAGAACATATACAGTAGAATGGAAATTAGATATAAAGTCAGCCAGACAACTGAGAGCAGTAATTGGCTACACCTAGGAGAGAAAGTAAATCAATGTGTTGTTGAAGAAAGAGCACTAAACACAAAGGCATGACATCTACGTTCTCAAACTGATTCGGCCACTACGAGGATATCTCCATGGACACATTCACTTTACATCTTTTTGTCTTAGATACTCCCTTAAAGATTTCTTCAGCTCTTATTTTATGACTCAGTAACTTAGAAATATCTAGAAATTAGGGACTCAAAAGGTTTACAATATATACTCTCTCAAAATTCACAACTGCCAACCAACTGAAACAATAGAGATCTTGTGTTTCTGAGGTAAACCAAGTCAAGAACAAAAGAAGTACCTAATTTAAAAAGCCTTTTCCTTCTAGCAAAATGAAATAGACAGATGGTAGAGAAAGAAAGCAATCAAGTTCTGTGAGGGAGCACATCCCCGAGGGAAGAGTATGAGTCACCTCCTCCACCTTTGTTAGGAGGAGGAGGGAGGGAGAAAAAAGCACAGACCGAAGGTACGATTTTGGATGCTGGTGCAGAAGATCCCACACCTCACTTCCCAGGCAGAGCACAGGGAGACAACAAATCTCAAAAAGTTTCCCTAAGCATAGCAATGCACAGGAATAGGAGAGAAACGGACCTAAAACAGCCTTGCAGTATCCTATGCCTTGGAAGAGTCAGAAAACGATTCTAGAAAGATATACAAGAAACTGAGGCTTGGAGGGCATGAGAACACACCTGTTACCTTTGTTGACAGACAGCAGGGAATCAGAAGGGACAGTGACAGCTCAAAGGATGCCTCCGTGGGAGAACGGAAGCAGATCCTCGCTCCTCAGTTCTGACACCACACAAAGCACTCTGAACAGTGACCTGGAAATCCGATACAGCACCAGATCGGGAAGAGGCAAGCCCTCACACTGACTGAGTTTTCATTTAGATCACTTAGATGAGGAAAATCTCAGAATGGAAATCAGTCTACGGCCATACCACCCTGAACACGACCGATCTCGTCAAACTGGAAATCAACTTTAATAAAGAGAAAAGTTACTTTTCTTGCTAGAAAAAAAGAAATCAGGAAAAAGGCAAAAGGATATCCTACATATAGTTGTTTAGATCATACATCTTATACATAAAAGATTTACTAGTATTATTTTTCTCAAATAACTTTTGTCTGATCTAAAACTCCAACAGGTGAGGCTCTTTATAAATCACATAAAATTCAAAACTCTACATGGATAAAATACATAACAGTGGAAAGACTAAAATTTAATAGGTAAACATCAGTTTGATTTTAGTGTCATTTATGTATACAAACTGACTTTTACTTATAATGTAAAATCAGGAAGTGTAGCATTTAAATTTCACAAAAATTTGAAACAGCATGAGTTAGGACAGATATAAAACTAGTAAAAGTTAGTGTAACTGTAAAAAATTTGCAATCCAAACATTTTTATGACATAAACTTAACTTCATGTCATACAAAATATTTTAACTTAAAAACAAATTAAACATGAAGGGGCACATAAAAGTGGAAGAGTCCAATTTTTTATAAAAGCTCAGAAACAAAAATTTATTACTACTAATGCATTAGGCTTCTAGTTTTCCCAGCATCATCTATAAACCCATATCTGTTAACTTATAGCAATTGCTGTCTAATCACCTGGAATATAACTTTTCACTAGTTAAAAAAACATTAGACAAAATGAAAAATGAAGTGACTATAGAAATCTTAGTTACACTTTTGGGTAGTGTTACAAAAATCTCAGTTCTCAAAGATATCAGTAAGTTTTAATTTATCTATAATCCATTCCTAATTATAAATTATTAACATATAATAAAATACATATCAGGTACATAAATACATGCTGATAAGAATAACCCAGACAAAAAGAAACTGAAGCCCAAGAGAATAGAAAATTAATTTTTTAAATAAACCTAGCTGTTAGTCAAAGCCAAGCTTTCCCCATACTAAAACCCTATCTACAATCCTACTAAAACACCCTCTACAAGGAAGTTGCCAAAACTAGAAAAGTGACTCATTAATTGTGCTCTCCTAATGCATTTTCTCCAACTTCTGAGATAATTATCAAGAAGGCGTTAGCCTAAACAATTTTATAAACCACAGTTCAATATAACCTTTAGTGAGTTTTAATAGTTGAAAGAAAGTCTTAATGGTTATCGTTCTTCATGATCATTTCGATATTTCATCACAGTATTTACAATTATATAGTGATGCAAAATGCATAGTACATTTAAAGGTCTTGGTTATTCTCATCCCAGAGGTACTGAGAAAAAACACGTTAAAAGCCTCAAATCTAACCACTAATGCAACTAAGTAATTTCAAAACACATTTCAGCACTTCAGAGAGGAAGGACTAAAAACACAGCAACTGAGTCAATAATTTCATACTTTTTCTAAGCTGTATTTAATTGACTATCACTCCCTATGGCCATAATTGTTGACTAGTCAATTTTTACTAAAGTATACTCTTAGCTTACTAATGCCCTTAAGTCATACAACAACATGATAGAATATATTAGTAAAATTATTAAATAAACAAACTTCCACCAAATTTCAGTGATGTGCATTTGGTGGTAAAAGTCTGTTTTGTCGGTTGGAGGGAAAATTAAAAAACCCTCATTAACAAAATTAAGTCTATTTCCCCCACCATCAACAAACAAATATACAGAGAAAAGGGTACAAATTAAAGTGCTATACATTAACTTGTATTACTTGTATTTATATTTAATTCTAACATCCTTAAAGTGAACTTGACACTTTTCTATAAACTCAATCTTACAATGTATTTTAGTGTACTGAAGGCATTACATGAATTTACCTAAAATTTAAAAGTAATTCCCAGTGTTATCATGCCCTAAAGCCAATAAAATCAGCCCAGAATGACAGACTACATATACTCCATTCTGTCACCTTTTATTTTGGAGGTGGGGTTCAAGTCATACATGTTGACACTAAATGCAGTATCAATTTTTATTCCAGTGGGCTAGATAGTCACTAAACTATATTTTAGTCTTTAAAAAATGCAATATAATAAGTAAATTCAGGTTAAACATAGCAAAAAACAAGAACAAAGGTAATAAAAAGGAGACAACAGTGTAAGAAAGAGGGTAAAAAATTTCTCTACGACCTGGAGGGAAATCATCTTGAGGAAGCAAACCAATGCTTGCTGCAGAACCCTCCAAAGGCCAAGATCAGAAGCACTGAGTACATCTGAGGATGGTTCAAGGACAGGGATGAAAACAGTTTAAATGAATATAAGCTGGTATAAAAGAAGAGAGTCGCACATCCTCTTCCCCATAATGCATGGCCGTCTCCAGCACAGTACAAGATTGAAAGTTTACTTTCCAGAGGGTAAACATCTGGCTAACCTAAAAAGCCTTACTTTAAAGAATACAGTAACTTGAAAGTATACTTACTATGAAACTCTATGCAAGATTAAAGAAGTTTTTTCTAAGAAAAGTGAGAAGCCATAATAAAACTCAAGTGTCCATCGATGGCAAAGGTAGGTTATTCATCACCAGTGGGCAACTCCCAAAGACACAGAGAGGTTATTTTTATGCAGTACACTTAAATATGACCAGACAGCAAAGTGCCACCAGTCATTAGAGGAAAGACTCTTAGGTGAATGACACACAGCAAACAAGCTGGAAAAAGAAAAAGAAAAACCTCATAGGAAATAGATACTATTGTTAACATGGTAGAGAAAGACTAAAGAAAAGTGTAATTAATACCATCATAGAGATTAAATTTCTCATGTAAAAAAACCAGGGCAGGGACTTTGCTTTATTCCCTAGTATCTCTCTGCTCCCACATCAGAGTTCTCTATAGAAACAAAACCAACAAGATGGAGAAACATATTTTACTTGTTTTAAGGACCTGGCTCACACAATTATGGAGGGTGAGAAGTTCCAAGATCTGCAGGGTGAGCCGGCTAGCTGAAGAGCCAATGGCACAGTTCTACTCCAAGTCCAAAAGCATAAGGATCAGGAAAACCTAGGGCTTAGCTCCAGTCTGAAAACCAACAAGCTCAAAACTCAGAAAGAGCTCATTTTTCTGAGTCCAAAGGCAGGAAAGAGCTAACGTTCCAGTTCCAAGGCATTCAAACAGGTGGAATCCTCTCTTACTGAGAGGACAGCCAGCCTTTTCATTCTAATCAGGTCTTCAGCTGACTGGGTGAGGCCCACGCTCATCAGGAGAGCACTCAGCTTTACTCAGCAGAGAGTCCTAATTTAAATGTTCATCTCATCGACAAATAGCCTCCTGGAAAAACCCAGAATAGTGTTTGACTCTATGTCTGCCCACCCCCGTGGCTCAGCCAAGTTGATGCACAAAATTGACCATCAAATTTTGGTCCCTCTCTCCCTTCCAAAATTCAGAAAACCAGAAAGTGATCTTAAAAATTAAAAGTATACTATCAAACTAAGATTTGATAGCTAGTAGTGGAAGATGAAGAAACCACTTTGAAAAAAGAGATCAAATGAGAAGAAAAATACATGAGAATGGACATGAAAATTAGAAAATTAATCCAGAAATGAGACAGAAAAAGAAATTCCCATAGAAATAATCCAAGAAAATTTCTCTGAACACATGTATATACTTTTTCAGACTGAAAAGGTATACATAAAATACCAAACACAGTGATTTCTAAAATATTCACACACACCAAGGCACAATCCAGTAATGACAGTAAACAATTTTTAAAACAGTAAAAATACTAAAAGTTGCCGGGGAGAAAAAAAATTTGTAGAGATTTTAAGTTTCAGCCATTAATAGTTATATCCAAACAAGCTATCAATCAAATATAAAAGTTGAATAAAAGACATTTTCACGTAAGCGAAATCTCAAAAATTCCACCCCTCATGCATTCTCAAGAAATCACAAAGGATGTGCCTCACCAAGATAATACAGACACCCAAACATCATCCTCCACCCCTGTTCCACTTTAATTGTCCCAAGGCACACTTATTACCGCCAGACCTCCTGTCTTTACCTTTGTTTTATTCTCTACTGTATTCCCAGTGCCAGAACAGTGACCAAACACCCATAGCAAGCGATCAATAAATGCTGAATCAATGTACTTTTTAAAAAGAAGGCCATTATGGGACACAGGAGGGGACATGAGATTAGAGCATAAGAAAGATAAGAAAATAATTCTGGGTTGATGGTAAAAGAATCCTCCAGATAACAGCTTTCTACAGACCTGAAGAGCAACCAATCCAGATTTAAACAGGAAACAGAACTCCAGGCACTATGCCTCCAAGAAAAACAACTGAACCAATAGATACAAGGCTGTGTTTGATCACATGGTAGAAGTGTTATAGGTCCAGTGAAAGATTTAGAAATAAATCTGTGGAGGATGTAAAAAAAAATTAAATAAACCAAAGGTACATATTATTAACATTAACAAAGAATGAAAGAAAAAGACAAGCAGGTGGAAAGGGAGGAAGGAACAAGGAAGGAAGGGAGGAAGAGAGGGAGGGAGGATAATCATGGAATATTTTGTAGTTCATATAAATATTTACTTACACTACCACAACAATGTAAATGCTAGCTATGGTTTTAACTAAATATTATGCTATAACTGTACTGAGAATTGTACTGAGAATGATGTTAGTGGGAAACAGAAAGGGAGAGCAATATAAGTCCTCAATGGCCATCTTCCCCATGGAAGAAGACATTACATAATGTCTTAAATAGAAAAATCAAGAAATAGCTGTTGTATCATTTATCAATATAAAGGTAACTAGCAGAGTCAACAACTGAGAGATTTGAATATGGTTCCTTCAGGAAGCAGAATCAAGGGGGAAAGAAGAAGTGGGCAGGGGACTATTGTTTTCCAGTTTAAGTATTGTACTATTACTAATTTGTGAAATGATTTACATGTTTTGCTTGATAAATCATAAAATTTATATTATAAATCATATGTTCTAAATGAAGAACAGTAAATAGGAAATAAAAATACACATTTTTTTCCTCACTGGGCAATAGGCATCTAATTCTGAAATATCTCTCAACAGCAGCGTAAGTATTCAATTTTCACAAATACTCATATCAAACCTACAAAAATATAAATGTATCATAAACTATTGAGAATTTTTCTTTTCTTAAAGTCAGTATTCTACATTCTACCAAGTGAAATTAAGTTCACTGCTATTGACAATAAAATATTCTCCTTTTTTTGGTAAGTACTGATCTAAGGATCCAAACGTAATTTAAATTAAAGAAAGGAATGAAGGATAACTTGTTAACAAAAACCTGAACTCATATTGAACTATTTCATTCTTTCTTATTTAAAAATATAAAAATTTAAAGGCTTGTGCTCTTCAACAAAATATCATTATTAATACTTCAAGACGCTACGGTTACATACGCCTTTGTAAACTAAATCCAGTTCACTGGATGAAGCTCCTTTTACCTAAATAGATGACAGAAGCCTATTAGGAGTCAAGAGAGGAGACCACAGAGGAAAGCTCAAATGAGGAAAACAAAGTATTAACACAAAATTGAGAACCACATTATACACAGGACTAAAGGTCAAAACCAGAGAAAACTCGTTCATGTTCGAGCTCCAGTAATCTTAAGGGCTCAAAGTAAACTATCAAGAACTTTTCAACCGTGTTTGCACTTGGTGTCAGCACTCTCTCAGCAGCGCATCTGACACGGACTGGAGTAACCTCATTCCGGGAGGCATGTGCCACACCAGCAACACACAGGTTTTACGCCACTGTCTCTTTAGAGGGTAAAACAAATCCTTACATGAAAGAGCAAAGTGAAATAATGCCATTTGGAAACCTTTGGCACTGATGATTTTTGTACACATATACTTCTAAATGTACATTTTATTTGTACAAATATTATGGCTCAGTTGATAAATGAAATTGATTGCATATACAGATAACTACAAAGAGAAAAGAGAAAAGAAAATTTGTATAAAGTTGAATTCACAAATGGCACAGTTTTATAATTGGTTATTTAACAAATATCTTTTAATGTGTACTATGCAAAAAATTGAATATTGAGAAAGTAACTATTGGATTTACATAATAAAGAATGAACCTTTTTAAGAATAAAAAACCTTAGATAACCACAAAGTCAATTATATAATTACTATAAATATAGCTTTAAATTTATAAATAATCAAAAACAATAATCCTCTTGCTATTGTGTTTAAGCATACATTGAAATTAATATATTTGCAAGTGCCTTTGAAAATACTTTCAAACATTTTCAGGAAAAGCAATCTCCAGCCATTAATGGCCCTTAAATACCTTCCAAACTGGGGTCAATTTTGTCAAGATCTCTCACTAATCAACACAGAAAGCTGATTTCAGAAAGAAGTGACAAAAGTTGCTGTAGCCCTTTGCAGCCACAATCTCTCAACAGATGATCATCATTAAGTTTATATCAGGGCTTCACACTCGGGAGCTACATAAATGTGTCCTATTAGGACATGGTCAGTCTGCTTGGCAACTCCAGCTCTCCAGACATATGGCAATCGCTGCCCTTTGAGGTCTGAGTCAAGTCTTTAGGGAGTCTCAAAGCCTGCACCGAAATTACAAGGAGTGTTCATTAGAGACCGCTGCAGAGGAAACATGAAAGACCCCCATTAAAACTATATAAAACAGCTAATTATTTTTAAAAGATTTTTAAACCATCTGATGCACTGAGCTTCAATAAAAAGTATTTACCAACGGAATTATTTTTAAAAGCGCTGCTTTCAGGACGTGAGAGCCAACAGCTGTCGGCAAGCCTCCCCTCCGCCACCTCAACACGCCCACATCCATTGTATAAGCATCATCACGTCAAGATTTCTGTATCGCGGTAGACAATAAAATTATCTTACACCTCTAACTTCTTTCTACAAATCACTGTAAACATTCATGAAATGAAGGCATTTTTACAAAGTTTTGTTTTCTAAAATCTAGTTTTGAGTAATATAATCTAGTTAATCTCAAGCAGACATGCATACGTATTTCTTTTTAGATGCATTTTTTTATCCAAAAGTCTACCTCTATTTCACTTTTAGTCCACTTTATAATAAAAATCATTTCAATGTTATAAGTACAAAATATATAAATTACTAGAAAACCTATGAAGAGCATTTATCAGATAATATTATTGAAAATATATGTAGATCCAAGTGTTTAAAATTAAAAGAATGTCAAGAAATTGACAAGAATGCAAAGAAGTCTCATGTCTTTCAGGATTTTGAAAAACAAAAAGTATCAATATTTTATAATTGATAATAGTTGCCATTTTAGCATTTTACATGCGTGAACTTTTTAACTTCAGAGAAGTTATTAAGTTTCACAACAAAACAATACCACTATGGAATTTTATTTCAGTAACAAATCTCCATAAAACATTATATAAAGTTCATTAGTTTGCCTCAATCATTTCTTGAATTCACATATATGTTGGTTTCTGACAGCCTAATTCCAAAAAGCAATTACAACCTCAATCCATATGCAAAAAGATAACAGAAAGCAAGTACGTTAAACCAGTTTAAAAGAATAAAAATCTAAAGAAAACAGATTACGAATGATTTATATGAATGCCTAGTGCTGAAGTTAATTACAAGTAACCCAATAAAATAGTGCCTTTATTATTGTACAGCACGTAATAGCTCTAGATGTAAAAACCAGAACTCCTTCTGCTGACTTCTGCATGCCCAACCCCACAGCACACTACATTAAGAATTAAACATGTAGTAAATAAGGCATATAGAAAACAGCAGTTTTTAACTAAAAGCAGAAAAACTCTCCTGCTGTTTAACCATTTGGGGTCTTCCAGTCTGAACAGTGATGACTGTAAACTGATACTATGTATTCACTGAGTAAATTCTTAATGTTAACATAACGTGAGACTTCAATTTCAGTGTTCAAAGCTTTACATCAAATAAAAAAATAATTATGCCATAGCATCACATTCATTGCAGCATTCAATAGGAACAAATGAGTTATCTTTTTAATTTTTTATTGAACTTATCGTTTATGTTTATACTATGAAATGATATCTTCAGAATTAGTGTTTTCCAAACCTCACACTGCATCCGGCTTTCACACAGCTGTGGTCCCGATTTTAAGAAAATACTTTCTGAAACACACACACTGCAGGCCACAGTAACATGTGATGGCTGTCAACAGCCACAGCCTGCAGCCAATCAGTGTGCTTAATGACTTTCCTGGCCAAGGCCCTTCATTCCAGAATGTTTCCCTAACTCTTTCAAATATTTATCAATGTGTTTAATGAGCTATTAGCTGGTATCAACTGTAACTATAATGCAAAAGTCTTAAGACATGGTATGGATAAATTTCATCCTGTAGGCCATTCTTTGGCCTACAGTAGTGGTATGATGAAATGCTTGATCAGCCAGTTTTGCTGCACAAATGAATTAGGATTGATGAAACAACCAACCAACAGTGCATCTCTCTGGCCATCTTTTATCCCTATTAATTTCATCCCCATTATAAATACATGCAATATCAGTTTATTTTGCTTTTTCCCCCCCGGGTCAATAACTTCACAAATTGCAATTTGTCTCCTTAACTATGGAGAAACACTTTACAGGTAGGGATCTCCACTTCTTTGGGTTCTTAACAGTACCTGGTTCGATTTTCCATATAACAAACATTCAAATGCTTGTTAAAGTAGTAATTTAACAGCACTGGTGAAGGAGGGAGAAGCCACTGCACTAGGAACACTCAGCGATCTTCAAAAACATGACTAGAACTTGTAAGTATGACCCATGGACATGAACTATAGGGGGGGAATGTAGGAGGGAGGGGAGGGCAGGATGGAGTGGAGTGAGGAGGGGGGAAATGGGACAACTGTAATAGCATAATCAATAAATATATTAAAAAAATAAAAAATAAAATGTCAAAGTTCAAAAAAAAAATGACTAGATCAGTTTCCCGTGTGCTATAACAAACTGCCACAAATTTGGTGGATTGAAACACTAGAAGTCTGTTCTCTCACAGTTCTGGAGACAAGAAATTTAAAATTGGTTTCACTGAGTCAAAAATCAAGATGTCAGCAAAGTTGTACTCCTGGAGGCCCTAGGGCAGAATCTGTCCCTCACCTCTTCCAGCTGCTGGTACCTCCCGGCACTCCTTGACTTATGGCCACATGACTCTGCTCACCTTCACACTGCCACCTTCTGTGTCCCCTCTCTGATCTCCGTCTGTCTCTTGAAGGATACATGTGATGGATGGCATTAAGGGCCCACCCAGGTAGTTCAGGAGTATCCCCTCATCTAAACATCCTTAATCACACAAAGACCCTTTTTCTACCTAAAGTAATGTTCACGGGTTCCAGGCTTGTGACGAGGGTATTTTGGGGGCAGCCGTATTTCACACTAGAGCACAGGTGGCAAACACAAGGCCCGCGGGCAGAATCCGGCCCTCCACCTTGTTTTATCTGCCCGGCACCTTGTTTCTACCCAGTGGCAGCACCGAGCTCTCACTTAACTGTTAAGGAGTAGTCACATTTACATAGTCCTAAAATTACATTCGGCCCTTTGAAGGCAACCACGAGGCTGATGCAGCCCCCAGTGAAAATAAGTTTGACACCCCTTGCACTAGAGAATCCAAATTAAAGCAACAGAAACAGCAGGTTGAAGAAAAGTAAACTTTACTATCAAGTTCAAAAAAATTCAAAACATTCAAAAGAAATAAAAACATTTTTAAAAATTAGTATATTATGGCAAGATCTGAAAACATTTTCAAGCAAGTCAACCTCTGCTCCAAGTGTCGGTTCTCATAGTGATTGACTTGTGACTGGTTTTATTTTCAGTTCCAGAAATTCAGTTAATTTGCTACGTATGAAACCTATCCCACTCCAAGAAACTGAAAGCCACACAGCTGAGCAGGTAGTAACAAGCAGATATCAGGAAGAGCAGCTTCTAGCGATCAGCAGAAAGGCAATGGCAGCACTGCCACTGCCCAAATAAGTCAGGCAGCAGTGTCCACGGGTGAGGTGACTGATCAGAAAGATTAAAGAAGAAAAAAAGTCTCCCCCATTAGTTTGTTTTCTCACTGCCATTGACAAACCTTCTGTTTTCTTCTTTAGATTACATTTGTATCGAATGGAATCCTCTTCTCACAAATTTGACTAGCGCTTCCAAACGACAATAGGGCATCTTTGCAATGGATGTAAGTGGGAGACAACTCTACAATATCAAGCGAGTGTATAAGCTTTCTTGAATTAAGGAATAGATCACCTTTCCCCATAAAAAGGAACAATAAGAAACCAAAATTAAACTTGCCCCCATTTATGGAGTATCTGATAATAAGAATAACTTGACAAATCAATTACCCCAAAAAGACAATCTGTTATTCTGTCTTCCAAATAAATAACTTAAAAAACATGTAACCACTACCAAAAAGAATGCACTGTGCATCCAGTATTTAGGACAGACACTATGAAGCATCTTTATACTCACCATATGTAAAATCACACTGTACAGAAGAAAGTGTAAGGTGAATGTAGAGAACAGGTATAAGGTTAGGAGATTTGGGTTTTTGGTAAACTACCCAGAAACTGGCGAAAGTACACAACGCTTATGTCAAATATCTGCATACTATTTACAAGGCAGCATAGGAATAACTATAAAGTAAATTAAATTCTCTCTTAGTAACCTTGAAAAATAAGGAAGAGGAGTTTTAATTGAACAAATAGAAAACAGCTCCTCTTAGAAAGGAAATTAAATTTGTCAGTATGTACTAAAAGAGGAAAAATCAACAGAAAGAAAAGGTCAATTCACTAATTTAGGAATAAGCCAAATCAGTGATTCTTTACAAGAGGAATTTTTCAAATGATACTTCCTTTTGTGCTTCCTGTCTCCCTGACTCTGACAGGACTCAAGTCATAAGGAACTTCACTAATAATGATGAATTTGGCAAGAAAAAGAAAAGCTGATAATCACTAAACTTCACTAACTTATAAACATACAGTACTTCTCAACTGTGGTAAAACTAACACTAGAGGAGTGTTGAAAGTAATGTAGTAAAAATAAAAGGTTTTAAAGTATACAAAAGAGGCTCTTAGGATGACAGTAATAGTAGTTAACACTCCATAATGACATCAATCACACTTGTATGCAGGTATACTTGACTTTCCAAAACAGCTGTCACCACAGCTGGCCCAGGCAATGGTGGAGCCACACCTTTGGAAGACCACGGGAAATAAGAATGTTACCCATTAACCTTGTCCACATGGGAAAGGCCCCAAACTGCTAATCTCTTAGATCTCTCTTTTAGCTCGAATATCCTATGTTCAAGATGAAAATGGACTGGACTGGGCATATAACCGCAAAAAGAATAGAAAATAATGAAAAAGACACTAGAAAATAATGGTGGACTGAATTTGTAAGTCAAAAATCTAAATAATCAAATTAATTTCATAAAAAGAAAATGATATTGAAAATACTAAATAGAGGATTTTTGTATGCTATGAAAACACTTAAAGTCAGAATCTAGTAACTTTAATTTATAACCTACTTTGCTCTATGGACTGTACTACATATATTTACATATATTATCCAATACAATCTTTATTACATCCATTTCACTCAATAAGACAGTGAGTCTCAAGCAAGTGAAGTATTTTGCTCACAGTTACTGAGTTAATAAGTGGTAGAGAGAAAAACATTTCTTAAGATTCAAAAAATCTATCATCACAGCATTTTCCTGGCCTAAGCCACTTCTTAAGATCCTATGCAAGGCATCTTTTTTTTGTTACTCATGGAGACAACAGGGTCCAACTCCAGCACCTGAAGAACTTACTACTATAAAAACAAATACCTAATCTTTAGGGTGCAAACGATTAGACGAACCCTACACACACGCCTCAGGAAGTTCGCGTGATACAATGGCAGCTTGACTCACCAGAACTGCTGACTCAGCGACGCACAGCAGATGGGCTGGGTGTGCAACTGCTAACACGTAATAAATGTCCCTTCCTAAATTATGCTATTATATACTAACTGTACATATCAGGGCACTAAATTTCTACATAAGTATTTGATCGCAGCCAACTAAGGCAAACAGTATAAGCACTTTCAACAGAAAAATTTAAATCTGGACCCTAACAATCCTGATTACTCTGACTAAAAACCATTAGATTATATACTATTTATGAAAAATACATGGATGAGAATACAGCTGAGCCTTCGCAGAATTATCAGAGTTTGATACTAAACTAAAACAATTCCAAGCTTTGTACTTTTAACCTAGTCTTTCTATAATACTATATAACTTCAGTAGATTAATTTGAAGTAATAGAAAAAATAGAAATAGAAAAGGACTAAGCAAAACCACAGTTGTAGCTGAGAAACAGAGAGAACTATCTGAAAAACCAAAGGAAAATGGTATGCTCAGAATATCTCCATTCTTGGATTCCTCCTTTTTGCCAACTCTCTTCCTACTCCCACATTTAAAAGACCAGTTGTGAAACCATAGGATGCCAAATTAAAGCACACTTTATTTTCAGATGTCTCTACACTCATAGGCTGACTTCCTGTCAGGAAGAGTTCCATTTCACTGAATACCCCAGTCAGCAGGAAACTTGCAGAATTAAGTGCCAGTTGATATTACTTTGTTTTGCATTGACCACCCTTGAGAATACTGTTCAAAGACCTGGTTGTAGAGTCAGCATGGTATCATCCTTCTGACTAGACTGCCAAACCACAGGGTGTAGCACCAGTTGTACAAATTCACCTTGGAAGGCTGTGCTTTCTAAATCCTGGTGTGCTAGTGAATCAACAGGATGCCTGTATTTCAGAATAAATCCTGCATCTAAAGGTAAATTATGCTTCTCTTTGGTTGTACCAAAGCAATTTAACTTAATACGGGAAAGGTCAGCATTCAGATTCAAATAAAAACCAACTGATGTTAACTAACTCCTCAACTTAAATATTTTTTAAAAGAACTTTATTTTGTTTTTAATGTTTTTGCTGTTGTTTAAAAGACAAAAATATCCATTTTATAAAAGCACGTTATCTGTTATACATTTTGAATCAAACAAAACCATAAATATTTTGCAATATTAGCATAGTTACTAAATGATTTCAGATACTTTAAAAACTTTAGTGCATTTAAGATTTTTTATGATCAGTTAATATACCTTGACCCTGAACTACCCTCTCCAACTTCCATGAACTTCCTGTCACACTTCAAAGGCATCTAGTTCCTTATAACACAGTCATCTATTTCTACTGTACACAAAATTAAGGTAAGTCTAAGCATTTCCATATAAAACACCTATGCTCATACATTTTCTCCATTATAAGGACAAAGCATTCAGCAGCTCTAAGGCGAAACTAGGTGACTGTACTAGAAACCTATTTTTTATCCTGATGTTAATCACTACCCCATTGATTCTCAACTATTCACAATCAAAAGGTCAGAAGCACTGACAATAACAAAGTTCAGACACAATCAATCTACATTCACTAACTCTGTAAGTACATTCTAAGGATGAGCAATAAACATATCCAAAAGATAAGGAGGGATAACATTATAACAAGGTCGAAATATTAAATCATATTGATCCTAGTGAGATCATACTACATATAAATGGGTTTCAAAGAAGCCATCTGCCGCCAAAGTCCTAGTTAAAATGGAAAAGGTAAGGCTGGTTACAAAGAAAATGAAATCTTTTATATACAACATATCAAAGCATAACTTTCACCATCTCATGCACTTTGCAGATTGTTGCCATGTGAGCTCCTTTTATCACACAAAGAATATAGTAAGATTTTTCACTTAATCATTGCAGGAAATAGCTATATAATCAATTGATGTCAAAATATTTGAATTAATTCTTAAATTTAGAGTAGGATCTGCATAAATATTGTAAAAAATACAGAGACACATACAGCAACCTGCCTGGTTAAACTTAAGTTGCTCTGAAAAAAATACTGCTAAAATCAGTTCTGAAGATCTATCCCTTCAGAAAGAACATATAAACTGGGATTTATGTCCAAATTAACTTAGGAAAGAGAACAAGTGACTGAAATAATTTCTTCTGAATGAAGGAAAAACAATCACTGTTTTATAAAGGAAATACGAGCTATAATTTTGCATGTCTATTGATTTTCTTCAATCGCTGTGATGGGACAAGCAGGGAACACCAGAAGCAGGACACTGAAAAAGACAATTTCCTGCATTATTCACTGACTCACTTCTGATATAACCGAAGCTTTTCCCAAATTATGTTTTACAAAAATTTTCCACACGCACTATGGCCATAAAAAGGACTGTGTGATCAAATATACTAATTTTATTCCCATTATAGATTCAACACTATGCATTATTATAAACACATTTATACACACAGATATTTACTAAAGGTCTTGAGGGGCTTTACAGGAAAGAAACCTAATTAAATTTGAAGCAAGATTTTCTGCACTTATGCATATGACCGTAAGCTTTCTTCCACACAACGTCCATTAGCATCACACACTACACATGCTGGAACTTGCTGTGCTGGAAAAGCTGGAGAGTGCGAACTGGTCCCACCAGACACGGACACCACACATCCATCCAAGGACATTAGACGTACTAGAGAGACTGGAGAAAATGCTTTAGGAACTTTAGAATCTATGAATGCTGATGAAATTATAAAAATATAGGTGGAACCTGGAAAAAATTAACACTAAAAATCAAAGAAGTCTGAAATGATGTATTCATAAAAAGAAAAAAGGCTTAAATAGGAACTCACAGATTTTTTTTGTACTCAACTATAACCACTCCCTGCATTCTTAAGTCCTTATAAAACTCCATGTTGCAGCACAATTATTTGTCTCTCTCCCCAGATTATTGTCCCTGAAAAAGAGGGGCTCATCCTAAAAGTATTCAATACATGCCTCCCAAACAATAAATGCAAACAAATAAAATGAGCAGGCGCAAAGAGGAGAACTGGGGGGCAGATGAATTCCCAAAACTCTGTGGAGGAGAGAGCAATTTACACTAAGCCTGACAAAAATAATTTTAAAAGTAAGTTAATAGCCTCATCATACTGCTGTGTAACAGACTGATTCCACAGGATTTCCTGATAGGTTAAAAAAAAAAAAAAGCCTCAGAAAGTTAAGACGACTTTTTTATATTTCTAATAAACAACTTATACCCAAATTCCTGTTTTCTGGTTGGAAAAAAGATAAACCTTTATTTGTTCAAATTTTTTTTTTAACAAACCGTAGTATTTTCTTTACACTATACAGTGAGTTTCATTTAAAAAGGCTCAAGTGCACCCTAAACACAGCACACTGAGCATCTAAGTGACGCGAGAAAAGAAGTACATCTCCATTTATGTTAAGTTCTCCAGTCGGTAAAACTCATCCACAACAGCGGGAATAAAATCAGTGGAGGCCTGAGTGACAGGAGTGGAGATTAAGAGGCACAGGAAACTTCCTGGATTGAAATGGTTATTAGATGGTAGTGTATATGTCAAAATTCATCAAACTCTACACTTAAAATGTGTGCATATATAGTATATAAATTATGCTGTACTGAAGTTATCTTTTTAAAATAGGTGTTTCTTACTAAGCCAGAGGAAAATTGAAAAATATGACCTTATTAATAAATGAACATGACTACAGTATATAGTAATAATAAATGACTTAATAAAAATGAACACCTAATACACACTTAATAACACAAAAGTACGGCGGTATGTCATAATGAGAAAGACCAAAGGGCAAAATATGGTGATTTATGACCAACGTTTACCATTTGTTTTTTATACAATTTATACAATCTAACATTACATCTTAAAGAACTAGAAAAAGAACAAAAGCAAACCAAAGTCAGCAGAAAAAGAGGAACTAATAAAAATTAGAACAGAATTAAGTGAAATAGAGGAAAAGACTATAGAAAAAAGTTAATAAAACAAAGAGCTGGTTCTTTGAAAAGATTAATAAAACTGACAAATCCATGGCTAGACTCACTAAGGAAAAAAAAGACTCAAACGAAATCAGACGTCACAGATACACAGGACCACGCTAGAGTACTATGAAAGCCTGCGTGCCGCCAAATTTAGAAGAAATGGGTAAGTTCCTAGAAAGGTATAACTAACCTTGTTAGACTGAACTGGAAAGAACCAGAAAATCTAAATATACCAATCAACACTGAGAAAATTGAAACCACCATCAAAAACCTCCCAAAAAATAAAATTCCAGGACTATAATGGCTTTAACAGTAAATTCCAGCACACATTCAAAGCAGATTTGATACCTATCCTTCTCAAACTCTTCCAAAAACTTGCAGAAGAGGAAATATTCCTAACACATTTTTTAACATTTATTTATTTTTAGAGAGAGGGAAAGGGAAGGAGAAAGAGAGGGAGAAAAACATCAATGTGTGGTTGCCTCTCACGTGCCTCCCACGGGGGACCTGGCCTGCAACCCAGGCATGTGTCCTGACCTGGAATCAAACCAGCGACCTTTTGGTTCACAGGCCAGCACTCAATCCACTAACCAACACCAGCCAGGGCCCTAATATATTTTATGAAGCCAATATTATCCTGATACCAAAATCTAGCAAGGATAACACAAAGAAAACTACAAACCAACATTTCTGATAAACAAATGCAAAACTCCTATACAAAATATTAGCAAATCAAATACAACAACACATTAAAAAATAATTCATCATGATCAAGTGGGGTTCATTCCAGGGGCACAAGAATGGTTCAAAATATGGAAATTGATTAATATAACATACCACATTAACAAAACAAAGGATAAAAGTCATGTGATCTTATCAACACATGCAGGAAAAGCATCTGATAAGATACAACATCCACTTAAGATTAAAATATGCAATAAAGTGGGTATAAAAGGAAAATATCTCAACATAATAAAGCCATATATGACAAACTCCTGGTTCATATCATACTCTAATGGTAAAAAAACTAAAAGCTTTTCCTCTAAAATCAGGAACAAGACAAAGATGTGCACCCTCACCACTTATTCAACATATATCTGGAAGTCCTAATCAGAGCAGTTAGGCAAGAGAAAGAAATAAAAGGCATCCAAACTGGGAAAGAAAAAGTAAATGTGTCACTTTTGCAGATGACATGTTTCTACACACAGAAAACCCTAAAGACTCCACCAAGAAACTATTAGAAACAATAAACAAACACAGTAACGTGGCAGGACACAAAATCGATGTACAAAAATCCACTGCTTTCCTAAACACTAACAGTGAAATTTCAGAAAAGAAGTGAAAAGAAAAAAATTCCTTTTGTAATTGCAAGCAAAAAATAAAACACCTCAGAATAAACTTAACAAAGCATGTGAAAGACCTATTTACTGAAAACTATAAAGCATTATTAAAACAGACTGAAGAAGACACAATGAAATGGAAAGATACTCCATGTTCACGGATTAGAAGAATCAACACAGTTAAAATGTCCATATTACCCAAAGAAATATACAGATTTAGAGCAATCATCATCAAAATCCCAATATCATTTTTTTTAAAAATAGAACAAAAATAATCAGCTTTGTATAAAAGCACAAAAGACCCGACTAGCCAAAGCAATTCTGAAGAGGAAAAAGAAAAAAAAAAAAAAACAACTGAGCTGGAGGCATCACACTACCTGATTTCAAACTGCAATGCAGAGCTACAATAGTAAGAACAGAATGGACTTGGCAGAACAACACACACACAGACCAATGTAACAGAACTGAGAGCCCAGAAATAAAATCATATGTATATGGGCAAATAATTTTTGACAAAGAAGCCAAAACCACACAGTGGAAAAAAGAAAGACTCTTCAATAAAAAGTGCTGGAAAAATTAAAAAGTCATCTGCAAAAGAATAAAGTTTGTCCCCATCTACGAAAATTAATTCAAAATGGATCAATGACCTAAATATAAGATCTAAAACAATAAAGTACATCAGGAAAAACAGGTACTAGTCTTATGAACCTTGGTTGTAAAGAACATTTTATTAACTTGACCCCATCCCTGACTGGCATGGCTCAGCTGGTGAGCATCATCCAGCAAAGCCAACGGTCTCTGGTTCAATGCCTATTCAGGGCACACGCCTGGGTTGTGGGCCGGTCCCCAGTTGGGGTACATGCCAGAGGCAACCAATCTGTGTTTCTTTCACACGTTAATGTTTCTCCCCCTCTCTTCCTCCCTCCCTTCCCCTCTTTCTAAAAATAATCTTTTTTAATCTTAAAAAAAAAACCAAAAAGAATTTGACCCCAAAGCCAAGGAAGTAAAGGCAAAAATAAAGGAATGGGACTATCTATATCAATCTAAAAAGCTTCTGCAGAGCATGAGGAACCTACAACAAAACAAAAAGGCAACCAACTACATGGGAGTTGGTATTTGCAAACAACAGCTCTGACAAGGGGTTAATATCCAAAATATACGAAGAACTGGTACAACTCGACACCAAACAAAGAAACAATCCAATTAAAAATGGGCAAAGGACCTGAAGAGACACTTTTCCCAAGAAGACACACAAATGGCCAACGATATATGAAAAAATGTTCAACTTCACTAGCTAATAGGAAAATACAAATCAAAACTAAAATGAGATACCACCTCACAACCTGTATAATGGCCATTACCAACAAGACAAATAATAACAAGTGTTGAAGAGATTGTGGAATAAAAGGAACCCTCATTCACTGCAGGTGGGAATGTAAACTGGTACAGCCACTATGGAAAACAGTTCGGTGGTACAGCAAAAGCTTAAGAACAGAGTTAACACATGACCCAGCAATCCCTCTTCTGGGTATTTACCCAAGAAATCCAAAAACATTTATTCACAAAAATATATGTACCCCTATTTTTATTGTAGCATTATTCACGGTAGCCAAGGTATGAAGACAACCAAAGTGTACTTTGATGAGATTTGGATAAGGAAGATGAGGTAGTATGCTATGGAATACTGTTCGTTCTTAAGAAAAGACAAAATACTACCATTTTTGACAAAATGGATGGGCCTTGAGAATATTATGCTAAGAAAAAATAAGTCGGTGAGAAAAAGCTAAGAACCATATGATTTCACTCATACATGGTACATAAAACTGAAACTCACAGACTCAGAAAACAGTACGGCGGCTGCCAGAGGAAAGGGGGCGGGGTGTGGTAAAGTGTAAAGGGGTCCAAATATATGGTGACAGAAGATGATTTGACTTTGGGTGGTAGGCACATAATGCAATATACAGATCAGGTATCATAGTAATGTACACTTGAAATCTGCTATGATCTTATTAATCCATGTTACCCCAATAAATTTAATTTAAAATAATATGTATAGAATTATATAAATATTTGGTTGAATAGAAATTATGCTGAATGTTGGAGATACAATAGAAAACAAAACAGTTCTTCAAGAAACTTCCAGTCTAATGGGGGAGAAATAAAAATCACAGGCAATTTAAATAAAGAATTAAAATACTGTAATATGAGCCAGTGAATCCTTCAGATGAAGACCTCCCTTAGGCTTAGAGCTGTGGTCAAAAACCTTTCCAGAAGAGACTGCAAGCTATCTGGGAGGTGAGCTGTTATTCCAGAGTCCCTGGGCAGGGACCAGCTGCTGCTAAGTATACTTTAATAGGGTAAACAGAAACACCTGTTATCTTCATGGTCCTAGAGTACAAAGAAGATACAGACAACTAAGAAAATAATAAACTAGCCCATGCATACTTCAACTTTGTGCTGTATTCTATGATGAGCACTGAAATGAAGACATGCAAAAAGGCATCAACTATAAATATGGTAATCTGAGAAGAGAATAATTAAGCTGGGTTCTCAATGATGAGAAGAAGCCAACAATCAGTCACCAAATTTGAAGGAGGGAGATGTTAGGGAACGAAAAAGCATCTACCAAGACATAAAAATATGATGGCACATCCAGGTGACTTTAAAGAGTTCAGCAGAGTTCGAGACCAGATACGGAAACATGGTAAGAATTGGGCCCACACAGTAAAGGTCCCCAATAATGTATGACACCGTTGTACCACTGTACCTTGTTTAGTGAAATTATCTCCGTTTCTCAAAATACCCATTACAACTATAAAAGGAAAAGGTCATGAAAGAAAAAGCCAAGAGCAATTATGTTAATGTCACATATTTAGAAGGGATAAATTCAAAAAGGAGAAGGAAACTGGAATTAGAGAAATTATAGGAGAGTGGAGAAAGAAACATTTCTATAAAGATTCAAAATGGAAAAATTCAATTAAAAAAAATTCAAACATAAAACTGAAACAAAGGAATCATAAGGACTGTGATGTCTGGTTCTTATGAATATTATCATTTTTTGGTTCATAATTCAGAGGTATAGAAAGAAATCCTTAAATCCAAAATGACCAAACCTTAAATCATTACCTTCACGTAAAGGAAATATTCCCCAAATAACAACAATCTACATGTTTTGATGAAAAAAATTTTTAAAGAAAAATCAGACTAACACAGTATTTTAAATTAACATTTGTTGTTGATTAATTACTCAGACAGGATGCCAGGCCAGACTACATGGTACTTCCAGTTTTTCTATACACTCTACGCATTTCTGATAAATGGGAAAAGAATAGATGACCTGGCAGAAGGCTCAGACAATAATATGTGATTTACAGGACATGAATGCAGCTACCATAAGATTTATCTGACAGCCCTCTCCGATAGTGGACTGTTGAGTATCCGATGGAATGATTTCTAGTCTAGAAAGTCTACTACTGAGTAGCCATACACATTATTTATTTATTAGATGTTTTGGGTTGAAACCATTTTTAAATGATGCACTTCACAATGCACAGTCATAAATTTAGCTTTAAACCCAAGAAGGGAGGTAGTGTTATTGGAATGTATGTCAGACTGAATTAGGATGAGCAACGTAATGCTTTTATAAAGTGGCCTTGAATGCAATGTCAATTCTTTCAAAAATGATATTAATGTCAAATGAGCAAGATACAAACACTTGACACAACACTAGAGTAATATTACTTGAACTATTTAACATTTTCTTTAAATGCATATAGGTTTCTATGAAGTTTATACACATACACAAGAAATACCAGGCACAAGTAAGTTATATGCTTGTAAAAAACTGAATCTAAAATATAATTGAGAAGTTGGTCAATTTTTTTCTGTGCATCAGAGAGTATACAGTTTCCTAAAAAATGTATACTGTCTTATTTTAAATAAGAAATCGATCACATGCTGGAGCTGAAGTACTTCTTGTATTATTTCATATGGAATTCAATACATGAATAAACCAAATTTAATAAACCTTAGTGTGTGTTTGTGTGTATATCTTTACTCAAAAGTATTTAAAGAAAGCTCCTCAAATCTAAATAATAACATTTTGCCTTAATAATATTAAAACTTAACTGGGATAGAATATGAAATGGTTTCCAATCAACCTATTAATGAATGAATGGATACTGAAAAATATAACCTAGTTGAAGCTTTAAGATATATAGTGACTTGTGTGGTCTTAATGATGGCAAAGCAAATGTGATCATTTCCTCATTTCTTAAATTTAGACTCTATACTCTCTTTTGTAATAAAATGTGGATAATTTTTAGCCCCTTGTTTAAAAGAATGCAAAAAATAAGTTTTGAATAAATTCAAGAAAAAGAATCGGAAGATGGCTGATTGTCATGAAATTAACACCAACTAATTTGTAAAGTTTTAAATCAAATTTGCAGATGTTATGTTCATAAGCATATCCCATTATTTATGTGATTAAAAAAAGAGTTTTTGACCTGATCTTTCGATCTTTGGCACTCAATCCTCTCCATCTCCTCTTAAAAAAATTAATTAAAATTTTAGCAAGATGCTAGCTTTTCACATCCCACCCTATCTCAGACTAAGAAAAATTATCAATCAAACTCAAGGCATCCCCACCCAGTATCTGCAAAATGTCGACTTCAAATTCAATTTCATATCTCTTAAGCTTTCATGTGGAAAAAGATAGTTCACTTCGTAACAAAATAAATCACTTCTGTGATTGCCAATCTGACCTCTTTGAATTAGGAAAATTCAAAGTGAAAAATGTAATTATCACCCTGGAACAATCTGTATACATCTGGAGCTAATTCTGGCTTCATTTTTCACATCGTTTTTCACACTGTGCTACATCTTAGAGAGATGCCATGGAACTTTTGAAGAACTCATAAAAAATGTGAGGGACTTCAAATAACCAATAATGTATTTTATTCCAACAAAAACCTTAAGACTGACTTTTGCAACTTACTATTCTACGTGAGCTTCATATTGCATCTGATTGGATTACTATTAAACAGCACTGTAATATCCATGACAAAGAGGTACATTAAAATATATCATTCTTTCTCTTTTCAGCAACTACACTCAACTAGTTAGTAAACTATATCTGAAATAGCTTTCCTGTATCAAGAACATACTCAATTCTTCTGCACTAGAAAGTGAAACTTCATGATCAGAATTCCTTCTCCTGTGAACATCCAAAACTGTAAGTGCCTGCTTCTTAAAAGTAAAGGGAGTTTCATGTCACTATAAGAATAGCAAATAGTAATTTCCCTCCAAGAAATAATCGTGCAATTATTTCAATTTAAATTACTTAATAGGAAATTTTATTCAGTTAGCCTTTAAATAAATGGAGTTCTCTTTAAAAGATTAAATTATAAATACATGAATCTCACTAAATCTAAGAATAATAAGCCCACCAGAAACATAACTACTCCTCACAAGTTCATTATAAAAATCCATTAGGTATAATCTCTAGAAGTAATTGTTCTTACTGCATTTTACTGACAATGCATAGTATTGATTTTTCACACCTTCTATGATTCTTTAATTTGTATTCATGAAATGTCCATCAGCACAGTCTAAATAAATTTGGCAATATAGGCACTAAAATGAATAAATCGATGCAAAGAAACATTAATTTTGCATTATCCTTATTCGTCAGGCAAGTAAACCATGAGAGTTGTAAATGAAGGTCAAAGGTTTTGAAATGGGTCAGAACCCTTGACCTCTAGACCAATACCCTTCCTATTAAAAAGGGCTATTTTAAAGTTTTAAGTAGGGGAATTTACTACCAGCCAGATATCATTTTTAAAAGACTACAAAGAAAACTCTCAATAAAAACATTCATCTATTTAATTGCAAAACAGAAAACATCCCAGGATGCATTGTTTTTATGTAAGTTTTAAAAAAAATCATTGAAGTTTACCATATGAGGTATAAGGTTTCTGAACACTGAAAGTAATTTTGCTTTTAGGAATTTCTTCACTACATCTTATGAGGGCTGCCGAAGTTTGTTGATGTTTTCCCAAATCTACTCTTCATGTCAAAAATAATTAGCAATGACAAGAATTCAAAATTATTTATCACTCCTTTTATAACCTCTGCACAAAAGGGAAGTAAACCCATTATTCCCAGGGGAGTCAAAAGTGGCACTCCACGAGGCATACAAACAAATCTGTTTCTATAACTTCAATGCACGCAGTAAAAAAATGTAGCCATCTCAAGATCATTTAATCTGCACATTTTTAATGTGACCCTAGAAAGCTGTTTCTATTTCATCTAACCAGTTTATCTCACCTCTAACTTCAAAATTATCAGCTAGTATCAAAGACAAGGAGTAATCCTTTTGCAATACAAATAACATTATTTTAAAACTTCAAACTCAAAACTCTATTACAGCAAAAATTTCTCATAAAACAATTAAAACTTCCTTGCAAAGTAATTCACGTTATTCTTGAATTCAACATTATTCTTGTCACTCACCTGTGAACACAGTAGCATAACCAACTCCACAACTGAACTACTAGACTTCATGCAAACCAGACCTATTTTGAAGAGAATTTAAAAATAAAATTACAAAGTAAAAAAGAAATATGAGGGATTTATTTGTTATACAACTTTGCCCAAAGTGGGCTTTAAAATAAAATTTAACATATCTGGCTAAGAACCAAAAACGTACACATTTGATCATATGAGTAAACAAGGTACTTTGTAGTTACTTTAAACTTGGCATCAAACCTACCACAATTCTTTACAAACTATTTCTTTTCGGCTTTCAAACTACAAAAACATTTATTACAACTTCATATATAATGACATTTCACGATACTCATAGAAATGTGCACAACATATGCCATATTGATCCATATCATCTACATTCTGTTTGGAGAGAGCTGATTGTTCTACATGCAGAGAAGGGAAATGGCTCCCTGACCTTTGCTTTCTCCACCACACTCTCTCCCTTCAACCCTCCAGCTATCAATCAAGTTTCCATTTTGTTTCATGGCAGCAGACATCCCAAACACTCTTATTAGTACCTTGACCTGTGACCTCACACTAAACCTTAACAGAAGTGCAAGCCGTTGTCTGTTATACATTCTTGATTTCTTATAAATAAATTCATTTACATTTTCTTTTATGTTTCATTTGGGCTCTCCAAAAATATCTCAGCAAGGAACTGCTATACAATTATCCAAAGAATTCTTTAGTTTTGATTACAAATGAAATCTAAAGGAGTTCATTCAAAGAACATTTTATAACCAGCATCTTAAAAAAGGCCAATAATTAAAAACACTAAATTACTAAATCACACTAAATCACCCTACTCATAATCAGAGAAATTATAACTGTTATTCTCTATTTTTCTAGGCAAACACAAGTTTAGATTCCATTGTTTCAAAACCAAAATAATTACTGGTGGCCTTTACATACTTGAATTACCTCCTTTCCTTCTCCACGTTAAAGCTTGTACAGGCACCCTATCCCATCTTATTCCTTTCCTTTAGTCTCTGTGCTGAAGTGCTTTCTTCCCTTTTAGTCACGATACTCGTAACTACTGATGGCACAGGCTCGTGTTCTTTAGCCTCACAGCTTTCAAGTCAAACAGGTTGTTCACACCCCTTCACCTTTTAGAAAAGTCAGAACCATTTTTCACAATGTCTCTGTTTCATCAAGCAGGCAGGTCACTACCTAAATTGTGGTTTCCGCAGAGCTAAGATGAGTATACCTCCTCAACCAATGCCAAGGCTGTAAGAGAGGGCACGGCAACTACCTCCCTCCCATTGCAGGTGTAGCCCTCTACTGGTCTGAAACCTCGTCACTTTTCATAAAATACAACCCAATACAGGAAGTTCCACATACTTCAACTTCAAAAGCCACTACTTCTTTCTACAACTAGGTCTATTCTAGGGTCACCAGAATCCCTACCAACTTTATGGCAAAGCATTTGGGCCCTCATCTGGTTCAGCCTTCTGAGTCTACTCGGATAATAAACAATTGTGATAAAAACAGTCTTGGGGCATCCAAAGTTGGAAAGATTTATAGGTGATCTTTTTGTCCCCTTCACAAAATATCATAGACTGGCTCAATACTTATATACTTAAAAAATTATACACTTCAGTCCATTTCTCAATAGTAAAGGTTAGCAATCCAGAAGGCTGATGCTACGCAGTTGGATGTAAAGATTTAGGAGTAAGTGTACACACTGCTCAGCAAGTTGACAGTAAAATGTCAAATAACATTTCATAATTTGATTAGAGCAAGCTATGGGTTTTCTGGAGTTGGGTTTTGTATATTTGGAAAGGGTGGGAGTGGGGCCAGGATGGACATACTATGTTAAGTTTTAAATGAGAGCTTCAGAAGACAAAAGACACCTTATATTAGACTTACAATGTTAAGCTCCCTGCCCCCCTGCTGAACAGGCAGACACTGTAAACACAAATGTATGAGCTCGGGAGTGTATAAACAGGAGATAATCCCAATAAAGGACTTTGTATGAGATGGTACAACTTAATCACATCTCTATTTTTGACCTAATTTTTTGCTTTTGGGTGACAGTGGCCACATGTATGAAAATGCAGTAAATGAATTCTAAGCCAGGAAAGCTGTCTTCATATTGACATTTAGACTCTAAGAATTATCCAGAGGAAGGCCATAAAAGAACACCTGCAGTCAAACTGTAAATTGTTGCAGAAGTAGCAATTTTCATTTTAAACACACACACACCCAACTACTGCCCCAATTAGTAGAAAGTGAACAGGTTACTGTAGGCTCAGACATGCGAATAGGCCCATAATCTGACCTCCCTAAAAGGCTCCCAGAATAAATGTGTTCAGTTTGGCTGGTTTCATTTTTGGTTGATTTTTCAAAAATATGGAATTTTAGTCTCTGCAAAAAAGACAAACCCAAGTTGCTAAGCCAAGAGTTTTATAATCTTTTGGAGTTTCATGATCAGAGACCACTAGAATTTCTTTACCAGAGGTTACGTCTCCTACCTCTATGAGCATTTCTTCCCCTTGGTACTAAACTTGGAAACATTAAGTGACTTACTAGATAGTATGCTAGCCATGCCTGAACCCACTGGTTTACCAAATCTCACAAGTACACTATGAAAAACTGTCACAGCCATTTACCATCTGGAATAAGATGGACCTTTAAAAATAATGTATTTTAAGTCCTCTTAAATAATTTACAGAAAGAAAGGGATGATGATAAACATTATTAGGCATTTTAGTAAGAATTTAAGCACAATAAATTCACATTCTTTTTCCATATTTTCCTGGCTTTAAAGGTATTTGTGTATCTCCTGAATGAGAAATGTCCTTTGGATATCAACTATCGTTCCTCGTGAATCTGTAAACACGATACCCATCTTGTGGATACTAACTCTACATTCCAAATACATTTCTAGTAAGTTCTAGCTCATCATTAACTCTAGTCCCCCTGCTTGAACTTACATCATTACATGCATTAACTGTGGAAAAGTGGGATCATTCAAAACTTTTTTTTTGAAGAGAAGATAGCCATCTTCTTTGCTTTACAACTAAAACATATGATCTTCTTTAGATTTATAAACACCATCTGGAATGATCAATCCGCTGAATTTTTTCATTTCTGCGTGAACTTTTCCTTCTAGTCATCTCTGTGTATGCACCTACTGGCCTTTAGCTATTGTTCTCCTAGAAAAGGTACCAAATAAATTGTGATGCAAAATGGTCACAACAATGGAAGAATACTGCACCATGCCTTTTGAGTAAACTGAAATGTTGCAGATTTCTGTCACAAAATATCATATACATTTTATAGAATGAATTTCTTCTTGATGAATGGCCTGCTGAGAAAACCAATTTCCTTTTTGTCTACAGATACACGCTGTGCACTGATAAATTCTTGAGTTTGGTAAAATTCATGAGTGCTTCTCTTTGTCTCTTTAAATTCATCCTCAGATGGTCTAATAATTGTAAAATGTTCCCTTCTGTCAATTTTATTCACCTTACCATTATGAGCAGAAAAATGACAAATTCTGAATTCTTAAGTATATTCTATTTCAGCTAAAAATAAGACCATGAAGATGGTATCCACAGATTTCTTTTTATACCAATATTTCTCTGTGTTCATTATCACTCTCCACCAAGGAGACATCTCAGAACATTTCTTCTTAATTCTGCCCTCCTGAATGTTAATACTAAAGATATACTGTACAAACGTACTGTGGCCCACTGAAAGATCATAAACCATTGTATATATAAGATATTTTGCCCTCCCCAAACACCTATTTTTGCCCCCCCTGAGAAAATGAATCTCTCTTCTTAAAATAGATGCAACGCCATAAGAAAACTGTGGGTGATCCAAGAATGACGATTTGTTTTCCTCTGGCACCATTATTCTAGGGGCAATTCCAGTATGGTTGTTTTTTTATTTTAGTCTTTAGTGAGGTTAGGAATAATTAATGAATAATGATGGAATAGAAAAATGTTTTAAGATGTAGCAAAATTAAGATCGCAAAAACCCCATAATGAATCTTAAATCTATAAAAAGTATTCAATGAATACACATATAATTGTAAAATAAACTTTTTTGAAGTAATTTTTTCTTGGTTTTTGAAGACCTCTTTAAAAAAATAAAATAAAATTCAATCTTACAAAGGGTACCTGAAAATGACACTTAATATCACTAAAATTTAGACAATTAGAAAACATGATTGTAGGCATGATGTAATATGAAGTATTACATCTAATTATACTTTAAATCTAATTGCGAGTCATCAGAAAATACACGGGATAGAGAAACCATTAAACGACATCACCAAGAAGCAACAGACACAGAGTACCAAACCACATAACATTCTACAGAACAGCCAAGCAGATTTTTTCAACAGGTCAACAGCATGAACGCAAAGGGAAATCAGGGGTAAACTATTTGAGATTAATAAGGACATAAAAGGCATAACCAAATGTAATAAATTGATTTTGTTTAGATCCTAATTAGAAAAAAATTATAAAAATACATCTTTTAAATGAAGATGAATATGAGCTGAATATAGATGACATCATGGACTACTATTAATATTTTTAGATATAAAAGTAGCAATTAGTTATATAAGCAAATGTCTTTATAGGATTTATGAATTATTTAGAGGTGAATCAACATAATATCTGGAATTGTTTTAAATACTAAAGCAAAATAAGGGAGGTGAGTATAACAAACAATTATGGCAAAACAAAGATGATTTGGGTTGTTGGTAATAATAAATTCATTGATATTGCATTTCCTACTTTATAAATATTTAAAATACTCATTTTAAAATTTTTAATTAAAAAATCATTTTAATAATTTAAATGTAATAACTTTTCCAGTGCCCAGGCTCACAGCTTGTCACTGGCAAGGACGGAATTGAAAGCAAGGCCTGTTGCCGTTTACTCCAGTTCTTTTCCTACTGCACCATGCATGCTGCGGTCACCTCTACTCAGAACTGGTCTGTTTTATAATGCAGAGAATTCCACCCAGAGAACTCCAACTTAAAATACACACGTAAGTTACATGGATATTCTTGCATGTTTGCTGGTTTTCTGAATACAGTGAAATGAGGAGGCACTGCTCAAGCTTACAATTGAGCAACAGTGCATCATCTTCCTTATCATTTTATCAGAATTTACCAGTCAAAAAACTGACTCAAAATTTTGTTCAGGGATTGTAAATTGGCAAGTTTACTACTTCTGAGTATCTAAGGTAATCCTATTTTATTGGATTTATTATAAAATTTAAACACAAACTAAAAAGCAACAATGTCTTGCCCTGGGGGATGTGGCTCAGTGGACTGAGTGAGGCTTGCAAACTGAGTGGTCGCCAGTTCCATTCCCAGTCAGGGCACATGCCTGGGTTGTAGGCCAGGTCCCCAGTTGGGGACATACAAGAGGCAACAGATCGATGTTTCTCTCCCTTTCTCTCTCCCACTATAAATAAATAAATAAATAAATAATAAAAATTAAAAATGTCTTGCTAGACCAAGAGGCTATAATTAATACATTAATTTTACAGTAATGAAATAAAATACAGATCGTAAGTTGTCATCACTTTAAAAAATAATTGATAAGTGAAATATAAGTTAGGGAAAAGTCCTTCTATTTTTCATTTAGTTCTTTCAAATTTTATTATATCATTATATATAGTACACAGTTAAATAAATTATATCTTGCAGCAAATAAATTTGCACCCAAAATTTAATTAAATATTTCTAAATCCTGAACTTTCTTTTTCAAATAAATTCAATGCTACTATTTGACTCTATGGAAATGAATCACTCAGCACCAACTCCATATACATCTGCAGCAGAGATAATAATGAAACACCTACTTTAGCTAGTTTATTACTTATAAACAAGTATTTTAAGGGTCAAATAAAGTACTGATATTCTATAGTTAACACTCAGATACACATACACTGTTATGTCTTGCATTTCCATTATATCCTTATTTCTACCTAAAAAAAGGGACTTTTTCACAAGTCTTAAGAAATGTCTTGGGAGATCACTCTACCCAACAAAAATCTGTAGTAACTAAAACTGTAAGTTGATATTTAAAGAGACCGAAATTCAGATAATTACACTTTCCCATGATTTTTCAGCTTTAGGAGAACCACAGTGTCTAACCCTAAACCAGTAACCATGGGCACAGATAAGCCAGATTTAGCAAAGTTCTAGTCCAAACACGTTTGAATGCAAAAATCAATTCTACATTATCACTGCTGAAAGTCCTCCAGTTTCTCCTTTAAAAAGAATTCTAGTTATAGAGCGAAGACTGGTATTTTGAAGTTGGTCTGTGTTGAGCTCTTGAACAGAAGTAACTGTTCCACGTTGACCTGGTACCTGCTGTCTGAGGAAATTCAGTGTACGTCTACGTTCACCTGGTTGAGTTACCCTCTTGAACACTTGAAGACATGCACTGCAGGGCAAGTGCCCTGTGTAAAATAAAAATCTTAAATGACCCAATACTCTTATCCCTTCCACAAACAGCATGGTTTCCATCCACTCAGCAACCTATTTCTGCATGCTGTCTAGGCGGACTCAATTTCAAAGTACCTTACGTAGAAAAGACCCGGTCAACCATGTATAATATGTGCAGGATACAGTACGATATACTGTTATCCCTAGATTCTATGAGAACCCTTGTAAAAGTTGAAAACATCTTAACAATGAAAGCCCAAGCATCTCTCATTACCCATTTAAGTTTTTAACCTTGAAATTTAAATATATATTTATATAAAATGAAATAAAGAAAACCCACTTACTTGTTCCTTCTATAAGCAGTTCTTGTCCATGGCTACCCAAAAGTGTCCGAGAAAGAAAAGGTGCAAAATCCACAAAAATCTCTCGCAGAAGAGGAGCTGCCTTTTCCAAAGCATGTTCAAGCCTCTCTGTAATACTAATGTAAAGATGTTTAATTAACTGGTTCATTCATTAGAATTTATCAATTCTCTAGTTTTTAAAATGAGCTCTCATAGCACTGTACAATTACAGAAAAACTAAGTACTACCTAACGACTCCTCGCTGCTGTGTGCAGCACTCCTCCTGCCCGGACTGCCCTCGTCTTATACGGCCACCCCCAGCCCTGACAAGTAACCTGGCTGACCACCACTCCAAGCATCGGCTCTAGTGGAAGTCTCTTTTTTTGTTTGTTTGTTTTAAAGATTTTATTCATTTATTTTCAGAAAGAGAGGAAGGGTAGAAGAAAGAGAGGAAGAGAAACATCAATATGTGGTTGATCATATGCCCCCCACTGGGGGCCTGGCCCACAACCCAGGCATCTGCCCTGAGTGGGAATCAAACAGGTGACACTTTGGTTCACAACCCGCGCTCAATCCACTGAGCCACACCAGCCAGGGCTGAGTTAGCCAGGTCAGAGCACTGGATTTTAGCCTTATCAACTAAACAAACTCAATATATCAAGTCCTTATCAGATTTGTCTATTAACCACCAAACCATCAACACCTCCAATTCAAAAACTACGTCTTCACTTCCAAGTTTTCAACTGTGGCATATAGTAGAGACTCAATAAATGTTTACAAACTGAAAGAATCAGTTTATGTTCTTTTTCTTTGATGCCTATCTCTGTAACAATTTGTTTCTAATGCAATCTGAACAAGTTTCCAGTTGAAAATAGTGTACTGATATTTAAATTATTTCCGTTTACACATTAATATTAGTCTTTTTGACTATAGTGTGTGTGTACACGCATACGCACATGAACACATACACACACACACATATTGAATGAATTTTCTTAAAAGCCCCCTGCATTTCCAGAGATTCAGAGGTATCCAGAGCTTCAGTTTCTAACGTATAAACCAAACGTATGTGCAAACAGCCACTACTTACATAAAAACTACTTCATATTCATACTACCAACTAGATCAACTAGTGAGCTGCTGGAAACTTCTGCTGCCAATAGCCACTTCTTTCCAGGTACGACTCTCAGTACTAGTCCGCTGCACTTATCTCGGAGAGCCTCTCGGCCCTGGACGATAGCACACCTCCACGTCTACAGGCGCAGCCCCTAAGAGCCTATGTTGGTGGGGTGCTGTGATGGTCTGGCTGTGGTGCGAGGATCGAGAACTGGCCACAAGGGCTCTACTGGTGGGAAATGTGACAGTGTAAGGAAAAAAGTCCATCTACAACTCAGTACCACTATGGCTTTGGTTGACTGGCTACAATGTTTTTTTTTCCAGCAATTTATTTATGGAAGAGGAACGACAAATTTTAAACTTTCAATCTCCAATCACATGCTACCTACTATCTATGTGTGTACTTAAATAGTTGCTATGCATATAGCACTTAATTACAAAGAGCCACTTCTCATAAACTTTTACATTTCATAATCATTAAAAAGAAACCCTAAAATATTCCCAAGTTTCTAAATGCCATGGAAGTTTTTAAAAATAGGAACAAAAGAATTTTTAAAAATCACTGTATCTAGACAGTTTAAAGAGTGATCAAAAGGAGTAAATCACAAACATGCAAATCAGTAGCTTAAATACCTCATATTTGAAACTTGGTCTTGCGGAACTGAACCGACTGCTGGAACTGAGGGCAATTTTGCATTAGATGATCTACCACCTTTAAAAGAAAATAACCATTTTTAGGAATTTTCTGGTTTTAGATACAAGGGTTCCACAAACAAAAAATATCTTTATCCCAAGTCAACCAAAAATATATCATAATGCATTTTAAATGCCCATTATAATTTGGATAACATTGAAATCTACCAATTAACAAGGCCTCTCTAGAATCATTTAACATATAAACCTCAGTTGTAAGTTCAATTATACTCCAACCAATCCTTCATCTATCCATCATGTCAACAGAAAAGTAAATTATGACTTAGTTGGGGTCACAATTCTTTGTATTCAATACCAAGTGGCAAATGAGATTTACAAGTAAAAACTTTTAATTGAAACAAAAACCAGAAACAATTCCAAATTTAGCCTTAAATAGGTTATCTCCTTCATCACCAAGAACACTGTCCTTATTCAGTCACCAAATAACTTCTACCATACCCTGACTGCTTCTGAGTCTAGTCTAGCACACACAGCCCCGTGACCACCTGAGAAACCTTTCTTAAATGATTCACGCAGGACTTATATTCCCTCATGTGTATCCTCACGGTAATTAGTATGCACCCTGTTGTTGCATTTGTCATATTGTGCATCAACTGAATTTTTAAATGTCCTTCTATTAATTTGGGGGAAAGCAGAGACCTCATCTTTTCATCCACCTAACTCTAGAGCCTAGTGAACTTGACACAAGAGAAGGTCCTCAATGTATGTTCATTGCAGAGGTAATTTTCTTAATCATTCCCATGCCCCGTACTTCAGTAGGTCACTCTTCCCACCTGGTATATACGTCCTTCTCTATTCCCTACTGTTTTATGTCACTGTCTTGTTCACTGCTGTTCTTATTTCCTCTCCAATGAATACTACCAGATACCCTTCAACACTCTTGGATATCTACATTGTTCAATGGCCCACTCACCCTCTTAACAGTATAAATCATTCAAACTGTTTTGTCCTATGTAATAGTCATTGTCTTTCTGTTTTAAACAAATAACTGTGCTTATAATTTTTACTTGGCAAGAGAAAAATAATCACCAGGAAATTAACTACCCATTCTGTAACTCTGTCAAAGATAACACACATAGTGGCAAAGTCTTGAAAGAGTGAGCCCAGAAGACTAATATGGAGAATAATTAATTTACTGAGGCGTGAAGAGTTCTAACAAGAAGTAGAGGAAAAACAAAGTTCCTACTTAAGCACCAGAATATCCAGGATAGAACATCATTAAATTTAAGGTAGAAGTAGGACCTGAAAAAAAAGAGGAAGAGTCATTTGTTTTCCTTAGGCCAATATTAGGGAGAAGTGAAAAGAAGGAACACATACATATAGTGGTATCAAATGCCCATCGATGACACTGGGACCACAGAATCCCTGGAATCTAACTGAGATGGCAGCCTAACAACCTGGAATATACAGGGACAGACATGCACATCCTGCTTGCAGCTGCAATACAGGAAGTGAAATTTCAGTTTCTGAGAGCCATGTCCTAAAAGGGTACCAAGCTAGTATTAGGGTGAATACAGACTGAAATCCCATTACAATTCTATAGTGGGACAGACGAAGAAAGACAGCAAATGTGTTGAAGCAAACGAAACAAAGAACATGCAAAGCTGATAAACAAGGAGGGAAGTGGGGCTCGACAGATCCTGGAATCCATGCACTATCAGAGGTCTCATGCTTTGATCTGTTTTCCAAACTCCAGGCATGAGTATCCTGGAAGCACTTAACGGAGCCAAAGTGGTGTGTACAAAAGATAGATCAAAGAGAGAAGATATATTCACGTAGGATATACAAACAAAGACGGCTGAAACAGATGAGAAAGTAGCAGAGCAGGCGCTGACATCTGGGAGCTCGCCTGGTAAAATCAAGGATGCCCACCAATCCTGGTATTGCTAGGAGCTGGCTTAGAACCCAAGCTAGGTCTTAGTATACTCCCGTCGACTATAAACAATTTCAGAAAACATCAACATTAGACAAAGCCATGCCATGACCATGACAAATCAACATAAAACAATACCACTCTGTAATCATGTCCCAACAAACACATGCACTCCATCAAAATGCCAAAGATGATCAAACACCCCAAGTCCTAATATGTTGTAGGGTTAGTCAGTGGACACTGAAACTTGAGATGAAATCAGACAGAGAAAGACATCAATTATGAGCTCATTTTTTAAAAAAATTACAGAAATCTCCAAGTAAGAATTCTTTTCTATAAAACAACCTATTTCATCATGGTAAGATGCAAATTTTTACACATAGTATCATCTCTCAAATCAATGCATTTTACAATCAAAGGCATCTTAACAACTACAGTCAGCCAGATGTTGAGGCCTAATTTTGAGGAAAAACAGTGAATAAAATCAAGAAAGCAATACAACCAAATCTGAGATTGCATAAAAGACTAAATAAGGAAGCATCATGTAACTATTTCAAATCTTCATTTTGCCAATCTACAACCTCAAGATTGCATAACTAGAGGGGAAAAAAGTTGTATAACCTACACATACTGTCTGAGTACAATGAGTTGCTTGTGGTGAAGATGCACACCTAAGAACTGAAGGCCCTACTGCAGCTTGGCTCCAAAGGTCTACAACATAGTACACCATCTCCATCACCCCCCTTTACTACTAAAGGGTTCCAAATGTGGCAGTAAATGCAGTCGGGTTGAAAAGTTTGCAGCTCTTATCTGAGAATCTGTAGTCTTGTGTTACAAGTATAATCAGGGTTTTTTCCTATTATGGCCACAACATGAAAATCTCTGCGCTTTAAGGAGCCAAAGGACCCTCTTTCCCAAACCTTCTAAATAGTCAGACTGAAGGCAGTTAGTTAGCTGGAGCAGAGAAGGAAAGCAGCTGCATCGGGGTGGGGCTTCACTGACCAGGGAGGCAAGGTACAGGGGCCCAAACAATGGGAGGAGGACATTTAAGTACTAAAAAAACCTAAAAAGAACTTAGAAGTAATGGCTTGAAATTCAGAGTACCTGTGTGTGTTATGGCTTCACTAATATAGGGCTACATAAATGCATATTTAAATGCAGACCCTCCTTCACATATAGCCCTATATATACAATAGGTAGCCCCTAGCTCTGTCCCTTAGAGGACCTGGGAGCAGCAAGACCTAAGGACTCCTGTGCTGATCTTGATTTCTATTCTCCACTGAGAGAGAAATGGCTAGTTCAAGATCTGTGAAAGAAAAGTACAAAATGAGTATTAACAGCAGTTTTGTTTTGTAAAAAAGCAAGGATATGCCCAAGGAATGACAGGATATATCAGAAGAATAGAGAAGCCAGCTTGATGGGACTCCCACTGACTAAGCCAGAGACAATACGAGCATCAAAATAATGATAGTAACTGATTATAACCCATCTAACAAAACAAGAAGTCATCAGGCTACACTGACATGATCAATAATCTGAGAAATAGGATATTTAAATAATTTCAAAGTACCTCCCACAGAACATTTAAAACTATAAAAGGCACAGAGTGACTTTACAACACAGACAGCTCCTGACGGTTATACTCAGACCAAGTGACGACAGCAGTCCTCGTCGGGACTGCCCGAAGTGGGCCTCAGACGGTCAGGTTTTCTTTTCTGCCTGTTCTGTAATTTTTCTCCCAGAGAGTATAATCTGTTTCTAATCATGAGAAAATATCAAACCGACTCAAATTCAGGGGCGTTCATCTGAGTCGCTCCCGAGTTTTTACCATATTAAAACATGTTTTGTATGTGCTTACATAAATCTGTGCGCTTCTTTATTTTCTTGAAGTAACTTCTTACGAGTCAGTAAACACATACTTCTAATTTTGATAAACGCTGCCAAATTGCCTTGAAGAAGTAACAAACAATTTACACCTCTTTGATTACTAGTGAAACTGAAGGTATTCTTCAATTCACTGGAAAGAAAATAGGAAACATAAATGACTATTCTGACCCTTTGAGCATTTTTATTGGAATCTTTTTCTTTATGGTTTGTAATTGTGCATTATATACAATTAATGACATTCATCTCTTATCAACCATTACAAATACTTTTCAAGCTTGTAGTGACTTTGGCCATGCAGAATTCTAGAAGCCTACCTTTAAACCATCTGTACCAGCATGGCACAGAAAACAGAAATACCGCATTTCTGCAAGACATTCCAGAAGAAAAGTGTAGCTCTTCTGAATGACTTATTATGCATTCATGATTCATGCTACCCATTTTTAGTCGAGCGTTCTATATATTACTTTCCTATTAAATTCCCATAATAAATATAAAACTTACTCCACTCTTCTCATCCTGAAACTCATTTCCCTTCCAAAAAGAAATGTCAGGTCAACCAAGCTCGGAGCCTTACTGCTTCGCATCTGAAGGAAATCCCACTAACCTCTCGAGCTATCTCAATCATCAATCTCACATAATTTCCATTATCAATTTTCTCAGAAAAGATTTTCCACACTGGCAGAAGACATTTCCTCACCAGCCACCACCAACAAAACCGTTTTCAAACCGAGTCCTACCTCTAACAATGTCAGGCCAATGTCTTTGATAATAACTACCGTTAGGGGTTGTTATGTGATTTAAATGTTTGGGGAAGCAGTAAGATCTCTGATACTTATTATTAACTGTGTGACCTTGGGCAAAGTTACTTAAGCTCCCTGTGCCTTATTTTCCTCATTTATAAAATCAATAGTGGTACCTACATCACAGAATTATTTTGAATGTAAATTAAAGTACTTCGAGCCTGGACCACAGAAAACACGCAATGAATGATAGCTTTCTTTCCTACCCTTCTATTCTGTCTTTAAAATATCTTTTAAAAGTTTTATACAAACACACACACAAAATGGAATACTGCTAGCCATAAAAAAGATGAAATACTGCCATTTGTGACAACATGGGTGGATCTTTAAAGTATTATGTTAAGTGAAATAAGTCAAGCAGAAAAGAAAAACAGTATGATTTCACTCCTGTGAGATAGAAAACAAAAAGGAGCAAACAAAAAAACCCTTACAGAGAACAGAATGGTGGTTACAGAGAACAGAATGGTGGTTACGCAAGGTTGGGGCATGGGGGGAGTGCGAAGTGGGTAAAGGAAGTCAAATATATTACAATGGAGGGAAACTAGACCTCGGGTGGGGAGCACACAATGCAGTACACAGATGTCAATTATAATCTTTTACACCTGAAAATTATATAATGTTACCAACTAAATTTAACTTTAAAATTTTTTTTAAAGTTACCATGTTTCCCTTTTAGTCTGTACTTCAGGCTAAAAAGACACCCAAATTCTTCAAGGATTATTCAAGTGACATTAAGTATAAGTTACTTAAATGAGATGAAGTTTATAAGTACCTTTAGAATATTCACTATAAAAGCTTAAGAAACCAAAGGTAAAATTCTGTTGAAAAGTCTAGAAACTGTTAAAAAAAAAATCAATCCTAGGTTTAAGCGATATAAAAAGTGGATTTCTAACAATTTCGTTTACCCTATCAATAGAAAACAAAACATAGCCATAAACATTAGCCACTGTCCTCTACAAGAAAATACTTTTATTAAAAGCCTGTCACTGTCTCATATAACTCCCACAATTTCCTCAGGCTCAATTCCAGCGTACCAGTGCATTTGGATGCAACTTTCTCTTTCAGTTCGGTAAGGCAAGTAAAGTTAATTCTGGGTGTAGACAAACGCAGCCAGGCTCTCTAATCAGGGGTTTCGTAGATTTAGCTGATTGAGAACAGCAAGGATCTGGGAGAACTTGACCTTCCTTGAATCATGGTTGGTCTTAAGGCAGAACTTGATCAATAATCAGCAGGTCTGATTACCAGGTCTCAGCCAAACAGAAGAACCCAGATATTGGACTGGCGGCTGGCCCACAGGCTTGGTTCCTTTGGGAAGAGGACAGGGCAGCAATCTTCCCCAGTGAATCTCAGGACGACTACTAAGCCAACCTCTGGGCGTGAGCATATTCCTCCAAGATGAAGTCATCCACGGTAAATCTCTCCCCCATGTCCTCCTCCTTCCAAGTCCACTTTTCTTTTTACTGGGATTTTTGTTTACTGTTGACCTTCCCTCCATTTTCACCACTCTGCTCAATTGAGAGCTAACTGTAAAACGCTAACGAAACGAATGGCCCCTCTCCTAATACATAGGATTAACTTTAAAATGAAGTACACATTTCCTCATACTGACAACTTCTTAAGGTGCATATATCAATTCCCATTTCACCATCAACAGATGTGCATTTTTGCATTTTTCACAATAAAATTGCAAACTAGAGGAAGAAACAAGGTGGAGTAGAAACAACTTTCTACTCTTCAGTTCCAGGCATTTCTAGGAGTTGGGTGCGATCCCATTGCCACACGTCACTCAGGACAGTACTTCAGAGATCAGACAGCTTTGTTAGACTCAGGTGTCGACACCAGCAGTCCCGCAACCCTGGCAGCCACAGGATCACCAAACCACGGTTCGCTACTGACTCTTATCACCAGTGACTGATTAAATATTTCTGAGATTTTTCTGATTGGTAGTAGTTCTTAAAAATCATCTTTTTAGACTGTATCTGACATTTTCTCTAGGAGAACTATTGGTGGTTTTCCTTGAATTTTTTCTGAAGTTGATAAAAAAGAAACATATAAGGTACCACTTACTTAAAAGACAGAAGTAATATATCTCAAGAAAGTGTTTGTATGAGGCTTTAGGCAGTATATGTAAGACAAAATTAGCGATTAAAGTGCTAACTGACCCTAATTTTAATGAGCTGAAATGCTCATTAAAAATCTGAAAAGACCAAGAACCATGGTGGCTCTGAATGAACCAGTAGTAACACAAAGCCCTCCTGACACTACCCTACAATTAGCACTGATGTTCCAACCTGAAGACACTATAGCAGAAAGGGATTTATACAAAGTGGTCTTTGCAAATCAAAAGAAACAGTTTACTAGCAAAGATAAATATATCAGTTAGCAGTAGCTATAAGAAAAATAAAGTCACATGAAAAAATAAACAGACCAGTAATTTCATGCAAAGTTGTCCTTCATTCCTGCCAGAGAGAAAATATAATTTCCAAATACATCCTGTATATTTTCAACTCAGATAAAAATTAAAATCGTAAATTTATTGTTAATTTAGCATTAAACATTTTCAACAGACAATCACCTATGTAAACGCAGAGGCTAATTCTGGCATGTGGAATGATACTGACTTATCTTTTCCTTACCCTTGTGCTGATAAACGGGCTCCTTCAAACTAACAGTTCTCCAGACATCCACAAGAACAAAAAGGAAAATGCAAACAGATCATCCATCTAACATCTATCCAGGGAATAGCCAATTGTGTAGTCAAGGCTCTTAAGGATCTAAACAAATAAGGGCCTTTGCAATATAGTATCATTAAACAAATGCCAATATTTAACTCTTAAATAATGTATTTTTAAATTTCCCTCTGTCTCTCTTTTTCCTCCTCTCTCCCCCCACCCATTCTGGGCCAACACAGGGAGGGAAAAGGCTATATGCCCAAGAAAAACTCTTTATTAAATAAAAAATAAGCTTTTTATTGAATCAGTAAAGATAAGCCTCTAGGATCTAATATTATACAAGGCAAGGAATCAAATATTTCTTTCAACATTAACTATAAACACACTAATTAATACATGCATGGCCTGGTACTCTAGCAAGTAGCATAACTATTAAATTTTGCAAATTAGCAAACACCCAGCACGTAAATTGCTGAAGAACAGTCTGTTCAGTTCCTTTATTGGTTTTACTCATTGATGTGATGCATCACGGGAGACAACCACCATAGTGTAGTTGAAAAAAGAGTAAGCATCTTAACACATATTGGATTCTGGGAAATTAAAACTTTGCTGATGAGAAACTTAAAAATTTCCAGATTTTGATATATTTACTAACAACTGTTTTTTCTTTTAGTTTTCTTTAAAATATATACAAACAAAAAATAAAAATATGCAATACAAAGTATACCTTGTTCTCTGAGAACTCTCTTACCACTAGTAAAGATAGATTTGCCATTGTTATTGCTAATAAAATGCTACAGTAACCAATGAATATTATTCAAACTATAATCTGAAATGTGTATGATATTCAACATTTGTTCACTAACCATAGTTTTAATATTATACGCTGTTTTAAAATGTATATATATATATAAATCCTCAACTTTTTGCAAAATTATAAAATTATCTAGGTGAGAATCTTTGACCTCACACAGGGTTGAAAAGCTCTAAATCTTTTTCTGAGATACAGTTCTAACCAGTCCTGGTTTCTCTTTAATTGTACTACATGTAAATTTTAGAAACCCCATTTTGACATCAAAATTTCAAAATAATTTTAACTTTTCTGCTACAAAACTCATATGTTATGTTTTGTACTCACAGGGTGTCTTCCAAGTAAATTCCCAGTTTTGTTAATGCACCCTGTACTACCAGTACATTTTTTACTAACCAATAATCTATTACTGAATTTGAGCAGTTCGTTTTTTTGTTGCTACTCGCTCAAACTGAAGTCCTCCCAAGGCACACAGGTTTAAGGCCCACAGGGACAGATATTAACTGTGCTTTCATACAGAGAAAACAATCCAAGATCAAACCAAGACTAACACCTAACTTACCCTGATCTGTGAGAATAAACTGCCCAGCTCAGCATGCAATTACAACAACCACCAATTCATCCACAAATCTTTCATTCCCAAATCCTGCCTGAACCAGAAGAAAAATAAATTTCAATATAGTCTATTTTTTTAATGGCAAGTAACTTAAATCAAGAGACCCACCAAAAAGAAAACAAAAATCTATCAGTTAAAAACACTGAAGTCAGACACATAATCTTATCGGTGGGGTTTCAATTCCAGGTGAAAGGGAACAGGGTACAAAAGCAAGTACGGCCCGCAACAGCATGTACAGTGGGGCACGGGAGAGTAAGAACTAGGATGACTGAAAACTCCAAACTGGGTTAAATTCTTCTTATCAAGGCATCAATGCTCACAGCAGCAATGAGTGGAATGGAACGGAAGTAATAAACTAAAATGCAGAAACCACGTAACAGCGACAACAGGAGTCTACTGACGGGAAAGAGAAAAGGAAGAATCAGGTATGGAAACCAAACAAATGATAAAAAGAAAGACCACCAAAGGACCTTTGTTAAGACTTAAAAATAAATGAAACATTTTTAAAACAAGTAAGGGGAGACAGGGAGGAGGAGGAAAGAGCTAAAAATCCTAGCCCAAAGCAGAAAAACCTTGGAACTATCTGAGAAATGCCACCACCACAAGTTATACAAAATTTTAATGAATGGTGGGGGGGGAGTGACATGAAGTAGATCCAAGATGTTGTGGGGTTCGGCCAATAAAAGCAGGAGTTTCCAATTAGGCATATGATTCTTCCGGGTGAGTATTTAACACAGGGTGAAACAAATGGAGGCTCACAGTTGTGAGAACACCAAACACAAGAGTTTATTATTGTATTACTTCTTATTGTATTATTGTCCATACAAATAACTGTAAAATTACTTTGCCTCACCCTGTGTTATAAGGGATTTGTTGGAAAAAAATACAATGGCTTCAGAAAGAAATTTATTATACTGTTGTAATAAAATATTGTCCATATATCTCAGCTTTCTGTTCCTTATCTCTTCTGAAAAGTACATGCTTTAAATTTTGAAAAATATATTTAAAAGCAATCAGATAATTGTATTCCTTTGTCCCATAAATTGAAATTCAAGAGCAATGTATTCAAAATATGATAACATATTTTACTCAGTGTACTGTGAACCTCTGAACTTTAGGAATTCACTATTACTAAATTTAAAAGATGGCACAGTTTCATAGATACTAGTAACTTCTGCCTTGTTTCCTAATGGGGACTGATCCAGAGAAATCACAGTTCACTTTTTAATGGGCTTTGGATGGGGGTGGAAGATCAGCCCAAAACAGACTACCAAATTGTTTCCCCTTCAAAGTAAAAAAGAGGCATCACAGTGTAATGGAACAATAAAGAAGAAATATCTTCTTCTTTTATGTTTTTTCACTAAGACAATGATGAAGAAAAGTAACCAATGTACCACATTATTGCAAGATGTTCATAATAGGACAATGGGAAGGGGGTGCTGCTCACAAGTTATATGGGAACTCTGTACTTTCCATTCAAGTTAGGAGCAAAACTCTCTGATACACTATTTTTATCAAATACACTATTTACTTATCAAATATACTATTTTATTACAAAAGGTATAAAAGCTGATAGGAGGCCTGAGGTGTCTGACAAAATGAACTAAAAACATTATTTCTGATTTAAAGTAATCCAACTAGTCATTCCTTCAAAATTTATTTTTCATCAATCTCATTCTAGAGTAACAAGAATGAATCCTTTTGAGTGTATGCAATCTAGTTGTTAAATTTTTTTATGAAATAGCACACTTAGAAAAATACTATGTATACAAAATAATAACTTATTCATTTTAGTATCACATAGTTTTCAAGTTTATCTGGTATTCACACTAAGCTTCCAGGCAATATCGAGGGATTTGATCTTTCTCCCATATATATGTACCAAAAGGCTTTCATACTTGGAAAGAGTAGAGAGAGATGCGCAAAAATACAATTTGGCTGGTGGGCACACAATGCAATATACAGATGATATATCATAGAACTATACACTTAAAACCTCTGTAATTTTATTAGCCAATATCAACCCAATAACTTCAATATTTTTAAAAAATTACAGTAAGAGTTACTGAACTACTATGGCTAATGCTAGAATGATGGTATGCTTCAGGGCAGCATTCCAAGTCTCTAATTCAGAAAAATATTCAAGAGAAAAAGTACTGGATACTACGTAAACATTTGATAATACATAACCAGGTGAAAAGACCACACATCATGAAAGCTTTCTTACGTAAACTACATCTCTACAAATCTCAAGAGCAGGAGAAGGAAAAGAGTCTTTCAAACCAGCAGCATCCAGTCTGTCCTACAGTGTGGAGAATATATTGAAATCCTTAATTTAATTCATTTGATACTACTCAAATTATTCAGAAAGTTATTAAGGAATCAACAGTTATACGAGGTCTGTCCAGAAGCTATCCAGCCATGTAATATGAAAAATAGAGACACTTATTGAAGAAGATACAAGAAACATTGTACATAGGTCAATGATGCCTCAGTCCCCTTCAAAGTAGGCACCTTGGGACCTCACACAGTTCTAATCACCATCAGCTGCCCCGTCCTATTTTCCTGAATCTCACTGATGGTCCAAAATCTCTGCCCTTTCAAAGGTGATTTTAGTTTTGGGAAAAGCCAGAAGTCTCAGAGTGCCCAGTCTGGGCTGTAAGTGAGGGTGAGTCACCTGGATGATTTGATGTTTCACCAAAAATCCCTGCACAAGACGTGCTGCATGAGTGGGCACGTTGACATGATGAAGCTGCCAGTCACCACTTGCCCACAGCTGCGGCCTTCTGAATCTTCTGAATAATTTCCACGGAGGAATGTTCAAGCTCAATGCAAAACTTGATGCAGATTCATTGCTCTGCTCACTCATTCATTTTGAATGTGACAGCCACACAGTACATATGCTCACGGAACAGTGCCTACTGACCCCACTCACTAGTACAGTGAAGTTGTCACTGTTCACACATGTGCATGCCAGTCCACTCTCCTTGGCTGCCAGCTTACATTGATGTTGTTGCATAAATTGCTCTCCTCACATTAACAATGGCTGGATTTTTCCAAACAGACCTCATAAAAGCATAATGATTTGTAACATGCCTAAAAAAATTTCTTAACGTTATCAAAAATCCTAAGCTCTGCTAAGATAGGATTGAAAACCTTTTCTGTTGAAATCACTGGTAACAAACTCACCAGGAGATTCTCCTCCCGTATCGGGGGCTCGGGCTGACTCCGCAGGAGAAACCACACTGACAGCATCGGCAGGTGTGTGTGCAGTAAGCGTGGGAGGTAAGACTGATGATTTTTTTGTTGCAATGATGACACTTCTGTAGTAAAACAGAAAACAGGTTTTAAAATACAGAAGGCTAACCCAAGTTAATCACATAAATTTCAAAATAGAAAATGGGACGCAAAACTCTTTTTCTAATTTTTTTCTTCTCTACTTTGATATACAATTAAGAATATTCTCTCAAGAAACTTCAATGGTGTCCATATTTATTGCCTCTCAATTATTTAGAGTCAAGACAATGTTCTATGGAAATATGATAATTTAACATTTAAGCTTAGATTTACTATATTCTTTACATTTAGGATCATCTTTAACTACCTAACCTAAAATATAACCAAAGGTATATAAAAAACGAATTTTGGCACTCAAATGGAAAAGTAATTAACTTTTTCTTAACCTCAGAACTGAAGCAGAAAACTCAACGTGTTTCAAACACGGATTTTAAAGCACTGCTAATTTAAAATCATAAAAACCTTAGGAATTTTATAAGCTTAAAAAATGCAGATATAAACTATTTTTTAACAACCCTATTTCTTAAATCCCCAAGATTGTGTTTAAATACTACTATATATATAAAACAATGCATAGATATAAATGCTACATGCAAAAATATCACATCAAATTTGTTCACCTTGTATATTATTCCAACCCAGGTATTTATGATATACTGATTTCAATTAAAGTGTAATACTTTATACCAAAATAATAACTAAAAGACCTTATTAGGCACAACTTTAAAGGCATTTTTAATTGAAGTTAGCTCCATAAACATGCAAGAACCCAGTTAATGAGGTAAAGAGGACAGCTGATATATAATGCACTCCCACAGCAGTGCTTACTTTTAATTACCTGGTGTTAACCATAAGCCTAAAGTCTTCAACATTCAATTTATTTAATCACATCTTTTGTTGACAATATTGTAACTGCAAGCTTCAAGTATTCCCTTAACACCTTTAAAGTATTCAGTTTCTAAATAAAGTTACTTAGGTACTTGATCCCCATAAATTCAAAAGTGGAAATTACCTAATTCCAGTACTTTAAAAATACATTTTGTCTTTGTCGTTATATCAAAAAGAGATAATACAAAGCGAAATAGGTTCCGTTTTACTTCAGTGCCTACCATGCGACAGCAAACACTGTTGCCAATTAAATCAAGTCCTCTTGTGCTAGGCATGGCTTATTCAATGTACTTGGGGGTAGCTGGTGTCACATCATTATAAGGGTGACTGCCAATGTTAACTATACACTAAAAAATAGAAGCAACAGCCACCTGAGCCCTCAATCCAAAACGGTGTGCTTAAACCACCGCAGCTTATATCAGACGGAGATTATTGACTCTAGGGGGAGTAAATATGACCCTTGGTGAGTGTGCGTACATGTGTGCTCATGGTACAGCCAGAAAACAATACAAAATCTAATTTGTGCGTCTGCTACCCTTGGCAGGAATGCGTTGTTTGAGAAAATCTCTAGCTACCTCTTCCCTAGCAACCTATTTTGGGGAGAGAAAGAAGAGAAATATGGACAATTTACTTCCACATTCATTCACAAAACAAAGAACCAGCAATATCTATTTTACTCATACAGTGGGTATGTACTCATAGAAGCAACAGAACATAATATCTTTAAAAAGTGAAATTTGTTAATAATTACATTTAAGATATAAACCTGCCCTATTCACCAGCAATTCTTCTCTTAGCGATTTCCTCAACGAAACTTATGTCCACTTAAGAAGTGTGCTCAAAAATGTTCAAAGAGGCTCTATTGTTTAATGGCCAAAAACTGGCAATAGTCTAGAATCCTTTAAGCAGAAAGATGCATAAAAATATGGTAAGATGGGCCCTAGCCTCGTAGCTCAGCTGGTTAGAGCATTGTCCCAATGTGCCATGGCTGTGAGTTCAATCCCCCAGCAGGCTGCATACAAATATCAAAAAATGAGTGCATAAATAAGTGGAACAACAAATTGATGTCCGTGTCTGTCTCCACCCCCTTCCTCTCTCTAAAATCAATAACTTTTTTAAAATATGGCACTATGCTTTTACAATGGAACAATGCTCAGCAATGAAAAGAAACAAATACTGATTAACATGGCATGGATGAACCTCGAGAGCATTATATTACGTGAGGGAAACCTTCAACAACACAATGCAAACTTTGTATTTCCTTTTACATGAAGTTCTAGAAAAGGCAAAACTAATCAACAGTAGAAAAAACAATGGAATAGTAATTACCTCTGAAGAATGAGGACAGGGATTGGCTGGAAAGATGCATGAGGGAACTTTTAAGACTCATCTTGATTGAGGATTTGGGTTAACACAGGGGTATAGATTTGTCAAAGCTCACCAAATAGTGCACTTCAGACTGGCACCTTTCGTTGTATGTGCATTTTACCTTAAACTGAACTTGATCTTTTGGTAGAGACCTGCATGCTGAAATGTCAGATTGAAGGTGAACTGATGCCTGCGACTTTGAAGTGCATCACAAACTAAGTCTGACTGATGCACAGGATAGATATATAGAGGATTACATGATAAAGCAAACAGAGTTAAAGGCTAATTGTAGAATCTAAGGTGTTCACTGTATAATTCTTTCAACTTCTCTAGATGTTTGAACATTTTTATAATGAAATGTTGGAAAACTCATGACAGATGTTCCACAATATGCACAATCTCTACTTATCCAAGATGACATGATTACAGATAATGAAAGATCACCCCAATAATCTCAATAAAATCTTTTTAAAAATAATAAAACTACTATTCAATAAATTAAAATAATTTAAGATAACAAAAGAATTTGACTTTGTCTCCAATCCTTTAAACTACTGGCATTAATAATGCTTTCCATCATGAACACCACCAATTCTTTCTTTCAGTTCAGCAAATACTGACTGTCCAAGATCTCTCACATATTTTCATCCCTGATGTCTCTCAAATGTGGCCTCCTACATTTAACCCAGCGCTCCTCAAACAGTTCTGCTGTATGTGGTTACGGTTCCTGAGCATGTATATTACTTTCCAACTCCCACCCTTTGTATATGCTTCTCCTCTGCGGAGATGCCTTCCTCTTAGTCCTTCGCGCCAGCAAATTTCCTTCTCTCCTTTCAAAACCTCGCACAAAGGTAAACCTCCTCAGACTCTCCAAGACAAAGTTCAAGATCCACTATTCTTTGTGCTCCCAAATGATCCTATGATATAAACTTGCAAATTATTAATAGCTATGACTGAGCGTTGACATATGTCAAGAATTATTTATTACTCAATTCTCCAAACAAGTCTAACATACATGACTTCCATTTTTAAAATTAAAAAGAAAAACTCAGAAATGTAAATTAACTTATGAAAGTAAATGGTAGAACTGCTCTACAATTCAGTTTGTCTCAACAAGAGCCTCTAATTTGAACTGTTTCCTCGTTGACCTTTTTTAAAGTTGTACTGAAATGCAATTCACATATCACATAATTCACTAATTTTAAGTGTTTAGTTTTTAGTATGTTCACAGCACTGTACAACCATCACCTCAATCACACTTACATTTAAACATATTCTATATTATAATCAATTATAAGCAACAGTAACATAGTTTTCCAAAATATAAAATTATGTATATACTACTACTAACAGACAAAAATATATCTGCTCACAAATGGAAAAAGCTGCATATGTTAGCACAGCTGTATACTTAGTAAAATATAGAAATATTTATTTAGTAATATATAGAAAAATAAAGTTAATCAATTTCCAAATTCATTAATTCAAGTCAATCCTGAGGAAATAACATAATGATGCTTCAGCTTTGAGCCATGTAAAAACAACAACAAAATCAAAGTCCTAATAATCCAAATAAAAGGTAATTAAGCAGTAGGCAAATTTCACAATATTTTCATTCCCTTTACCAACTATTTTCATTATTATAAAGTTTCCATGTAAAAGACTAAAATTTTCAACAGAGGGGATTTTAAGCTGTCATATATATCATGTACATCAGTATAAATCTAAACTAGTAAACCATGTTCTTACTGTTTAAAAAACAATCTAGAAATTTAAATTTACCACTACTCAAGATTAATCCTGCAAGGATGAAGCATTTCATATTTTTTATCAAACACCTTGGAAAACACAAATAAAACAAAACATACATTTGACACAACTTTGAGAGCCTATATGCTAGGTAGGCAATGTGCAGAAATATTTCTAGCATTGTTCTCGAGCTACAGCTTAAGTTTCCATTTAAGAAGCAAACTGAAATCCTTGTTAAAATTTAAAATGCAAATAACTGAATTTTTAATATGTACCACCAATTTTAACAAAAAGCACTTCAAACTCTTTGGCACAGAGAATTTGGAAGACACATATGTTTTCTAGTTATGCAAGCTAGTATTCTAAAGCTGTCAATTCAAAACTGTTATGTTAAAGTATAAAATGTTACTTATGATACCTTTTTTCTTTACAAACTCATTAACTTTAAGAATAATGGTTGTGAGGTACTATGCTGAGGACACACATAGATCATCACACATATTGAACCAGCCATGAGTTAAGGGCCACATATTATCCCCATTTTAATGATGAAAACAAAGTAATTTTCCTAAGGTTCCACATAGAAAGAAAGCGTAAACACTGTTGACTTTTTTTTTTTTTTTACAAGAACTGGGGAGACTTTTTTGAAAGTTTCTTTATGCTTATTAACAACAGACAAAGAGCAACATCTTCCAGATCACTAAGGTTCAGAAGTTCCATTTCAGAATCACATCAGTTTCAAGTACCACAAACTTTCACATAAATGCTATTTTATTTAACATGCAAATAGTTCAGTAAAAGAGAAAAGAGCATTTTAAACCTAGCACTTTAGTCCCTAAGGATCTAGTTGAAAAGCCAGACAAGCCCTTGAACTTTATCAAGATAAATCCCTGGTATCCACTAATCACCAGAGAGGATCTTCAAATTAGATAAGAGCAAGAATTTTGGCATGGGAATGAACACAAACACCTTGCCATCCAAAAAGGCCCACAACCTGGCAGCCTTTCAGCAAGGTTCCACTCATGTAGCTGTTACTCTAAATTTTCCAGCTATTGCTTGAGAGTTGATAAATCTTAAGATATGAGGAGAGTTGTGATTTCTGACAAAGCATTCCAGAGATAAATACATGATCAGAGGGATGCTTTGAAATTCCCAAAGATACTCCACTGGTCTACAGCTGCATGAAAAGAGTTTTCAAAAGGTGTCTCTTGCTAAGAAAAAGAAGGGGGAAACACAGAGCAGCTGGCTTGCCATCAGACAATACATTAAATGCATACCAGACATGTATGTTCCAAATAACATCCTGAAAAATGCCATCGCCAAAATTTCCCTTAGTTTCCTTTTTTTGTATTTTTTCCATTACCATTCAACCCCCTCATAACCCCCTCCCCCGCAATCACCACTGTTGTCCACATCAGTGAGTCCTTTTTCCTTTGTTTTCAACAAACCCCTTAATATGAATTACCTAGGCATGGTTTCCCAAATAAGTGCATAACCTCCGCACAGAAGGCATCACTAAGGCATAGTTGAATTTCTACACTATTTAAAAATGAAATAAACACCAAAATATATGAAATTTGGGACATTTACAAGCAAACAACTTTCTTTGACTATATTAGCCAAGATGAATTTTAAAAGCTACTCTCACTAAATCATGTCTGAGTGCTCAAGCTAACATCAGTACAAATTTAAACAAATTATAAAGATTGAGAATATTTTTAAAATCTGATCATTTACACCTTTTCCAAGTCTCATATATACCATTGTTAGTAACAGTTTGATGTATACTTTTTGAGGTATACATGAACATATTTATGTTTTTTAAAAGATCATAAATCCCAAACTATTTTGTACACTGCTTTTTTCATTAACAATATATCTGCAGTATCATTTTACATCAATGCATAGTGTTCTTTTCTCTCTGCGGTGGCTGTACAGTCTTAACTATATGTATAGCCAATAAAACATGTCACCAATCAATTCCTCATAGATTAGCAAGAACGCTTGCGCTGCACAGCCAAATGACAGGGTCCAGAATGAATCCACCATGGTTCAAGTCTTAGCTCCACTACTGATCAGCACAAGTGCTTAAGTGACTTAATCTCCCCTTGCCCCAGTTTCCTCATCTGTAAAGTACAGATAAAAATAGTATCTACCTACCTACCTAACTGAAAAATGCATTTTGAATAGAACTCCACAGAGTAAAAGCTCAATAGGTCTTAGCTTAATTATGAAATTCCACTTGCAGAAAACATTTGTATACCTTTTGTTTAAACTTTGAGGTGCATTAAGTTTACATATTTTAAATTATAATTAATACTGCCATTTGTCCCTCAAATAAATTATACCAGTATGCCCTCTCAACAATATTAAAATATTTCTTCATACCCTCATTAACTCTAGGTTATCATCTTTTAAATCTCTGCAAAGACTTATCACATGGTTATTTTAATATGTTTCCTTCATTATTAGTGATGTAGATCACCTGTACATATTTGCATACTAATAGTATTTCTCTTCTTGCATGAACTACCTGTTCCTGTCATTTGTCAATTTTTCTAGCAAGTAAGCCATTTTATTGACATATGATTTATCATTGTATTGACTGGTTAGCATCATGTGTGTGTATTGAGAATGTAACCCTTTTATCTGTAGTATGTATCTCAGGTACCCAGTGCCCAGGGAAACACATGCACATAACAGGAAGCAGCAGTGACTGAATGGCTCAGCAGACAGGACAGCTCAGTTTTTATTTACTGCATGATTTCTACATGCTGAGTGCCACAGACTAATCTATCTTCAATACCATTTCATACCAACACACATTGCTCTGCCTTTTTTTCCTCATTAATAGTTGTACAGTGTTACACAATTTAGGGATTAGGAAACTGAGCTTGGGAGGATGAGTTAACAGGTCCAAATTCACTAATAAGCAATACAGCCAGAACTCAAACTCAGTTTTGTCTAATTACTAAAGTCAGTATTTTAATTCCTGCACTACAAAGCCCATTTTTACAAAAGTGAAAAATACACTGGAGTCTAGCAGCCACGTGACATACCGATGTCCTATTTCTCTGGACTTTAGACTCTGTCAGTCTCATCACTGCAGGACATGACCTAACACTTTCAACGGTAGCACAGGGGATAAAATGACAAAGGATGATGGCAAACATTTCGCTAAAGTTTTATTTCCTTTGTGTTTTTTCAGAGCACCGTAATTACCATAAAGACTTTCAACCCATCTGGATATGTCATGGACAACACACAGCAAATCTGAAGTAGAAAACTAGAAAATGAGAGGAAATAAAAGAGAACAGGAGACACAAAGAAATAAATACCCAGACAGAGGGACATTATGATCAGAACATACCAAAAGAAAATAGAAGCCCACTGGAAGGGAATCCCACTTTCCAAATCGAAGACAATTTGAGCATCAACATAAATAATACCCACAACGAATTACAACCCATTGAATAAAGTCGGAAACTACAGGACCATGTAATGAACTGAATGTATTTGCCGTGGATGATATTTTCACAGCAGCACCACCTCTTCACAAGGAGTGCCTTAGGAGGGCAGACACCTACAGAATACCAGTTTAATAACTATTCAGAATGCATATCGTCAGTAATGAGATAAAACCACATGCCACATGGCAGACCGCAACACGTAGTGCCACTTCTGTGATATTCCTGCCAAAAAGATGCATCCATGGGAACCTAATCCTGAGGAAACATTCCACAAACTAAACTGTAGACCGAGGGACAGTCCACACCACATCGGTGCTGTCATCTTCTAAAGCAGCACGACCATGAAATTCAAGGGAAGACTAGGAACTGTTCTTCCAGACCAACGGAAAACAAAGACACAACAAAACGCAACACACTATTCTGAACTGGATGCTCTACTAGAGAGGGCATTATCGAGACAATTAGTAAACCCTGAAAGGTACTTGAAGACTAGAAGGCAGTGTTTTATCAATGTAATGTTCTTATTTTGATGAATGTATTGTGGTTGTATAGAAAATATACAATAAAGTATTCAAAGAGGATGGAGTATTATACAAACTTATTTTCAAATGACTCAAGAAAAATAGTTCTTTTAACTGGCAACCTCTGTTTAAGTTAGAGCTTGTTTCCAGATAAATATATTGATTTTTGAAAAAAATGTGTTTAATAACTAAAACATACATGTCTTGTAGGCAGAATTTCAGAAAATTTATCAATATATAAAGAAAAATGTCAGGCAAATTAGCCCAAGGTTTCATAGGCCGGCAGAACCAATACAGTCAAGAAGCCATAGTCAGCTTTCGCCAGCCATCAGGACTCTGAAGAGCTGGCTAGATTCGAGTCTGCTGGGGTCCACAGACACACTTTCCTCACAGGCTGGCACAGTGCTAACAGAAGAGTGGGAAAGATAGCCACTGTTAAGTGCAGGTGACTTCTAAGTTGCAACAAACAAAATATTTAACATACAACTTGCCAATGTAATTTCAAAATTATTTTTAAATCATCTTATGATAGTGTTGCTAAATGAAAATTTGAAATGGTAGACAAACTATAAAACAAAAATATCCTTGTAATTTTTACAAACATCCATTTTTAGTGTTGAAGCTATAAACTGCATAAAGTCCTATTTACCCTTTAAATCTTGACAATTCATAAATATATGCATGCAAAAACCAAAAACTATTTACAGTACCTGTCAAAAGATCTGAACTGCACAGGCTGCTCAGCAGACAGATCACCAAGCGCTCCGAGGCAGGGTGGTGGCAGAAGGGCAGGGTCCACTGTGACTCCATCTGCTGGCATGTTAACCAAGCTGCGGAGAATGTCCTTTACGTTGACATTTTTTGAAACTGGAACTGATGGTGCAACCTTGTTATCCAACTCATTTCCTCCATCATTTTTGTTTTCCTGAGATTTATTGACTTCTAAAGAAAGAGTGCACAGCACCTCACTGATTGCATCTGGGCCTGCACTGACACTCGGAGGTGCCACAGAAGACGCTACGTCCATACTGCTTCCCACGCCAGCAGCTGTTTCCTCCCCGATGCCGGAGTCCCTCCTTCGAGCAGGTGATGTGCTTTCAGATTCTTCCACTGACGCTGGGGTTAATGGGCTAGATGCTGCTGGTGTGTTTTCTACATCTTACCCAGAAACAGAAAAAAAGTACAAATAAAAAATATTTAGAACCTATTTTAAAAAGGTACATTCAGTCCTATAGCCATCTATTACTTCAAATTATGAAATCTATGGCATCTTCTAAAAGGCAAAAATAAATTACATAATCCACAAAAGTACTGAGTTAATGCACCTACAATCAAAGTAGATGATATAATAAAATAAAAGCAATAAAGAGTAATAACAAAACACTGGAGAAAACCCTCTAAACTGAACATGACACACCAGTGGAGAGCAACACAAGGTTGGAAGCCACTGGCCTACAAGAAAAAGCCCAAAATCCTTAGGACAAAATACAAGGCTCTTCAATAATGTGGGTCGGCTAGAATGGAAATGCCACCAGGGCAAGGACTTGTCTTCTCTATCACTTCCTCTCCAGCACCTATCATCATGCCGGGGCTCACACAATGCCTGGAAAGCAGCGGGTGGTCAAGAAGCATGATTCAGATGACCAGTACTCATGCCAGCACACATTATACTTTCAATTTAGAGCCAATTTTTTAAAGGTCCATTCAGTCCTAATCACCAAATCACCTGCAATTTGCTCAACAGGGGACAAAGTTTTCGGCTTCTGTGCTGTATACATCGCCATGTCTTTGAACAGTAACCTCAAGACCAGGACCTCAAACACGGTTTCTACACTACTACTGGAAAACTGGTTACGCCTCATATATGTATGAATAACCGAATGATCGTTAAAATCTAGTTCAAGAAAGAGCATCACCATGCCTCTCTGTTTGATTTTCATTCCCTCCAATCAGGCATTCACTCTATTCCAACAAAAATGCTCCATTTTGCCAATGGTCACCAAAAGCCTCCATCTTGCTAAATCCAGTGGTCAGTTCTCAGTCCTAATAGCACTTGGCAAAGCAGCAGCAACTGATTACTCCCTCCAACACGGTAATACTTTTTTCACTTGAGTTACACACACCGTGTGTAATCGTCTGTCTTCCAGTTTTTCATCTACTACCTCACTGGTCGTTCCTCCTTTATTTCCTTCACTTCTTTTTCTCTGATTTCTTAAATTGGGGGGACTTAGTACTCAGTCCTTAGTCCTCTTCTCTTGCAACAGTGAACTCCTGTAATGGACTCATTCACTCTTAAAGGTTTAAATATCAAAAAACAAAGAAAACAAAACACTCAGACTGTTATCTATAACTGCCTACTCTACATTTTCTATGTCTAAAAGCCATCAACAGCGGAAAAGTGAATTTATCTTTGCCTGAACATGCTCCACCTCCAATCTATCCAACTGTGCCTTATAATCATTCTTGACTGCCTTCCATCTTTCACATATTGACACCTAGTATCTTAACATCCTGTTTCCCACACCCAGTATTTTAACAGCATGTTTTCCACACCTAATATATTAGCATCCTATTTTCTCTACCATCAAAATACATCCAGAATCTGACCACTACTCACCAGCTCTATAGCCTCAGTCACCTCCTGCCTGGATTATTGCAATATCCTCATAAGTGCACATGGTAGGCTGCTACATTAATAATCCTCTTGGCCCATGCCTCCTGGTATTTACCCCCTTGAGAAGTCCTCGAATCTGGGCTGGGCCTGACTCACTTTAACCAATCGAATGAGACAGAAGTAACAATGAACCATTTCTGTGCCCAAGCTTTAATAGGGTCTGGCAGCAGGTGCATTCTAGGAATTCCTAAGTATCTCAGGGAGCAATATGACTACCTTGCTGGAGAGGACATGTAGAGAGACCATATGAAGAGACAGAGGCCCTCCAAACCAATGGAGGAAACCAAGGACTTCAGCTGAGACCAAGCATCAAGGCCCCCAGCCGAGTCATTTCAGTCAATCAGCCTCAGCTCGCGGAGCCATCCCAGTGCCATCCTCTCGGAGGCACTAAAGAGGTTCGTAGAAAAACCATCTCAGACTTTCCAACACGAGCTAGTGTCATCTGGAGCAGGGATGAATCATCCCAACTGTACCCTGTCCAAACGAAATCCACAGAACCATGAGAATAAGACAGAGAGTGGAGGTCCAGCCACTCAGTTTCAGTGTGATGTGTTACACAGCGGGACATAACAAAAACAAGGGGCTTTCCTTGCCCTCCAGGGTGTATTCTTAACACAGAACCCTGAGTATAACATAAAAACATAATAAAGACATAAGTCATTTGTAACTCCTATACTCAAAACCCTGCAGCAATTCCCCATTTCCCTTAAGAGTAAATATCCACCCCCATTTCTCCTGGCTACATTCCTGATATTTTTCTGTTTGACTTGTCTTAATACTAACCACCATCTAACATACAATGTATTTATTACATGTACTTATTCCCTATTCCCTCTCACAAGAATATAAGCTCCATGAAGACAGACTTTTATTTTCTTTTGGTCATGAATATACCAAGGACCCAATAGGTACCCAATGAATATTTGTTAAATAAATAAATAGCCTCCATTGGGTGGCAGCTATTTCTACATTCAATAGTTGCTCTTCTAACTATACATTGTAAGTGGCAGCTACTTCCATAACCCCAATTATTACTTGAATTGAGAGAATAACATTTTCTCACCTTTTAGTCAAATAGCTCATTTAAAGAACAGAAGTAATCTCCCAATTGCAACTAACTACATGGTACTCAAAATATTTAGTCATTACTAAAAATAAGTGTATGCTCTCACTTTCCATATAAATGGATTTCAATTCCAGAATCAATATTTTAACCACTATAAGTAGGTAACAGTTTACTTGAATTTTGGATACCAGGAAATAAAACACAGAAACTTACCAGGAAGTGATAAAGTCCCGCTTTCACTACCAGATTCCTTAAACGGCTGGCTACGCCTTTCATTCTGAGGTTCCAAAATGTCTCTGTACTTCGAGACCATAAGAACAGAGATAAAGTATACTACAGCCAAGGCTAAAAACTGAGCTTGTTTGCTATCCTCCTGGGGAAAAATAAAAGTATTTGATCACACCACTATTAAATAACATGGCTTAATTTTATTTTACATGACAACATTTAAGTATAAAACATGTGAATAAGTCTTTTGATATGTGCATAAAATAATAAATTCAACTGAGCAAAAATCAGACAAAATATTTTGGGAAAATGCCCGTAAACAAGAGGTTTTATGCTTATGAAACATGCAAAGAGAAAAGTGGCTTTTTTTTTTTTTAAAGTAACTCAACCTGAAGAGATACGTCTTAATATACTTTATAAGAGTAAGCAAATAGTGATTTTCATTATATATGAATAAATATTTTTACTTCTAATCATAAAAATTAAAATACGTAACATAATAATAGTTTTCCTAAAAGATGAGCATTCAAGAGAAAAAAAGTAAGGTTATCAAAAACAGAACAGGATGCCAAAGGAATCAGGAGTGTGTTAAAACTAGTAGAAACAACCAAGTATCAGACTGAAAATACAGTGTATGCAAAAAAGAAAAGGAAAAACTAAATCAACCTCAGAAAGAGTTCCAGCCTTCATCCTACAGACCGAGTCCACCTACACATCTGTACATCAACAACCTCTTTCTCTAGTCAAATTCCCCATCTTCGAAGGGCCCTTCAACACATCACTATTCCATAACTTTTCAAAAAAACAATTTAAAAGAAAAACTCAAACTTGTCCACCAAGTCCTGAAAATTTAACAGTATTTTGAGTAGCAGAGAATTTTAGGATAAGAGAAACAAAGAATATTGATGCCCAGCAGATAAATAAATGGAAATTAATGGTACAAATGAAACTAAAAATTAATAACCAGTGTCAAAAGTTTGGATACAATCAATTTCAAGGAAAAAAATAAGGTATCCAAGGAAAAAAATAAGGTATCAAGCTCCACCTGAACACATCTACTTGATACAATAAGACATATTTGTAATCTGACAACAATCTATGTCACTTCTGAAGTTCTTGTGTAAGGATTTATTAATCTTGATCAAAAAGATAAATGTATCATCATTTTATCATCAACCATCCGTTTTCTCTTGACATGCCTGTGGTCCTCTGCCACGCCATCCTGTCACCTATTACAACAGCTGCTAATGATGTCAATGTTAAAAATGTAGACAAATAACTTACTTGGTCTTAACTTCTTAATCTGTTATAAATTACTTATGCCCACCTAAATCCTTATTTAGCCCCTTACTATGCCCAATGTTTACTAACTAAACCCCTGAAATAAACTGTAGCTGTCATTTATTGAATATTTACTGGGAGCAAGGCACTGTGCTGTGTATTTCATACACTTGCCTTAACCCGTTCAAACAAAATAGGGACTAGAGTCCCAAAATAGGGACTTAAGTAATTTTCTTAAGGCTATAGCAAATGAAAAAGCATATGTAAACCCAGATTAGAATGATTAAATACCTTAGCTCTTAACCTCGGGGAAATAATTTCTTTATATCCCCAATCTTAGGTCATTTCTTTCTTCATCAAAGTTTGCTTTTGCTAGAAGAGGCTCTGAGATAAGGTTTGGGGACTATGAACTTTTCTCTTTTCTAAAACTCCTATAAGGTGATTATAGATCTTTTATAATTACAAAAAAATTAAAAATATTTGTAACTTTAAGAAGTAACAACATAGATAGGAAATAGTCTAATTCTCTGTCCAAATATCATGATACAATAACTTGTTAGCAAGTTCCAAAGAGCCATATCATACAGAGCCGGAGTGATGAGTTTTGATTTTAAATCCTTTGAGAAGAGATTAAAGAATTTTTAAAGCAAAAAAGTTGTATCCTCTATTCTAAATTTTTAAAGATGACTCTAGGAAATACAAAGTTATAGGGCAAGAGACTTAACACCTGCTTAAGAAAAGAGAATGGGAAAAGAAGGAAGCAGCAATATTTGGTTCCAAAATGAACCAGTCGGTGGGTTCTGAGGAAACAAAACTTGATGGTTTCTTAATTAAAGGAATAACAGCAGCTACCAAAAAGAAAAAGAAAAAAAATGAAATCTAAGGAGGCAGTGTAATCAAATGGTTAAGATCAAAATTTCAAGAATCAGATTCCCTAGGTCCTTAACTGACTTCCACCTTTTATTACTTGTTTGATCTTAAGCAGATTTTTTAACCTCATACTGTTATCTTTTTTCATAGGATTACTGGGTAAATTAAATGAGATAATACATACAGAACATCCAGTTCTGTGCTTAATACACAGTAGGTGTTCAATAACTATTAGCTACACTATTAACAAATTATATATGTGTATAAAATGTAGTGAAGAACTCAAAGGACTAAAACCCCACAGGGGAGAAAATTAAAAAGTGAAGTTATAAAGTTTACAAAAAACATATGTAATATAGAGTATGTAGTACTTAACACACAGTAACTATTCAATGAATATTAACTATGACTATACTCAAATCTTGGTGAGTAGGATCACAAATGATTTTTATTTTCATATTTATACTTTCTTATATGACTGAATAATTTCTGTATGAAACTGGACCATATTATATATCAAAATCAGCTAAAATAAAACTTTTTCATCTTTAAAAAATTAAAACCACCACAGACGGCAATTCATTATGTACCATTACATCAAATTTACACTCCTTTGAGGGGAAAAAACCAATATTCAGTAAAATATAGGCCATTCAGACTTTGAGCATTGTGGCCCTCTCGGAGCATGGCCTTGGAGTTCAGGTGGCTGGGTCTGAATCCTACCATTTCCTAGCTCCAGTTACTTGACCCAATTATTCAAGCTCTCTATGCCCCAGATTCATCATTTATAAACTGGAAATTACAAAAGCACACAACTATAATAATGTGTTCTTCTTTTTAGTATCACTGCTCTGATATATTAGCTCCATTTATATAGATAAAACTTTCCAATATTCTATGATTCTAAAATCATTGTCAAAAAACTGGTTTCTAGGCCTTCTCTCTACTCGACCATTTCATATCACAAAGAGTTTTCATTCTCAATACTCTGGGCCTGGAAGGAAATACATTTCAACTAAGAGAATATGTGAAAGAAACACTGTTACTTACAATGTCTCTGAAGACAACTGCCCTAAGCCGATTAATATCCATGTCTTGTAGGAGCCTGTCAAAATCTCTCACTGGAGATATACCACCGGTTACAATATCCACCGGACTCTAAGACAAAAAACATATATACACATTACACAGATTAAAAACAACAACAAAAAAACCCACCATGGTATTCCAGGAACCAGAAAAACAAGGATATAACTACTTGTTTTTCCTACTTCTCTCTCTTTTTTTGGATGCTGGTTTAGAGGTGGGGGGTACAGAAGGGAAAAGGAAAAACAAACTTCATGCTAACTCACCAGTACATGAAATACAAATTGACATATTTGAAGGGAAAAGGTATTGTAGACACAAGGAAAGTAAACATTTCGAAAAGCAGACAAGATTAAGTATAAGCAAATCTTTACTGTGTATTTAAATACAAATATTTGAATGTTATGTCCACAGACTAAAATAACTATTTTAGGACCTCTGTCAGATTTATTTAATTTAACAGTGAAATGAACAAATAAATCTAAGACCTTAATCAGAAAATAAGAGCATGCTTTTTTATTTAATTAATGATTCTGCATGCTTACCTTTGCCGCAGATTTCCCCATGGGAACCAGGCTGTGCACCGTTTTCTGGCCTTTGGCTGCATCTCCTCTCATTTTCATTTGCGAATGCTGCTGACACTCTAAGCAATTCCTGACTGCTACTGCACACACTGTTATTTTTTTTAAAAAGAATGGGTAAGAAAAGAAAACTGTATTCAAGACTATGGAACTGATAAAGACCACCTACCCAATACGATTTACATAGGGTGTTATTTAAACAGATTACCTACAGCAAAGTCCTAAAATGCCCCTGGACTTTCTCACCTACTGTTTGTTTTCTGACTTTGGTAGCAACTCTGTTAGGGGCCACTGCTAAGAGGGACTCAGTTCAAGAATCTTAACAGGCTGCTGTTTCTTAGATCTCACCTAAGCTACTTGCGATGATCTTTCACTAAGAAAAAGACAGGGGAGAAGAGCACTGAAAGAGATGCACAAGAAAACAGAAAGCAAGGTCCTGGACAGTATGGCTCAGTCAGGTGGAGCACCCTCCATAAACCAAAAGGTCACGGGTTCAATTCCTGGTCGGGGCACCTGCCTAGGGTGTGGGTTGGGTCCCTAGTCAGGATGCCTACAAAGAGGCAACCAATGTTTCTCTTCCTCTCTCTCTCCATCCCTTCCCCTCTCTCTAAAATCAATAAGCATGTCCTCAGGTGAGGATTTTTTTAAAAAGCAAATCTAATTGCATGAACTAGTCTAGGACAATAACCTACTACTGTCGTTAAAGTTAAATAGTTAAACTGGAAACTTGTTTGTTTTTCTTATGTATTATTACAGTATGATATTAATATGGCAAGAGAGTATAGCATGTATAGGGAATATTTATAGGGTCTACATTTTACTGGCTGTCTAAAAGGTGAAAAACATAAAGAGACTGTAATTACTATGTAGTCCAAAATTACTTCTGTGTTATCTCACCAACGGGGCAGCTACTTGAGTTATTTAGAAACTCATTTTGAATTTTAAATGATGAATTAGGTAATGCACAACTGACTACTGGTTGCTTGACATCATGTAATCATCTCAATTTCCAACCAGATCAGCAGCACTCAAGGAATCTGACCAGAACGAGAGTGGGAGAGCAAATTAGGAAGAAAACAGTAAACTTAAGTGGGCACTTTAAGTACTGCCACTACTATATCGCTATAGACACAAAATTGAGAAAGAGTGGAATTCAGAAAGATTCCAAAAATGAGCACCAAAAGTTGGAGAAAAGGAAGGAGGGAGGCGGGGAGAAGAGGAGGAAGAATATGGAATACAGCTGTCAAATCTGGAACCAGGCCCAGGAAAGGAACTTTAGTGCCACTTTTGTCACAGGTGACGCAAAATCAAGTCGGGGTCTGCATCACGGTGTTTATAACCACACAGGGCTTCCTCTCCTAGTTTGGCAGTCTCAGGAGTGCAGGTTCCTTTCAGTGCTGCCCTCTGACCCTCCTTCCCCCAACCTCAGGGAAGAACGGGAATAAGACGACAAGGGATCATAAGCTAACCACACTCTACTGAGTGATCTTGGACAAGCTCCCTTCTGAGTCTTGTGGCCACCTAAGAAAAGATGGTGCTGAAGGAAATCGAATTTCTCTGTTTTTTTCCACAGCTCTGAAAATGAGGACAATACAATACTCCCTAGCTTCCAAACCTAAAGCTTCTTGAGTATAGCAAATCCTTGCTAGTGCATCCTTGTATTTTTAAGTCTAGAAATGTACTCTTTTTAGGAAAGTGTAAAGATTTTTTAACTGCCATTAACAAAAGCAATGGAGCCTAAATATTTTAATTATATTACCAATAAAAAATTTAAGGAAGTATACTGTAATAGAGAAAGAGTAGAAAACACTAAACGAACTTCTATATTCACATTCCAACTTCACCAATAGACATTTTGAATTTTGGTAAGTTTCCTATTTTCTCTGATCTTGACTTTCCTCAAGGAAAAAAAAAAAAGAATGCTGACTCACTGTGAAAATCAGCAATAATGACAATTACAGTAGTCAGTAAATGATAGCTTCTTTTCTTGTGCTCACCATTTGAATCTTTCTTACTTAAAACTTTAGAGCTTCCTAAAAATTGTTACACCAAGTTCATTAGAACATGCTAAGTTTAAAAGTACTCTGAAGAGCATTTTGAGTAAGACTAATCATTGTACCAAAATGTATTTGTAAGTACAAGTGTATTTCAGTTTACGTAACACATTCTTACTAAATATGGGAAAATACTTCACTGACTGGACTTTCCACTCCTAACGTTATATTTTCATAGGTGCCTTAGCTCCAATCTATCTTCACAAGCCATCACGTGTAACGGTTTTGCTTCCGGTCCCCCCTCTCCACCTACTTCTCCCCATTTCATAAGCAAATCATGAACTAAGTCTCAGTATTTACAACTGGATATGGGAAACCTTCTGCGTGGAAAAAAATTTTTTGTTCACGTAACGAAGCCCTTAACACTAAAAATTCTTTTCATGCATTTTACCTTTCCCCTAAGGGAGACTGCCCCCAGGAGGAGAACAGAGATTTAATCATTTAACTACCTGCTTTAACGAATTACCGCAGCCTATTTGGAGAAAGGCCGTATTTGCATGATGCCAGTGGCATCTAACTTATCTAAATACTAACTTATCCTTCCTACTCAAGTGTATTGGTAAGAGAAGCATCATCAACATCACCAGGACTTCTTAGACAAATCTAAGCCTCGTCCCAGACCCATATAAGCTAATCTGCATTTTACCAAGATCCTCCCTGGTGAGTCATATGTATGAATTATCTTTTTTTTAAGTAATTTTTTATTTTTCAATTACAGCTGACAAGTAATATGAGTTTCAGGTGTACACCACAGTGACCAGACATTGAGATAACTTGCGAAGCAACCCCCCCATAAGTCTAGTGCCGATCTGACACCAGGCACAGTCATTACAATATTGCTGACTATCTGCTCCATGTACCCGCATCCCCGCGACTGTCTTTACAATGGCAGTTTGCACATTACCTGGGACTTGTAGGAAAGACACTGTGAGGCCTCATCCCAGGCCTACATCATCTAATCTGCATTTTGACAAGATCTTCTCTGATGATTCACGTGTATACGCAATCTTTTTTTTTTTTTTTTAATTTGAGAAGTACTAGATTAGAGCAAAAAACAACTAGGGAAGGACAGGCAACGTTGACCACAATTAGATTTTTCAAAACATGCCCTTCCGTCTTCTACCCAACTTGTCAAACTACTACTACATCATAGCACGCACGCAGTCCTTCGTGCTCCACAAGTTAAAAAGGTAGCAAGTGACAAAATGACTACCACGCATTTGCCCAACAAGAGGAGAGAGATAATATTCAATTTACTCTACTGGATTACTGAAAAGTTTTCAAGTAAACTTCTAACTCCTGGGTTTTAACAGCTCACCTAGTCGGAGACACTGCCGCAAAATTCCTCCAGATGACATATTTTTTTCAGCTTCTATTTCAGTGAAGCCAAGAGAACTTGCAAATATGAGCACGTCCACAAGGCTGATCAGCCTCTGCAAAAACGTCACAGAGGCTTCTATTGAGAGGCCCTGAGTCGGTTCAATATTCTCCAGCTCATGCTGTAGGGAATAAAGTTTGACAATTACCTCTGTATTCTGATAAAAATCTAATTTTTATTAGATACATCCCCTAAAGCTCCAAATTTTATAAAAAGCCAGGCTTTCAGAAATCTAGTACCACAGATTTCCTTATCATTTCATCTAAAAAAGGCAAAGGAGACATACAGGTAAAACATGCCAATCATGTTATATGCACTAGCTGACATACCCCTAAGGAATCAACATTCCTTTTAGTCCTTTCATTCCTACTGCTTTTGATTTACAGCACCTATAATGCATAGTAACCACCACACTCAAGTTCTAATCAACAAAGATGCATAAAAGTCATGTTTTCACACCAATTTTATATAGTAGTTAAGTCCTTACTGTAGCCGATGTAGCAGCTGAAAGCAATGGCAGTATCCCCCCACAAGCCATGACCATATTGTCCATCACTTGAGAGATGAGATGAATTGTGTTGTGTACAAAGATGACATTATCGCTGCTATTCACGAAGTCCATAACTGTCTTTGTTGAATGGCTGTCCAAAGATAAATGATGTTTACTGATAAAGCTCAAGAAAGGAAATCACAATTTGCCTACTTGAGGGGAGGGAGGATAAGAAGGTGCTTTTGCTTCCTCTTGAAAGCTGAGCAAGATAATGACGCAGCAGGCATATGGGGTGTATGCTTCCTCAGAAGGTGCAGACCATTCCATGCCAGCAGTCACTATCCAGCCCCTTTTTCAGTGCTGAAACATAAACACTACTCATCTGACACTTGATATAAAAGGTTGAACTAACTTATCCTTAACTGGGGACAAAACTCGGTAGCCATGTGGTAAAAGTTAAGAGGTAAATGGCGCTAAATGTGCTAATGAAAATGAATTTTATACTAACATTTTCTTAGATGATGCCATAAAATGCTTTTAAACAGAATAAAAGTAGCATACAATTAATAATAAACAAATTAGGCTCTTTTAAAACCCTAAATCACACAATCAAGGATAATCTGAAAAACATAGATTTTTTTTTTTTTTACTAAAAAGTCACTGTAGAAGTGAATATTATTCTTAAATCCCAATTTTTTTAGTACTTCTAAAAATAAACCCACTTGGTGGATTATATGTTGTAAAATATGCTACAGAAAATAAATGTTCACCAAATTTTTTTAAAAGAAAACCTTATTTTCAAGTGTTTGTAATCCAGATAGAGTAACTCATTTTTATAATGGAAAATAAAAGTTAATTCAGTAAAACCTTACCACAGAAAGAATTCATATTCTACTTTTTAACTAAACACCTGAAATTAATTGCAAAATGTTAACTATGTAAACTTCTTTGAAAATAAAGGCTGAAATTTACACACATCTTCTACAACAAACACATGGACAAACCTTCTCCACATCTGTATGTCTGTCTCTATGGAAAATAACAGATCAGTGAGCAAACGCTGATGCATCTGAGACCACTTGAACTCAGGAATACGAAACACAGTAGATCTGGAATCCCTCCTCTGCCCATTAACAGCGTCGGGTGCTCCTCCTTGCCCTGAGAGCTCCTGACGTCTTGATGTCTAATACAGAACATCAAAAGGTAATAAAATTAGTTCAATTTCAAAGGGTGGCATTAATAAGGAATTTAATAGCTTCTATGCAATTCATCTAACAAATACATTTTAAGATACTAAGGAACCAAATTAGAGAAAATTACTAATGAGAAATAACAATACTGCAATGCAGTTAAAGCAGTTATCAAATATACCAAACTACCACAATTCAAAATAATTAGCTGGGAACCATGTCAGTGTTACCACCAGCTAATGTAGCATTTTATAATGGGATTCAAGGAGTTCTTTGTTTTGAATATTAGCATGAAAGCAGTATCTGGTTTATAAATTGGCTAGAATTGAGAACAAACAAAAAAGGCAGCAGAATAAAGAATAAATCAATGAAATAGGAAGGAGGGAGAGAGAAAAAGTTTAGAATGAAGCAGGAAATGACTATGCAACCAACCACTGTCTCATGAATACTGAGATACTGGTAAAGGAGAAAGCTGGGACTCTCTGATCTCACAGAAGTGTCTCCCTCTTACAAAGTAAACAGACTTCATGGAATAATTTTAAACCAACATACTTCATAGAAAAACTATACACTAGCAGGTAGTTCTACAGGAATGTAATCCTAGATTTTGTTAAAAAAAAAAAAAAACCCTAATGTGCACACTGTGTGTGTGAGTTATCAAATAAAGGGTAAAAGGCAAGCATTACCGATGTCTGCTTTATAAACTAAAATTATGCCAATCCTGAAAATCAGAAGTAGTAACTTTTGGTGATGCTGTGGTGAAAATAATAAAAGCTGCCGTTAAATGAACAAATACTAAAAACCAAATGCTGGGCTAAAGAAATACAATCTTTACCTTCATTGCACTTATGTAATTGCAAATAGGATACAACTAAATGCAACATAAAATAAAATGTAAGTATATACACTTGCTCTATTTTAACTCATGCAAATACATTTCAAGAAGACAATATAATCACCTCGGGCACAGGCTGAAGAGGCTGAGATGCCTCCACACTGGTGCTGGCCTTTAATTCCAGTCTCTCGGTATCTGTGGCAACACTGGAAACATCCAACTTGGCAATCCTCTGCTCATAAGTAGTAGGAGACTCGCAGGTATTACCATGAGCATTATTAATCACTTTGGTTTCTCTAGTCAAGTTAGCTGTTTTCTTCCCTTCCTGCAGCATCTGACCAGGGTCTGCTGGTACAGTTGTCTGGGACGCAGCAGTGTCTGGGGAGGTAGCTGAGGGCCCTGATGCTGTCATAGTCAAGATTCCAGAATCTTTAGAATCTTGAGTTTCAGCATCAGTTTGCTTCTTACTTACAGTTTCCTCCTTTTGGAATACTAACTTTTGGTCATTACTAAACGTGTCCAGTCTTTCCCCAGCTTCCGTTGCACCTGGAGACAAACAATTCTCTTGAAGCTCTGTGGGTAGACTGGCTCCCTCAGTAGGACTAGAGTCTACCTTCAGTTCTACATAATCATCATCATCATCTTCCTCTACTATAGACTTATCCAATAATTCTGGCGCCTCTGAAGCATCCTCTTCTGAAGGAGAACTTACTGAAGCAGTTACTTCACTGACAGTTGTATCTTTGCCCACTGTTTTCGAAGTATCAGAGGAAACAGTCCCTGCTTCCATTATGTCAGAAGGTAATTCTAAATCAGCAGCATTGTTTGTTTCACTTATTGATGTTTCCTCCAAAGGAACTTCATCCAGTAACCCCTGACTTTCTTGCCCAGTTTCCCTTCCTTCATTAGATGTATCACAAGTTTGCAGTTCAATGTTGGATGCAGAGTCTGCTGAACTTATCTTCTCAGTACTTGAGTTTTCATCATTATTTCTGATGACATGAGGAGATGCAGGAGAACCCTTCATATCTGACTGCGGGGACCCTCCAGAAACACTGACATCCCCACCAATGCCAGAGACTGCTTGAACTGAACTTGATGAGCATTGCCCTATGTCTTCACCAATATTTCCCTGGTGTTCTCTAAATACATTAGCAAGGTTTTCTTTGTGTATTTCAAAGGTGACCTAGATGAAAGACATATACTCAGTCAAAACATGCAAAAATGAACAAAGCATGAAGAACATAAAATGAATATATTTAAATTTTTTCAAATACACTGTTTATATAAAGTAATAAAACAAATTTCCTGTAACATTCTTAATAAAATAAATCCTCAAATTCCAAATAGTCAAAAAATAATAATCTTGATGCTAATAGGTAGCATGGCATCAAAACACAGTAAGAACTTAGCTATTTAGACTATCCTTAAAGATGCACAGGAAAGGAAAACACTATTCTACTGGCCTCTATTAACTTGTGCCAGGACCTAAGTATGTACCATTGACAGGCGCTTGGTGAACTAGATAATACATTGTTTCGACAGCAATGAAAACTTGTTTCCCCGTGATTTATCCTCAGCAGTGATTAAAAACTATCAATTAATTATATTCACAATTACAGCAGCTCTCCATATATTAAGCTACCAAAATTTCTCACTAAGCTAAAAATATGAATTCTTTTAGCAGTGAAGATAAAATTCAATGCTTCCCTAGAGGTCAAGCATAATTTTCAAAGTCTGAACTGGTCCCAAAGAGCCTGAAAGTTCCTGTCAACCCACCCTGCACCTCTTCACGCCCGGTGTGCGTGAGCGACTGCCGTGTACTCAACACTGTGAACACCCCCATACCGTGCTTAGCCTTTCACCCAACTGGAAAAAAAACTGATTGGAGGAAAAGCATAAGAAAGAGCACTGTGATTTTTAATGTCAAAGGTTTACTATTGTCTATCTGTTCAAGTTGTCTTACAGTCAACCATTATGTGATTGTCATTGGTGTTTCAATGCGAAATGCCTCAAAAAATTATAGTGCACTGAGCACCTGGTATTTATGTGATCTGTGTTCCTTAGGTGATAATTGTATCAATGCAGAAATGATCTCCTGAAAATCAGTTCCCCAAATAAACTGATACTTTAAGAAATCAGATCATGTCTCCTTCTTACTCAAAATTCTCTAACAGTGTTCACTCAATAAAATTCAAAATCTCGAATGCAGTCTCTAACATTCTGTCTTACCTAAGGAACACAAGTCACATAACTACCAACCACACAGTGATTTTTGAAAATAGATCATTTATTTCTACCATAGCCAGTGTTTTAGAATGAATTTAGTTGTCAGTAGTTATTGCTATTACTTTATTCAAATTAAGAATTTTTTATTATAAAATTTATCAATCAATCTCTTGCTAGTTCTGCCTCCCAGGGATGCCTTGCCTGGGGGCTTTGGAACCATCTCTGTGGGAATTTAAAAGCCTAGATATTTGACTCCAAGATGTCAAAAATGTACAAGAATACTAATTTTTCTTCTGGATAAAACCAGTAAATGTATATAATGGATTGTACATTCCTCCCATTTGTAGTCAAGTTTGTTCTGAGTAGTGCTTTGCCTTTCCTAAGCAAATCAACTGTTTACAGCTTCTTCTGGATATGAATATTAAAATAGCTTTTAAAATGCTGAAGTTGATTTTTTAATTCCCCTTCATGTACTCCAATAGCCTAAAAGCAAAATGGCAAATAAGCAATTATCACTGCTGTTATCTTTTTGATACTGTTTTCCTAATAGTATTTGTGACTGATAATTTCTAATTAATTACCAGATATTGTTCTAAATTACCCAGCTAAAAGACTAGTCATTAATCTTCACAATCATTTGATAGCTAATCTATAGCTGTTTGCAATGTTTGGAAAGCACTTCTACAAACTACCAGGTATAGATATTCATGAGCGAATAACTACGACATTTCTTTTGCCATTACTTTCAACTTAATTAGCACTCAAACTTACAAATTAGAGATAAAAGATGAGGGCAATACATCAAGAAATTAACATTTTAATGATATATTTAAAATTTTTTTAACCTATGAAAACTGAGACTTTTAAATGTTAGGCATTGTTTAGGAACAGGCTTTCCTTTTTAAGTAAATGCATCTTTTTCACTGTATTTTATTTTCCTACAAAAATACAAGCTATGATATGCTAACTACTAATTCTTAGGTTACCAACCTTCCCACAGTTGATAAACAAGACACATCTTTAAAAAGAGCAGAACCTTCCCTGATGGGGTGGTATCCATAAGCATAGCTCAAAATGATCACCGCCACACAACCTATTTGTCAAAGCCACTGGTCTCACACCTTCCACGACAATGGTATAAGGTCACAGATATAATAGTTGCAATCAAATTATAGATATTTATGTTTTTAAAAATTTACTGATTTTACACAACGCACCTTGTTTACACATATAAATACTATGGTTCAAACCCAACGTCTTAAACGCTACCCTGACTAGCGGAAAATCAGAATAAAGCTATACAAAGAGAGCTGCCTAAGAGCATTAGTTATGAAAATAGCCTAAGTTCAAGAACAAAGGGAAAAAAAATCCCATGAAGGAAACAAGCCATACATATAGTAAACATATATAATAAACTTAACATTTTTTGAAGAGGTAATATATTTTGATGGGGTGTCGAAGACAGCACCCCAAATCAGCATGATGGTGTACTGAATATTTTAAGATGAAGGAATTTGAGAAACAGCAGGTACAGGAGGGACTCAGACCTCTCCATCCTCCCCTGAAGCAGGTCACAGATTGAAAAAAATAGCACCTCAACCAATTTTTCCAAATAAAACTTTGGACAACACCACAATCTCAAAAGAAAACTTAAATCACTTATCTATTCACACCTTCCTAGAATTACAAGTGGTCTGAGAGCATCCGACATTAATTACATCAAAGCTACAGCTTTCACTTTTAACTTCACTTCTCCATAATGATACACTACATATACACCTAATAACATGCAGCCATGAAAATTCCTGTAAGGAAACAAAATAAAAAAAACAAAAAGACCAGACTCACACAAATAGAGAACAAATGGCTGCCAGAAGGGAAGTGGGTGGGAAGTAGTCGAAAAGGCTGAAAATGTTGAGGCTTTATTACTTAATATACTTGAAAAATAAAGTAATACTGCTTTTGAAATTCAAAAGCAAAGAGAAATGCGAATAGGAATAGAGTCAGTAACACTGTGGCAAGTTTGCACAGTGACAGAATTAGTGTGATGATCATATTCTAAGGCATATAAATGGCAAATCACTACATTGTAAAGCTGAAACTAATATAATACTGTGTACCAGTTATACTTAGATGAAAATTAAATGATTCCCTTTAAAAATCAAACCACCCAATGCTAGTAAAGCTTTGGGGGAAACAGGTACACACCAGTGGTAGCAACATATTGGGGCAGCAAGTTCTAAGAAGCGACATGGCAGAGCATACCAAATGCGACGACAATGTCCAAACACCTTCACACCTTGGACACTAAGCTAAGAAGGAATAAGGGAAATGAGAAGAGGAACCAGTAACTATTTGACCAGTTCCTCAATTTTCCCAGGTACTGAGTGAGGCACGGTGCACTCATCACTCTTTCATTTACATTTTCTGATGAATGAATTAAGAAAGAGCCAGAGGTTTAATAACATGCCCAAGTTCTTCCACAGGAAGTTAAAGCCGGACTGCCTGAGGCCAAGGCTTCTTTCCACTACCACAGGGTAGCTGCCTGAACCCAAGCGCCCTGGGCCCACGGATTTCCCCGGCAGTGCTCTCACACAGGCCGGGAAACTACAGCAGCACACTAAATCCAGCTGCAGCCCGTTGGTCTCAATAAAGCTTTGTTAAAACACACAAAAATAAAATAAAAATAAATAAATGCATGTCAGAAGTATAACATTAAGTGAAATCACTGTACGATATCACAAACACAACCATAGTTTCTGTGAGAAAATAACTGTATGTATGTATATGTTTATACACATAAGACTGACAAGTTTTGCACCAAAATGTTAACATTAAGCCAGGCACAGGTGAGAGGATAACGGGTGGTTCTTACTTTGCATGTGTATACAGTTGTACTAGGTTCCAATTTTCCCACAGTGGGCACGCCTCATTTACAAATGTAAAAAATAATACTACTAGTCGGTTAAAAAAATTTAAAGCTAAAGAATACTTTAGCAATTATGTACAAAATGGGGACAATTCATGAAATGTGAACATTTGTTATAACTCTTAAAATTTATTTTAAAAATATATAGCTTTAATTATATAGCCACCATAAACATACAAACACATGTGTATTTATATATGCCAGGTTATGGCTTGTGGTTTTTTAAATACATTTAAGAAACTACTTAGAAAATTCTAAACAAAATTGATTTGCACCTGCTTTAAAAAAAAAAATATATATATAACATTTATTTTTAGGGAGAGGGGAAGGGAAGGAAAAAGAGGGAGAGAAACAATGAGAGAGGTAAATATCTATTGGCTGCCTCTCATACAGGCCCCCACCAGGGGGACAAACCTACAACCCAGGCATGTGCTGACCAGGAACTGAACCAGTGACATCTCGCTCTGTGGGACGATGCCCAACTGAGTCACACTGTTCACAGCCCCACCTGCTCTTTATCCAACCTAAACTGTATTTTCTTCTGATAAAAAATGACTGACATTTATGTTTAAGCCATTTCATCACATTGTTAACATCAGGTAAAATCTTAAGATATTTCAAATAATCTAAAATAATTAAATACCTTACCCAAACTAATCCTATAGGGAAAAATATAAATCATATTGTATTTTTAACTCAAGTGCAAATAACTTTTATTATTTTAAATCCAGTTATCTAAAGTTTTTAGTTTTATTTGTTTAGAAAATAAATTTTTGGACAGTTCTCCTAATTCAGAATATATAAAATGACCTAAGTTTTAATTAAAGAGTAGAAGCATGTTAGCAGACCAAGTGAAAACAGTATTATTTAATTACTCAACTTAATGTTCCACTTGAAACATAAAAAAGAGAAAGAAAAATATAAATATTGAAAACCTAAAGAACACCAGAAAATAAGGGAATTAAAAGATTACTTTTAACAGGTACACATTTGAAGCCCTGTGACCAAAGTAACCAACACGGTGTGGTTACCCCAGAAGTGCCTGCTGCTGCTTACAAAGCCAGTTCAGCTGCTGGAGGAGGGAGGCACAGTGACAAACAGCTTCCCTGCTACCAAAGTGGCAGGGAATCTATCACAGTGGACAATAAAATCGCAATTGAGTTTCTTTGGCTTTTTATAGCAGCTGGATGTATCTTAGTGTAACTCTGCAAAAGCTATCTAATTCTGCAACATTAGTTTTTTACACACCACTTCTTTATCAAAAACCATGTTATAACTCTGAGAAATTGAGATTTTAAATGGTGCAAAAATGAAAAAAATAACCTCACATTTCAGTCATTTCAGTATCACATTCATGAAAATATTTATAAAGCTCTATATTTAGTATTTTCAGAAGAAAAAATCTGATTTCACAAGTTCAGTAGAATTTTAACAGCATGCTACAAATTGTCCACCTAATTACTGAAGCACTTCAGCTCTATTCTAACCTTCATTAAACAGTGATCTGAAGAGTCTAAAAGTGTAAGTTGTCCATTTTACCTTAAAAATAAATGTCAAAATATTAAAATTCTAAAAAATTGACAAAACAATATTCAAATAAATTACTTCATATAACCTTATGAAACAGGAAGGCTTTTAGTTCATAAAGGAAATTCACACAGAGATAAAACTAGAGGACACTTTTTATTTATTTACTTATTTTTATTCAGTTACAATTGTCTGCATTTCCTTCCCTTCCCACCACCCCACCCCAGCCAGTCCCATCTCCCTCCCCCCTGATTTTGTCCTTGTGTCCTTTATAGTAGCTCCTATAGACCCCTCTCCCCACTATCCCCTCCCCACTCCTCTGTGGCTATTGTTACAATGTTCTTAATTTCAATGACACTTATTAAACATTAAAATTAAAGGTAAAAACCATAACAATCAACTTACAAGTAACTTCAAATTTTTCTGCCCTGGCTGGTGTGGCTCAGTCAACTGAGTGTGCCGGCCTGTGAACCAAAGGGTCTCCAGTTCAATTCCCAGTCCCGGCACATGCCTGGGTTGTGGGCAAGGTCCCCAGTAGAGGGCACTCGAGAGGCAACCACACATTGATGTTTCTCTCCCTTTCTTTCTCCCTCCCTTCCCCTCTCTCTAAAAATAATTAATTAAAAAAAAAGACGGCTTCTGCAGCTGTTTCATGGGCACACGTGGGTTGGCATGGTGCCACATGACAGTTGAACCAAAGAGCCCCAAACAATGTTAATGTAGCTCTTCCTTCTCCTTCCTGCAACAAATATTTAATGAGCAGCTGCCGAGTAGTCAGCACTATGCACAGGTCTATGGGAGATAGGAAGAAGCATAAAACCTGTCATCTCTGCTAATGGGAGCTTACAATTAGCAGCCAAAATAAGAAATCACTTTTAACTAATAATATGTAATATGAGAGGTATTACAGAATCATACATGATTAAATGCTAGTTTACCTTTACTACATTATTCATTACTGCTCTTCTTCATGAACATGACACTTTCCTAAGAAGAAGAAAAGAGAGAAGTGGAAAGGAAGATAAAGAGGAAAGATAAAGGCAGAAAAGGGGGGGAAAAAGGTGGGCAACTCGACACAGTGTGAAAATAAATGAGAGACTCCACAGCATGTTTGACCACGAGGGGGGAAGGAAAGCAGAGACAAAGCAGACGCAGATTTACTAAGCACAGAACAAACAGGATAAAAGAAGTATGTTGGGGGAAGACATAAGGCATAGGGTACGGAATGGATGAAGGGACGTTGGAGGGAAACCCGGAGAAAAAGACATAGAGGAACAGGAAAGAGGCAAATAGTGGCTAAAAGAAGAGAAAGAGAACAAGCAAAGAGGGAGACAGCCAGCTAGGCAGTGATAGAGGGCAGCCACAGTCGGTGCCAATAGCCAGGGAGAGGGGTGTGGAAGATTGATTAGTGGCAGGTTGGGAAAAAGAGTTCCTCCTAGGAGAAAAGAGGGGAAGAAAGAGGGGGAAGGAGGGCACTGGGCGGGGGCAGGAGAGACACTTTTAAAGAGACAGCAGGAGAAAAGTTTAAGTGCTGTGAATTCATAGAGAATGACGGCAACCTAGCATACCAGAAACTGTCACATAGAAGTACTTTCACTAGCAAAGTCCTGAGAAATATAAAGGGTTTGGGTAGGTACAAAGGAACAAAAAGTATAAGCCATGAATGAACAAAAATAAAGATGTAACGAAGTATGATACATGTTAGAAAGACTGGAACCAATATAGTCAGACAGGAGATTCTGGTCAAGTGAAATAGTAGGTTAGGTAGGAAATGTGTTTTTTTCCCAAGGGAAACTTCTCAAGTCAAAGATCAGGTAGAAACTATTTTGGAGGAAAAAAAAAAAATCTTATTTGCTTTCTAAGAAGAACAAAATGTTTATGGAGGTAACATTATATAAGTTTTTTTTAGCTTAAAAAATCTAGAGGAAAATAATACCTAAGGTTACTAACCACTAGAAATATCCAGAGTAGAAGTGATGTGAACATGTATGAAGAATTAGAAATCATTAAAAAAAGTTCAAAGTACATAAAAAACAAAACTTAACGAAAGTAAGAAATCTAACACTATCAAGGGTTAGACAGTAACAATTCTACTCCTACTTATATATCCTACAGCACCGCTTTTTCAAATCGAGGATAATTCAGTTAGCAAAACATGGAATCTCTTACTGGGGTGTTAGCAGCAATTTTAAATTTTAAAAAAAAGGAAAGAGTGCATCACTACATAGCAAGGTTTAATAAGGGTAAACATGTATCATGAAACCTCTGTTTCAGGTTTGTGGAGGGAGGGGGTGTGTGTGTACATCCATACCTGTTCACAATAAATTTACTGTGAGCCACAGTTATAACAAGTTTGAAAATGACGACTCTTAAAACCACTGCCTTTGAGCACCTGAGTTATTCATAACATTGAAAATGAATGAACCAAAGTTATATGTAACAATTTTTAAAAACCCTAAAAACATAAGGTTTGACAGAAAAAGACTGTCACAGAAGAGCCCAATAGTATGATGTCCTTTTCATAAAACATAATAGGCAACAATAAATAACATGATTTAGAAATACACTTTTAACTTTTTAAAGGAGGAAATGATACACACAAAACTCAAAGTACTGATTAGGTTTGAACTGAGTAGGGATGGGGTTGGATAAGAGAACCACAGAGCATGTTCTTAAGTTGGAGAGTCACAGTTCTTCCTTCACAACACCCCCGAAGCAGTGATGTTCAACCGGTGTGCGATAATGCCTACCTATTGGAGCGCTGACCTCTTTTCCCTTAGACTGTCAAATTAAAAAATGACAACAGCCAACACAACAATAGTCGTCCAGTGTGAATCAATCAAAATTATACCTATTTTTATCAGATCAGCAAAAAATATTTTTTCATGTACCGCAGAATTTTAGTAACTAGTTTATTGTGTGCCATGAGAAAAAAGATTGAAAATCGCTGCTCCATAACATATGTGCTACACGTATTATTTTAGCTGTAATTGAGTATTTTAAAAGTTGTATTCATATCAAACATGAAGTGACTGGGGCACAAACCAGTGTGCTAGCAGTAAGAAGGACAACAAAAGGATTAATAAGGTAAATGACAAAGCTATAACAAAGGAAAAGTCGCTGGGTATTTAATTCTATTCTTGTAATTTCACTCATTAACTCTGAACCTCAATTACATATATAGATATACATTTGCCATTTTTAGATTAGACCTCGATTGTTAAAAAAGTTGAGAAACTTGCCTAAGTTTATACAACTAAAAATTATTATAAATCAGAATTTAAACCCAGAACTAACTATCCTGTCTCCATGATCTCATTACTTACACAAATAAACTGGTAACTAGGTGTAAACATTTAGTCGTAACTGCTGAAAAGCACCTTAGACATCTCCTAGTCCAACCCCTTTATTCTGTAGATGGGAAATTCAGAGAGACGGCCCTAAACACCCCTATGGCTTCAGCAGTTCTCAAGTTTTTTGGTCTTAGGACCCTTCACACTCTTAAACAGTACTAAGGCCCCACAAACATCTTTTATTTATATGGGGTATATCTATCACTATTTATCATATTAGAAATTAAAACTAAAAAATATTACATTAATTAAGAAATGTCTAATTTATTAGCAGTAAAGCCATTATGTTAATAAAAAATATTTTTGAAAAATGAGTTTTTCAAAATAATGAGAAAAGTGTTATTTCATATTTTTTGCATCTCTTTAAATTGTTGCTTAATAGAAGATTGCTGCATTCTAAAGTCTACTTTTGTATCAGTCTAGTGGACTGCTTTGTTTTGACGGGAGTAGTGTAAGAAATCCACCCTCACACAGACCTGCAGCTAGGAAAGGAGAGCCTCACACACTCCATGAACAGGTCTCCTGGGCTCCCACTGTCTTCAGGCTACACGTTAAGGATTCCTCCTTGAAAGGTTGTATTCCCCTCACTATCCATCCTAAGGACTTGAACAGACAATTACAGCATCTACAAAACTACTGAATTAACATCCACTGTTTAGAAAATCTGAAAAGTCTAATTTATACTGGCACTTTCCTAACCTACAATCCTCCCAGATATATCTGAAATCCAATCCAAATGTATATGAGGCCCAAACTCAACCTATTTTTCCCATGGGTGTTTATAAAGGGAAAATAGTCCTAACAGAAAAATCAGCCCAGCTTCCAGCAGCCCACTCCAACAGAAACCATAATGGCTGGGCAGCAGCGCAAACTAAATAAAGATAGACAAGAGGTGGCACACAGTTGCTGCAAAGTACCAAATAGTGAATATTTCAGACTCAGGAGCCATACAGTTTGTGTTGCAAATACTCAACATTTGTGGCATGAAAGCAGCCATAGAATATACATAAATAAATGGGAGTAGCTGTGTTTCAATAAAACTTTATTTTCAGAAACAGGTCAGGCCAAATTTGGCTGGACCCTGCCTTAGTCTAAACCAGTCAGTTCAAAAATGTAGTGGCTACAACAAAGCCACTATATGTGATTTTATAAAATCACATTTTTTTTCTTATTTAGCATTGAATTGTTCTCAAACCAATTTTTAGGGTAATGTTTCCAATCTAAGATATCTTTGTAACACCTTATGCTAGCAATGCACCTTCCTCTCATTTAGGAAGAAAATAGCAGAGTGAATAAACCTTAGGTATGATCAAGTAACTAAAAGTTATTCAAACACATAGAAAAACTATATATTTAAGGATTGACAATGTATTCCGATATAACGGCAAAATACTCCAGAGTAATAACTATAATAGTCAATAAAATGAAACATTTAAAGATATACCAAATTTATCATTTCAGTTCCTTCTACTCAATTTATAATATAATTATATATTTATATTCCTTCTGAGTATAGAAAGAGTTCACAAATAAAATACGAAAAGCATAAACCATAAAAGAAAGAAATTTTACTACATTATTTGAAATGTAAAATTTCCTCAGAAGACAAATGCCATAAAACTCCTGAAATGGATAAGCCACAAACTAGCAAGACATTCATAAACAACACAGCTAATAAATGATTAAGACCGAGAATATATAAAGAACTCCCACAAAACAACAAGAAAAATGCAAGTTAGTATTATGGTGGTATAGCATTTAAAATTTATCCAATGAGCAAATTGTGAAAACTCCAGCTGTACCAAGTGATGAGATGATATGAAGCAATGAGAACTGATAGAGCACTTCGGACAATTATCTTAGAATGTTCAACATCTGCATCTTAAAAGTCAATAATTCCACTTCTAGGAATATATATAGAGAGAAACTTCCAAATATAAACAGAATACACCAAAAACGCTCCTCATCTGGGAAATGGGCGAAGGCACACCACGGAACACAGCACAGATGAGATAATGAACACAAGCACTTGGGTCAATGTGAACGAATCTCAAACAACAGGTAAAAACAGGAAGTGACCAAAAAATGCATTTATCACTTATGTTAAGTATAAACATTAAAAATAGAATTCTTTAGCGTTTAGAGTTATATACATGTTGTTAAAAATATACGTAAGACATAGAAATTAAAAAAAAACACCAAATCCAGGTTAGAAGAGGAAGAGGGAGACTAACAATGGCAGACAAAGCAACTGGAATAGGGAACCTAATTTCATAAACAGTGGTAAGTATATTATTGCTCATACCTTTTTGTATGTCTAGAATATTTCATTAAAAATTTTAAACAAAAGTTATACATAAATAACTTAGAGTGGCTTTAGTTTAAAAAAAAAAAAAAAAGACAGATTAGGAGACTCTTCCAAAGTGATTTTTTAACTGGCTGAAACACTATCATAGGGCAAACCTCAGCCAGAGCTTTTCAGTTTCCTGAACCACTTCTGTATGGAAATGCCGGCTCATCTTTGAATATACTGCGCCACCTTGTGTTCAAGCTTTAAACCATTATAAATTCAGAGTATCAGACCTGAAAATGTCTACTCAGTAATATGCTGTTTCATGAGGTTTCACTTTAAGTTTAGTACACATAAAAATGACATTTGAAAAAATACTTGTTTCTGAAAAAATTGGAAATACTTTATATTTCTTTTCAGTTATTTCCTGTTTTAATTGTTCATTTGACTTTTGGAGAATAACCTGCCTTTTTTCCCTTAACTTTAAATATATAAAATGTTTAAATGAGTAAAACTCAAAATTACAGACATTTAAAATGCTAACAACACTTTCATAAAGAAACTTACCTTCGAATGCGTAATTGATAAGGTGTCCACCCACACGCGCCAGCCACCCCACTCATACTTGACTGCATGGTAAAGCAGGATTCTGAATATGGCATATACCATTTCCGTTATCTTTTGCTCATCAGAATTTTTAGGATTAAAGTAGCAAAGAGAAAGCATCCACTCTTGCCACACAGAACACTGTAGCAAGCTCCTAAAAATTACAAGAGGATACTAAATTACTTAAATCATCTGAAAGAATTCTAAAAAGTAGAAGTTCAGAACAAAATAAACAAAACACCCACCTTCGTCTATGTATTCAAACAATTAAAGAATGTGGTAATGAAAACTCAATTTAACTACATGGTACATTACTCACATACCCTTAATGACAAAAAGCACATGGAAAATTCATTTCACCGTGTTTTTTAAAGCAGTTTTTCTTAGAACAAATGGGCTTATTCAAACCTGGACATGAATATTGCAAATAAATACGTGCTCATATGCTCACCTTCTGTTTTCTCTACTGTTATTAAAAAGTTTAATCATGTCAGAAAGAAAGGCTCTGCGTACTTCCATGCTCTCTGGGCACTGCGGAGAATTTCGAAGCAGGGTTGCAATTACTTTCAGTATCTCTGAAAGACAATTCATAAATTAGTAAAAAACCAGAACACTACAAACATTTCATGATGGAAGATCATCAATATATTGCAATTTGTTTCATCCCCCTGACATAAATGTCTACTAAAAAACATCCTCTTTTGTGTTATTTAAAAAAAAAAACATCACATGCCAAAAAGAATGACAATACATTCATTAGCAAGCATCCACAAATAGAAATATTTTTTAATTTTGCCATTAGGATGTTAAAAGTAAAGATGAATTTTAAAAGGTTATAAATCAAGTTAAATTGTGAACAAATTAAATGATGGTAAAAATACTAACGACTCTCCCTACTCTCTGCCAATTGGTACTGCTGCTCTTTTTAAAAACTATAATCAAAAATATCAGGAAAAAAAGATTAAATTCACAACTTCAACAAAATTTATGGTATGCACCTACCCTTTTCTTTATCATTATGAATTTAAAAAACAATTTTTTTAACCCTCACCTGAGGGCAGTTTTTCATTGCTTGGTAGAGAGGAGAAGGGCAAGAAGAGGGGAGAGAGAAAAATATCGATGCAAGACAGGATCATCATTTGGTTGCCTCCCAGACACACCTGCACTGGGGATTGCCCACGCCCTAGGCCCGGCAACCTAGGTATGCACCCTGACTGGGAACTGAACCTGCAACCTTTTAATTACTAGAGAACGCTCCAACCAACTGAGCCACGCCTGCCAGGGCTCATCATGAATTTTAAAAGATGTCAAGATTTTCTTCCATACTTTTAAAAGTGAAATTAGATACCAAAATGCCCAAAGGAAATTAAAAACCATTCAATACTCTGAAAAAATACAAATAAAATTACTATTATAATGGTCTTAAATATAATGCCGCCTTAAATTTCTTTTTCTTAAAGACAACCATTTTTCATTTTTGTTGAATTTATTGGAGTGACATTGGTGACTTAAATTTCTTATTTTGAACTTTAAAAAAGAAATTCTTTAAAATATGTACTTAAATAAAGAACTTTAAAAAAGAAAAAATAGCTATAACTCTGAATTTAAAATTAAATACAAATTTTTACCCAATTAAAAATTTATTTTTAATTATATTTTATTGATTATACTATTACAATTGTCCCAATCTTTCCCCCTTTTCCCCCTCCACCCAGCACCCCCTGCTCCCTCAGGCAATCCCCACACCATTGCTCAGATCCCTGTGTCATGCATGTAAGTTCTTCATACTGTACTTTACATCCCCATGGCTGTTCTGTAACTACCGGTTTGCACTTTTTAAACCCCACGCCTCCCTCCCATATGGCAACCATCAAACACTAGTCATATCCATGATTCTGTCCCTGTTCTTGTTTGCTTAGTTTGTTTTTTTAGATTCAATTGTTGATAGATACGTATTTACTGTCATTTTATTGTTCATAGTTTTGATCTTTTTCTTAAATAAGTCCCTTTAACAGTTCATATAATAATGGTTTGGTGATGATGAACTTCTTTGTTCTTGTCTGGGCAGCTCCTTATCTGCCCTTCAGTTAGAAATTCTCCATGGCCAGGTAGCTCCATCAGTTAGAGCATCGTCCCAACATGCCAAGGTTGCAGGTTTGATCCCCGATCAGGACACATACAAGAATCAGCCAATGAATGAGTAAATAGGTGAAAAAAACAAATCCATCTCCCTCTCTCCACCCCCCTTCCTTTCTCTCCCTAAAATCAATCAGTCAATAAAAATTTAGAAATTTTAAGCCAGCGTTTGCCAAAGTTTTAGTGATTCTGAAGCAGTAAGTTCAAAAGAGCAAACGTGTAGATACTTCATACAATTAGTGATATTTGGGGAGCAATTTCTTAATTCTTCTAATGAAAATTCAAAACTTCTCCACTGAACAACAATTACAATGATGGTGACAATCATAATAATGATAATGATGATGATCACAGCCACTGATTTTTAGGCTACACTATTGTGAGGTTTTCAGAAAATACAGGCGCCCTGGCTGGTGTGGCTCAGCGGGCTGAGCACTGCCCTGCAAAGCAAAAGCTCGCCTCAGGGCTCACGCCGGGGTTGCAGGCCAGGTCCCCAGTTGCGGGCCTGTGAGAGGCAACCAACTGCACATCAGTGTTTCTCTCCCTCTCTTTCTCTTCAGAGAAATTACACTTCAGAGACAGGTATGTGTTTCTAAATCTAATACTGAAATAGAGTTCCATAAACACCACTCACCATACAAACAAGTAATTAAATTTCAAAACTCTACAAACCAGTTATTTTAATGTCAGTAATCTTAAAAAGCAAGAGGGGAAAAGGTAGACTGTGTACAAGTTCTTTAGAATTCTGAGTATCAAAAGAAAAAACTGGTAAGCACACTAAGTTCATAAACAACAGAGTAGGTAGTTTTCCATTTCGAACTTGGTATTCTTAAGTTGACAGTAATTCAAGATGAAAGCTACCCCCATGGTTCACATAATTTAGCCTGACATTACTAAATAGTGTAATGCACACATTAAATCAAGATCTTATGCATGTAATTCTTCAAAATCTCTATATAAACATTTCCACATAGCCTAAGGTCAATCTCAAGTTAAATTCAACATCAAACACAAATAAAACTAATATTATATCACTACCCGTAATGAAACATTCTTCAATGTGTTTCCAACAACATCAACCTAAGGTTTCTCACAGTTTAAGTATAAAAAGGTGGGACTGGGAGCAAGGAGTGAAGGTGCTCACTCAAAGGGTACAAACGTCCAGTTACCAGGTGACATTCTGAAGATGTCATAGACACATGGTGGCCACAGCTAACAAAACTGTAGTGTATACTTGAAAGTTTTTAAGAGAATAATCTTAACAGTCTCCACCACACATACACACAAAAAATTTCAACTGTGAAGTGACAAAGGTGTTAACCAACCTTGTTGTGGAAAATATTTTACAATATATTCATATACTAAATCATTAGGCTAAACACCTTAAACTTACACAATATCTCAATAAAGAAAAACACAAATTTAAAAAAGTATTTAAATACATACGAGGATTTTGTATCTTTACTGAAGAATCAGGATCTGGATGCTGTTTATGGATCACTTGCGTACAAATCTGTTCTATGAGAATCTACAGAGATAAAACAATAGACTGTATTATCACAATCACTGTACTGATATCACCGTTAAAGAACTTTAAGTACAATGACAATCAACATTAATGTATACAGTCCAATATTATCACAGTAAACATCCTCTGCATTGCAGTAAATGATTTCAACATTTTAACTCTGTTTTTACTGAACCATAAAATGAGACATCAAATAGTCAATGCAATGGAGGAAATACTTAAAAATACCACTTGCTTAATAATTCATATATTAATAGATCAAGATGCAGCCACATATCACTTATATGTCTAATTTCAAAATTGTACTTCAAACCTAAACGATCTTATTTCATCTATATGCCATCAACTCAATTACATGGGCATTTCCATAAGAAATTCGTGAAATCAAATTCTAACTATTCCTACCTCAAACAGGACATTGTATGTGGTCATGGTGATTAAATTTGTGTGAAGCATGAGTCTTTCGGCTAACAAGGAAAACAACCCATGTCCAAGCATGACTTCGGCTTTTCTTCTGTGATGACATAGAAAGGAAGACTCAAACGCACAGTCTCAGTATGCACTATTTTACATGAACGATGGACACACAAAAGTGGCTTTCACATTACCAATGAATTCCAACTCGGTAACTCTCCCAACTTTCTTTGACCTAGGACTTAAAAGGCTACAAAATCTTTAAGGACAGAAATACAAAGTACAATATAAGCACAGCTAAAATTAAAAAAAGAAAAGTATAAGACTAGCTATGCCACAACACAGCAAAAATCTTCACCAAAAACATCAGAGCAACTCTTTGTCAGCACTGAGCTAAGCTCTACTATGGATGATAATCTAAAGCCTAGTAAGTGGTTAAAGAGAAAACAATGCAGAGAAAAAGGCAAAAGAGATATAAGAAATTAAGAAAATGAATACCATGAAGATAAATACATCAAAACTAAACTTCCAAGCAAAAATGTAGAAACTGAAGAATTACAAAATTTAATTCTACACCTGGTTTGTCTTTTTTTTTTTTTCCTTCAAATGGCTGGATAGTAACATTTTTGGCTTTGGAGACCATATGGTCTCTGCAGCAACAATTCAACACTGTTGCTGTCACATGGAAACTGTGACAGATAATAACCAAGTAAGTGACTGTGCCTGTTAGAATAAAACTGTATTTACAGGCAGTCAGGTATTCAACAGAAACAGCACAGTTTAAAAATATTTTTCTACCATCAAAATGGTTATTTTTCATAATAAACCAATCCCGGTACAGGGAACAACAGGTAAGATATGAATGTCTGCATCCAGCTAAGAGAAAAGAATGGAAGTTTCAGTTTTTAATTATACATGTAGCAGAACACATTACGTGACAAACATCCAAGTTAATGTGGTAGTTTTTATAGTGCAGAGAAAGGAAATGATGAACAAGTCACCTGAAACGAAGTCTTCATTGCATCTAGAATTCAATTTATACAAATGTGTTCCCATATTGAACAAAAATAGAAAATTTAAATAATTTTCATTAAAAATAACATACTCCTGTCCCCACTTTATCTTTAATGTGTAGAAATGAGATTAAATTTATATAGCATTTTCTGAATAAAAATACAGAAAAGACTTAGTGCCAAATAAGTAAGTAATATACTACAGTTCATTTTAGATTTCATGCATACTCACTTTGGGGCCAGGTGTTTTAAAAAATAGCCCATTGCCTTGAGAGCTTGCACTCTGATTCCTTCACTTGTTGATGCCAAAAGTTTATAGATAACGCTGAATGAATTAAAGAACAAATTACTCCAAGTGTATTATTCAAAAGAAAACATTTCAAATATATGTAAATTTTTTTCACAGTCGTATATTATAAATCTAATTTCAAGTAAGATATGGGTGAATTTAATATACACTTATAAAATTTTAAAACACTTCTCCACTACAGGTTGTCTTCAAAAGCCCAGTTTAGCCCTGGACTGAGCGCCAGCCTGGGAACATAAAGGTCACCAGTTCAATTCCCAGTCAGGGCACATGCCTAGGTTGCAGACCAAGTCCCCCACCAGGGCAGGCAAGAAGCAACCAATTGATGTTTCTCTCCAACATCAATGTTTCTCTCCCTCTCTTTCTCCTTCCCTTCCCCTCTCTCTAAAAATAAACAAAATATTTTTAAAAAATCATTGTTTAAAGAAAACCCACTTTAAATATAAAGAAACATATACATTAAAAGTAAGTGAATGGAGAAAAATATACCATGTAATGCTTAACAAAAGAAAGCAAAAATAGCTATGTTAATTTCAGACAGAGAAGACTTCAAAGTTAGTAAAGTTATCAGGATAAGGAAGGGAATTAAGTAATGATAAATGTGGCAATTATCCAAGAAGAAATGATAATCCTTAACATACGGGTGCCTAACAATAAAGTGTAAGAGTATGTGAGGAGAAATAGGTGAATTCACTATCATAGTTAGAGACTTCAACATCCTTTCTCAGAAATGGACAGGCCCCAGCAGGCAGAAAATCAGTAAGCACGTTCGTGAATTCAACAATACCATCAGTCAATTGGACATACCGTAACTGCGACCTATAGACTACTTCATACAACAGCAGAGTATACATTTTTCTCAAGCTCACATGGAACAGTCACCAAGTAGACCACATTTGGGGCCAGAAAACACACCTAAACAAATGCAGACTAGAAATTATATACTGTTTGCTCTCAGACCACAGTAGAATTAAACTAGAAGTAACAGAAAGATTGCCACAAAAATTCCAAGATACCTGGAGTTTAAACAACACACTTCTAAATAACATATAGGGCAAAGAAGAAATCTCAAGAAATATTAAAACTATTTTCAACTAAATTAAAACAAAAACACAACTTACAAAAATCCATGCAGCAAACACTATGCTTACAGGAAAACTCTAGCACTGAAAGCACAAACTAGAAGGGAAGAACTTAAATCAGTAATCCACCCTAGGAAACTAGAAAAAGTGGGTAAAACTGAATCCAAAGTAAGTAGAAGTAAGTAAGTAATAAGTAATAGACTACAAACCAACAAAACTGAAAATAGTAAATCAACAGAGAAAAATCAACAAAACCAAAAGCTGGTTCTTTAAAATAATAATATAATCGATAAGCTTCTAGTCAGCTTAAGAAAAAAAGGCAGAGGACACAATTTATTAACATCAGAAATGAAAGAGGAGCTATCACTACAGATCCCGTGGACATACAAAGGATAATTTAAAAACACTACGATAACTCTATTCTACACAAATTCTGTAATCTAGATGAAAGAGACCAATTCCTTCAAACACGCAATCTGCCAAAACTCATAGAAGAAAAAAAGAGATGTTCTGAATAGGCTTGTATCTACCAAAGATATTGAATAAATAATTAATAATGGTCCAAAATGGAAAGAACCAAGCCAGACGGATTCACTAGTAAATTCTACCAAACATTTAAGAAAGAACTTAAACCGATTCTCTACAATATCCTTCACAGAACGGAAACAGAAGAAATACTTCCTAACCCATTCTATAAGGCACCATTACCAGAAAAAGGCATTGCAGGAAAACCACAGACCAGTATCTCTCAAAAGATGAAAAAAAATCCTTAAAAAATATTCAAATCTAAAAAAAGGTATTGAAAGAATTATATTCCATGACTAAGTGAGATTTATTATCCCAGGTATGCAAGGCTAGGCCAACATTTGAAAATAAATTAATGTAATCTATTACATGAACAGATAAGAAAAATTACTGATCACATCAGTAGATATAGAAAAACCATTTGCTAAAATCCTACACCCATTCATGTTAAAAACTCTAAACTAGGAATACAGGGAACTTAATAGACTTATGTACAAAAAACCTACAGATAACATACACTTAAAGGGAAGAAACCTGAAACTTTTCCGGTAAGATCAGGTACCAGACAAGGATGCCCCCCCACCCCCTCCTCTTCAACATCATACCAGAAATTCTTGCTGATGCAGTGAGTCAAGAAAAGGGAAAAAATAGTATACAGATTGGGAAGGAACACATAAAACTTGGTTGACAAATGGCATAACCACCTATAAAGAAAACAAAAATCCTGGAACTGAAAAGCTATTACAGCAAGGTTGTAGAATATGACAGTCAACTGCTTTCCTATGTACCAACAATAAACAAGTGTAATGTGAAATTAAAAGCATAACAGCATTTACATTAGTGCCCCCAAAATGAAATACTTAGGTACTCACTGGTATCTACCCAAAGGAGTTGAAAACTTACATCCACACATGCACATTTTAAGCAGCTTTATATACAATTGTCAAAACTTGCAAGCGACCAAGATGTCCTTCAGAACATAAACGGATAAACTGTATACATGCAAGTAACAATACTATTCAACCCCAAAAGAAATAAACTGCCAAGCCATGAAAAGACGGGGAGGAACTTGAAATGGATATTACTAAGTGAAAGAAGCCAATCTGAAAAAGCTACTGTATAATTCCAAGTATATATACATTCTGGAAAAGGAAAAAATTATGAAGACATTAAAACTATGGAGATAGGGTTGGAGAGAGAGGGGAGGGGTGAGGAAGATAAATAGAGCACAGGAAATTTTTAGGGCAGTGGAAATACTCTGCATGATACCCTAATTACAGATACATTTCATCATACATTTGTCAAAACTCCACAGGATGTACAACACCAAGAGTAAGCCATAGACTGTGTGTGACTATGATGTGTCAATGCAGGTTCATTAGCAGTCCCCCTGTGGTTGGGGACGTTCACAATGAGGAGGGTGGGGAGCTATATCTCTGCAGGAGCAGGGGGTAGATGAGAAATCTCGGCACCTCCCTCTCAGTTTTACTGTGAATATAAAACTGCTCTAAAAAGTAAAGTATTACAAGAAAACTTTTCTGTCTCATGCTAGCTATTGTTCCTTTCACTGAAAACCAAGAAACAAGAACAATTTGGAATATTCAGAAACTATGGCAACTTTTCCATGCATGTACACATGCAAACTGTAAAGCATAAAGCTGACTCTGAGGGAATAGCAGGCATATTAGTGGTCTTTGGAGATGACCAACATTTTTTACACCGATGCAAATAAATCATTGTTTAACGGTAGCACGTATTTATATTTGTGAAACATCATCATCAGGAAAAGAAAACAGGGAAATGAACGACAATGAGTGATAATCAAAAATAACATACATTTTACAAAAGTAAAAAGACTTAAAAGACGAATGTGAAAGTAAATTTCATATAGGAGCCTCAAAAATTACAAAGTAATCTAATTCTTTAAAAAAGTCTGAGGTCATTCAGCCACAGTCTATAGATTTCAGTGTAGCAAAGTATAACAGAATTTGAGTATAATACCAAACTTGAGAATAGGCAAAGTTCAATAAATTCATTACAGCCTTTCCTTCCTCATAAACACTCAGAAAAAAAGCAGAAACATGATTATTTTAAAATGTTAAGACTTCAAATATGCTTTATGTAAATTTTTCAAAATTTAATAACTAAATTTAAAAAAGACCCAGTAATACTTTGCATATCTAAGACTCTATCATCTTCCAACTAATCACTGATATTAAACATGTTGAAAGTCTTGATACATTAAACTCTCTTACCGTAACCCATTCCTTTGGTCAAAAGCAGGTATCATAGAGTTAGGATGTTCTGACATTAATGCAACAAGCAGCTGTAGGACATCCATTAGATTGTCATCCTAAAATCATTAAAGAAAAAAATTTTAAAGATAGAAAAAAATAACTTATTTGAACACTGAATACTTCTAAAACAACAAATTTCAACTTCAAAAAATAAGTAGACATATATAATATATACTTGTTTTAACAAATTGGTTCTATTTATATATATATGTTCATCTGTAGAACTGAAAGTACACAAAAACAAACAGTCAAATAATTTCTTAATAAAGAAATAAAATGCCTCTTATACCACAGGAGGCAAACACAAGTCCCCTGGGCCGAATCCGGCCCTCCACCTTGTTTTATCTGGCCCGGCACCTTGTTTCTACCTGGCGGCAGCACCGAGCCCCCTGCCCCTAGTTAAGGAGTAGTTACATTTATACAGTCCTAAAGTTACATTCGGCCCTTTGAAGGCAACTGCGAGGCTGATACGGCCCCTGTCTTATACTATATCAAGATTTCCTAAAACATATTCTATAGATATTGACCTGACTTAACATGATTTTTTTAAAGGAAGATTTATACACCAAGAAATTGGGGGAACTACATTGTTCTTTTAATTATAGCAAGACAGCAGAGCCTTCAACAGATAGCAGATGCAGGGACTCTGGCAGCAGCATGGGGGCAACACACGATGCACCACATCCTAAAACCGACCTGAACCGCTTTGTTCGCCAGCCCTGTCAAGAAACTAGTTCCAAAAGACAGCTTTTTGGGAAATGGTGATTGGATGGTTCTCACGTATTATCTGTTTTCAGCATTAAAAATATAGATATCAATGAATGGTCACTGAGTTAACATACTAGTGTGTGTTGTGTAACTTGCCAACCTTTACAGAACAGCACAGGATCATATATGAATTCTGAAGTTTAAAAAAATTCAAGAAAATTCGTCACAACCGTTGCTGAATATTTCGGTATGTATGCTTATTGTTGGGGCCAACTCGGGCAATACTCCCCGAAGAGGTAAGGGGAACAGCAGCTGGTTGTCTCTGCTGCCCTGCATCTAGGTTCCATTCACTGCTTTTGAACTCATGGCAGCTCCTTGAGGGCCTAATCCTCCATATGCTAACTAAGTAATCTACAGCTGGGGCACTGAGACTTTGGAAAAGTGTTATTTGAAGGAACTCAAAGATCCCCGAACAGATTCAGAGAAAAGACAAGGTCACTGTGACTTGCAGTCTCTCTTTTATGAATTACTTTTGTCCCTTAAGGTTAATAAATATCACAATCACATAACAACAAGATTACTAGGAAGTGCAACTGAACTCTTCAACTGTTAGACTAGATCAAAAAAATCTAAAAACAGAATGCCCAACTCAACAGTAAAAAGAGATCACAATCATCAATGTCTGAGCCAAATATAATCCCATCAAGAAATTTAATCTATTCTTTTCTGCCCCAATTAACAAAAATGGGTCCCAACAATATCTCTCATTTATTAATGATTAAAGAAGGCATTATTTCATCCTGTAGCAGATACTTAAGTAACAAAACATGAATTATAACATAAGAAGGTAAATATTGAAAATGTCTGTTTTATATGAAATTCCAATTTCCAAAATTTACTTATTTAAAACACATTTAATTAAATTATTTGGTTAGACTATATCTTGCATATATTACATTTCACCAGTGCTAAAAAAATAAAGGAAAAAAACCCATACCTATCAACCTGCTTTTCAACCACACAATTTTAAGCCCCATTACAAATGCCTTGTTTAACTTAACAGTAGTTGATTGTGCAAAATCAATAGGAAGACTGTGTCTTGCAAATTTTAAAATCCAATTACTTTTAGTCATTTTTGGGACCTGTTTTTCCATTTGTTACACTGGTTCCTGGAAATGCACTAAAAGTATTCTTTGATACACTTCATAATTAGTTTAGTTAAGGTCTAATTTTAACACTTTTAAAGGCTTTCATGGTATTTCTCTGAGCCTTGTGTTCATAAAGGATATTTATATGAAGGTTGCTAATAGTTAGTTCCAAGATATATTTGTTCCCCATTATAGATGTATCATTAATGAAAGACAACTTTTTAACTTAAAAAAAACCCCTATAATACAGCTTAAAGAAAAAGAAATCCCGAAACATAAAATTCAAATGTTACCTCATGCATAGTGAGTAGGTAGTTAAGAATGGCCTGTAGTTCATCTTCCTTTACTCCAGAATCCTTTAAAAACATGAACAGTATCTTAAATTTGCATATTAAAAAACTTTTTAATGGAAATTATACACATAAGATTCGTCAACATGGTCAGATGTCATAATTACAAAAATTACATGCTATAATGCAATAATAGAAACTAAATTTAAAATAAAAACCGAGGGCCACCCTAAAGACATAGTTTTCAAGACTACAGAAGTCAAAAGACATCTGATATCAGTATCCTGGTTTTGGTACCTTATATAATATGATAACCTATTTAATAAAGCTACAGAATCCTGAAGTAAGCAAGCAAAAAATAGTTATTAATGATAAAGAAAAGAATATTATCCATACCCATCACTCCTCTAAATACGGAAGACAGCTTTTCTATTAATTTTTCCTACTAAATTTGGAAAGTAAAATGAAGTTTCTAAAATTACCAAGTTAAAATGTTAGGCACTAAAAATTAAGAAGTAATTTCACTGGGAAAAAGAGTGGGCTTCTAAATGAATGCAGTATGAAATTTTCAACCTAGTCTATCAATTATTAACCATAAAACAAAGCTGCACTCTCAAAAAACAATAAAATAATTAAGAAACAAAAACACAATAATAAAGTCAATTTAAAAGATGAATCTTTAAATAAATGAAAATATATGAGTCTGCAATATACATGAAAAGTTAGATCAACTTACTATAACATCACATAACAGTTAATAAAGCATTAAATTGTAAAGAATAAGAAATAAAATGTTATAAAAAATACTGAATAAGCCCTGTTTGGTGGGGCTCAGTGGATTGAGCACCAGATTGAGAAACAAAGGGTCACGGGTTAGATTCCCAGTCAGGGCTATTGCCTGGGTTGTGGGCCAGGCCTCCAGTTGGGGGCGCTTGAGAGGGAACCACACATGGATGTTTCTCTCCCCCCCTTCCCCTCTCTAAACCTAAATAAAATCTTTAAAAAAAAAACACTGAATAAAACATTGGCAACAAATACATTTATATATTGCCATCTTACAACATAAACCAAAACACCTTCCTTAAAAATAACATTGAATTTTCCTCTATAGTAGAATGAAATTAGACAAACTATAGTATCATTTCTAAAGCCTGACACACCTATCTGGTATATTTATACAGGAAAATTATTCCTCTAAACATGAGTGTCAGATATAAGGGCTCCCTACAACTAAAACCTCCTTGGGCAGCTTTGCTGACTGCTGCATCAAGCAGTGCCAGGGACAGAACAGACACAGCAAATGCCTGCTTAATGAGAGAATGAGCACACCTGAACTGCTACAGACTTTCATATAACACCTATCACAATTATCAAAAAACAAACATGAAAATGAGTATCTTTCAAAGTGTTTTCCAATGTGTAACCCTGGTAACAGAGCAAATAAACCAAGATTGTATTTTATCTGAAATTACAAGTTACAATACACACATGCTTTAGGATAATAGAGATGAACTCACCCTCATCACTAATTGCTTAATGAACATCAATAAGAATGCTCTTAGAGAAAGTATTTCTTTTTGAGTAGGTCGTGGTCCATCTTTAAAAAAAAAATACATATATATACACATACTTAGTATTTCAAAGACCTCAAAGCTAAGTATAAAATTTGCATTCCCAATAGCTTTTCCACTTATTTATAAGAATATAAAGGTCAGTATCCTCCAGAGCTTTATGCTCTAGAAAGACCAGCCTTCGGTTGCAGACACAAGTGTATACATAATGCTCCAATTACACAAAGTCGGCTCTGCTCAAGCTGCCACGAAGAAGTCTTTAAATAATATCAAAGGAATTTCAAAACATAAAAGTGAGGTAACAAAATTCGTATTCAATAATAATAGGCACTTATATTTTGTTTTAAAAGACTCTCACAATGATACTATGGCAACATAAGTTTACCAGAAAAAGAAAAATCCAAACTTCTATGTGAGTTTAGTAGGAAAAAACCTTTTTCTCTACTGTTACCGTTGTTGTAAACAAATCCAAAAATCTCAAAAAGCACAACTCAACACAGTATCACTCATGAAGAAGTGAAACATTATGTTGACTACCCCTGACTTCTCTTCTCGAGCAAGTCCTTGGTCACACATGGCTCACATTAAAGTCAATTTTCATGTCTCAAACATATAATTCCCAGAAAGCTTTGAAACCAAACACCCATTGTTCTAAGATCCTAAGTGAGTACCTGTTTTCTGCAATTTTTCCCCCCGTAATCATTATTTACAACTAGTTCCTAGACCACCAAAGCATAAGACCACCATGACCTTGAATAGATCAATTAAAAGTAGAAGAAAATTGTTTAAAATGTGTTCCACATGACAATTCCTAGACAAAGAATAGGTTACAGAGTTACAATAGAATCATAAAGTTGGTCCATCTCTCTCACTTGAAGTCTGAGACTTTCCCAACATCACTGATCTATTACAAAATCAAGGCCAGAATAAAACACCAATGCCCAGGGCAGTACATGATACACTGACAGCACCATTAAATAGTCGTTGGGAAATTACTACCTCGTTCTAGATCCACCACAACCTTGCCAGCTCAAAGAGATCATGTTACTTGTGTGTGTCCTCACAGCTTTCTAAATTGTAGACAGCACATTCTGAGAATACATCAAGCTTATTTTGAAAGGAATAAAAAAAAAGTACTGTACAAATATGAAATATTATCTTTCTGTATCACTGAACAGCCAAAGCCTGTGAGTACAATCAGAATGGATGTTGTTTGACTCTCCAGCATCTGGTTCCCAATTTCAAGCAACGTCCCACAATTCTTATCAAGGGACTGAACCCATCCTCACTCTCAGATCATGTGTTTCGGAGGTGGGAAGGGCCTCAGTGCCTGGCCGAGCTGATGAATACCTGCCACACGGATGGGCACATAATGCAATCAGAGCCAAAGAGCAACAAAAACACTAAAAGAGACTTTTTCTGGAAATGCTCGATACAGGCAGATGGTCTTTTGCCGGATTCACAGTTGTGAAGATGTGAAGGTGAAGGAGCAGCTTGGCACTACAAAGGGAGAGAATACAGGAAAAAGCCCGCACAGAAGAGCTGGAAATGGAAAGAGACAATGGTTGCCAAGGGCCATATTCTGAGCCAGGCACCAAGTTTTACTGAAACGGCCAGATTACACAAGCTGACTAACTCCCTTTTATGATGTAAGGCAGTTTGAAGCAGGTTTTGCAATACTTACAATCAAAGGAGCCAATTGCCAAAATTTTTATTTTGACCCCTTCCATGAACTCCTGACATTATGAATGAACATTACACTTCGAGTCATTTAGTTTCCTGATTATACAGGAAAATAATGGCTGAAATGTTGTGATTTCGTTATTCCCTACTTCTGAAGAAAATCCATCTCCCCAAAAACACTGTTTTCAATGATCTCACTGTGACAACTGGCATTAGCATCAACGCCAGTTGCTATGTAGATGTTCTTCTCGTTTTTAGTGACTTGAAACAACTGTTGTGGTCATAGTTGCCCCCAAAACAACTCACACCGGCAAAAGTAGCATTTTTTTAATAAAAGTAGCAAGTTATTAACCTTTGGTGATCACGATTTAGGACAAACATCAATATAGTCAACAGATTAAAAGAAAATTTTGCTATGATGAAATTTACAAAAACTTCCATTATACTGTAACAGTGTTGGTTAAAAAAAAAGAAAAGAAAGAAAGAAAATCCTGAGTCACCATATATGTAACATAATATATTGACACAGGAAACATACCTAATCCTTTTGGGGTGATACCACTGCGATCCTGAGGATTCACTGCCCAGTAATAGTACTTCAGGGTGTGCATGATGAGAAGCACCGTTCCGACTCTCCGGATGGCATTATATATGTTGACAGTCCCGATGAATTCAGTGGACAGGTAAGTATAGAGTGTCAACTGAACCTAGAGAATCCAAATGAGGAGCTTCAATCAAAGGAGCAGAACAGCATCTTATCCATCTCTAGTAATGCCCTCAGGCTGCTTTACTTGGACTGTATTTGTTCCAAAAAGTAAGATGCTGAGCTTGATAATAACTTCCACATTAATAAGTAACACATATCCACTGAAACTCACACAAAAACGCACTCCTTATAAAATAAAACCAGATAAAGTCTTCCTTTACAGTAGCATTATAACATAAACATGCCTAAGTATATCAAATTTTTGCAGCACTAGTATTCTATGGGAAAAAAACTGATTCTCATTCAGCAATCAGCATCTATTCATGAACATGTGTAACTTCATAAAATTACTAATGCTATGCGTGGTGGTTTTAGAAATTTTTCTTGTTTTGGAGAAAATTAGAAGCTAGGAAAACCTCGAAAAAAGAAAAGTGGTGGCAGCTGAAAAAAAAAAAAGTAAAATTACATCAAAAGAAACAAACCCATACAGAAACATACAGAAATATATAAAGCCTACCATAAGAAATACTTACTATAAAAAATACAATCTATTATAACTGTTCATTACTATAAAGATTGTAATCATAACATTATAGTCTAGTGTGATAAACCTAGTAAGCATGACTAGGTTTATCATACCTCTCCTCCAATTAAGGATTCTACTAATCTTACTCCTAAATAATCTAAATAAACACATAAGAACTTATTAACTTCAAAATATAAGCTCTTAATATGTGAGACAAAGCAGAATACTAAGTGGTGCCCCATCACTGCACATTTCCTCCAAACACAAAAGTTCAAATTATGGCTCTAAAATTCACCAAAAACTATACTATTTATAACAAAACAACATAAAGAGTGTTTTTGGTCTACTTCAGTGATTTTCCATCTTTTTCATCTCATGGCACACATAAAGTAATTACTAAAGTTCTATGGCACACTAAAAAAAATGTATCACATTTTTTGCCGACCTGACAAAAAAAATAGGTAAAATTTTGGTTCATTCACATCAGATAGCTACTGTCATGTTGGCTGTTGTCATTTTTTAAATTTAACAGTCAAAGGGAAAAGAGGTCCTGCCCCTAACTGACTAGTCAGGTACTGCATATTCTAAAAATTCTTGCAGCACTGGCTGAAAAAACCCCTGCTCCACTTTAATGTCAAAATCAAGAAATTTTTCATTTCATGGGTAGTGGACGTACTTTATAAAGTGAACTTCAAAAGTAGAGCATATGTACTCCCGTGGCCAAAGTACTCCTGATCATTTACAACTGAGCATTTACGTTACCTTCCCTGGACACGGAGGACGTTGTCATTTTTAACCCTGCAAGATACCTGGTGATTTCTTCAGAGAGAAAATGAAGTGCCTACCATCCAGCTGCTTGATAAATAAACAATCAGGGCTAAATAACTTAGGGAGTAAATCACTAACTGTAAATGGTAAAGAATGGTCGATTCTGAACCACTTAAAATGGAGGCTTAGAAGATGATTATAGTTTAGAAAACTACACATACACACACTAATCCAGTGACTTGCTGAAAAAAGAGCAGTATTTTGATGTAGCTACTGCTGTTCAAACAAACAGTCCCAGTTTCCTTTTCATTGAAGATTTAACACTTTATGTGCCATGGTTCAAATTCTTAACCATGCTATTTCAGTTGTCCAGAAAACACTTACATCCACCTCTATATAAAGCACTCTATTACGGAAATACGATGGTATAATACTGTCCCTCAGTAGCTGAAAGCCAGTTAAGAGTTTAAAAAATACACACAAATTTAAGTGAAAAAAACAAGTGATAAAGACAGCTACTGAAAAAAGTTTATGAGGCAATATGCAATTAATTACAAAATGAGTGGCGTAGAGCTATTAAATAGTATGAATTCAGAGGTTAGAGAAATTATTATAGGATAAGCTAAAATAGGGAAATCTTCACTAATAGCATAGGTATTAAGGTAGGCTTTGAAGCTGAGTAGTAGGATAGGTAGACAGAAGTGGAAATTTCAAACAGAAAATAATGGTAAATGATACAAAAGGTTTCCCTAGATCTAGAACAATGCTCCTCATTCCTGACTGTGCATTCAAATACCTGACAAGCGTTTTTTAAAAACACTGATGCCTGGTGATTGCCTTGGCAGCCCGTACACTAAAAACACTCATGCCTAGGCCCCATCCCCACCAATTAAATCAGAATCTAGGGTGGAGGGGATGGGGTTGTGTTCTTGGTTTGGATTTTTAAAACCTCTCTTGATCTCAACAGCCAAGGCTGAGAACCACTGCTCTGGGATAACCTTTTGGTACCTGCCTAGCCTTTGAAGATAACTGAGTTTTTGAGTAAGAAAGCCTACAAAGCAGAATTAGCATGATAACTTCATGCTAGAAAAAGGATAACTTTATAATGAAAATAGTGGAAAAGCATTACAAGTTTAAAGGCTCAGAAATGATCTGATGAGAGTGATATGTTAAAAACATACGGTAATTCTGGCCAAAAAATGATAAAAATGCGGAAAACTGGATAGGAATTAATAGCAACACATTGAGTTAAGAATGGAGACCTCGAGATTATTCATATACTAATTATGAATAAACCTTTCCTCATTCACACACATTATATGATCTAATAATCTACAAAATACGTGTTAACAACTGTCTTTTCTATTAGACCTAAAACGCTATGAGGGCAGGAATTAGATCTTTCTTGTTCACCGCTAATTCCATATGCCCAGCAGGAAGCAGCCACTCAAATGAAGGAAGACTACATACCAGATAATCCTCTCTTTGTGAGGTCACCAAAAAGACTGTAGCTGAGCAGATCAAAGATAAATGGATATTCTAAATCACTGTGAGCACCCTTTTCCAAAGGCAAAGTTTGATTCATACATCCATATCCTCAACTTAGGTCACCAGGTGAATTTACCAAAAACTAATGAAGCTCAAACTTGATGCCCAACTCATCCATACAGGTTCCTTCAAGACCCTAACCCTAATTTTGTATGCATTTTGTCTTATTCTTTTTCTTAAAAAGCTCCTCCCTCCCAAAATTTCATGACCTTCAAATCGAACAAACTTTGGACCTGCCCTTATTATAACTACCTTTTAATAAAATAAAAATAAACACAACTCCTCATAGATATATAAAGCAGACGGTTAAAACAGAAGGAAAGTTTAATATTACTAAATCAACTGCAAATTCTAAAGAGGAAATTAAAGAAAATTATTAACAAGGAAAAGGTAAGAAACCAAGTGTAATAATACCAGGAACTAAAGGAAATGATATAATAAAATTTTAAAAACATTTCCCTACAACCAAGTATTAATAAAAGCCTTTTGACCACATCAAAAGAGACCCCAAGCCTTACAAATATGCTGTTTAGTAAGACAAAGAAGTGTCTAGTAAAAGGTTTAAAAAGTAACTTGAAACAATCCTTGAAAAGAAATAAGACTGAGGGTCACAGAAGAGAAAGAGGTCAAATTTGAACCCCCAGATAAAAAGCTACAACCTCCAGCTGTCTCCTTTGATTATTTCCAAATGGCAATCAGAGTCAGCAGCTGTTTTTCTCTTTAACATTTGAAAAGACCAGCTGAAAATAAGATACTATGACTCTAGAAACACAAAAAGTCTGTAGACATTTTTTTTCTGACAACTAGAGTAAGTATGTGGTATTCTAAATAATGAGAAACACTGCAAGTGGACCAAAGGGAGAGAGGGAGGGAGCAGAGAGGAAATTAATGAGTTTGAAGTAATACAACTTGTAATAAAAACTGCAGATAAGACAGATGGAATTATGCAATTTAATAAAAATTTCTGTTTCAAGTTCTCCTTAACAATACCACTATTAATATTTTTAGGACAATTTAATACATTAGGTTTTATCAAAAATTTTATTTATATACTTTATCACAATTACCCATTCACTTAGAACTGGTTTATTGTTACAGTACTAAACAAATTGTATACAAATATAATCTATTTAATAGTTTGAATTAATGTGAAATTAAAATGATTAAATGAGACCAGTATATCATGGAAGTCTTCAAGAAAGGGTGACATTTCAGCTGTTCTTAGGAATTAAACTCAGGAATTCATCATGTTGGTGGAAGGTATATGCATGTAAAGAGGGAAAGAGTTCAGTGAGTTAAGGAATAAAAACATATTCACATATATATGAGTATTTGCAATAGAACAGAACTACAGTCACAGAAACATTACATTTATACTGTAACCGTCCAGCTTTGATTCATATTTAGTAAATCAAAGTCTCTCTGAAATAAAATTGTATTTAATGTATCAGCAGAAAATAAAGACTATAGCTCTTTTTTAAAAAAATACTTATACTGCTTTACCAAAAAAGAAACAAAAGATGTATGACTTGCAAATTTACCTAAAAAATATGCTCAGTCAAAAAATGCGATCCCCTGATATCTTACATAATAGCACACAAAAGGATAAAAAAAATCCTCAATGATCACGCAAGCACAAAAACCTGAAGACACTGAAACAAAATCGATATTCGCATTACCTTGGCTGGGGTATGAATCCATATGGCTGGGTTAAGAAGAATGTGATCACACAACTGCTTGAGCAGGGGCAGCCCATTCTGCAGGTTACTCAGATATTTTGAAAACGCAAGGCAAAGTTCAAGCACTGCTCTGCTGACGTGGGACTTGGAAGACTGCAAAGAAAGGTATTTCAGAGGCCACTAACATCACTAAGCAGGGTAAGTAAATTAAAGGTTGTCAGTACCAGAAAAATGTTGGCCCACAGGCTATGCTCAAAGTTAAAGATGCCATAAGACTTAACCACTTTTCTCTAATAAAGCAATGGGGGCAAGGTAAAACGACAGAAGGTTATTTTCATTTAGGTGATTTTACATCACCAAGGAGACACTTACAGACAGAATTTCTCAGCCACTTAGGAGACCAAGTCCATGGCCTGCAAATTAAGAATCAAACATGTAAAAAGCATTTCATACTTTACCTTTTCAAGACTATATCCTATTACCAAAAAGCCCTTGCAGGCAAGCATCTGCTCCTGCATGGCAATTGAATTCTTCAACAATTCCATGATAAAAGCCAGCAAAGTTGAACTAGAAGAAGAAAAAAAAAAAGACTATGGTTTAAAAAAAAAAAGTATGTTATTAAAAAAAAGATAGATGAAGTCTATCATTTATCTTAAGAAAAGTTCTCCATTTCAAGGAAATTGAAGTTCTATTAAAACTGCCTCAGCATTATTCTAACCCAGAATTTTATTGTAAGATTAGGATTTACTCAAATATTTACTTCCTGGACTTTATCGCCAACATGTTAGTAAGTGAATTACTTAGAAACAATATGATGAACATGCGCAAGTAGAGAAAAACAGGCAATGACCAAAAACAAGTAATAAAATGGCTAACACAAGTATATAAAGGCTCTGAAGAACCGATCAAACGTAGATCAGCCAGCGCACTCAACTTTGAAGGATAAGAGGCCAAACAGAGGAAGATATGTGGAGCAAAGAGGTTAAGCTAGAAATTCTAAAAATGCGTTAGGGTTCCGACTGGCCTACTTTGAAGGGAGCAAAGGGCTCATAAAGAGGAAGATAAGAAAGTAAAGCTGAAGATAAAGTGAAATCCTGAAACACTAAGTTAAGAATTGTGTTCATTATCCCAATAGGAAAATCAGAATTCAGTAGTCGGTCAAGACTCTTAAAACTGAAAAGCCAGGCTTCCATCCTCACAACTTCTACTAGAGATAGTGGAAATGGAATGAAGTAATTAAGTTCAGCTGTCACCTTCTCAAAGGCTCTGAGAGTTTCCCACAAAGAAAGAGAAAACATGACTGGCAGTCAAAACTGCCTTTAACTATCAGCAATTCCAATAAAGACGTGGAAAAGTTAAAAATACAGTAACCAAGGGAAAAAATAACTAAACCCTGTAACAAAGATTTCAGAACAAAGATGCAAAGAAACATTTATGAAGTTAGTAATATGTGTCAAGGATCATTTTCAATTTTTAAAATCAACATAACTGAGATGTGATACATTACTTTAAAAATTCACTTTATTCTCTAAAAATAATCTGGAAAAAATTATTACACTATCAAATATATACCTTGGTAATAGACCTCAATTATATATCAAAGCAGAAATCAGAGAAATTATTTTCAAAACGGGAGAATGCAAAACTCCTTTAAATTACTCAAGGAATAAATTAAATGTAATTATTTTACTATAAATAGTTTCAAAATAGAGCCATGAAAAATTCATTTAGACATCCTCTCCAAAGTTTCATAACTTGCCCTAGATTCCTAAGTCTCTGCCTCTTTTAGACTCAACACTACAACAGAGAAAAATGTGCCAAATATACAATCTAACAAAAAATTACCGTATTTTTCGGACTATAAGATGCACTTTCCCCCCAAAATTTGGGAGGAAAATGGGGGTATGGGGGCATGTCTTATAGTCTGAATGTAGCTTACTGGCTGGGGCGGGGGGGGGGGGGGGACGGTGGCGGGTGTGGTGGTGGAGTAGGGCTTTTTCTTTTTTTTCCCCTATTTTCCTCCTCTAAAACCTCGGTGCGTATTATAGTCCAGTGTGTCTTATAGTCCAAAAAATATGGTAAATCATATATAGCATCATCAAAATTTTTAGACTTCAATTACATGCAATCAACAAATATTAGTGTGAAGATGGAGGCGTAGGTAGATACACTGTGCCTCTTTGCACAACCAAAAGAAGGACAACAAATTTAAAAACAAAAAACAACCAGAACTGACAGAAAATCAAACTGTATGGAAATCCGACAACCAAGGAGTTAAAGAAGAAATATTCATCTAGACCAGTAGGAGGGGCGGAGATGGGCAGTCGGGGCAGAGAGGACTCGTGGCAAGGCAGTGGCTGGAGGACCAGGGTAGGCGAGGTAGCAGCTGGTGGACCAGGCAGTGCCACATTTGCATGTGGATAAACTAGGAGGAACAACTGGGGAGCAAGACAGACTGTGCAACTGAGGGTTCCAGTGCAGGGGGAAACAGAGTCTCAAAGCCTCTGACTGAAAACACCTGTGGGGGTTGAGGCAGAAGGAGAAACCCCCAGCCTCACAGGAGGGTTGGTTGGAAAGACCCCCAGGGTCCTCAAATGTACACAAACTCACCCACCCGGGAATCAGCACCAGAAGGGACCAATTTGCTTGTGGGTAGCAGGAGAAGTGACTGAAAGCCAGCAGAGAACTGAACCAGTGGCATTGTTCCCTCTCAGATCCCTCCCCCACATACAGTGTCCAAATGCACTGAGCTGGGTTGCCCGCCCTGGTGAACACCTAAGGCTCTACCCCTCACTACGTAACAGGCACATGGAGACAAAATAAATAAATAAATAAATGGCCCCAATGAAAGAACAGATCAAAGCTCCAGAAAAAAATACAACTAAGCAATGAAGTGATAGCCAACCTATGAGATGCACAGTTCAAAACACTGGTAATCAGGATGCTCACAGAATTGGTTGAATATGGTCGCAAAGTAGATGAAAAAATGAAGGCTATAAAAAGTGAAATAAAGGAAAATGAATAGGGAACCAAGAGTGATGGGAAGGAAACCAGGACTAAAATCAATGGTTTGGACTAGAAGGAAGAAATAAACATTCAACCACAACAGAATGAAGAAACAAGAATTCAAAAAAATAAGAAGTTTAGGAACCTCCAGGACAACTGTAAACATTTCAATATCTGAATCATAGTGGTGCCAGAAGAAGAAGAGGAATAGCAAGAAATTGAAAACATAATGAAGGAGAACTTCCCCAATCTGGCAAAGGAAATAAGACTTCCAGGAAGTCCAGGAAGCTCAGAGTCCCAAAGAAGTTGGACCCAAGGAGAAACACACCAAGGCACATCATAATTACATTAGCCAAGATTAAAGATAAGGAGAGAATCTTAAAAGCAGAAAGAGGAAAGGAGGCAGTTACCTCCAAAGGAGTTCAGCTGATTTCTCAAAAGAAATCTTGCAGGCAACAAGGGGCTGGAAAGAAGTATTCAAAGTCACGAAAAGCAAGGACCTACATCCAAGATTACTGTATCCAGCCAAGCTCTCATTTAGAATGGAAGGGCAGATAAAGTGCTTCCCAGATAAGGTCAAGTTAAAGGAGTTCATCATCACCAAGTCCTTATTATATGAAATGTTAAAGGGACTTAAGAAAAAGAAGATCAAAAATGATCAAAAATATGAACAGAGACAACAAATGCACAACTATCAACAACCAACCCTAAAAAAAATAAAAGAAAAACAAAATAAGCAAACAACTAGAACAGGAACAGAATCACAGAAATGGAGATCACATGGAGGGTTATCAGCAGGGAAGAGGAGGGGGGGAATCAGGAAAAAGAATACAGGGAATAAGAAGCATAAATGGTTGGTAGAAAATAGACAGGGGAGGTTAAGAATAGTATAGGAAATGTAGAAGCCGAAGAACTTATATGTATGACCCAAGAACATGAACTAAGGGGGTGGGGAATGTAGGTGGGAGGGGGTGTGCAGGGCAAAGGGGAATAAAGGGGGGGAAACAGGGCAACTATAATAGCATAATCAATAAAACATATTTTTTAAAAAAACAAATATGAAAAGCTCAATTCCCATAATAAATCACTGCCAAATAACAATTTAAAATGTTTTAATTAGAATGTTAGACAAAAATGTATTTCTGATAAATCCATTATCACCGTTTCTAACTTTATAAAAAACTTTTAGAGCTTCTATATTTCCGACTGATAAAGAATTTAAATTCATACTGTTATTTTTGATATGGATTTGTAATAACATTTGCAGCTCAATGATGATGACAATAACTCACACCAAGTTAAAGACAAAAGGAAAGGCACTCACCATATAGTCGAGTCGACCTCCTCAGACAAGTGCTGCCTATAATCCAACTGTGCAAAAAGCGGAAACAGCACTTGTGCCCCTCCAATCGAATGCATAGCACTGTGGATGGAGTGCGTTAAGACTGCCTTGACATCCTTAGGAAATAGAAGACACCATAAAGATTCCAGTGATTTCTTTTCCAAAACAATTAAAAATAAGCATAGCAGGGACAATAAAATGTTATACTGCACGTATTTAACAGAAGCTACCAACTACACATCACTAATACATCAAAATTTACCATTAAAAGTATTCTTAAAAGATTCTGGCTACTACCTGGAGCATGAGTGCATGGGGTGAATGAACGAAAATGGAAGGGTTGTCCTTAGGGGATGACTCGAGGCAAAGCTGGGCATCGGTAGCACGCGGGTTGTATGTGAATGCAATGGCACTAGAGAGTTTGCCATCGTACAATAAAAGTTTGTGATGCTCAGCAAGGAACAGGTCACTCTCTGCTTTGAATTTAAATGTACCCTGAGAATAAAAAGGAGAACAGTTAAGGTAGAGTGCCACAAAAAGAAAATCCAGATACAAATCATCAAAGATATAAAAATTTAAGGAGCATACCACTAATCACTTTCCTAACGCTATCAACTATACACATTTAATTACTTCTGAAGTGGACTGAATTCATGTTTAAAACATAATGGAAAACAAATTAACTTGACATTAAAATCTTGCATTTAGAAAAATGTAAATGGTAGTATCTTCCCCCCCCCCGAGTGTATCATGTCTCTTTTTTCACTGAATTTTGTCTTTATTGCATCTTTATGTAAATTGTGGTAAAAAGCACATAAAATTTACCGTCTTAAATATTTTAAGTGTATAGTGTTAACTGTACGTACACTGCACAACTAATCTCTAGACCTTTTACACCTTGCCAAGCTGAAACCCAATACCCACTGAAATTCTCACCTCCACCTCCTCCCACTCCCTGGCAACCACATTCCACTTTCTGATTCTCTGAGTCTGACTACTTTCTGTAACACGTGTAAGTGGAATCAGAGTATTTGTCTTTTTGTGACTGGCATAATGACCTTAAGATTCACCCATGTTGCGACATGTGACAGATTTCCTTCTTTTTTAAAGCGGAATATAATATTCCATGGTATGTTTGTGCCACATTCTCTTTATTCGTCTGTCCGTGCACAGGCTGCTTCAACTTCTTGGCTATCATAAACAACGCTGCAATGAACCTGAGTAGCACAAATCTCTCTTCCAGATCCTGCTTTCAATTATTTTGGATATATACACAGACAAGTGCTCAATCACATGGTAATTTTATATATGTATACTTTATTAACTGTAATTATAAGTAAATCAACTCAAAGTTGATTTCGTTTTCAAAGGAGCATAGCAAACACTAAATGGCTCCCTAAAACTGAAGCAGACCAACAGTTTAACCTAATTTTCCTAAATTTTCTTGCTTCATGACATTCTTAGTATCTCAGTAATTTTTATAGCACTCTAGACCAAAATAAATATTAAACATTTTTGTTTATTAAGTAGTTAGATCCAAACAACTTCAGATTTTAACAATTTAGTAGCCATTTGAAAAAAACTATGGTACAAGATGGAAAAAACATGTTTCCTTCATTAAATTAATTATTAAGGGGATGTATATGCATCTTGTCACTGCACAAATTCTCCAACTTTGGAATCAGATTTCATACTTCACCCTCATTTCCTGTTTTACACTGATTTTCCCATGGTACTTGCTTTTTTATCACAGCAACTATTGAAAACTCAGCTGTGCAAGCCCCAGCTGGTGTGGCTCAGTGGACTTAGTGCCAGCCTGCAAATCAAAGTCAGCAGGCTGGCACTAAGTCCACTGTTCAAATCCCAAAGTCACCAGTTCAAATCCCAGTCAGGGCACATGCCTGAGTTACGGGCCAGGTCCCCAGTAGACAGCATGCAAGAGGCAGCCACACATTGATGTCTCTCTCTCCCTCTCTTCCTCCCTCCCTTCCCCTCTCTCTAAAAACTTGAGCTACTGTCCCACATGTGACAGGTATATTTACTATATTTCCCTCAAAAAAAAAAATAGGACCCTTTGGACTCCTGTGAATTCCCTGTGGAACCCCTGATTACTCTGACATACAGTCAGTAACCCAGGTAAGCTGCGCCATGCACCACCACCTTCAAATCAAGATCAACCAGCACTGTGTAAGCAGGGAACAGCACATAAAGTACCTTGTATCCTAGGCCCAGCTGATAAATAGCAAAAATCTGAGCTGCATTAAGAGCCTCACTAAAGAGGTAAACTGCAGTCATCTGACCACAGAATACCCTATTAGCATCTGCTGTTTCTGACGAGCCCAGGAAACATTTGTCAAAGGTCTGTGAAAGAAAACAGAAGGTTTTGTTACAGAAAAAAAGAGAAATATATCTTCTCCAGAAATAACAATCTATATTGGTATAAGTGTTCTGTCCATGCTAAACTATAATTTGAGTAGATTAAAATAGTTCATTTAGCCATTACACTTCACTCATTCGCACATGTTGTGGTGATCGGGAAAGATATCACAGAAAAGAAAAAACAAAACTTGATGAAAAAGTAAATGTAGGAAGCAGAGTCAAAAAAATCATTATGGACTGACTCTAAAGGTTCATAATTGGGCAGCCCAAGAACCAGACAGAAGAGAAGGCTTTGGAGCAAGGAGGAAAACGCTGACTTTGGAGCATAATGAATCTGCCTTTGCTGTGAGCTCATGGGGACGGAGAAGCCACTGCCAACAGGTCTCATAAGTCTGGTGAGAAGTTCAAACTGTAAAGACAGATCTTTTTTCGCACTAAATAATTTTGGTTTTATTATTTTTTAACAAAACCCAAAGCCTTGTACCACATTAGTGTTCTAACAGAAGAAAAATCCCAAGATTTACATTGAGGGGAGGCTATTTATATATAGGATATTAATTTTATGCATATTCTTACTATTAAATAAAATTGTAAAGACAGATTTTTACAGACATAAACACATAGATGATGAGTAAGTCATGAGATATAGATGATGAGTAAGTTGCAAGCCCTCGAAAGCAATGTATAAATCCAGAAAGGCAGGTGTGTGTTATTCTTCTAATGTTAAAAAAAAAATTCTTTTAACAACATCAGGTTGCGAAGATCACATTTTAAAATCCCATGTGTAAAACGAAGAGGGGAAGAAGTTCTTCGTATTTCTTTGAAAGTGTCATTTTATACCTAGAAACCATTAGAAAGGATGTTGAACATATATATTGATTGATATTAGGGGACATAGAGAAGTGTTAACACCTGGGTCCTAAAGACAAACCATGTAGGTCAACTCAGTGTATCACATGCTGCTGACCTTGGTGAGTTACTTAGCCTCTGTGCTTCAGTCTCATCTGTAAAGTGGAGGTTACAATAGCACTTACCTTGCAAGATTAGGACTTTCAGAAAATAAAGGTATTATTACAATGCCTGGAATGCAAGAAGCACTAAATAAAGGTTGATTTAAGGAAAAAACAGATCACAAAAACAAAACAATAACGAGAACAGTGATTGCACAGTCTGCTAGTGGATTTTTGAACAGTATCTCATTTACTCATCACATTAACCTTCTGAGACAGGTATTATTTTATACCCAATTTTAGGTAAAGAAAATTCAAGCCTAATTGATTACATAAGGTCATATAGTCATTAAGTGACAGATGTTTAAAGAGCTGATATCCAAACCTGATCTATCTGTTACAACAACCTGAGCTCCTAAGATTAGCATTACACAATGTGTAAATACATATAGCATAGAATATACCTAAAAGAAGGAGTTAATGGTGAGTGGGTGAGTCAGTTTGTATTCATTTTCATGATGTGTGCTTTTTAAGCTTTCTACTGAAAATATAACTGAGGGTGGGGAAGAATATTCAAATGTACTTCTAATCTATGGATCTCTTTTTGAATCCTGAAAACATTATAACAAATTATCTATAAGAGTTACAAACTATATTTAAAAAATTGTAAACATGCATCACCTTAACTCATTCATAAAAATTATCAGAACCCTGTAGCAGACCTCACAAGTTCAATCTGATCAATGGACCAAAGACACACTTCCAAGATAAACCCACTGTTACTCACAAATCCTTATTGCTACCCTATCCAGATTAATTTTATTAAAAAGGACAGAATAATAGCTATGTGACATATTAACACAACTCTATTCTATTAACATATTAACATATTAACATGCTAGACAAACTGTGATTATGAAAACACACCATTGTGGTATTCCAAAATATATATTCAGTGTAAAATATCTTTTCTTATTTGAAAAGGTCATGCTTTTAAAGTAGTTTCTTCATTTGAACGTTTTCAAACTACTTACATCACTGGTGTTGACAAACCACGTTATCTCTCCATAGGAAGCTAGCTCGCCATTCACGTAACACCGAAGCTCACTATTCTTCCATCGGTTATAAATGTGCACTATGGTCACCATGTACCACTGGGTACACGAGGACAGTTAGGAAGAGAGAGAGAGAGAGAGAGAATGACCCTTCCAATAACTCAACCACACTGACAAAACAAGTAAAAATTAAATAATAAATTACAATGAAAAATAAAATGATTTACTTTGTTAAATTCAATATTCAACCTCTGGAACAATATATATTCAAGGGAGTTCTCAAGAGGTAAGAACTTAATCGTGAAATTATTTTCCAATGTTTTATTATAGAAACTTTCAAACAAACCACAAAGAAGTTCAGAGTTTAGTACAAACACCCTCTTTCTCACCCCCTAGATTCCACAGCTGTCAACATGTTGTCATATTTGTTGTATCTATCTACATACCCACCTATGTGGCTATATGCACAGTTCGTTGATCAATCATTAATTAATCTATAAGTTTTCAAGTAAAAAAAAAATACGTTTACTACTAGTAGTACTTACACTAAAGTAACTGCCACTGATATTTTCACCTTGCACTTCTCCTGAACTCTGTAAGTAAATGTGCACTCTTTTCACTGCCCACATCGGAGAGGTGGACCACTGTCCAGTGATTTACACTGCACTTCTGAAGCAGTGTAAACGGAGCTGAGAGTTACCCCATATTGTGTCAATAACACTGAAACAGAGCATCTTGAAAGCCAGCATAGCTGGTTAACGTACTGTAACTCAGTAAGATCACATACCTTTTGTGGCTTGAAATCAAATTTCACACAATGCTGAAAGCCTTTTCCTTTTGACCTTATTGAGGTTATAATCAAACAGCCCCCGACAAAGTGAGCAGAATAACCAAGACCTTTGCTGGTTCTGAAACTATAGAGAATAGGTTTCATTTTACCTCTAAATATTCTTCTCATCTTCCAAGTAAGATAGTAACACTAAGGAACAGAAATACACACCAATACAAATATGGTTTATCCTTGTCCACATTGATGTTATTTACAGGATCCATTCTGAGCCAGGTGTGAAATGTAAAACCATTCTGGTATGGCCATTTGGCTATGGGAGGGAGAGCAATAGCCTGAAGGAAGAAACTTCGAGTTACTGACACACATGAAAAACTTCACCACTGAGTCGTGAAAATGAGATTTCATGAGGCTTCATATGATTCTACATCATGATTAAAATATCTAGAGGAAGTCTCTATCTGGAATTCTACATATTCCAAAATATACAATAATGATATTTAATTAAACAACGGAAGCATTTTACGTGACCTGCTAGATACACTGAATTGTTTATTTCATACAATGACATATCAAAGAGATCCCAATTAAAAGAGGGAGGTAGTGACATCAAACTGGAACTCTTGTTACAATGTTAAGGTAAAAGAATGAAGAAAGATGGACAAAAAAGGAAAGAAAAGAAGCTTAGAATATGATATTTTTAACAGCAAATATAAAGTTAAAGAGAATTTGTTCATAACATTTTTTGCGACATTTTTAAACTGCACTCAAAAGTTACTATATAAACAACTCTACCATTTGATTTAAATGTTTATTTAAAAGATCTTAATAATGCAAGGGACCCAGAATAGCCAAAATAATCTTGGAAAAGAAGAAGAAAGTTAGAGGACTCACACCACCAAATTCAAGGCCTACCACACAAAGACTGCGTGGTAATGGCGTAAGAATGGAGATAGAGATCAACGGAACAGAACTGAGGGCCCCAAAACAAACCTCATATGTGGTCAATTGATTTTCAGCACGACAAATCAATAAGAATAGTTTGTTAAACGTAACTTCATATCTATAAGCAAAGTATGAAGCTGACCAATACTCTCATAAAAAAAGAAATAGGGGTATCTCCAAGATACTGGGTTAGGCAAATTCTTCTTAATTATGCCACCAAAAACACAAGCAACAAAAGAGAAAAGGTATGAACTGGACTTCATTAAAATTAAAAACTTTTGTACTTTAAAAGACACCACCCAGAAAGTGAAAAAACAAGGCAAATTAGCGAAGGAAAATATTTGCAAATCACATATCTGATAAGGAACATGCACCCGAATACAGTATAAAAACTCTCACAATTCAATAATAAAAAGACAAATGAAGTTTTAAAATAGACAAAAGGTCTATAGGCGTGTCTCCAAAGAAAATATGCAAATGACCAATAAAGACATATCAAGATGCTCAGTATCATTAGCCATTAAGAAAATGCAAATCAAAACCACAATAAGGTACTAGTTCACAACCACTATGATGCCTGTAATCAAAAAGACAGACATTAACAAGTGTTGAAAAGCACATGAAGAAATTGGAACCCTCAAATTGCTCCTGGGATTGTAAAATGAGCCTGCCCCTTTGGGAAACAATCTGGAAGTTCCTTAAATGGTTAAACATACACAACACGATGCAGCAATTCCACTCCTAGCTACACACACAAAAGAAATAAAAACGTATGCCCACACAAATCCTCGTACACAAAAGCCCGTTGCGGCATTTCCAAAAGAGTGAAATAAACCCAAAGGTCCTCCAATTAAAGAATGATTGAACAAAATGTGTGATATTCTTACATTAGCACGTTAGTCACAAAAAGGAATGAGGTACCGCTACATGCTACAACACGGACGGACCCTGGAAACTGTATCCTAAGTGAAAAAAACCAAATCACAAAGATACTGCATGATTCCATCAGCATGAATTGTCCAGAACAGAAAAAGCCAGAGACAGAAAGTAGAGCAGGGTGCCTGCGCCTGGGAGTCTGGGAGAAAATGGGCAGTGACTGTTTATGAACACAGGTTTTCTTTGGGGAGTGACGGAACCCCCCAAAATTGACTGTAATGATGGCTGCACAACTCTGTGAGCCCACTAAACCACTGAATTGTACACTTCGAATCAGTGAATTACATGGCATGTCAATTACAGCTCAATAAAACTGTTTAAAAAAGATCATACTACAGAAGCTTTTGTGTTTATCATACACACAACCTATATATATATGTATATATATCATATACACACATATACTCTTTTACATGTATAAGATATTCCACAAAACATGAAAACATGAATGAGCCAAATTTATATAATATTATTACTGAGATTTCAAGAAGCTGATTTAAAATGAATGTTGCAATAAGAAAAAAAAATGGCCCCAGCTGGTGTAGCTCAGTGGATTGAGCGTGGGCCTGAGAAGCAAAGGGTCATGGGTTCGGGACACATGCCGGGGTTGCAGGCCAGGTTCCCCAGTGAGGGGCATGCAAGAGGCAACCACTCATTGATGTTTCTCTCCCTCTCTTTCTCCCTCCCCTCCTGTCTATCTATAAATAAATAAAATCTTTAAAAATAATAATAATAAAGAATACATATTCAGTGTGTATATATGTTCTCTCACCAAAAAAAAAGGGGGGGGGAGGGAGTAGAAGATGTGAAAGTTAAAAAAAAAAAAAGTTGTGTAAGTTATAAGTTTTGCAAAAATAATTTATCCGTGAATACTTTAACTTCCCCTTTTTTAAAGATTATTTATTTATTTATTCATTTATTTTTTAGAGAGGGAGAGAAACATCAATAGGTTGCCTGTCACACACCCCCAATTGGGGACCTGGCCTGCAACCCAGGTCTGTGCCCTGACGAGGAAATTAAACTGGTGACCTTTAGGTTCACAGGATGGTGCTCAATCCACTGAACCACATCAGCTAGGGCATTAACTTCCCTTTAAAAGCTATGCTTAAGGAAAGAGATGATAACTGAATACATTTAAAACATCTATTCTTGCCCTGGCCAGGTGGCTCAGTTGGTTGGAGTGTCATCCCATACAGCAAAAGGCTGTAGGTTCAATTCCCAGTCAGAGCACATGCCTAGGTTACGGGTTTGATCCCCAGTCAAGGCACATATGGGAGGCAATAGATCAATGTTTCTCTCTGTCTCTCTGCCTCTCTCTCTCTCTCTCTAAAAATCAGTGAACATATCCTCAGGTAATGATTAAAAAGAAAATCTATTCTCTGTTAAGTTCCAATAACTTTTTAGGTTAACTTCCCAACTTTCAAGATACATGCAAGGAAGTGGAAAGGACACATTACAGTCTCAGAGAATTATTAATAATAAAATTACAACGTGAATTAAAAAAAGGTTAATCTCATGTGTATACATTTTTTATGTTCAGAACAAATGATAAGTTCAATGCCAACAGAGTCAAATTATCTTAGAAAGCTTCAAATCTTAAATGCTTATTAAGGAAATATAAAGGAAAAAAACCATATGAGCAATAAAAATTTCCAAAGAAAGCTGTGTATTGTATATAAAAAAACATTCAAATGTTACTCGCTGAAAACACTTTCCTTAGAATCTAACAAACGAATAAAATACTGAGAACACCAAGGTAAAAAAAATGAATAAAAGGTAAGCTCAGAAAAAGAACAGGTACAAACATTTTCAAAAAAATGTTTGCTTGTAACAGGCAGAGCAGCATGAGGTTAAAAAGAAAAGTTTCCATAAATAACACATGTACATTAATATATATCCTAAAACATTTTGAAACATTACAGATGTTATTAGCATACATAATTACCTTCTTGATAAACTTATCAATGGCTTATAAGAATGCTGAGACTGATACAATATGGAAACTCAGAAGTCAGGAAAACTTGGCTAGAAAGTTTCAAAGAGTTACTCTCATTATACACACCAGATGAAAAAGAAACAGAAATAGAGAACTGTAACACTAAATAAAGATGAAAGTGAAAGTGTTACAAACAAGTATCTGAAATGCAGAAAGAAATCCATAAGACACCAGACGATGTTAAAAAGAATCAGGCTCTAATTCCATTGCTGCCCCAGGATATGAGTTGGCAGCTTTCGTAAGTTTTTTGAGCCTCTATTTCTTCACCTCTAAAACTGCTAGTAAAAGTAACATACACAATTGCTGTGAGGATTAAGGTGGGGCAAAGAGTTTTCTACCTAATACAGAACCTGTCAGAGGTGCTGACAGAGTGGTGCTTGAGGGAACTCCGAGGGACACCCTAAGATTTACTTACCGCAGCACTCTTTCCCGGAAAGTTGAAGAAGGCATCAGGCCCATACTTCTGAGGCACATGCTTTAACACAGACAGCAACTTCCCGGCATGTGGGGGCTATGAAAATAATCAACAATTCATTCACCACATGATTCACCATAAAACAAAAATACCTATCTTTCCTATAATCAGACTTTGATATATCCAAGAATAACCAAATAATGCTAGAAGCTAAAATGTATAAAATAACCAGAGAAAGATTACTTTCAACTATCTTAAAAAAACAAGCAACACTCTACATTTTTTTGAAATGCTCTAAGTATGACGTGTTCAGTAAATATGATCCAATGTCATGTGACACTTGAAACTCTTCTCTACACTGTAGCAAAGATGATCTTTTACCCTTACAAAGGAAATCAACCCACCACCCACCCCTCTTTAAAACACTGTTTTCACCAACAAATAATGTTTACTGTGTTCTACCTTTAAGAACACTTTAAAAATAAAATATAATAACCTTATAACCACACTAGGAATTATTAGCCCACTTTACAAAGAAGGAGTCTGAGGCAGAGGAAAGTGTCCAAGGTCACACAGGTGACAAGGGTGGGATCAGAACTTAGTCTGACTCCAGATCCATGCTTTTAACCACGACACTTTTGCCTCTACACCGTCTCTTCAGTGTAGCTTCCTACTGCCTTTAAAACAAAGACCAAAGCCCCAAGCATGGCCTGCAAGATACTCTACGTACAACACCTCTACCTACCCCACTAGCCCCATTTTGCATCTCCATCTCCCCCTGTCTCTGCACTCCATCCACAATGCCTTCTCTGTCTCCTTCCCATGGCGGAGCCTGAGCACAAGCTATTCCTTGTGCTAGAAATGTTCTCACTAATCCTATTTCCCATCCCTGTAACTAAGCAAATCTTACCCACCCTCAGAGCTTATTTTATTGCTCACTTCCTCAGGGCAGACTTCCCTGACCTCTGACACTGGATCAAATGGCCCCATCGTATTTCATTCTACAATATACCTCCACTATACAGCATGTTATAAAAGTTGTAACATTCATTTATTTGATGAATGCCTCTTTGACTCATAATCTCCACTAACGCATTAAACAACCAACAGCTAAAATGAAACTCATCTACATTTACAAGGAAAAGCAAAGGAAATCAGATATACATCATCATTTTAATCACTTCACCAGCAAATTAAGACAAAGTGTAATGCAGTCCTCTTTGTTAAAAGTTCAAAACCAGGTTTAACGATAAGTGAAGTCACTGGCTTCCCTTCATCTTACTTGGTAGCTGCTCTAAGTCATTACTAACTGTCTAAAAGAGTGGGAATCTTCACTTTTAAGTGATCAAGAAATTTTCAGTTAATCACACTGCTTATTACAAAAATGTAATAACAAGTAACTATAATCACACTGATTTTTTAAAAATAGACGCCAAAACAAAATAACGAAAAATAACTCTGCACCTAAAATAAAAATACAGTATTGTAGCAACTGTTTAGAGAAATCATTCCTCAAAATTCCCTTGTCTGTGAACCAATCAACAAAAAAACACAAGGAGACAAGCACATTCCTCCACTTACTGTGCGGAGCACTGTGCACTGGGAAAGCCTTTCAAACCGTAATTTAGTGTTCATGTTTCAGGATTTTTTTTAAATGTTCATGCCCACTGATATACTATTTCTATACGTAAAGACATTAATGCAACTATTAAAATATGCTGCATACTCCCAAAGATTAAAAAGAAAACATGAATGAACATAATGAGGTAAAATGAAAAAGATTAAAAAGAACCAAATTTACAATAAATACCTGAAATCTAAAATTTACAGAAAAGTAACTGAAACTTTTCATGGACAGAATAAACCTAGTACAGAAGATGAGTTCTCTTAAAAGGATAGCAATTAAAGCCCTCTAAAGCGAAGCATACAGAGAAAGATTGGGGGGCAAGGTGAACAGATCTCGGCGGCTCGGGATCTGTCAAGAGGGCTGCAGTACTGGAGCAGCAAGAGGAGGGGGAGGGGCAGAAAACTGTGAATAATGACCAAACTATTTCCCAATCTCATGGTGAATAGATTATAACCCACAGAGTCAAGACCTTTAACAAGGATAAACACAAAGTAAACCATATGAAGAAACAAAAATTGCTGAAAATCAGTGACAAAATCTTAAAAGGAGCCAGGGAACTAGAGTTTGATACAAACAATGTGAAGAGCCTAACCATTTTACCACAGTAAATCAGTGTGTTAGAGCACAAACTTAAATACACTTAAGCAGGGCCAGATTAAGGATCAGCTAGCTGAGCAGTTGTTGTGGACAATCTCCAGAGGGCACTAAAAGAAGCCTAGAAATGCAACAAAAAAGGAAAAGGTATTTGCCAGTATTCCTCAAAGAAATAAACATGTTGACTGCCTCTACCACCCAAAGCAAAGACCACTAAATTGCATCTAAGGAGGTGGATCCATCCAGTTACCTGCGGAGCTTTTGTGCGCTGTGTGGGTTATTCAAACGTGAGCCCACTCGTTCACCTTTAAATGACACGTAAACTACTTAGATCAAAGAAAGAGAAGCTAGGTGCTACTACCTAAAACTTATTTTTCTGTCCTTTCTCTTTTCTTCAAAAAGTGCTGAATGTATAGTGAAGGAAAACAATTTGAAGGAGGAGAACATTACTGCCCGGAACACCCATTCTCTTAGTCCACACTTGTGTGAGGTCACAGCAAAAGTATTCGTATAGATCTAAATGCTATTTTAGTTGATCTCTTCCCTCAATCTGACATCTGACCCTCTATATTTTCAAAGAAAAAAAAAAAAGAGTATTTAGGTTTGTCTTTTACCCATTGTCCTTTATCTCCTTGAAGTTTACTGAAGAATAGCTTTAGTTCCCGAACTGTCAAATTATAGCTAGCCAGCACTCCCAACATGTCAACTAAAAGATCTGAAAACAAAGAAAACAATAAAATAATTAAGCTACTTATATTTCTTGAATGATTAAAATATATCATGCTGAACAGTTCAGACACTAAAGTTCCTAGTACATGTTAGAAGCTCAAATATTTCAGATAAATTGTACTAAATAAGAAAAACACAGTATTTAAGAATCAAACTTCATTTCTTCACCTCCACTGTACTATAGAAGAAGTCATACCTGCTATCATGTTGTCGACTTTTTCGATTTTACCAAGTGCTTTTTCAACGAGGCCTACTTCAGTGCAGACTTGAAGGTTCCGGATGCTTTTCTTCAGAATGGCTGTAAACATGCTCCAAACTTCTGCTTGGCAAGTGGTGTCACATTTTTCTAGTAGGTCCACCATGCAGATGATACTCTCACCTTCTTGGATAATGAAATTCATCTCCAAGTCGAACTGGCCTCCTACCAACTTCCAAAAAAAAAAAAATTTACACACATTAGTACTTCTTCACTCAATGTAACTCAAACATGCTCCTAAGCTTTAGATTGGCAATAACTATCTGTACATTCTTCTCTACCCCCTGCAACATGAAATGGGTCTTTATTTAAAAAAACAACAAAAAAAAACATACAGCTCTAAAAATCTCAAAGAAATCTTCAAGACTGCACAAAGTTAAGCAAGACTTAGAATATAGAAATGGAAATATTTTAACAACAAATACGGCATGTCTTAAGTAAATCACTACCAATTGCCCTTCTATGAATAAAGATCTAACCTAGCTCTGTAACTGCTTCTAATTCAGCATTTCATTTAAAGTGAAAAATTGAAAATGGCTCAGAGAACACAAAACTTGGAGCTCATCTTTGTCAAATTCCTGGTTTACAATACCTATGCATTTTGATCCCTGTCCTTCCCTATCAATAAACAGGATAACTTTTAGTCACATACCCAAAGCCAGTAATCAAGGGGACTTATTTCACTGATAAAACTATCAGAAAGTCCATCCAGTGAAAGCTGTACTGACCTGTCCAGCCCCACCTTGCCGTCTCATCCACGGCAGCCTCCCACAGACAGACTTTTTAAATTTTAACAAATCCCAACTGCTAAATGAATTGAAACGCTTTTACAGTTACTTTTGCAGGGCTATCCTTTTAAACTGGATTTCTAAAATATTACCGATACTCTTATCCTTCTGAACACTTATTGGTTTTTCATTATGCATTCCTAAACCCCAAAAGTGGGCAAGAATTCAGAGAAAGTCCACTTTACAAAACAAAATACAACAGCTCATAAAACAGTAACAGACATAACCAAATAGAGTTTACTCCAGAAAAGCTAGGAAGGTTCAGAATTGGGAAATCAATTAAAACTCCTGGCAGCCAGGGATCAACATGTGTCTTAGGTTCTGCCAAAGATATACACTGGCATGAGACAGAAAACCCAGAAAAATGAACAACATAAGGCAGGGTCTGCATGCAGGGAGATAAGAATTCCTGGCAAGCAGAGTGGTAGAGGCATTTGGTTCTTCTAGGAAAGCTCTGGCAGAGATTTCAGTGTACAGTTCTTGCATCATCAGTAACAAGCAGCATAAGGAGACGACAGCTGGGTTTCTGCTAAAAGAGTCCCGTGGTGTGATTGGGCCAAGTCTCCTAGCTACATGGTTCTGGCTATGTGATTCCCCTAGGCCACCCAAAATTCTGTAAGCTACATAAGAACTCTAATACAGACTTATTTTTTGTTTTGTGAATATATTTGCTTGGTTTGTCTTTTTTTATTCTGAAATAATTTCAAAGGTTCAAAAAGTTGCAAAATAGTACAGTTTCTGTATAACCTTTACCCAGCTTGCCCTAACATGCATCTATTTTATAATCATACTGCCATCATTAGAACCAGGAAATAAATGTTGATACGATACCATTAACACATCTACAGATACTACCAAATGTTGCCACCTGTCACGCTAGTGTCCTTTTCCTGACCCAGGATCAGCATCCCGCAGTATTCTCCAAACTAAGACAGCTGCACAGGCTTTCTTGACTCCCTGATTTGGAACTACAGAGGTGTATCTGCCAGGTATTTGCTGGACTGTCTTCCTATCTGAATGTTTCCTTCATGTTTAAGTTCAGGTTACGCATTTTTCGGTTAAAAAAATAATCCCCCAGAAGTGATGTGTGTCCTTCTCAGTGTATCATTTCGGACAGTACCTGATGTCAACATGCCTCACGTTTGCTGACAGCAGCTTGGATTAACCTGTTTAAGGTGGTGACTGTCAGATTTTTTTCCACTTTAAAGTTACTACCTTTCATTAAAAAAACAAAAAAAATTTAAGCATTTTGGGGAGAATCCTTTCAGACTATACAAATATCTTTTTTCTTATCATATTTTTAAGAATCCTCTGATGAATCTTACCTGCAATTGTTACTACTGTGGCATTGCTAAATGGTGATTTTACCTTCCCATCATCCTTCCTAAATTTATTAATAGAGAAAACCTTCTTCAATAACAAAATACATCAATCCCACCTGAAAAGCCTGCATCATGCTCACACAGGAAAACGGAAATACTTCTCATGAAGGTTACAAACAAGACTAGGACCCAGTTCCTTTACTATCACTCGGTGTGATTCTAGAGACACGGAAGTCACATCTCCTCCAAAGGCAGTGACACATACGCACATGAGTGGAGGGATTAAAATTATAATTATTTTCAGATGACATAATCTATATCTGGAAAAACAAAGAGCTTCACCTGAAAAATGCTATGTTGTAGAAAAGTATTTGGTAATGGAACTACTGATACAGTTAACAATATGAACCAATCTCAAAAGATGTATCTGTACAGCATTTAGGTAATGATGTTACGTATAAAAACTTCACTTTAGCATTTCCGAGTAGAAAATAGAAGAAACCACCCACCAAAGAAAACACTGTAAGGTAATGGTGAGTAAAGTTGTGTATAACTACATAATGGAATATAAATATAACACAGCCACTGAAAAGAACAGGGCAGCCCCATTGACGTGTAAAGATCTCTAAAATACAGTGAGTGAGAAAATCGAAGTGGAAAAGCATGACTAGTAGGCTACTATTTGAGAGTGAAACATACATATAGACATCTACCTAAGAATTATAGACAAGAAACTAAACAGTAATTGCCTCTGAAAAGGTAACTTTGGGGAAAGAGGGCAAAGGGAGAGTTTTTATATACACACTTTGGGACATCCTCCACAGAGATCTAAATAGGTCAAAACCTAGTTGTGACCCGGCTGGTGTGGCTCAGTGGATTGAGTGCCAGCCTGGGAACTGAAAGGCTGGTTGCCAGTTCAATTTCCTGGGCAGGGCACATGCCAGAGTTGTGGGCCAGGTCCTCAGTTCGGGGCATGCAAGAGGCGGCCAATCAAAGTTTCCCTCACAACAATTATGTTTCTTTCCCTCCCTTGCCCTCTCTCTAGAATTGAATAAATAATATCTTAAAAAAACAAACAAAAAAAAACCTAGTTGCAGCTAACTAACTTAAAGAGACCTTAGCTTCACCTTAATATTACTTATATCAATCTTTCATTTTGATCTGTTTATTACTATCAGTAACCACCCTTCCGAGAGGCTATAGACTTAATTTTTAAATTTTCCAAAAAAAATAATAAACACCCAAATATTTCACCAGCTTTTAAATTGAGTTTATATTGTGAAAACAGTATCCAGACAGGTGTTTTAAATATTCCTCCATTGCTTTAAATATTATAAAATATGCCTTCCAAGGAGAAAATTGATGGCAGAAATGGCTACATACAAACGTGTGGCGTATGTGATATACTATATGTATGCACAGCTATTCTACCTACAAAACATACACAGGGTCTAGGGTATGTCATGTTAACCCTTTCTAACAGTTATTTGAAACTGATCAACCTCCAAAACACAAATTTCTTTCCAATGACAGGGATCATAATCTAAGGCCAGGCATTGGCTAGTTATTATCTGAGCTGCAGTAACGGCTCTGCACTGCAAAATGTAATCTTCCCAAATGTCACAGTAAGTTATGAATATCTGAGCAGCCTAATGCACTTTACTAGCCATGAAATGTGAAAATGTAATCTTATTACTTTTTTATGGTTGTATTTTTTTTGAATAATGTAGCCTGAAAACTGATGTATAGTCTTTTTCTGCATTTTAGCATGATTTGATCTCCTTTGCTACATAGAACATTTTTCAAAACTCTCTATTTCAACATGTTTTAGTCTTGGCCTGAACTTCATAAACAATTTTTATAGCAACCTTCAGGGTGGCATAGCATGCCTTCCACAGATTGCAGTTTAATGTACAAGATTACAGAAATTTTAAAGCGTATTATTCAAAGAATTAAAGTAAGCCCTCACCAGTTTTGTATTAGAACTTCAATTGGGCATGATGATTATTTTCTCAGTGGTAATATTAACAAAATGATTTAAGCTGAAATTAGTAATTAAACCTAAGTCACTTGTCATTTCAGAAAATCAAGAAACACATATACACCAAAAGTAATCTTCTCTTCAAAAGATTTATAAAACTGAAAAGACTACAAACATAGAAAATTCTCAGACTTCAAAGTGAAGCAATGTCTTCCGTGGAAACTTGCTAAATTTTTCCGCAAAGATGTGACAGGAACACGGTGTAACAGGAACAAAAACCGGACAAACTACATTAACAGCTTATGCTCCTAACTAGACACTCTCGGTCTCTTATGACAAACCACGTTTTTCTCTGGGTCTGTCCACTCCTTTTGTGAAATGAACTAAGAGGAAGCTTTATTTACCTGCATCCTTTAAAAATATAATTACTTTTTAAAAGTGCCTATCTCAAGGTATCCAATTTATCCCAATGAATCCATTCCTAAGTGAAAGTGACCCTGTGCGTGTTGGCTGTCACTAGAAGCTTTTCCATAGGGAGAAGTCGAGGAAAAATTACAATGCTGCATCATGGACTGCAGTGGCTCCCAAATGACATTTGCTGCTTCTTCCATAATAATAAAGAGTTTGTAATTTGGTGCATGGGGTCCAGACAAAAGATCTCACTTCCCAGCTCTCCCTCAAGTTTCCAGCCACCTGACCGAGTTCTGACCAAGGAGGACAGCAATATGTGCTACTTGTGGGCATAACTCTTCAAAGGAAGGTGACATGACTTCTCTTTGCAACTCTCCTCCTTCCTCTTCCATACGATGCTGAAATAATGGCAAGGGTCAGAGCAGCCTCCTAGGAATCCATGCCGTGCCTCTCCTGTTGCAGATGACAGGACACAAAGATCTGTGGATCCTGACGGAGACTGCCTCAGCAACGCTGGACCACTTAACTACCAAACCTTCACCCCAAGGACAAATACACTCCCGCCTTGTTTAAGCCCCTGTCATTTGGGGCCTATCACATCCGCCCGACATAGATGCTAATGCTATTAGTTGCATTTTCTCAGAAATTGAAAAAATATATATTTAAAACTTCATCAAGTGACATTTCCCCATCCCCACCTCTCATACCATAGCAGATGTTAACTCCCCACCAGTTAACATCTTGACTTTCTCTTAAGAGACAATGGTGTGCCGTGGTAAGCTTAGAAAGAGAAGTAGCTCAGTCCTGAATTTCACACAACTTAATTTTTGGACTCTACATGTCTTATTACTGCAGAGGTTTGCTATATATAAATAATAAAACACAGGACAATAAGTGATTAAATGTTATAATATCATTAGTACACATATCTTTTAAGATCATCCCCAACATGAAACAAAATGCAAGAAGACTTTGCCTTGGTCAGCTACTAGTACAGAAGAAAGAACGTTGGTGGTAACTTAACCATGAGCCTCTGCTTTGTATCAACCCATTTCTGAGAGAGTTAGCCAAAATATCGTACTGCTGGATCAACATCCGCTGAAAGAAAGGCTATTAAAGGCTCTCCAACGTGCCATCCAGTGACCATAAGACCAATGTACTACAATAGTTAACAGTGCCCAGAAGGCACTCTCTGAATTAGAATATGAAATGTGCAAGAATTCACTGCAATGTTCAACAATAAAATTTCAATAAGAATTAAAATTTTCAATAAAATGTTACACATATTCTTGTACTTCAGAAGTTCCTTCTACAACAGTAATATTTGGTTTCACCTCATAAGGATTTTCCTGAACAGCCAAAGGTCTATTTTACATACAATGCCTCTAACATATACATATTTATACATTATGTATGACAGTATTTCTATAGAAAATACCTGAAGACTATGCACCAGACTATTGGTGATGGTTTTCTTAGAAGATAAACCAGGAGGGATGTCTTGGCTGCAAATTCTTCCCTGAGGAGTGAGGGCTCCCAGCCCCACACAAGGCCCCCCAGCCCAGGGTTCCAGTGTCAGGAAGAGAAGTTCCCACAACTTCAGGCTGTAAAGATCAGTAGGGATTGTGGCTGAGGGAGACAGAGGGCTTCTGAAGTCCCAGGCAGTTTCTTTTAAAGGGTCCATGGATGGACTTACTCAGGCTCCCTCCCTTCCTCCCTCATTTCCCAGTCAGGGCACATGCCTGGGTTGAGTGCCAGGTTCCTGGTTGGGGACATGCAAGAGGCAACCCATCACTGTTTCTCTCGCACATTGATGTTTCTCTCCCTTTCATTCCCCCCTTCCTGGCCCCTCTCTAAAAATAAATAAATAAAACATTTTTTAAAAAAGATAAACCCAAAGAGGCCCATACCAAAATATATCATAATTAAAATGCAGAAGATTAAAGACAAAGAATCTTAAAAACAGCAAGAGAAAAATAGTTACCTACAAGGGAACTCCCATAAGACTGATTTCTCAACAGAAACTGCAGGCCAGAAGGACTGGCAATGAGGTTAAAAATATAGTACTATTAACAATTGCTAAAAAAACTTTGAAATACTTAAGATGTATCCAACAAAACACTTGCAGGACTTTGACACTGAAAACAACAAAATGATGATTAAAGAAACAAAAGATCTAAATTAATGTAGAGATACACTGCATTCATAGCACAGATATCAGTTTTCCCCAATGATAATTTAAATTTAACACAATTCCTTTCTTAATCTCAGCAAGACGTTTAGACGTATAAAGACTATTCTAAAATGTGTATGAAAAAGCAAAGGACCCAGCCTAGCAAAAATAATCTTGGAAAAGAAAGATAACGTGGGAGGAAGTAGTCTACCCAATTTCCAGATTTGCCACAGTAGTAGGAACTCTACGACATCCTGCTGGAGGGACAGACACAGACATACATACATCAACAGAACACAGAACACAGAGCAGACCCTCACAAATATGCCCAACTGAGTTTTGACAGAGGCGTAAAAGCAATTCCATGGAAAATCCAACAAATGGTGCTAAGACAATTAGTACCATTAGATATCCATAGATTGGTAATTGTCAACCAGTATGACATAGAATTTTTAAACATGCCGTACCTGACTATTTAGTCAAGGGCACTGACCTCTTTTCCCTTAGATTGTCAAATTAAAAAAAACGACAACAGCCAAGACAACAACAGCCATCTGCTGTGAACGCCCTGTCATGAACCGTAAATATACAGGTCATGTAAGAAAGTTGCATCTTACTGGGCATGTCGCATAATTAGCTTGCATCTGATTGGTTAATTCTTGGTACCAGAAATCCTTATATGTAACTACAGGCACCTGATACTTTTAAAGTCACTTTGGAGCAAAAAGGGTAGGTAATTACTAGTATTTTTCTGTAAGTCAATCAAAATTATACCTATTTTTGTCAGATTGGCAAAAAATATATTTTTGGTGTGCTGCAGAATTTTAGTAATTAGCTTATGTTTGCCATGAGGAGAAAAGAGTTGAAAATCACTGCCATAGATGAACAACGAACCTTTATCTAAGTATCATACCTTACACAACAATTAATTCAATACAGATAATGGTTTAAATGTAAAAACACAAAACTTTTTAGAAAAACACATAGAAGAAAGTCTTCAGGATTTAGAGTTATGCAAAGAGAGTTCTTAGACTTGACATCATAAGCAAGACTGATACAAGGAAAACCTGGTAAATTGGACCTTACTGAAATTTTAAAATTTACTCTCCAAAAGATCATGTTAAAGAGAATAAAGTGACAAGCTACAGTCTAGAAGAAAGTATTTGCAAAGCACATAGCTGACAAAGGAAAATATCTAAAATAAGTTTCAAAATTCAATATCAAAAAATAAAAAAATAAATCCAAATATAGAACAAAAATATCCAATGGTCAAAAGACACAAACAAACATTTCACATAAGAGGACAGATGACAAATAAGCACATGGAAAGATACCATGAGCCTTTACAGAAATGCAAATTAAAACCACAATCGGTTGTCATCACAGACCTATCAGAATGGCTAAAAAAAGTGACACCACCAAACGCTAGCAAGGATGCAGGAAACTGAATCACCCACATGTTGTTCGCAGGAATGTAAGATGACACAGTCACTCTGGAAAACGGTTTGACAGTGTTGTAAAACAACTAACTACGCAACTACTATGTGATCCAGCAAATGCACTTCTGGAATTCTTCCCAGAAAAATGAAAACTTCTGTTCACACAAAAACCTGTACAAAGATGTTTATAGGAGCTTTCTTCGTCATTGCCAAAAAATGGAAACAACTCAGCTGTCCAACAGGTAAGTGGTTAAATTAACTGGTGTATTCATACCACAGAATACAACTCAACAATAAAAAGAAACAAACTACTGATACAACAATCTAGATGCATCTCAAGAGAACTGTGCCAAAACAAAACGAAACAAATGGTGATATAGCTCATGATTCCATTTACATAAAGCTCTTGAACTGGCAAAATTATAGCCCCGGAGAAAGTCCTGGAGGTGGCCAGGGTAAAGGGGAGGCGCAGGAGGAGGGAAGTGGATGTGAATGTAAAAGGTCAACAGCAGGGCTCCTTATATGATAAAACATGCTGTATTTTGATTGTATCAATGTCAATATTGTACTATAGTCTGTAAGATTTTCCTACTAAGGGAAACTGAGAAAGGGGTACAAGGGATCTCTGCATTATTTCTTACAACTGCATGTGAATCTACAATTATCTCAAAATAAAAAGTTTAATTAAAAAAAGTAAGTAACTGATGGGAGTTGTGACTTTGTTCATGGAATTAATTGTTCTACTGATTATTTCCCATTGAAAAGAAAACTACATTAACTTAGGTGAATCTCTCATTGGCAGGAAATGAAAGCCAAATTATAGGGCAAGGACACCCTCCTGAGCACAATTTCTGAGCCATCTAAAGATGTACAAGTCCCAGTTTCTTCAATTCTCCCTCCTTCCCCAATCAAGCCAGACAGGGGAAAAAAATCAGGTGTATTTAATCACTTGCCCTACACATAAAAAAAAATTTGCCATATAAGATACCAAAAAAAATGATTAAGCACATATTGATATCACACAGAGTTTAACTATATATCCTATTGACCCAGATCAAATCCTTGCATTATAGAATAAATATGCAAATTTGAACCTTCAAACAGGAAATGAAATTTTGTAAATCCATTACATAACTTCAGATTCATGTGTGCACTGAAGGCTAATAAATCATTTAAACCTTCATACACAGAACCTTTTTAAATTTGCATTTATCTACAGTAAATACTGCCATGTTCTTTAATAGCTTGCTAGTTCAATCTAGCAAACCAATGATTTACAGCAATGACATATTTTAAAAATCAGAAATCTGTCACTGTGTGACAACCAGTCAGAAGTCCACTGAACTTACATTACTCAGAATCGAAACATCACAGGGTATAAAAGAGATAGCAAAATGTCAGGCATTCCACAACTGAATCAATTATTATAGTACTTGAGTTTGATTATGTGCTTACAAATAACTGTTTATAGAATCACACACACTTTAAGAACTCTTATTACTTTCACAACCTCAATGTGTCCAAACTATGTTAAAATACATTGTTAAATTTCACTTTATAATTTTAAGACTCTACAAATCCTATTTTGAGGAACTGCAAAATTTAGAATATATCAAAGAAAGATCTGTATTACTTTCTTCCACAAAAGATGGACTTTTAGATCTTCATAATAACTTTATACCAATATTATTTAATTTTATACCAATATACTTATGGAAGGAGATTTATCAGATATAAAAAAGAAACTGGGCCCTGACTGGTGTGGCTCAGTGGACTGAGTGCCAGCCTGCAAACCAAAGCATCACTGGATCCATTCCCAATCAAGGCACATGCCTGGGTTGTAAGCAAGGTCACCAGTAGGGGGCACTCAAAAGGCAACCACACACTGATGTTTCTCTCCCTCTCTTTCTCCCTCCCTTCCCCCTCTCTAAAAATGAACAAATTCTTTAAAAAAAAAAAAAGAAACTGTGTTAACAATGGTAATAAACCGGGAACAACCTAAATGCCCACTGTAATAGACACCTGTTCTTGTACTGTGCTCACTGTTCTTTAATCCCCATTCCATTCTTAGCATTCTTCAGCCAGTAAAGTCACAGTAACTCACACCCAGGCCATAGAGAGGACACTTAAGTCAGGCCTGGCACATACTGGTCACAGTGAATAATCCAAAGGTGAAAAATGTAACCTAAATCAGACCAACAGAAGTCATTAAAAGATTGTGTTTTTAACTGGGAGGAGAAAAAGAAGGACTTAAAATGGTACCCAAATTGGTAGCTTACAGCAGGCATCTTCCCTGGTATGTACACAGAGAAACCAATCTACAGCATAAATGGAGAAAACCTATTCTGGTTGAATCAACTCTCTACCTCCAGCACCTCCTTCCAGAGTACCCTAGTTCTCGTATTTTCAGTCAATGGTCTGTCCTGGTCCTACAGACCAATCAACCCCCCTGATACTTAAGGTAGTTTGATGTAAGTTCCACCTCTTACAACCAGAAAGTCCAGACTAATTTCAAATATAGGAAATTAGCTGAATTGGGGCACATATGTAAAATTGTGTGTAATACAGCCATTTTTAATGGTTTTTCATTTTCATTCATACTTCCCTATCAACATTACTGCATTAGCTCTAACACCTTTTTATTAAAAATAATTTGTTATCCCCCTATACTACCTGAATAAAATTCATATACTGAATTTCATCAACTCTTAAAAAAAAAAGCCTCAAAAGTGAGGATGTATCTTACAATCAATGGCATCATAAATTTAAGTTGGCAGGTCTCTCCTTAATATTGAATAAAATAATGTGAAAGGTACAACTGAGGACATCTTAGATTTGATAAAATGCAATAGCTAATAAGACTGACCAAAAAACAATAAAAAAAAAAAAGCTAGAGTAATGGTGTATAATAGAATTATACACCTGAAACCTACATAATTTTGTTAACCAATGTCATGCCAACAAATTCAATTAAAAGGTTTAAAAAAGGCAACATAGTGCTCTAACCAAAATAAAGAAAAATAATTTAAAATGTTTTTCAATATATAAAATCCCTGTAAATGACCATCTCAAATAAAGAATCTATATGAACATATGTGCCAACAGCAAAGCACACCAATTAAGAAGTATATTGGATATTCATATACCATTGTATTCAAACTATACATCATTCTTAATTATTGGTAAAGTTCCAAATAAAACCAAGTTCAAAAAAAAAAAAAAACACTAAACCTGAACTACACTTTAGACAAAATGAACCTAACACAGATACAGAACATTCCATCCGATGGCACCAGAATACGCATTCTTCTCAAGCACACGCAAAACACTATTAGGCCACAAAACAAATCTTAAAAAATTTAAGAAGTCTAAAATTATATCAAGTATTTTTTCCAGCAAATCAGTCACACATGGAAAGCTTCTGGCCAAGATGGAGGCATAGGTAGATATACTTCGCTTCCTCACAACAACAGAAGGATAACAAAACCAAAAGAAGGATAACAACCAATTTGAAAACAAAAAATAACCAGAACTGCCAGAAAATCGAACTGTATAGAGGTCCAACAACCAAGGAGTTAAAGAAGAAACATTTATCCAGACTGGTAGGAGGGGCGGAGATGGGCAGCTGGGGTGGAGAAGACATGTGGCAAGTCAGCAGCTGGCACACCAGGTAGGCGAGGCAGCGGCTGGTAGACTGGTCAGAGGATGGCAGACCAGGTGGTCCCACATTCCCATACAGATAAACCAGAACAACTGGGGAACGAGACAGACCATGCAAACCAAGGTCCCAGGGCAGGGAACAAAAGCCTCAAAAACCCCTGGCTGTAAAAACCTGTGGGGGTTACAGCAGCAGAAAAGTCCCAGCCTCACAGGAAAGTCCACTGGAGGGAACCACGGGGTCCTAAACTGTACACAAACCCACCCACCTGGGAATCAGTACTAGAAGGCCCCAATTCCCTCGTGGGTTGAGGAGGAAGTGATTGAAAGCAGGCGAAAGAGAAAGTGGCATTGTTCCCTCTCGGACCCCTCCTACACATACAGTGCCACAGCACAGTGGCATGGGTTGCCCTGCCCTGACAAATACCTAAGGCTCCACCCCTTACTATGCAACAGCTATGCCAAATCAAAAAATATGGCCCAAATGAAAGAACAGATCAAAGCTCCAGAAAAAGAACGAAGTGACAAGGAGATAACAAACCTATCAGATGCCAAGTTCAAAATATTGGCAATCAGGATGCTCACAGAAATGACTGAGTACAGACGCAAAATAGAGGAGGAAGTGAAGGCTATGCAAAGTAAAATAAAGAAAAATATACAGAGAACCAACAGTAAAGGGAAGGAAACCGGGACTCAAATCAACAATTTGGAACAGAAGGAAGAAATAAACATTCAACTGGAACAGAATGAAGAAACAAGAATGCAAAAACAATGAGGAGAGGCTTAGGAACCTCTGTGACAACTTTAAACATTCCAACCTCTGGACCACAGGAATGCCAGAAGGAGAGGAGGAAGAGCAAGAAATTGGAAATCTAGTTGAAAGAAAATAATGAAAGAAAACTTCCCCAATCTGGCAAAAGAAATAAACATGCAATTCCAAAAAAGTTGGACCCAAAGAGGAACACACCAAGACACATCATAATTGAATTACCCAAGATTAAAGATAAAGAGAGAATCTTAAAGGCAGCAAGAAGAAAGGAGAGAGTTACCTACAAAGGAGTGCCCTACAGACTATCAGCTGATTTCGCAAAAGAAACCTGGCAAGCAACAAGGGGCTGGAAAGAAGTATTCAAAGTCATGAAAGGTAAGGACCTACATCCAAAAATATTCTATCCAGCAAACCTATCATTTAGAATGGGAGGGCAGATAAAGTGCTTCCCAGATAAGGTCAAGTCAAAGGAGTTCATCATCACCAAGCCCTTATTATATGAAATGTTGAAGAGTCTAATCTAAGAAAAAGAAGATCAAAAACTATGAATAGTAAAATGATAAACTCACAACTATCAACAACTGAACCTAAAAAACAAAAACAAACTAAGCAAACAACTAGAACAGGAACAGAATCACAGAAATGTAGACCACGTGGAGGGTTATCGGCGGGGAGGGGAAGGGAGGAGAATGGTGAAAAGGTACAGAGAATGAGAAGCATTACTGGTAGGTACAAAACAGACAGGAAGGGTCAAGAATAGTATAGGGAAAGGAGAAGTCTAAGAACTTCTATGTAAGGCCCATGGACATGAACTGAGAGGAGGGAAATGCTGGAGGGAATAGGGATACCAGGAGGAGGGGAATAAAGGGCAGAAAAAAAATTAGACAATTGTAATAGCATAATCGATAAAATATATATTTTTTAAAAAAGTAGATGTGCCTACAGCAATCAAGGCCCAACTACAAGAGGAGGGGGTACTCAGCCCACATGAAGGGTGCACCTCAAGAACCCAGCTTGGGTGATAGGAGAGGCTGTGCCACTGGACCCTACAGGACACGTACTACATTAGGCCACACAACCAAGACATGGAGTCAAAAGTAGCTCCTCCTAATACATAGAAACAAACACAGGGAGGCTGTCAAAATGATGAGACATGGCCCAAATGAAAGAACAAATCAAAACTCCAGAAAAAGAGCCAAATGAAATGAAGATAGGCAATCTATCAGATGCAGAGTTCAAAACACTGGTTATAAGGATGCTAAAGGAACTTAGTAAGGACCTCAACAGCATAAAAAAGATCCAGTCAGCAATGAAGGATACACTAATTAATATAAAGAACAATTCACAGGGAAACAACAATAGAGTGGATGAAGCTGAGAATCACATCAATGATTTGGAACATAGGAAGCAAAAGAAAAAAAACCCAACCAATCAGAACAAGAAGAAAGAAAGAATCCCAAAAAAATGAGGATAGTAAAAGCAGCCTGTGGGACAACTTCAAGAGGTCCAATATGCACATCATAGAGGTGCCAGAAGGAGAAGAGAAAGAGCAACAAATTGGAAATCTATTTGAAAAAATAATGAAAGAAAACTTCCCTAATGTGGTGAAGGAAATAGACATGGAAGTCCAGGAAGCAGAGAGAGTCCCAAATAAGATGGGTGCAATGAGGCCCACTCCAAGACACATCATAATTAAAACGCCAAATGTTAAAGAGAAAATATTAAAAGCAGCAAGAGAAAGAAAGTTATCTACACGGGAGTTCCCATGAGACTGTCAGCTGATTTCTCAAAACAAACTTTGCATGCTACTAAAGATTGGCAAGAAATATTCAAAGTCATGAAAAGCAGGCACCTACAGCCAAGATTGCTCTACACAGGAAAGCTACCATTTAGAATCTACGGACAGCTAAAAAGCTTCCCAGACCAGAAAAAACGAATGGAGTTCATCATCGCCAAACCATTATTGTATGAAATGTTAAAGGGACCTTTTAAGAAAAAGATCAAAACTATGACCAATAAAATTGGGGGGGGGGAGGAAACAACCTACATCTATCAACAATTAAATCTAAAAAATAAATTAAGCAAACAAGAACAGAGACAGAACCATGGATATGGAGAGTGTTTTGATAGTTGCGAGATGAGGAGGGTATGGGTGAATGGGTGAAGAGGTGAAGAGGTGAGAGGATTAAGAAGTACAAATATGTAGTCACAGAATAGCCATGGGGATGTAAAGTACAGTATAGGAAATGGAGTAGCCAAAGAACTTATACGCATGACCCATGGACATGAACAATGGTGTGGGGATTGCTGAGAAAGTGGGGTTGCTGGGTGGAGGGGGGCAAAGGGGAAAAAAATCAGGACACCTGTAGTATAATCAATAAAATATAATTTAAAAAATAGTATAAAGACTTGAAAAGACCTATCTCCAAAGAAGATAAACAAATGCTCAACAAGTTATAGGAAAAGATGATCAAGTCATTAACCATCAGGGAAATGCAAGTGAAAACCACGAAGAGGTTATCACCTTACACGTATAAGAACACTATTGCCCCCCCCCAAAAAAAGACAGTAAGTAGTGGCAAGGAAAGGATATGGAAAAACTGGACCCCTGTACACTGTGCATAGAAATATAAAATGTTGCAGTCACTATGGAAAATGATACAGAAGTTTCCTACAAATAAAAATAGCCCTGACCAGGGTAGTCCAGTCAGATGGGCATTGTCCTGCAAAGCAAAAGGTCTCTGGTTCAATTCCCAATCAGGGTACATGTCTGGGTTACAGGTTCAGTCCCCATTCAGGGGCATACAAGAGGCATCAGATCGATGTTTCTCTCTCACATCAATGTTTCTCTCTCTCTTTCTTCCTCCCTTCCCTTCTTTCTAAACAGTAAATTAAATCTTTAAAAAAATTTTGTAATTAAAAATAGAACTACCATATTATCTCTCAGTCTGAGTTATGAGTATTTATCCAAAAGAAGTGTAATGAGATTCTAGCAGGGATGCGGTAGTCCCCCTTTTTCACAGAGTATGTTCCATGACACCCACGGACGCCTGAAACAACAGACAGTACCGAAACGAACCCTGTATGTTTTTTCCTACACATACCTATGAAAAAGTTTAACTCACAAATTAGGCACAGCAAGAGATTAACAATAATAACTAATAATAAAATAAAACAATTATAACAATACACTGTAATAAAGTTATGTGAATGTGGTTTCTCTCAAAATATCTTACTGTACTGTAGTCACCATTTTTCTTCCTGTGATGACGCCAGGCTTGACGACAGGCTTGACGACGCAGCTTTGGGCTACTCTGAGGGCTACTTGAAGACGAGCGCTGGAACACCCCCCCAGTTAATCTGATGACCAAGATGGCTAATAACAGTCAGGTAGCGTATACAACATGGGTGTGCTGGACAAAGGCATGACACACATCTCAGGGGAGATGTCCACAAGATTTGACAACACGACTCAGAATAGCATACAATTTAAAACTTATGTACTGTTTATTTCTGGAGCTTTCCATTTAATTTTTTCACTACCCACTTGCCCACGGGTAACTGAACTGTGGAAAGCAATACCACGAATGACAGGGGCTACTGTATTGGCCCTGCAACGTTCACGGCAGTGCTGCTCACACAGCCAAGATGTGGAAACACTCTAAATGCCCATCAGTAGATGAAGAGATAAAAAAACGTGGTGTACCAATACAATGGAATATAATTCAGCCATGAAAAAGACAAAAACCCGGTAATACCTGACAATATGAAGGAAACTTGAAGACACTATGCTAAGTGAAATAAGACCGTCACAGAAAGACAAACAGTGCATGACTAAGTCATGTAAGGACAGACGACAGCAGTTGCCAAGGACTAGCGGAAGGGGCAAATGGGTGGTTGCTAATGAATGGGCTTACAGCTCAATTATGCAAAGTAAGTTTTGGAGATCTGCTATAGTTAATAATACTGTATTTTACACTGAAAAAAATGATGCAGGTAGATCTCCTATTAAGTGTTCTTATCGCAATAAAATAGATTTTAAAAATAAGAAAAAAAATGAAAAATTAACATACGTGGGTTGAACATTAAAACATTCCTGAGACCACTTTTTCCAATTCTGCACATGTAAACTTGAAAATATACATTTAAAAAGAGGTGAAATATATAAATATTTTATATTTGTTTATAAAAACCGAAGGAAAATTCAAAGACTATGGGAGATGCTAATAATACTTATTTTTCAGGTTCTCTTTAGCAGTGACTAAATTTGGGGTGGGAGACAATTTGTCAGGGATAAGGGTGCTGAAGACATATCATATTCACCCTTATTTTCAAAATGCTAGTGTATTACCTATAGAAAATATTAAACAACCACAAAAAAGTCAGATATCTGACAGCACAGAAAACTCTGAAAAAATACCACCCCACAGATCACTAACACTGGATCAGGTACTGCAGCCAAGTGAATGTTAGTATCAGTGAAGACGGACTTCAACACATGATTCCTCTTCACTTTCCGTTTTGTCTGGGCATCCTGAGGAGTGTTTTGCCCCCAAAGGTCGGGGAAAGCAATGCGGAGACTGTTGTAAAAGATGGGTAAGGAAAGAGAATTTAATGAATCAGCTCTTCCAAAATAAACGCATTAAAAGTAAAATATCCAAATGGTATTTCTGTAGGTTATCCTCAGAAGTGCTAAACATTTCCTTGCTCTTATGCTGATATTTCAGTCTTAACTGTACAAACCGGCTAACCAGCAAACCAAGATCCCTCTAGATAGCTTCACACAATACAAAACCAGGACAGTAAACAATGCTAGAAGTTAAGTATTTAGCAGAGGTAAATTCCACATTTTCCCAGAAGAGAACATTAAAGCCAAAGAACCTGTATTTCCCAAAACATCTATTACTGTGTGTTACCAATCAGCATGAACAAATGGAGGCACAAAAAATAGGGTTAAAATGAGACAGCTTTGGTAAGAATTAATATTTAAATGACTCCCTCAGTATCTTGCCATCAGAAATCCCAGGCTGAGGCCAGAGACAAGCTTGTGGCCTTGAAAGCTAAACAACACAGAAACATAAGCCTTTCCCTAGCTCCTAGTAGTTATTTGAGATCTACTATTCACTTAGTAAAACTAAAATATCTACTACATAATGATTTTTAGTAAAAGCCTAATTTAATTTGGATGAATAGAACTTAAGTCAGTAATACACTAAAAACATAAAAATTTTCCTCACTGAAAAATAATTCCAATTGGTTAAGATATCATGTCAATACCACCATATCAAGCTTCCCAGGAACATTTTAACCACATGTAACCCCGCTACAAAAACCATGACGGCTACTCATTACCACCGAGTAAATTTCTAGTCCCTTGGCCTACCCCACCAAAACCCAAAAAGCCTTGCCTCCCACCTTGCTCCCGTAAAACCTTTCTGACCCATCCACCAATTATACCAAGAAGAAGCTTGAAAATTCTACTTCCTGTCTTTGTTCTCTTTTCCTAAAATTCAAAGTTTAGCTCAATTCTCCTCCAAAAAAGATACTTCCACATAAAACCAAAAAGGAAGTAAATACTTCCCCACTCTGAATTACTAAAACTGTGTGTACTGCAAAGCACACACCTGCCTTGGGCTGCTAGTTATCGTTACCTGACTCTGGTGTCCATCAGACTGAAACTCATGAGAAAGAAAACTGGAGAAGGAACTACTGTACATAGGCATTAGATTGCATTTTCAAAGATTCAACAATCCTCTGAGGTTGGTACTATGAGTCCCATTCTACAAATACAAAAACTAGATCAGAAAGATTGTATAGCTTGCCTGAACGCACAAACCTAAGGAGTGACAGAGTTAGGAGTCAAAATGAAGTCCACCAGACTCGGATGCCATGCAAGATACGGTCTCTCAAAACACACACATGCAACTGTTATAAAGCTCTACAGCACAGAGCAGGTTTTCGCTTCACCTTATGGCAACACTTAAAAAGTGATGTGTTAATTATAGTTATGACCACCTTTCTCAGGGAAGCATTGCTTTCATATTTCCTTCCTCGATTCTTTTGGAGAACTCTTTCTTCATTTCATATAGCCCTCGTCGGAGACTTCAGACACAGTGCCCAGTTTCACAGAGGGGCATGAGACACAGGTTAGGCAGGCAGAATATCACACACTGCCAACGACAGTGGCTGTTTCTATGGAAGGGCTGTGATGCGGGGCAGGCCAATCACAGCACGTTGGCATCTGGGCCTCTTCATGGTGTTATTGCTGAACAAGTCTTTCTACCTCACCCAGGCTATATTCACGGGTCCCAACTCAATACAAAACAAACTTGATAAAAGTTCAGAAATTGCAAAAGGGATAGTTGGCACGTGGTGGCAACAATCCAGAAATACAATTGGTTACTCAGGTTTTCCTCGCATCTATATCCAAAAAATAAAAGTCAGAGAACTAGTAGAATGCATTCGGTGAGTACCTAGGTAACAAAATACCATTCTCTTTCCAATCATAAGATATACTTAAATTTATTTAGCAAATAGCCGCAGCAAGTAAAAAAGTAAGAGCTCTAAATTTCATCTCCTATTTTACAAGCATTACTGGCTTGACCCAAAGAGGAAAAATTATAAAAAACATTACAAAAACAGAAATGTAATCTGAGGTTTAGGTTAAAGAAGGTCAAAATTGAGATACATTTAAGGTATCATTCATTTGAAGACATGGCAAATCGATGGTTTTATGTTAGCCAACAACCAGATTAGGGAAGAAATAGATTGGGACAGCCAAAACTTTCGTTGGATTTTTTCTATACGATGGCTCCAGCAGTGCTCAGTTGACTTTAAGTTCATTCTAAACAATGTTGTTAGATTGTATTGTGACAGCTGTCACATCTCATGCGTTTAAAAGAAAACTTATCAAAACTGGTGAATTTCTGTGTAGCCATTTTAATATTGAAGATGAAAGAAAATAAGTGACATTTTTGGTATATTATGCTTTATTATTTCAAGAAAGGTAAAATTGCAACTGAAACACACACAAAAAAAACGACTTGTGCAGTGTATGGAGAAGGTGCTATGACTGATGGAACATGTCATAAGTGGTTTATGCAGTTTCTTGGTACTACTGACATTGTGGCCAAATAAGTCTTTGCTGTGGGCTGTCTTATGCATTGGAAGATGTTTAGCAGCACCCCTGGCCTCTACCCACTAGACACCAATAGCAGGAGAGAGCTGACATACTCAAAATATTCAAATCAATACAGTTATTGGTGAAAATGAAAAATGTGTCTACAGACCAACATAAATGTGATTAGACTAAGATGAACAACAGACAGATTTATATCATACTGACATAATGGACCTCCTCATTATTATAACTACTGAGAAAATACTTAGAAGTTTACAGCATATGTTTCTAGATTCTCTTATGAGCACCTTACAAAGCATCAATATTATAGAAGTGAACCAAATGAGTGCCATCTCATGGGCATCTGGAGTAATATTTATAGAGCCAATCTTTGCAATAGCTTTTTTTAAATTTTTTTATTTTTTTACTGTTGTTCAAGTACAGTTGTATCCATTTAAAAGCCAGCCTACTTAGTAAAGACTTGATTACAAAACTTGCTTTTAAAATTTCAAATGTTGTACATGTATCCTAAAAAAAGCTAGCAAATGGTTGAAAATCAAAGTAAGAGCTAAAAACTGATTCGCAATGACAAATATAAAATAAACACTGTACAAGAGTTAAATAGAAGCAAAGTCTCAAATGGGGCGGAGAGGGGGGTGGCTCAGAATTAAGCCATATATCAGTATTTAACAAGATGAACCAGAAGCTTAGGTAGGTTTGGCAACTCTGGAAGTAACATAAGCTGACCCTTCCTTATAGTCACTAACAGATTTTCTATTAAAAAAAAAAAAACGTAAGAAATGAAAAAAAAAAGTTTCACATTTTCTTTAATGTTGTACACATTTAAAAAGAAAAGGCATTTCCTATTCAAAGAAAAGCAAGTTCTTCAAGACTAAAGCAATTTTTTGCTAGCTTCTCTGCCTCCTTGTATAAAAGTTCATTTTCTGAAAGCAATCAGGTGGTTTATACTGACTTGACTACCCGATACCTAACAACGCAGTTATTTCCTACCTGAAATTTCATCCAAGGGCAATGTACTCTCACTGAAGCACTTCAGTGTCACATTGTCTCTTGGTTCCGATTACATGGACTCACTTTCTGTAAGTTAATAGTTGGATCAAGTGTCTTCTTATAGTGTTAGAAGGAGTGGCAAACTTAAAGGACAAAAATTGTAATTTTAAAAAATGTATCAGGTTGAATCTTTTTGCTCTACATTATTATCTCAAAAGAAGCAAAATGTATAAAATCAATACTTTTTATAATGTAGAGTAACATGTCTAATAATTCTGTTCTCAGAACTCTGCAGTGAAATATAAGATAAAAAGATGTCTGAATGAAATTTTGTGTAAATTTTTGCCAAGCTAGCTATTACTCAATTTCCTTTAAGAAACCAATTCGTTATTATGAAAAATAGAAAACAAGAGCAAGAATCAAGCCTTTACCCTGTGTTTTCCTATAGGTAACCAAATTGTTGATTTTATGAAGTTCTAATAAAAAATAAAGTTTCACATACAAAAAAATTCCTAAAAATTCTTTCTAAAGAATTAGAAAATTCCAGTTAATGAATGCAGAGAAGGATAGACTTTAAACCAATGTTCGGAGCCCCTGGTGATATAATGGATTTCAGTAAAGGTTACTAATGACTGCTAACACCATCTGGTAAAAAGTAAACGTTTCAAGGCAGCTTAAAAATGCATGGATCAAGCTAGCAATGCCCAGCACTGGATTAGTAATCTCACACCCAAGGGTCCTAACAGCACAAGAAGAGAGACCCCGGTTTCCCTGCTTTCTGATGGGGTGCAATAGCAAGTACACAGCCTGCCTATACGGGTTCCTCCTCACAACAAAAACCTGAATCAGAATCTAATCAAGCCTTGATCATTTTACAGAAAATAATCCAGACCGTGAGAAATTCTACAGAAAAAAATGACTCAATCCTATATATGGTGGGAGAAGATGACTTGACTTTGGGTGCTAGGCAAGCAGTACAATATACAATATACAGATCACGTATCATAGGCATCTACACTTGAAACCTGTATGACCCTATTAACCAATGTCACCTCAATAAACTTAATAAGATTTTTAAAATTCTCACAGCTCACACAGGGCTGGGAAAAGTCTCAATTCTGTCCAAAGTAGATCTTGAACATTCAAGACTTTGAGAAGAGACTCAAAAGAATCAAGCCTTAGCAGTCTTATTAAACTAATTTTAAGTGCTACATTATATCCACCACAGCAACGTTTAAACACAAGCTTCACCCTGGCCAGGTAGCTCAGTTGGTTAAAGCAGCGGTCCCCAACCTTTTTGGCACCAGGGACCAGTTTCATGGAAGACAATTTTTCCTCAGACATGGGGGTTGGGGGTGAGGGGATGGTGGAGACAGGAGGTGGAGGTCAGCTCACCCCTTGCTGTGTGGCCTGGTTCCTAACAGGCCAGGGACTGGTACCAGTCCCCTGCCCAGGGGGTTGGGGACCCCTGAGTTAGAGCATAGGCCCAATATGCCAAGGTTGCAGGTTGGATCCCCAGTCAAGGCACATACAAGAATTAACCAACAAATGCATCAATAAGTGGAACAACAAATCAATGTCTGTCTGTCTCTTTCTCTCCCGGCCCCTACCCTGCCTCCCTCCCTCATCTCTCCTTTCCTTACTCTCTAAAATCCATTTTTTTTAAAACAAGCAAGCCTTGCCTCTGCCTTGACGGAGCTGCGCAGCAGAGCAATGAAAGCAGCTGCTAAAACACCAATAGAAACCTCGTCCTTTAAGCCAAATGAGCCAGAACAGGCTATAGAGTATTTCAAGGGTCATGGAGAGAACACTCTCTATGAACACACACAAGTCTCAGGCTCATCCCTGAACTATGTATGTGACAGACTCAAAGCAGCTAAACTAAAGCTTTGTTTACTGATCAAGTCTCAGACTAATCCCTGAATGACACATGCACAGGACAGAAGTAAAGAAGCAAGACAGCCCTGGCCAGGTAGCTCAGTTCATTGGAGCGTCTCGTACACCAAAGGTTAAGGGTTCGATCCCTGGTCAGGGCATATAGCAAGCCTTGCGGGTTTGGTCCCTGGTACGGATACTGGAGGCAACTGGTTGATGTTTATCTCTCACATTGATTTTTTTTCTCTCCCTCTCCCTTCCTCTCTCTAAAATCAATAAACATAACCCCAGGTGAGGATTCAAAAATGGATTAGAAAATTCTGCTCCTATATTTTTCTAGTGTTTTTCAAAATATAACCATTTCTGTAAGTGGCACATGCTTTTCAGCAACAAAATCAGAAAATAAATGTAAATGCTTCCAACCATTCATTTCCACAGGACAAATTTTATTCAAAAAGAAGTTACTTTCGCATTCAGAGCTAGAATGCTACCTTTAACATCAAAGGACGGGCTGGTTTATATTTATAAAAACGCCACTGATTGTTACCTAGAATAGATAAGTTTAGATCTCTCAGTAGTAGAAAAAATGTCTAGCTCCTTTTTAAATTTAATCTACCGTGCCATATATAACTAGTGAACCTTTGATTATTAAAAAAATTTCACGCCCTGGTCATGGTGGCTCCACGGTCAGAGCGTTGCCCCATAGAGTAGACCAAAAGGTTGGGGGTGAGTCCAGGTCAAGGCACATATGGGAGGCAACCAACCAATCTTTCTCTTTCTCTACCCCCTCCCTCTTCTTAAGTTTTATAATCACTCGTCTCATCACAAGGCAGTGTTAGAAGTTTATTATTTAAAATATCTTTAAAGCCATTTACCCAGGCACAAGTAAACACACCGGTGAGGTTTATTATCACCTACCCCAGGCTTCCTCAGGATGCCACAGGTACTAATCCAAATGGCCATCTGGCAGAGAATGAGGCACCACTGTAAAGCTAGTTTTTCCTTAGTCCTTATTTTACTACTCATTAAGAAAATACATACATATTCTAACACTTCCTTTGTGCACTTCAATGAGTCATCTTAAGCATCCCACTTTGGAGACTATGGCTGCTACCATATTTTATTACAAAATGATTATTTCGAAGTTTGAAGTTACAACCCAAGTTTTACCAAATCTTAGCCTTCCAAGAGAAAATTATACAGACGGCTTAGATATCTTTTTCAAAATCAAGGATAAAGCGAAATTGTATGTTTGTTTATCTAAAAGAAGAATGGCCTTTATGTGAACTTTTACTGAATAAACTAACAGTGTATATCTCTTACTGACAGGATTTCAATAAATGTTAACTTGACTGAAAAGTAGACATTAAGATCTTTTTTTCCATTTTAGAGATAGAAAAAGTACTCTTTCTAATTTTACTTGCCCTTTTTTATTTTCAGTATTTTGCCCATATGCCTTCTAACAAGAACGCAGAATTGCCTGGTCCTTTAAAAAAATGACTACATAAGCCCTGGCTGGCGTGGCTCAGTGGATTCGGTGCTGGACTGTGGGACCAAAGTGTCACAGGTTCAATTCTGGGTCGGGGCACATGCCTGGGTTACAGGCTGGGTCTCCAGGTGTGGGCGTATGAAAGGCAACCACATATCCTTGTTTCTCTCTCTTTCTCCCTCCTTTCCCCTCTCTCTAAAAATAAATAAAATCTTTTAAAAAATAACTAAATATAACTTTTTCTTAATGACAGATTCATTCATTAGTCATATCGTTACTATTCTGTCAGGCTTTTCTTGTTTTTGTTGGGTTTTTTTATTCCAGATCCTCCATACTGTTACAGTCTCAGCTGTCACTTCTGCTACCATTAAATGAGTGTAAAGCACTCTCAAGATCTCACTGGTGTATTATTTCACCTGTGCTAAGGAAAGAAAAACAGACAACCAAGTTTAAAAATTAAACGTTAAATATGTGTTAATAACAGAGACAAAGTAGATTAGTGGTAACCAGGGGCTAAAGGAAAGATGGAACAAGAAGTAACTATTAATGGGTACAAATTAAAACTATGCTGAAATACCACTTCTCACCCATCAGACTAGCGAAAGTCTGACAATATACGCTGTGAGTAAACACACTTTCACATAATGCTAGTAGGAATGCAAAATGGTTCAACCCACATGCAGGTGAGTATTTTCTAATATCTAACAGAACTACAAAAGCATTTACACTTCTACCTAGCTATTCTACTTTTATGAATATAACCTGGAGAAACACCTCCAACCACAGAAAAACAAATTTGAATGACATTATTAGTTATTCTGAAATATTGGAAACTATCTAAATGTCCAAGTATAACAGATTGATTGAACACACAATGGCACATACACACACCAAAAACAAAAAGCTAAGTGAAATAAGTCAGTTGGTGAAAGGCGAATTCCACTTATAAGAGGAATCTAACGAACAAAATGAACTAACGTGCAAAATAGAACCAGACACATGGAAAGATGGAACAGACTGACAGCAACCAGAGGGGCAGGGGGAGGGGAATAATTCTGTGGAAAGAAGAGGAAGGAACTAGTCAAAGAACATATATGAACGACCCATGGACACGGACAACAGTGTGGGGACTGATGGTGGGAGTGGGTGGGCTGGGTGGAGGCGGGCAAAGGGGGGAAAATTGGAACATCTGTAATAGAATAATAAAGAAATCCTAAAAAATAAAATAAAATAAAAACCCTACGCAGCTGTAGAAAATGAGGAAGACCTCAGAGAAACAATACAATGTGATTTCCATGAGAAACTATTAAATGAAAATAGTAAAGTTCACAAGAGCATATGCTGGTAGCCAGACCATTGAAAGGGAAAGGCAGTCTTTTCAACAAATGGTGCTTGGAAAAGTGGATATCCACATGCAAAAATAAAAAAGTGAATGTAGGCCCTTACCTTATACCATATACAAAAATTAACTCAAAATGGGTCAAAGATCTACATGGCAGACCTAAAATTGTAAAACTCTTAGAAGAAAACATAGGGCAAAATCTTCACAAGACTGGTTTCGGCCATGATTTCTTAAATATGACTCCAGAGGCACTGGCAACAAAAGGAAAAATAGACAAACTAGACTTCATGAAAATTTAAAAATTTTGTGCATCAAAAGACACTATCAACAGAGTAAAATACTCTATTAAACAGAGCAACCCACAAAATGGGACAAAATATTTGAGAATCATACATCTAATAAGGGATCAATAGCTAGAATTTATAGAGAACTTTTAAAAGTAAACAACAAACAACCCAATTCAAAAATAGGCAAAAGACGTGAACAAGCATTTCTCCAAATAATATACAGGTGGCCAACAAGTACATGAAAGGTGCGCAACATGACTAATCATTAGGGAAATGCAAATCAAAAGCATAATGATATATCGGCTCACACCCAGTAGGATGGCTACTATCACACACACACACACACACACACACACACACACACACAAAACAGAAAATAAGTGTTGGAGAGAGAATTTGGAGAAATTGGAATGCTTGTGCCCTGCTGGGGAGAATGGAAAATGGCACAACTGACTAAGGAAACCAGTATGGCAGTTCCTCAAAAAACTAAACTAGAGTTACTACATGATCCAGCAATTCCACTTCTGGGTATGTATCCGAAAGAACTGAAAGCAAGGTCTCAAAGAGATACTTGTGCTCCCACGGCCGTAGCAGCATTACTCACAACAGCCATGACATAGAAACAACCTGAGTCTTATCAATGGATGAATGGACAGGCAAAATGTGGTATGTACAACGCCATGCTTATTATTGAGCTTTGAAAAGGAAGGAAATCGTGCAATACAACAACACAGACGAACCCTGAGGACATTATGCTGAGTGAAATACACCAGTCACAAAAAGGCAAGCACTGTGTGGTCCCACTTCTGCGAGGCACTCAGAGCAGTCAAAGTCACAGAGACAGAAAGCAGGACGGTGGCCGCCAGACGCGCAGCTATCCTCCAGTGGGGACAGAGTTTCGGTTTTGCAAAAAGAAGAGTTCTGGAGATGGAAGGTGGCGATGGCTGCCCAATATAAACGTACTTAATAATCACTGAACTGTACACTTAAAAATAGTTACAGCAAATTTTATGTTGTGTATCTTTTACCAGAATACAAAAAAAAGATGGGGAAAATCATATGCTACCTTTTGTAACAAAAGAGAAAATTAAAAAACACACATGTATCTGCTTTGCTTAACAAAAATAAACAAGTGAAAGACAAATCTGAAAACTGTGAAGCAGATTATCTATAATAGAGAAAAAATGTTTTGATTATTCAATACCTTTTTTATTAAATCAAGAACGATAGCAAGGGAGAGAACTAAAATCAAAGCTACGAATTCAACTGCACTTCAAGTTAATACCATAATCATACAGACAGAAGAAGAAAAAGAGTTAACCTGAGTAATCTATGAACACAGTATTTGACTACACAGCTGACCCTTGCACAACATGGGTTTGAGCCGTGTGGGTCCACTTACATGCAGATTTTTTCAGTAAATATATTAGAAAATATTCTGGAGATTTGCGACAATTTGAGAAAGTTCACAGATGAACCACGTAGCCTAGAAATATCGAAAAAATAAAGAATAAGCTAGGTATGTCATAAAAGCATAAAATGTGTGTAGTTACTGCTGTATTTTATCATTTACTACCATAAAGTATACATAAACCTATTATAAAAAGTTCAAATAATCAAAACGTGTGCACACAAACACAGTATGTGGTGCCGTTCACAGTCTTTTGGTTGTACAAGGCGTAGAACAATGAGAGCCCTTTTTCTGGACCACTTCCATCAATGCTTTGCCCCTGAAACCAGGAAGTGTCTTGCCAGTGAGAGGCTGCCTTTTAAAGTTCTTTTGGTACTGGACAATGCGCCCGCCCACCCAGAACCCAGAGTTCAACACCGAAGGTGCCGACGTGGTCTACTGGCCCCCAAACACATCTCTAATTCAGACTCTAGCTCAGAGGGGCATCAGAAACTTTAAGGCTCATCACACACGGTAACTTAAGGGAAGGCTTGTGACGCTACGAACACTACCCCCACGCAGAGCACATCATGCCAGTCTGGAAGGATCACACTGCTGAAGGTGCCCTCACTGGTGCAGGAGAAGCCATGAAAGCCATCAGGCCTACAGGAATACCGGCGGGAGAACACTGTGTCCAGGTGCTGTGCATGACTTCACAGGATTTATGACAGAAGCAATCAAGGGAAATCACGAAAGAGACTGTGCATGTGACAGTAAAGGTAGGGGGGTGAAGGGTTTCGAGATACGGACCTTGGGGAAATTTACCAGCTAACAGACAGCTCACCAGAGGGACTCACAGAAGACGACTTGATGGAAACGAGTGCTTCAGAGCCACCTGCAGACCGTAAGGAAGACGACCTAACAGAAGCAGGGCCAGAAAACTGAATGACATCAGACAGTCTGGCAAGAGCATCCGACTATTCAAGACTGCTTTTGACTTTGCTTATGACACAGACCCTTGTATGATACAAGCACTGAAACAAAATAGTGGAAGAAGGATCAGTGCCACATAGAAACACTGTCAGAGAAGTGAAAAAGCAAAAAGACAGAAATGACCACGTATTTTCATAAAGTTACACCAACTGTGCCTGCCTCTCCTCATCCCTTTCAGCCTCTTCCACCTCTTCCCCTTCTGCTGCCCCTGAGAGAACAGGGACCAGCCCCTCTTCTCCCCTGGGCCAACATGAAGATGACAAGGATGAAGACCTTTATGATAACCCATTCCACTCCATGAACAGTAGATAACCATCACGGTGTACAGACAATCAATTTAATCTGGTGTGCGTGTGTGTGCACGTCTTGGTGTGAGAGTCTAGTAACTGCTCAGCAGGAACTGCGGGAGACGTTCTCATGTCACCATCACCATCACTGCTGCCTAAGCCGTCATCACGCAGAACCGAAGAACGCCAGGTGCAAGACGGTGCGGGAGTGGGGAGACTATCCCTCCACAGGCACTCAGTGAGTGGTGCTTAACGTAAATTTAACAATTAGTTTCCTTACTGGTTCATAACTTTGCCTTCAAAGAATTACATTAATGTACAGATGCCTTTCTCCCATAATTGTAGAAACTGCCTATCATCACAGGTGGTTTTTTAATGTAACAATGTTTACAATACTGCATTATGAATATGACTGTATCACTGTATGCCATACATTTTTATAATTATTCATTCCTTAGTGTGTAGGCTAGGCTACCATGACGCAACTGTATTGATCACATTAGGTACCATAAAGCAATCTATCACTGCTTCTTCATTATCAATGCATGAAATGTTATACCCATAAATACACAGAAATTTTTCACATTGCTTTTTCATTTGATGTCTAGTGTTAATAGCACATATAACATAAGAAGTGTTTTGTACCATATAAGACAAGATATAGTGATGTAGGTACTGACTGACAGATAATTCATCTTGTAAACACATGACAAACTTATGGTATTAGTAAACAGTACAGTACTACAAATGTATTTTCTATTGTTTTCTTTTTTAAATATTTTATTTATTTATTTTTAGAGAGAGGAGAAGGAGAAAGAGAGGAAGAGAAACATTAATGTATGGTTGCCTCTAGTGCACCAGGGACCTGGCCTGCAACCCAGGCATGTGCCCTGACTGGGACTAGAACCAGCGACTCTTTTGGTTTGCAGGCCTGCGCTCCATCCACTGAGCTACACCAGCCAGGGCTCTCTATGGTTTTTTAACAACATTTTCTTTTATCTAACTTAGTAAGAATACATTACATAACACATAAAATATGCATTGATAGACTGTTTATGTTACAGGGAAGGCTTCCTGCCAACAGTAGCCTATTAGTAAGTATTTCGAGAGACAAAAGTTTTATGTGAATTTTCAACTTCACAGCGAGTCAGCGCCCCAACCCTGTGTTGTGGAAGGGTCAAATGTAAACATACACCTTCAGTCATTGACGGACTAAGGGGCTGAACTGCAAACAAATTCTGATTCTTTTTCATAGATGGGCTTTTTATGTGTGTGGTAGTGTATGTAAAGCAATTCTAAAAGTATTTTAGAAGTACTTTAGAACTGAGTATATGAGATATATAGATAATTTTGGAAGCTAGAGATCTCATTGTAGAGAAGACATACAAATAAGGAATACAGGGCATAGGCAAGAATCCCATCAGGATGGACTAAATTTGGAGATATTGGTGTGAATTCGTAAATTCCAAAAGATGTATGTGTATATGTGTGTACACATGTAGCTTATATATGTAAGCATATATAAAATTGAATATGAATGTGTGCATGTAAGTACACATATATTTTTTCCTATTTATACATATAAATACATATGTGTATGTTTCTTCCTCTGTCAATTTAAGGACCACAGAAGCAAAGATACTTCTGGAATGATGAGAACACCTAGCACCCAAATCTCGGTCTCTAAGACCATGCCCCACAAAGGAACCTAAGTTGCTCAGAAAATTGGCTCATTCCAAGATAGGTGTAAGATTAGCCTGGAACATTTAATTACATCAGAATGCACAGAAGTACATCAATATTTGAGCATCAAAATAATTAAGGACAATAAGCCCTGGCTGGTGTGGCTCAGTGGACTGAGCACCGGCCTGCAAACCAAAGGGTTGCCAGTTTGATTCCCAGTCAGGTTACCAGAAGGGGGTGCGTGAGAGGCGACCACACATTGATGTTTCTCTCCCTCTCTCCCTGCCTTCCCCTCTCTAAAAATAATAAATAAATAAAATCTTTTTAAAATGACACTAAGTAATTAAACACAACAGGTAAATTCCATACCTGACCCTAGACTGGATCCTAGTGGATAGGGACGGTAAAAGTACAGGATGTTATGGGATCAACTGACAAAACGTGAAGTATGAATGGTATATTAAAAAGACTGTATCAAAGTTAAATCTGTTAAATAATTAAAACTTTGTATTCTGATTATGTAAGAGACATCTCTCTTCTTAAGAAATACACACTGTGGTATTTAGGGGGTATGTTCAACTTTCAAATGTCAGAAAAAAACTGTCAAACTTTACATATATAAAGAGAAGCAAGCAATGACAAAACAGGTGGGATAGACTGAATATATGAATCTAAATAAAGGATATGCAGATGTTCTCGCAACTTTTAAGTTTGCAATTATCAATAAAGTTTTTTTAAATGTCTAGGAAATAAGAAAGCATTGTTTTAGAGTGTAATAAATAATGTTTCTCTTTCTCAGTGGTGCCTAAAATAATGATGCATCTTACAGTTAATAGAATCTTGGTGTCAATGAAAACTGTTAAGTGAATAGGTAATAAACAACTCAGTAAGTTCTCTTGATCCAAGCTCTCTTGAGCTTTTAGTGAAAAACACAGAAGACCACCCACCATGTACACTAAATTAAGACTGCTTAGAGGTACAGGAAACTTGGTATTATCAATTTGCTCTTCAACCAATTGGAACTTTAAGTATTAAGTGTTCCTTAGGTCTCATTCTATAATGTGTGTGTTTAATTACAACTGTAAAAGTATATATGCATTGTATATACTGTGTTTAATTACAATTGGAAAAGTATACATACACTGTATATATACTATATATATTTCAATGTACATATGCATTGTATGTATAAAAGTATATATACACTGTGTGTATATGTAGTATATATGTATACTATATACTTTGCAAGGAAACCACAGCTACTTATAATATGTAATATGCTTTAAATGTTCAAAAAATAAAATGTCCCTTGCAGACTATGCTTAGAGGGAACTGAAAAATGTTAGATTGGCTAATTAATAGGTGACTGTCGAATATTAAATACTGATAAAGGACAAACTAAGAAATGGGAAAAAATATAAGATTACAGTAAATCTGAGATTTAAATATAGCAAGTAGTAAAAGCATAATTCAACTGTCAGAGAAATCCCCATAAGAATATGATAAATGCTAGAACTACTGGAGATTTTTGCTTTAATCTGCATTTCATAATGTACTTGACAAAAAGAAAAGCCCACAGATTTAAAATTACAGGTTTCTCTTGTAATCGCCGTGTTCTGTACCACTGCATTCCTACTTCTGCAAGGAACAAAGGTAAGGTCACTAAGACGAGTCAAATAAACGACTACTGAGGACAGACAGTGAACACAGAACCACAGAATACAGGGCAGTGCTTATCAGTACTACCAAGTAAATCAGGAAACTACGAATGCAATAGAAGCAGCTGAAGCAATTCACTGAACTGGGAAAGCAATCTGAAAACCCACACTGCTACTGACCTGTGTATTTACACAAATGACAGGTGCAGAATGGAAAGTGGAAGGAAAAAAAGTGTGTGCTAATTTCACAGGAATTATCCAGTCTCATGACTTTCCCACTTTCTTTAAAATTTTCCATTCCAACTTGCAGCCACCAGAGGTGAATTCAGTGAACATCCTTTCTCTAATGCATTTATGTTGAACTATCAAATGTAGAAAATAAACTCAAGTGATATTGTCGTATACAGTACCTTCCAGTCAGTCACAATTCAGTCACCATAAGCTGTTCCGGCACTGGTACATATTCCCTCTAAATTTCTTCTAAGATGTCAAAAATTGAAATCTGAAGTAATGTAAAAATATTTTTCTCCACTTTGTGATTTTGTTAGTATAAAAATTACCATTGACGATGGAATACTACTTGGTCATAAAGAAGGAAATCTTACTCTTTGCAACAACACAGATGGACCCCGAGAGCATGATACTAAGTGAAATAAGCCAGAGAAAGACAAATACCATATGATTTCACTCCTACGTGACATCTAATGAACAAAGTAAACTAACAAAACAGAGACAGACTCATAGATAGACAGCAGGCTGACAGCTGTGGGGGGTGGGCTGCTTGGAGGTCTGGGTGTGGAGAGATGACATGTTAAAGGGACTTTTTAAGAAAAAGATGATCAAAACTATGAACAATAAAATGGCAAAAAAAATATATATCTATCAACAATTGAAAATCAAAAACAAACTAAGCAAACAAGAGCAGAGACAGAATCATGGATACCAAGAGGGTTTTGATGATTGCCAGATGGGAGGGGTTTGGGAACGTGGGTGAAAAGGTGAGGGGATTAAGAAGTACAAAGAGGTAGTTACAGAATAGCCATGGGGATGTAAAGTACAGTATAGGAAATGGAGTAGCCAAAGAATTTATATGCATGACCCATGGACATGAACAATGGTGGGGGGATTGCCTGAGTAAGGGTATTGGGTGGAAGAGGAGCAAAGGGGGAAAAACTGACAGCTGTAACAGCATAATCAATAAAATATAATTTAAAAAATAAGAATCAACCAATGAATGCATAAATAAGTCGATCCACAAATGGACGTTTCTCTCTAAAAATCAATAATCATTTTTTTACAAATCCAATGAGAGAAAACTGTTGTGATCTAAATGACATTAGACATTAATGACATTGTCTAAGTGACAATGACATTATTGTTGTTACATTGAATAATAAAGTAATTTAAAAAATAAAAATAAATAAATGACATGTTACAATTTGCTATTATAGCTAATATTCCAAAACAAATATGCAATTTCTTAACTGATATGCCTTCTTCAACTTAAAAATTAAAACGATAATCTGCTACAAATCTTCACCCTAAACACTAACCTTCCTTCATATGTACATTTTCTTCTCTATTATGCCTTGACTTCCCAAAGAAATTTCAAATTATGTGTGGGTGGGTATGAGGGGGAGAGTTGTAATTGAGAGGGAAACAAAGAGAGACGCTTTGGGTTTTCCTCTGTCATCACTTTCACGAGGAAGGGAGAAGTGGCGAAGGGAAGTAGTAAACGAAATCATGAAAGCGGTGGCACAGCTACAATATGCCCAAACTATAAAACCGCCCTCGCTAACATCGTCAGAATCTTTAACACTCATTTGTTTATCTAGCTATCTTTTCTTCAGAAAGTAAACTTATTTTTCGTAAGTCTGAAAAAAAGCTTATGTCTTAACCTAAAAGATTTTTGTAAACAAACACACGTGTACTTCCAAATTGTGAGATAAGCTCAAGGATGGAACTAGGAAAATCAAAACTACCGTGTTTTTTGGACTGTAAGATGCACCAGACCATAAGACGCACCTAGGTTTTAGGGGGAAGTGGGGGGAAAAACCCGCTCCACTGCTGCAGCCACGCCCCCACGAGCCAGGTACGCTTCATTTGGACTATAAGATGCACCCCCATTTTCCTCCCAAATTTGGGGGGGAAATTGTGTCTTATAGTCCGAAAAATATGGTATTTTATGGTAGTTGGGTCTATGAATGTTTTCATTCAGCATTTTAGCTGAGACAAAACTTTAATGAATACATGTTGAAATCAAGAATTCCACATCATTTTAATAAACATATGTGTATGTTCTTTTACTGAGTAAGGAAATGAGATACTCAAGAATGACAGTGAAAGTTCAAATGACTCTTCACTAACTCCTAAACCAACATCAAATTCTTTCCAGTGTATTGAATACATAAATTTTATAAGTAACTATATTTTTAATATATAAAAGTGCACTTCCCCTGGCCAGCTAGCTCGGTTGGTTCGAGCATCACCCTAATACGCCAAGGTTTCGGGCTGGATCTCCGGTCAGAGCACACACAGGAAGCGAGCAGTGCCTGCATAGATAAGAGCGGCAACTAATCTATGTTTCTCTCTCTCTCCTCCCCTGCCCTCCTCCCTCTCTCTAAAATCAATAGTAAATAGTTTTAAAATAAAAATAAAAGCACACTTTTTTACAGTCACACAGACATGAGTACCTATTTACGATGTGAAACTCAACATAGTCTGTTCATAGAGCTTTCAGGTAGCCAGAATCTAAAAATCATACTTTAAAAAAGAACTAAACCAGGTTAAATTTAATATAAAAGATATCAAAGAAACTATTCCACTTCTTCAAATTTGCTTCAAAAGTAACTACAAATGCAATGAGGAGAAAAGAAATTTTTTGGTTTGTTTTTGTTTTATTAACTAGAAAACAAGATGCAGCTCTAAAGGAAATTTCAAAATCATATTTGCAATTACTGTTAAAAACACCAAATAACACTTCATACTTAGAAAATACCGCACCTGCATCTGGACTGAGACTCAGACTCTAAAGACCACAGTTTGTTTTACATACTCACACCTCCACACAAATCAGATCCACTTCACCACCTCATGGTCGATTAAATTTTCCTAGCGTTGCCCCGAACACGCCAAGAAAAACATAAGAATGTTGATTTTGCAATCTTTGACTCTTAGTCAAAGATAAACGTTTTCAAAAGTACAATACCTGGATTAGAAACTGGTAGTTCTTGAATTTTCACTGAAGCTCTTTTAAACATAAAAATCAACCTCTCAACATCAACTTATTAGATACAAATCAAACTAGAGAAAAATTATTTCCCAAGCAGTGATTTCTAAATAACTTGCATGCTATACACTAATATAGAATTACAAATCTAATTCAGTAATTTATTCTAATTTTTTAAATTTATTAGTTAGAAAGAGAGAGAGACACACTTGTTGTTCCACTTATTTATGCATTCATTGGTTGAATTTTGTACATGCCCTGACCAGGGACCAAATCCACAACCTTGGCGTACAGGGACGATGCTCTAACCAACTGAGCTACCCAGCCAAGGGCCCAGTAATTTATTCTTTTATTTCCTAACCTATGACATTTTCCACGACTAAGACCAAGACTAACTTGTACATTGACCTGAGGTATTGTAGACATGTTAAAGGGACTTTTTATGAAAAAAAAGCTTCCTTCTTATCCAGCAGAGAATGCTCAGACATGATCTGAAACAGAACGTGAGCAGACCTGGTAAATCGGTGGGATGGTTAAAATAGAGGGGAGGGGTGGACTGGCACAGCAGTCATTTCCGAACCAACTGGTGAAAGTCACCAATGTCATCATGCTAATTTCTTTACTCCACTGAGGATACCAAACATATTTCAAAAAACAAAATAGATATCTACTCACCTTCTAGTGACAAAGAAAGATTTTACCAGCTTTTTACTTAAGCTAGAATGTCAAGGAAGCTTCCAATTTGAAAAGAACAGAATACAGATTTCAAGGAGAAAAAAGAGGCAGTCCAAGAGGGTGGAGATGGATAGATAACAGTTCTACCTGCCATAGGTAGAAGGAGAGAAAACGTACCTTTGTGGAAATTTCCACCTTCCTCTAAAGGACAGCACAAAATAATAGGATGTACCAATCAACTAACGATATACCATGTGGGGCTAGAGAGCAGAGAATCTAGCTGAAAACATTCTCATTTGCCTTAGGCAAAAATATTCTTAAAATTTCGTTCCACAACAAGTTTTTATATCTTCGGACTTATACAGAAATGGTTTTCCTCATCCATACCAATGAACTGACATTTCTAGATGGGAATAAATTATGCAACAGTCCCAACAATTAGGGTCTCCTTGGACTACAATTTGCACAGAAGGGTGTTTTACCCCCACACCAGTAATAACAAGAGCCAGAACAGAAATATACCAGCACAGCTATGGGAGAAACTGTGCTACTGTGTAAGGTAACTGAAGATAAGGCACTTGCAGGAGTGTGCATGTCCATCTCTATCATTAGGATGAAAGCCAATTCAACATGTCCACTCACCTTATTGAACACTGTCCCAATGGTATCAAACCCAAATCAGGAGATTATCTTAAATTAGATTAGACTTCTATTCCCAATACTAAAGAAAATATATAGTCAAACCCTATGTATAAACACAATTTAAATTCAAAATCACTAGAAGAAACAGACAAAGCAAAATGCCACTGCCCTCTAACCGAACAGAACAGCGCACACTGGGTCCCGTTACAGAGCACAGCACCACTACATTCAACACACACCACAGACACTGTCCTGTCAACCCCATACAAATTCTGACAGCAGACTTCAAGTTCCTGGAAAACTGCTCCCCAAATGTTAGTAATCTGAAAGTATTACAATTCCAAGAAACAAATCATAGACAGCTAAAGAAAACAAACATACAGAAGCCACGTGTCCTTAGCTAAAGTGATACATAAAGAATGAAAGAATGCTGATAATAATTAAAGCTGGTTGATGGGAACACAAGAGTTCTCTCATGCTTTTGTGTTTGTTTGAAATTTTCCATAATAAACTTTTCTTTTTATTAATTTATTTTTACTAATAATTGGTCAAATTTTAAATTCCAGAAATTGGGTTTTTGTTAAATATTTATAAATTGTGGGGAGAAAAAACAAGGTAACTAGCAATTAGTGACTATTAGGTATTTTAATATATAACAACCCCTAGGAAATAGGCAGAATCAGCCCTATTTTACATCCTAAAAAATTAAGCATCTGAAGGATTAACTTTCCCAAGATGATAAAGGAGCTTAAGTGAAAGTCACAACCAAGGAAGGGCGGGAGAAAGAAGGAGAGGGGAGGAAAAAAGGAAGGAAGGCAATGGGATGGTTAACAACAGCCAGAACAACAAAAACCACACCATTACACTAATACACAACAGATAAAATTAGATAAATACACTTTCTAGGAAACTCCACAAGTTAAAAAATTCTTGTAAAATTACTCAATGACAAGTATTCAAGGAAAAATACAAAAATATAATTATATTTAAAAACCTGTAATTATTATTCCAAATCTGTGCATACTTTACTATCAACATACCAAATCCTAAAGAAATTCCATTTCTCCCATGCTGCTAACCAGTTAAATATATACACACCAAAATTACCCTAAACCTTAATTTAGTTACGTAACCACAAATCTGAATAAATTAAGACTCTGAAAACGTGTCATAACACACGTACAGTGATACTTGGTATCTGTAATCCAGCAGACGTTAGTCCTCCTCCTTACACGAGGTGGGCAAAAGCAAGTATACGGTTGTGAGTACGTGAAACAGAGTTTATTCCTCATTATTGTGTTACTTCCCATATAAACAACTGTAAACCTACTTTTGGCAACCCCTGTGTTTCAATTTATTGTACAAATACATTGCTCCCATATTCCAGTGTTTCTATACGTGTGAAAACTCTTTTATAGTACGAGGACCTTGCCTCCTGGCTGGTGTGGGTCAGCGGGTTGGGTGTCGTCCCGCAGACTGAGAGGTCGGGTTTGATCCCCGGTCAGGGCACATGCCTGCGTTGAGGGCTGGTCCCCAGCTGGGGGCATATGAGAGGCAACTGATCCCTGTTTCTCTCGCACATCTGTGTTTCTCTCCCACTCTTTCTTCCTTCCTTGCCCTCTCTCTAAAAATAATAAATAAAATCTTTTCAAAAACTAATATTTATTTTTAGTAATGCAAAAAAAATACTGTTCTCCTTTCTTACATCGTAACTGACAAAATCCTAGTTTCACAATTTGTCTATATAAAGTTAGTGCAGAAAAACACTAATTCTAGTATGAACCACTGATCTTTGGAAAAAAAACAATCAATTGAAAACTATATACAGACAATACTATATGTTAACTCTGCTCAGTAAATCTCTCATAGAAGCAAATCAATTTCAATGACAGGCCATTTGCATCCTAGAGGCCCACTGACACACCTTGGCAAATACTAAAGGCGACATCTGTTCTCTAGTCTCTTCTACAACTGAATAATAAATGCATCACCCGTTCTTGCTGATGTACTCGATGTGGTCACTATATAAAAATCACAAAAAAGATGATGAAAAATTCCAGTTTCTTATAGGTTCAATAGACAAGGTCATTTCAGCCTTGGAAGCTAGGCCAATTACATCTTGACCGTGAGAGTAAAGCAGCAAACTCCAGCACCCTGCATAATGATTAACTATGTCATTAATTCCATTCAAGTTGAATATCACATTCATGAAAGCCTCCCTTTTCCTAGTACACATTTTAGGTTGTGTAAAGTGGGGGGTGGAAATCCATCTTCCAGAAAGCAAATCTTGACTATGTTTAGGCAAGTTGAAAACAATCCAGACACCTTCCTATCGTCAATGACAAGATTGAAAGATGCCTTCAACCATTATAGTTGACCCTTGAGCAACCTGGGTGTGAACTGCGTGAGTCCACTTATACCCTGATTTTTTTTCAATAAATACTGTAAATGTATATTCTCTCCCTTATGATTTTCTTAACATTGTCTCTTCTCTAGCTTACTTTATTGTAAAAATACAGTCCATAGTACATACAGCATACAAAATGTATGTTAATCAACTGTTTATGTTATCAGGAAGGCTTCGGGTCAACAGCAGGGTATTAGTTAAGTTTTGGGGAGTCAAAAGTTATACATGCATTTTCAACTACAAGTGGGGTTTGGCATCTTGTTGTTCAAGGGTCAACTGTATTTCACATTTAAGGTTCTTCGTAATTATAAACCATATATGGCTTAGTAGTAATAGCTTAAGCTGAAAAAAAAAGAAGAGCTTAGGCTGCACATTCCCTAGTTTAAATCCCAGCAATATTACTTGTTATGCTGTCTGTGTCTCAGCTTCATCATTTATAAAGTGAATATTATACTAGTAAAGTCCGTTCTGCTATAATATATCTTTGCCTTCAGTTACCTTCAACAGAATTATTCAAGAGGAGGATAATGTAAGAATTGTGTGGAAAGTATGTTGGTTCATATGTAATTTATTCCAACAGAATTAAAGAGAAATACTTAGCAACAGATAAAGATCTTTTTTAAAAACATGAATATTTACAGAAATGCTTTCCTTTAATGCAACTAGTGCCTGGTCTAATGACTACAAGAACTATGCTTTTCCACCAGGCTAAGTATCTGACAATCTGCAAGTACAGATGAAGAAACTGCTAAGACATTCCCCCTGCATTAAAACAATGCAGTAATGAAGAAAGCCACACCTGGACCAGATTTTTAGTACTGATAGAAATGTCTGCCTCCATCTCAATGAAGGAAGAAGTCAAAGCTCCAGGGTTAGGACCACAAAAGTGATTGATGCTAATGTGAAAATAACAATAGAGATTTAACCTTGCTAGTATTTTCATTATGGTTATTACTGATTCTTTTAGTATTCTGGTTACAAAATTCCACAGGTTTTGAATGGCCCACCCTAATCCTATTTTTTCCCCAGTAAGCCCTGTTATTTTTAGCCCTGTTATTTTTTTGCAAAACAGAAGGCATTTTGTCAGAAGACCTATGCCTACTTAGTAATAGTAAGAATTGTGAGAATTAAATTGGGTTAATACACATGTCAAACAGAATCTGGTATGCAATAAATCTTAGCTATTGCTAGTATATATTATAACTTAAAATAATGAATTAACTACAATTCAAAATCATATAAATCATCAATCTATTTTTCCCCACCTCAAGAGCCATAGATCACATCACCATCACTGAATAAAAACTAACCCCCCTCCCCGAAAAAACCCTGAAAATAGATTAAGAACCATTAAGTTCACCATTAAGTTCACCAAATGTGTTAGTAAACTAACAAAATACCCACTCACACTTCTGGCCAAAGGTGATGCCTCGGCCACCAACTGATACCTACAGTCAGGAAAATTATTCTGAAGTGCTTTGGACTTCGTGTCTGTCTGATGTCTGTTAATTTCACAGCAATTTGACCTAAGTAAAGTGGTGATAATTTTAATCATTTCATAATACATAATTTTCTTTATTTTCTCCATTTTAGATAACAATGAGCTTCATTGTTTCTAGAAAATACATGTCAACATCCCATTTGAAAGTGATTATTGCAGTCCTATCAGGATCAACTTTTTTGTTTGTTTCATGTACTAACATTAAATCAACATTTTCTTAAAATGCTTTATGGTAAAAATGCTGCTTATATATACATTCATTTATAAGCTCTAAGATATGATGATTTTTATTCAGATTACTGAAGCCCAAAGATCATAAAGACTGGATTCAACTAGGAACTATATACAGGATTTAAGATATTTATTTATATTACTTGATGAAAAAAGTTTTCACTAGAAACAATAAAATCCAAACACTTCATCAGAGGTCTAATTATTTCAAACTCCCATAGCTTTAAGAGATTTACAGTCATACACCACTTAACTGTCAGGTATATTCCAAGAAACGTGTATGCAGGCAATTTCGCCACTGGGCAAACATCATGAGACCATACTTACACAAGCCCAGGTGGTATAACCTGCTCACACCTAGCGTGTATGGTACAGCCTAATGCTCTGTAGGAGAGGGAAAATAATTTTCCTTCTACCCCTCCATGTTCTTGTCTGAGACATCCCTGTAATAAAAGATGGGTTAACAGGAGAAAAACACAAGTTTAATAACATGTATGCCTCCTGTATGCATGGGAGAGACCCAGGAAAACTGAGTAACTCAGCAAAATGGCTGAAGGCACCATCTCAAATACCGTCTTCAGCTGAAGGCAAAAGATGATGTGGGGAGGGAGATCAGTTACAAGAGGTGACCAGGAAAAGCCCAGGAAACCAAAGTAAGGCTGTTATGCAGATTTAAGTCTTCTCGAAGTTTTAAAGTTTCCCACATTGATAATAGTTACTAGACAAAAGGCCATCCCCTCCTCCTGGCACAGAGAGCCTTACAAATGAAGAGTTCCCTTACTTTAAGAGGTCACTGGAGGGGATAGGAATTTTTCAGCTCCATTGCAATTTTATGGGACCACCAACTTATTTATGGTCCACTTGTCAACCAAAACATCATTATGTAGCACATGACTGTACTATAGTTTATAAATAAAAATACCACTCCAATGAAGTCATTATTCATTCAGCAAAGATCTTACTAGGCAGAGAAAACCTTTTTTAGTTCTCAAGCAATAGATTTATCTCTAACAAATGTAGCTAATCAAGATCTCAATGGTTTTTCATCTTTCTATAAGAATATATATAGAAAATTCATCCCCACGTCTCTCTCTAAAACTGCAATTTTTATGGAAGATAAATTACTAAAAGACTGATGGGATAAGTGATGAATAGAACTCTGAGAAACAAATGCAAAGACCCAGGGGCAATAGAGACAACAAAACTTAGAGCATGGACATCAGATACTTAGATAACCTTATAATAATAAGAAGTCACTTGAAGTTTATAGAGTAAAACTTCACTCTATAAAATCCCTAATATGCAAGCCTCTAAAACCTCCAGCAACAAGAAATTCTCTACTTCACAAAGCACATTTCAATCACATATATTAATCCTGGATAACACAATTAAACCTTTGAGGAGTCAAAAAAGACACATAAGCCCTGGCTGGTGTGGCTCAGTGGACTGAGTGCCAGCCTTCAAACCAAAGGGTCACCAGTTCGATTCCCAGTCAGGGCACATGCCTGGATTGCAGGCTAGGTCTCCAGTTAGAGGCGTGTGAGAGGCAACCAATCAATGTTTCTCTCGCACATCAATGTACATCAATGTTTCTCTTTCTCCCTTCCTCCCCCCCCCTAAAAATAAATAATCTTTAAAAACAACAACAAAAAAAAATCAGTAACAAAAAAGTATCCTGGATGTTTCCTTTAAAGTACAGAAAAACTATTAAAAACATCTTAAAGAATGTGTTAAAAAGAGATACTTCATAATATAAAAATACACTACTAGATTAGTTCAGATAGGTCAGTATAAGAAACAAAAAGCTTACTTAGTTTCCTTGTGTATTAATTCACAAACAGAAAAAAAAAATCTGTTTTTTTCCAACTCCCAAACGATTTCTCCATTTAAAAGGAACCAATTCAAATGGAAACAAAACTGTATACCCACAGAAGCCTAAATCATCAATTCTATTACTTCTAAGAAATTATAAGGTTTCCAAAATCCACCAATTCACCCAAATTTCTTCTAATTATCAACACTAATAAATAATCTTACAATATCTACTCATAATCCATGTAAATTTCATACACTTTGAAATATGTATTCCTCTTCTGGAAATTTCAATGCACAAAATGCCTACAGAAGCACTTTGACAGCAAAAAAAAAAGATTACTCAAAAATAATTCATCTCCTCATACACTGGAAACTACAGAACTGTGATGAAAGATATTAAGGAAGACCTACATAAATGGAAAGACGATCCATATTCATGGACTGTAGAACTCAGTATTCCCCCAAAGTGATCTATGGAGTCAACCCCTCCCCCTTAAAATCCCAGCCTGTTGGGTTTTGTTTTTTTTTTACAGTAATTGACAAGCTAATCCTACAATTCACATGGAAATGCAAAGCACCTAGAATAGAAAAAACAACTTTGAAAAAGAACATGGAGAACATACATCCCTATTTGGAAACTTACTACAAACAGGGATCAAGGCGGTCTGGTAGTGGTACAAGAACTGACATACAGATTAATAGAAGAGAAGAGTCCATCCAGATAAAGCCCTACACTTCCAGTCACCTGATTTAGGACAACGGTGCCAAGGCAACTCAATGGGAAGAGCCCTGTGTAACACACAGCAGTGAGACAACCGGACACCTACACACAAGGGGATGGGTGTAGGCCCTTACCTGACCATTCACTCACCGCAGACAAAAATTAACTCAAAATGGACCACAGGCCTCAATGTATGAGTTAAAAACTAAAAAATCTTGAACACAGGATGTAAATGTTCTAAAATTAGATTGTGGTAATGTGTGCACAACTCTGTAAACTCACTAAAAATCACTGAATTGTAAACTTAAAATAAGTTATGCTACGTTTTAACTCCATAAAGATGTTTAAAAAGAAGTCACTTGTAAAAAATCACAATGGCTGTCAAATAAATTCCAAAAACTACATAGTATATTGCAGGGCCAATAAGCTAGTAATACCTATATAGAAACAAACAAAAAATTCTAAGGTTGAAACAATGAATCCACTACCTAAAACAGCCAATAGTTAAAACAGCATTTAATGTCCCACACTTTTTAACTGATGGGGGGGAGGGTGGAAAAGGGAAAAAGAGAGAGTCAGACACACATCAATTTGTTGTCTCCCTTATTGATGCATTCATTGGTTGATTCTTGTATGTGCCCTGACCAGGAATCCAACCCACAACCTTGGAATATAGGGACAATACTCTAATCAACTGAGCTGCCTGGCCAGGGCCTGCCACACATTGCTCTAAGTGCTTTACAAGTGTTGTATTCCTTTAATCCTTGCTACGATGTGGTTTCTCCTATTGTACAGATGGGGAAACCAAGACACAAAGAAGTTAAAAAAAAAAAAAAAAAAAAACTTGTTCAAGATCACAAAAGAGTTTTGGGGTAATGAATCTCTTTTCCTCTTTACACAAATACCATTAGCCTATTATATTGTTATGCTACTGAAAAGGAAACTAGTGGACATCACGGTTGCCTATCCAGAGTCCATTCACCCCTTCCATGTCTTACCCAGGTCTTTATCAGTGTCTCCACCCCTCCCCATAGAGTCTGGTACTTCAGAGAAACTGACCCATCCTTAGGTAGCAGTTGGCCCAGGTTTGCTTAAGCCAATGAGCACATTTCAGTGGCCACAGTCATTTTGTCCCAAGGTACAATCAAGACTCTGGTTTGAAATGTTCAGACAGAGTCTCTCTCTCTCTCAACTGCCACTGGCAGCCATTCTGCAACCATGAGAGGAACATCAACAGATTAAAGGTGACATCACAGAAAGCAGAACAGAAATGGAAAGAAACTGGTCTTTAATATTATTTTGTTTCTGTAAGTTTTGCCCTACCTTTGACGTCCAAATAAATAAGCCTGTAAATCTTTTTTACTGTGTTTAAAACCAGTTTCAAGTTTTCTACTACTTACAACATGAAGTACAAATTGATTTAGGGGGAACCCATGAAGTATGTTTCTAGAAGGGATTACTTGTAACCCTTGATGGCACACATCAGAATAAAAACACGTTCAATGATTATCTTTTTAATTAAGGTTCATATAAAGGCTTGAAAAGTCATTATATGTGATTTTATGTCCCACATAATACTATATTAAGATGACATTTTTTCATTTTAAAATCTAGGTTTCTCATTCCTGAGAAATCAAAAGGCATTATACCATTGGGCCCCGTTACTATCGGACAGCAATCAGCTGGACTGAAATAGCAGCTGCCCCTTTAAGTCGACAAGTACACCCTGTGCACAGTCAACGCTTGCAGAGGCCTTGTGTGATGGGCTCCACGCCTACAGGTATTAAGACGTTGCTCCACTGATATTCAGCAGGACCTATCTCGAATGCCATACAGTGAGTACAGCGGCCCCCCCTTATCCATGGGAAGTGTGTTCCAAGGCTTCTAGGAGATGACTGAAACCAGCAATAACACTGAATGCTATATATACTACGGTTTTTTCCTACACTACTTTTCTCTTTAAACTATTTTTGCATTTGGGGGCCATTATTAAGTAAAATAAGGGTTACTTGAACACAAGCACTGCCATACCGCGACTAATAACCGAGACAGCTACTAAGTGACTAATGGGTAGGAGCTGAAGCTTATGAATTGTTTATTTCTGGAATTTCCCATTTATTATTTTCAGGCCATGAGTGACTGCAGTTAAGTAAAACTACAGAAAGTGAAACTGAATAAGGAGGGGACTACTATAATGAAAAATTATATTCTATCTTTTAAGCTTCAACATTTTAATTAAAATCTTATACTTTCAAGCAAAAAAAAAAAAAAAAACCATGAAAACATGTATTTGTCACCAAACCATAGGAATTACTATTCTTGAATTAAATCGAATTGAATAATACTTTTAAAGCCCTGATGGAAGACTTAAATTCAGCATCAAGTTCCTGAAAACGTCAATACATTAATTATTCTGGGTCCTGAAGTTTGACAAATAACTTTAACATACAGATGAAGACAAAAATAAAGTGGTTATGAAGTGCAACCAGTAAAATGTAAAAGTTGACCAGAAGTTTGAATTACTTGAATACACAGGTGTACTATTAATCAAAATTTATCTGTAAAAGACTTGCAAAAGAAATTACAGGAAGGGTGGTAAATTTCAAAGGAATTTATGGCAGAGTAAATTCAGGCCATATTAACAAAATTGGGAGGCAGAGCTCTCTAAAAGAAAAAGAACTTTCAAGTTATATGTCTCCACCACTAATTTAGACAATTTTGGGGAATGGGAAGTTGCTTAATATTAACAGCACAACTTTATTGTTTCAAGTAGTTAATATGTAATCAGTAAAACACCATCAGCAGAACATAATCTATTTTAATAAAATGCCTGAGAAACAGACGAGAGTTGCAAAGCTATAAAAAATAGCGTGAATTCCCCAATGAAAAGTCCAGTGAGGACAGGACAGAAGAGGAGCACAGAGGCAGACTCAACGACATTGGCAAAGTACTGGTTAGGTCAGGCGGGAGGTCCACGGGGCTTCTGTTTTTGTAGCACTTCACTACTTAGTCATGTTACATGTTCTTTTGTCTGTACCTTATTATTCACAATTTTAGAAATTTTTATCCAATGTACTGACTGTAAAAAAAGTTAATGACCAACTTTCCACATCTACATTCTGAGTGAAAAAAAAACAAATGACCAAATGGTTTCTTACTTTTAAGGTCTTTTTTAAAGCTTTTTTTTCAAAGCTATTTGAATGTTCAATGAGAAATTAAATGTACTAATGGGAGGTTTCACCAGTAATACTTAGCAGAACCAATGATTTTTGTGCCCCTACAGTGGGGAAAGCTATACCTAAACTATAAATACCTGCTTAGAGGAGCCAACAATTCTCCATCGACTCGAGAGGCAGATACATTCCTAGAAAGGCTGCCACTCTCAGAATCATCAAATTGTGGGCAATCTACTTAACCTTTGTGTCAGTTTTCTTATCTATAAAATGAGACACAGGCATACCTGTGTAACATCGCAGATTCAGACCACCGCAGTAAAGCCAGTATCACAATAGAGCAGGTTTTAACCATTTTGCTGGTAGAGGGTCTTGCCTTCAATTTGTTTAAAAAAAAACAAAAAAAGTGCAACACCTGTGAAGAGCAATCTATAGCAAAGCACAATAACACAAGGTACACCTGTGTATGTATTTGAGCGTTGTTGAGGGAAGAATTAAAAATCATGTAAAGCACCTGGCCCACTGCCTGGTAAACAGTAACTTTAAAAAAAAAACATCACTTATTGTTACTTAATGCATTCTCTCTGTTGAGTAGAATTAAGGCTAAGACTGGCAACTATCAGTTACGAAATATTTAGGTGCACCTGTATTAACAACACTGAGATGAACTACATGGCCAGATTCCCAGCAGTTTAGCTCCCCATATTTTCTAAAGACTAGCCAAGACCCTAGATATCCACGAAGGATCCTGAAAAGTTCAAGGGAGAATGGAATGAGAGGAACTAATTGTCTCAGCAACTTTCTCTACGTAAGAGAGTGATGGTGATGAGTGGGTTGAACTGAACAGATTTTCCCTCTCCCTCTACCGGGACATCTATGGTCCTGCATAGAGATGTGAAAGACTTAACCAACAACCTTAAAACCTCTACCAGGCCTACCGTGGTGGGCAGCATATAAGCAAACTATTGCTACAGAATTTGGCTTTTCCTCAATGATGAAATGCAAGTGACTCAAAGACCAAGAAGAGTTCAAATCCTCCTCCTTCCAGGGGAATGTTGCATTTCACACACAAACAAGTAATTATGGACTGTATCACTACCACAGATTTGTTTTCATCATCCAAGTTACAAGAGGTTTAGAAGAAGAAAAAAGAAAAGGAAGGTTTTCAAGAGTCTCTGTTTTGAAGTAGAGGAATACATTAATCTACCATTTATCTCCTTGAGACAAACTTAAGTCCCCACATACACAAGATCCAAAAAAATACTGCTAATTGTTGAAGCTGGATGACAGATAACAGGGTTCTTTATATTTTTCTATTTTGTGTGTATTTGAACATTTCCGTAATGTAGAGTTAAAAATACATGGGTGTACGTGTGTTTCTATAGGTGTTTATACACAAGCTCCCAATACAACAAGCTGAACAATTGGATATTTCTCTAGCAAAGTTTTCTTATTCCAGAAGTAAGTGGATTTCGTCAAGCTACTTTCTCATTCTAGAAGTTGTATTGCAGGTGACCAGACTATTAGTAGAGGTGTAGTGAAGGAAATAATTAACTGCCCTGGAATAAAAGGAGTCTAACCTTGAAAACACAGAGGCAACAAGGAAAGGGGCTAAGCAATCGTTACAACCACTGCACATTCATTTTGTCCCAATGTGTCATGTCCTAACGCAGGTGAGCATGTGGAAGAGGAGGAAGTACTTAAAGAATAAAAAGTAATTAAAGTTGATGGGCAACAGAGTTTGGAATAAAGAAATCTAAAAAGCCCCCATTAGAAATAACCATTACTAAGAACAGAAAAGAGCAAAAGGAAAATATTGCACATCCATCTTTTAAAAATGACATTCATAGCTCATAGTAGTATAACCAGCAACTTCCAAAGACCACATATGTTTAACTGCTAGACATGAATTTACAAAAGAAACAAAGATTATACCTGCCAAAATCCTGTTTTCAAGTTGCCATTTAATTTTCACAACATACCCTTAAACTCAGAGCAAAATTTAATATTTGTTAGTTATGCCTAAAATAACACTAGTCAAAATTTAAAACGCTAACTTTACAGTAATCTTTCTCCGGCCCTATGAACAAAAATTATGTTCAAAACTTACATGGGAAACTATAACCTAGGCAGACTCAAGAAAGTAGTTAGGCAGCCTTACCCATTTACATTATTTCTCAAGTCCAAAAACAAGATCACAAGAATTTATTTAAAATGTCAAAGAGAAATGCAAACTTACTTACACATCCCTCCCCCCAATGTTTATAGAATAAAATTCCTCCACTGGAACCCCCAAAATATTTCCATTAGCAACACTTATTTTCTTAGCACAAAAGTGATCTGTTCAATTTCACAAAAGCTGGAGCACCTTAGTTTTACATAATTTCCCTGAAACTAACAAATACAGGAAATTGTTTCACTTAAGTCAGTAGAATTTTGTGTTTCTACCCATGGAAAAAGCCATCATCAGTCTAGTATGGCACATGGCTCCTCTTTTAATGTCTTGTTCCTCGACCCATTGAAAAGAATATACGCTTTTAAAATAGGCATCTACTCACCAGGTTAAAGACAGTTTCCACGATATCCCTATTGGATACTTCTCCAACTTCAACCAGTCCCGTCAAAACAGCAAATTTCATTCTGATGCCCCTGATAGGGAGCCCTGGTTTCAGGGACAATGCACCCTCTTCAGCTGAGGGTTCTTCTCCTTTCCCTCCACCTCCCCCCTCATCACCTGTTGGTGGCGGGGAAGGGACATTATTGTCCTCACTAGCCATTGCTAGTTCACGGAAAACTCGAGTCACTATGGGACAGCAATCGCTGCACTAGTAATAAGCACACGCAACGCAAAAGGAAAAGGGTCACTCTTCCAAGTTGTGGAGAACCCCCAAAAGCAGTTGAAGTGGAAAGTCCTTGGCGTCGCCCTCCTCCTCTTGGAGAATATTTGTCCAATCTCTCTGCCCGAGGCTGACAACAACGCCAAACCCTATTGGAAGATTAGATAAGCGTTAAATAGGCTAGGTTTTGTTTTAGGGTGCTTTAGGGAGAGAAGGGTAATAGTTACGGTGCGTCAAGTAAGTTACCGAAGGGACCCCACCACCAGCCCCCGCTCCTCCCCAGCTCGAGGAGCTGGGTTCAGAGTGAAGGCGGGTGCAGGAGGCTCTGGAGCAGGTTCACTCCTCCCCCACTCTCGCAGGTTCTCGGCGCAAGGCAACCTCTCCTCACAGGTGCACGGAAAAAGAAACTGTCGCTGGGAGAGGAGGGGTCGCAGGAAAGGAAGGGGCCCCAAGCTGCCACAGAGGTAGAAAGTTACTCCTCACCCAGATACTCCGGATCGTCCTCACCCCGCGCCAGGGAGCCGCGAGACGGAGGTGGCTGCGAAGATCCGGGGCAGGAAAAGGCGGGGGAAGGGGGCGGTGATTATTCTCAGCGCTCGGCCCAAGGGGAGGAGTGGAGCACCTCGCGGGCACCTGAGGTTCATCAGGGAGAGGAGGACAGGTGTGTTGTGGCCCGAAGGGCGGGGAGGCCTGGCGCAGACGGCTAGGAGAGAAGGGGATTGAGAGAGGTCAGTGCACCTGGTCGCAGCCTCCAAGTTTCCCTAGTCCGCTCCCCGGGAGTCCGCGGCTGCACAGAACTCCATGGCTTCCTGGTCCGCCCCACCCCTGCGATCAGCCTTTGCAAAAACAGCCGCGGCTGGGGCTACGGACGCCAGGGCTGAGGCTGCTGGTGGGGATGAGGATGCTACTGGCCCAGCTCGCCCCGCCAGGGCTCCCGCGGTTGTCCGGGTGCCCACTAAGGTTGCTCCGCGCCGCCATGACAGCGCCGAAAGCTGCCCGGCGCGGCGTGCGCGTGCGCGAGCGAAGGCGGAGGCTACCGCGCGGCGAGGTGGGGACGCGCGGGCGGCCCGGGGGTCTGGGCAGGGCGGGGACGCTGGGCGCGGACTTGCTGGCTGGACCTCTCGTGAGGCAGCCGAGTGGGCGCGGTGCACACGTCGTACCAGGTGTGTTCCCCGCCCGGCGAGGAAAGACCTTTACCTTCTAAAGCCGGCTCCTCCCCCAACGTGGGGAGGTGCTTTGCTAGTGCTGAACCGGTGATTCTGACGCTCAGAACTCTTGTTGTTACCTTTGGGTCTCCAGGCGCCGAGGGAACCCGCCCCATGTTGCCAGGGTGTTTGTTGGACTTGGAGAAGGACACCTGAGGGACCACTACGAGCCACAGAGGTGGAAGCACTGGAACCAGCTAGGCTGCTGCCCTTGCCTAAGGAGAACGAAGTCCCCACCGCTGACTGCTTTCAGCTGTTGCCCACCCGTCGCGTTCGGGGAAGGCTGGGAAAGAGCTTTCCACTGTGATGCCCGCAGCTGCCACCATTTGGGAGGGGGTGGGCGGGGGATCGCGTCCACGAGGAATGGCAAAGATTCCTTGCTTTGCAGCTGCCGCCCCACCAAACCTTTCGCACATTCTAAGGAAGGAAGGATTCCTGAGACAGCTGCTCCAAACGGCGTGGAGGCAGGGTTAATTTTGCCAGCAGCTCTCCAAAGGGTTGTTTTTTTCCCCTCTCGTGATTTTCCAGCGTTAAAGTTAGGTTCGCCTCCTCGGCTTAGTTTAAAAGATAAATTATATTAGGAATGAAACCAGCACAGATCATAATCTGTGTCCTTCCCCTCCACCCCCACAATTCACAGTAAAGCATTCTTCCTGATGCATTAGTGAAAACCGAACAAGTATGGTGGTTTTTCACCCTTATGACTCTTTGAAGTCATAAGGCCTTTAAAAAAAATAATGTTTAAAATACTGGTAATTACCTAATATGAAAGAGAAGCAAGTGGGAGTCAAAGGTTAGGAAGTACTATGGAGGAGTCAGAAGAAAAAATAAATTACCATATATTGGTTTTAAGGATGAATAGTTTCCTAAAGAAAAGATTATTTGGGATGGGTTTGAAAAATAAACTGAATTTTAACTATCACATGGACATTTGGGAAGAGGAAGGCAACGTGAAAAAAGACAAGCACGAGAGTGTCTTTAGAAAAGTGTTACCTTTTTAAAATACTAAAATGAATTCAGCTGCACCAAATCTCATGCGATTGCAAATGTGTGTTAAAGATTTGGTTTCCATTAAGTGGGTTTAAATACTCCAAAGATGAGGCAAACGTTTTTCTCATGACTTGAATTAGTGATTGGTGCATTGCCAGGGTAAGAGGCAACATCAGTAACTTGCCATTCTTAAATCGAGAAAAACTAAATACCCCAGGTTTATAGTTCAGATGGTTAAATGGCTCAAGTCTGGAATAGAGAGTGTGTTGTGCCTGCAGGAGAGAGGCAATTTTCACTAGACCTTTAACACATCTGTAGGGAGGGAGGGAAAGAGGCTTTAAACAATGGGAGTCTTCTTTTAAACAAAAAAGAAAGAAAAAAAGATTTTACTTATTTTTAGAGATAGGGGAAGGGAGGGAGAAAGAGGGAAGAGATACATCTATTGGTTGCCTTCTGCATGCCCCCAACTGGGGATCTGGCCTGCAACCCAGGCATGTGCCCTGACTAGGAATCGAACTGGTGACCATTAGTCTACCGGACGATGCCCAGCCCACTGAGCATTGGGAGGCTTCTAACAGCATTTTGCTTTCTCAGATTTGACCAAATAGTCTCATCTTGAGTATGTTAATATACCTGGTGTGTAAGTGCTAATAAAGTATTTGTTAAATAAACAAATGCCCTCCATTAAGAAGGAACAGATGATTGTGAGAATGCCTTAAACACAGTGTAGTCACAACTACTCAGTCTAAATGATCTAGGGCTAAGGCTCGTGTCTCTCATGGATTTGCCAACTCACTATTAATAATGTCCTGGTGAAACAAAAGGGGACAGAAGACAATTACAAAAAAAACTTTGTCCACCATATTTTACAATTTTTCAGAATTATTCAACATCATGCTTTACTTTGCCCTTGGTTACAGTAAGACAGTTGGCAAAAATCAGAGGTTCACTGCAGAAGGAAGCATAAGAAAAGTGGAGGGGAAATTTTACTTCTAGCCAAGCCGCAGTTAAAATACAATGGTTGTGTATTGTTTAAGTGTAAAGAATAGAACCATGAAAGTGCTCAACAGTCGAACAGTCTAACAATTATTCAGCTCCTTCATGGAACAATACTTTTAACATTGTACGTACTCAATACATATTTGGATTGAGTTAAAATTCTAAAGATAACTTGCTTTAATTTTTCTGGCCTGAAAACCCTGATTGAGTCTATACAACTACTACCAGTTAGAAGACGGAAGATCTTGGTATATATGGCAATCTTAAAATGGATATACATATCACATATAATAGAAACGTACACTTGAAACCTATATGATCTTATTAAGCAATGTCACCCCAATAAATTTAATTTTAAAATTTGTTTATATTTCCTGGTACTACATTGGGAGTTTTCTAGTCAAAGGTCTTCATATGAACTATCAGTAGATGGGTTTGTAAGGCTGCCTTACTTGTATCCCTCTCTCGTACACTCAACTACGTTTTTAGAGAGAAGGGAAGGGAGGCATAAAGAGATGTGAGAGAGAAACAGATGAGTTGCTGAACCTGCAACCCAGGCATGTGCTTTGATGGGAAATCAAACCGGTGACCTTTTGCTTTGCAGGATGACACCCAAACAACTGAGCCACACTGGTCAGGGCCAGGCTCAAGTTTTCTATCACTATCTAATTTGTATCGCTTTCTAATATTACCATCTTGACAGAATTAAGGACTAGAGGGCTTTCAAAATGTTAGGACTTGACTTCAGCAAACATTCAAACCACAACAGAAAAAAAAAAAAAACTGGATTCAGAACAGGAAGACTGAAGCATAACTCAAAGGAACTCAAGCAAAGAGAATGTAATTTCATGTTGAAATCAAGATTATTGATCTACAAACCCTTACCTACAAAGAAAAGAAAATTTTGATAACAAAGGTGGGACAGGAGCTCTGACTGGTGTGGCTCAGTGGGTTGGGTATTATCCCCCCAAAAAAGTTCACTGGTTCTCATTCTTGGTCAGGGCACATACCTGGGTTGGTGTCAGGTCCCCAGTTAGGGGCATGCAAGAGACCCCCAACTGATCGATGTTTTTCTCCCTCTCTTCCTCCCTCCCTTCTCTAAAAATAAATAAAATATTTAAACAAAGGAAGGATAGCATTTTCTACTAGAAGGAACACCCAACCCACTGAATTGTAACTTCTTGACATTTTGCCCAGGTATGAATTAAATGACTATGCCTACACAATTTGCTATGCATCTAGATATATATCCCTGAATGGGGACTTTTCTTCAAGTTGTTACCATATTTTGCCATATATAGTGCACACATTTTTGCCCAGATTTTTAATGGAAAAATAAGGGTGCCCATTATACATGGGCAGTACTATTTCCATAGTTTTAATTATTTTATTTATGATTATGCATTAAAAGCGTAACTCTAGAAAGCAATAACGATATCTGTATTTAAAAAAATAAATGCCAAAATTCCCTTGTAATACAAAAAACAAGTATCTAAATATAAATAAATTAAAAATCACATTAAAATATTAAAAGATTTTTTTCCTGAAAGTTTGGGCCAAAAATGTGGATGCACATCATACACAGCAAAGTACAATACTCAGCATAGCTTATGATATTACAGGCTGGAAGCTTGTGGCCTTGGCTTGCAGCGCCCTCCTTGTTAGGAAGTCAGACATTGCGTTTACTACCCGTTAAAGTTTACTAATGTTAAATGAAACTGCAAATGTTAGTAACTTTTATTAATAACATTTTTATTGGGCATTAGACTCTGAGAATAATTAGAATTTAAGAGAAAAAGACATTGCCTACTCTTTCAGTTGGAAACTCAAAAGTTTAAAATTAAAAGTCCAAGTGATTGTTCAATATCTAGACATTCAAAATTATCCTTATTAATTTTATTACATTTTAGGCACTTCTAAATTCTTTTTTTTTTTTTTTGGTATGTCACACAAGGTGTAGAGACTCTGAAAAGGGCAAAGTCTCTTCACTTTCAGCAACATGCTAGCTACGGCATATCTTTGAAGACCTAAAATGTTAATGCAGTATTTCCTGTAGTTGACATAAATACAGACTAGACTAGGCTCGTTGATTTGTCTCTTCTGTTTTCCCATCTCTATTTTGTTCTTAAGTGGTATGTAAATAGGTGGCCCATATACTGTGTCCTCTTAGAGTAAAATAATAACGGTGCTTATGAGCACAGTTATGAGCACAGTCATGAGACTTCGATGAAATGTACCGCCACCCCATCCCACCTTTGCGATCTATATAATAAGTGCATATCCCCAGAATGACTGTAAACATAGTCAGCTAAATTCTGAATTACTTGTCCAGGTGTGGTCTATGAAAGGTCAGAGCATCCCCTGAAAATGGTACTCATCAAGAGAGTAGTGGGACTTCACATGAGAAATGAGATACCAGGGAATGGATGGAAGACGGTGAAAGGATTAACCAAAGAGCATTTATGCGCAACCCAGGGACACTGACAACAATGTGGGGATTGACTTGGGGAGTGGAGAGGGTGGGACTGGGTGGAGGTGGGGAAAGGGAGAAAAAGTGGAACAACTGTAACAGCATAAACAATGAAAATAAATAAATTTTTAAAAAAAATTTTAAAGAAATTAGACACCAGGAGATTGACTTCAAGTAGGAGAAGAAATTACGTTTTATAGCCCTCATTTTCTGGGGTTTGACCTTTGAATTGTTTTCTAGCACTCCAAGTAGAGAAAGAAAGATGACTTCTGTAATGTAGAGGCTGGGAGGCGGGGATGGAAGAACTGAGGAGATGTGGTTTAAGGGTACAAACTTGCAACTAGCAGATAAACAAATCCTGGAGAGCTAGTGCGTAGCATAGTAATTGTAATTGACAATACTGTATTATAAACTTTAAAGTTCTCACCACAAAAAAGAATGATACTTACATGATATGATAGAGGTGGTAACCATATTGCAATATATAAATGCATCAAATCAATAGTCTGTACACCTTAAACTTACACGATGTTCTATGTCAATTATATCTAAATATTTTTAAAAAGAAGGAAAGTTTCATGGAGAAAGGAATGCCTTGAATCTTAAAGGACAAGGAACACAGTATGGCTTGAGAAAAGGAGAAAAGGGTGTTTAAGCCAAGATATCACAGTGTGCAAAGACCTAAAGGTGAGAAACATGGGTTCCAGAGCCTGTGGGACCTCAGAGGGGAAATGTGCAATGAACAGTCACCGCTGGAGCTGGAGACACAAATGTGGTGTCATCCACCATAACGAGAAAGATCGCCAGGGCAAGTGTCGAGTTAGGAGAGGGAAAGAAGTGCAGGCTGCGGGGCTTGTGCTAGGCAACAGCATGCCACCCTTCCTGGCCCCAAAGACATCCACATCCTGATCCCTGGAACCTATAACTATATGACCTCAGGGAAAAAGGAGTTTGCCGACGATAAATTGAAGAGCTTGAAATTGGAGACTATCCTGGATTACCTAGGTGGGCCCACTATAAGTAATCACAGGGCCCTTATAAATGAAAGAAAGAGGCAGAAAGGTTAGAGTCAAAGAGAGATTGGAAGGTGCCACACTGATGACTTTGAAGACAAAGGAAAAGGCCACAGGCCAAGGAGTTCACACAGCCTCTAAAAAGTGGAATAGGTAACAAAAGAGATGCTCACCTGCAGCTCCAGAAAGAATGTAGTCCTGCCAATACTTTGATTTTAGCCCAGTGAAACCCATTTTGGACTTCTGTCCTCCAGAACTGTAAGATGATATACATTTGTATCGTTTTAAACACACATACACACACATGGAGGAAAATATATTGCCACCTCTTCATACATGTAGCTAGTCTCAAATATAGAAAATGACATCTTGGCACTGCAATTGCCTAATTCTGTGGGTCTTAGCCTTGGCTTTGCTTTAGAATAACTTAGAACCTTTTATAAATCTCAATGCCCAGGCCAATTAAATCAGAATCTTGAATAGGACTCAGATATCAATATTTTTTACAGCTTCCCAGGTAATTCCAATGTAGGGGCAGGGTTCATAACCACTGAACCAACTTATTTTTATTTAATTCCAGAATACTCCTTTGATGACACATATATAACAGTGAGGTTAATGTTAATAAAAAGAACTGGTGTGAAGATTTTAGTATCACTCATTTAGATTATCGGAAACAACCTAGAGTGTCCCTGCACATTGACAATCTGGACTGTGTATTTCTAGTCCAAAAGCAAGTCTTCTAAACCAGAGAGAGAAGAATGAGAGCTCTTGGTAAAGAAAAGAAAATAACAGACAGTTGCTAGATTTCATGTAAAGGCAACACAGAAATAATGTCAACTTCAAAATGGCTTATTTCTAAAGTAGAATGTGGCTAGTAAACAAGAAATTACCATTTAGAAAAGTGTACTCTAATTTCCAAGATCTAAGTGAGATTACTGGAAATTCTATTATAAGCAACTAAGGAAGAAATAACTGGGAAAAATTATTTTATATTATATAGTAAAATTAAAAGGTTTTACTCTTCTGCTAAATCCAATTTCTCTTAATGGGAAATTGTTAGACAGTTTAACTTTGTGTTCAAGCTTGAGAAAAACAAAATGGTTTTTGCTTATGTCATTTTAACCAGTTGAGAAAAACCCAATATAGAAAGTAACACATAGCAGAACTGATCTAGTTCTAGTCCTATGAGTCATAATCGTAGAAGCTTAGAAGGCAAAGAAAAAAAAAAGAAAGAAAGAAAAACCTATTGAATTGAAGTCCTGGAAAAATGAGGTAAGACTAACTCAAGTGGAAAGAAGTTTAGTAAGCCACCCAAGAGTATAATGCACACTTATTTCAGTCTTTCTGTTTTGTTCTTTATAGGTGGATGAGAATTAGGAATAGAATATAATTTTCTTTTAAATCAATTCTCCATCAACCATTATTAACCAAGGTGGTAGTGTACAAAGTGAACGGAACAAATGAGCAAACAAACTTTGTTTGTTTTTTTTTAGGTTCTCAAATATTTGCTAGGAAACCAAAGTGAATTCACTTTTTCTTTTTAGTACTACTCAATTAATTCTGAATTGTGATAATTCAGACAAGCTAGGTAAATTTTACCTCTTCACAATAGGAAGAATGGACAAAGACAAGAGCCATATCTAAGTTTTCCATTCCAAATCCAAAGATTTGTACAACTGGCTGAGTGAGGAATGAATGAAAGCAAAGAGACCATTTAGGGCAAACCTGAAATAACCTAGGCAGGATGAGTGCTCAAAGGGAAAAGAAGGATTTTTTTTAATCCATGTGTGTAGATAGTTTGTTAAGATATATTTTTTAATTAGAACCAGCAGGACTTGCTGATGTATTGGATGTGAAGAGGTGAAGATGAGGAAAAAGGAGCAATACAAGATGGCTTCTAGATTTTTGATCTGAGCAGTCGGTAGATATGCTATTTACTGAGGTGGAGATGACTGGCATGGAGCTGGAGGAATTGTGGAATCAAGGGGTTGCTTCACTAGCTTGTTAATGGCCTGGCTCCTAAAGGCATTTTAATTTTTTTTGTAATCCGAGGTAGATGATGAAGAAGAGACTCAAGGCCAAGTCTGGGGCTCTTTGAAATGTAAAGGGAGGTACGGGGAGCAGAAGGAGCTATCAAAGGAGGTTAAGAAACGGGAGGCCAATAACTTGACTTGGGTGGAAAAGAGCAGGGAGTCACAGAAGCCAAGGGAGGAAAGAGACTCAAGAAGGAGGAAAGTGATCCGGACATGACTGTGCTTACTCATAACCCTGGTTAATAAGATATCGGCTAATGGAAAATTATGAGACATATCTGTCCTGGTGGCTGCACCTGCGAAAGAAACTGCATCTGTGTCACAGTGACATGCATATGCTCAGTTCTCCCTACCCTCTTTTCCCACAAAACTGTCATTATCGGTCACGGAATTAATGATGGTACATTTGTTATTCCCTACTGTATTTCTCTCTTCTACTTTAAGTAACACCAAAAGGTCTTACATAATTAGAAAAGTAATTCACGTAAATTGTAGAAAGTTTGGAAAATATAGAAAAGTTCAAAAATGAAAATATATATATACATCCATAACTGCAACACCCAGACACACCATCTCTAACATTAGGTGCATATATGTATTCCCACTAAATAAGTGCATATTACAAAATGGAGATCATGCTCAACAAACTGCTTGTAGCCTGCTTTTTTCACTGAGAAACAAGGCATTAACATTTTCCATGTCCATGAATAGGCTTATTTAAATTACATTTATGGGGATAACACTGGTTAATAAAATTATATAGGCTTCAAGTATATAATACTATGATACACCTTCTGTATATTGCATGTATGTTTACCACTCACCATCAAATCTCCTTCTACCACCAGATATTTGACCCCCTTTCCCACCCATTCCTTTTCCCTCTGGTAACCACCATACTTTTGGTCTGTCTAAATAGGCTTTTAAACGTGGCCTTAATGACTGTATGTGGTTACGGTACTGACTAGACTATAATTAACCAATCTTTCCTTGTTCCCAATGTTTTGCTATTATAAACATCGTAAAGTTGTGCACTAGCTAAGAGCACAGGCTTTGACACATAACACATCTGGCTTAAATTCTCCATTTTCTACAGTCATGACTTACTGGCTATGTGCTCTTGAGAAATTATTGAACCAAATTATTGAAGTTTCAGTTTCCTTATCTATAAAATGACTATAACAATAGTACTTTGTAAGGATTACAGATGAAGTACTTAGCATGGCATCCAAAAGCACTTAGTGCTTAATTTTTTTAAAGCTAGTATTGCAATAATTAAAGCATATGTTGTTAAATGACTGTATTTTGAATTTTTGAAAAAATTTATAAAAGTTTTTCTGATCCATTTAGTTAGTTACTGTTCTCTTTACCAGATGGTCAGCATTTGGGACATCCATATAATCTTTGATTCAGTCACAAATTCCATTAGTTTCTTGTACCAAAAGAGGCAATTCTTTGACGAGTTCTTTGCTCACTCAAACCATTAGGAATCCATGAAGCAAAACAATTCAACTGAGTTTTTCAGAATCAGAATCTCAGATGCAATTCTTCCAGATCACAAACAAAAGTACTAATCTGTTAAAATATATCAGAAAGAATCTAAGACTAAACACTACAGACTGGTACAAACTCCTGCTCTGCCTGCTCTGCCTGCTCTGCTCCTATGGTCGCCTACTTCCTCTCTGCCCCCTTTTTGTAGGTGGTGAAAGGAGAGAAGGCTAAGCAAAGTTCATTCGGCGTCTAGGAAGCTGAAGAATCGAGTTACTAAATTCCATCTTGCCTAATACAACAGCCCCATCACCCTAGACCCTCCTTTAGCACACTCCAGCTGCTCACAGACTACACTAGGTTTCCAACCTCCCCAAAGCCTTTTCCTCCTGTGTCAACAAAGAATTATTCTGACTTTCTTTGTAATAAGATAAGTTCCCACGTATGTCTTGGTTACCTTTTTATCACTGAAAATTCCTTCAGCGTTCCTACATGTAAGCTATTTGAATCAAAAGTTTTGGGCAGAAGTTTTGGACAAAAGCAGAAGCAGCCAGACACCCTCTCCACTCTATCTCCACTCCCTAAAAAACCTCTGTTTTGTGGATTGTGGGTTGTCTACTGTGATCTCTTTCTGCTGGGTTTCTAGTGTGCAATGTAAAGTAGAGAAAGTGGAGGTACTGTGTTTACATGGTCTTTATTTCTATTTACCAAATTTCTTAGTGGGGTTTGCAAAGTTTTGTTTTCTTTGGTTTTTTTTTTTCCTTCACTGCTGCACCTGTCAATCCAACTCTAAGCATCAGCCAAAGAGCAATAAGGAGTGAAGCCAGTTTCTGATGGGGGAAGTGGGAGGGGTACCCATCAAACTGGTTTGACTTCCTGAAGATGACTGAATGACTGATTACCCCAGTTTTAGAAAAAAAAATGGAACATACAAAATGACATCAATGTTTGGATTTCCAAACACTGAAATGGAACTTGAGGGCTTGCAAACATCTACAAATATACTTTTCACTTTTAACCATTTTAGGACTGCCAAGTAGACACAGCTTTAGAGAGCTGCATTGTACTTACCAACATTACAGTCTATTGCACCCTCTTGGATTGAAAAAATTATTATGTCTCCGAACACCTAAACCAATTGCTGGGTCATTGTGACAGGGAAGAAAATGAGTCTCCTGGGTTAAATATAAGGTGCTGAATCCGGGGCCTGTGAGTCTATACAATTTAAGTGCTGGCATTTTGCTTCCCAATTTAGTAAAAACCAGAACAAAGGGCATACTTAAACATTCTTCCTGCAGGTCCCTAGTCATTTCAATTAATGAAAAAAAGAGAGAGTTTAATCCTATATGAGACCATTTCCTACACTCATTTAATGCTCCTAAATTTCAAATTCATCATAAAACAGAGCTAATAATACCTACCACATAGGATTGTTCTATGGATCAAGTGAGAAAAGGATTACACTAGATTTGATCATGACTTTAAAAAGAAAGTTTTAATATTTATAATGAACCTATAATATGATAAAAATAATTTTTCTTTAAGAATCACACAAACTGTATAACTTAGTGTTTTTCTTAACCATTGGAGCATTAGAAATAAATGCCCTCACACTTTGGAAAGATACAAATGATTCCTATCTTCAGAGTCACTTTTAACTGTCCCTCCTTTTCACATCCAAATGTTCTCTGTCAATGGAAAATGGACCAGAGAAGGGAGTACAGGTATACTATCAGAATGAGTTGGAGAGGAAAGGGTCCCCGAAAGAAGGAAGATGACACTGTTGAATGCAAAGATAGGTTGGGAAGGATGAGGACTGATCAAAGCCCATTGGTTTTTCCGGTGGTCAGGGGGAAACTTCAACAGAACTGCCTCAATTAAGTGATAAGGAAAGCCAGATTCCTGTAGGTTTGAAAATGAGTGGGTAATGACAAATGGCTGGAAGAGGATGGACCCCATTTCTGGGAAGTGCATTCCTTCAGGGTTGACCTGCAGTCCAGCATGGCTTCCACAGTCTGGGCTTCTGCTGAGCCCTACACCAGTGATATCCCATTTACGGATGTTGTTCCCATTACGACCTGAGTCCACTGTAAACTACTCTGAAATCCCATGGTCTCTTCCCAATTGCTCCAGCTTAATGTGTTCTGCGTTGCCTTGAAGCCAGTAACATGTAAGCTGTAATTTTCTGACAGCACTTAACACATTTAGCTTAGTATTCAAGTTAGGTAGATGTAGGATTTCCTTTATAAGTTTTTAAGGAATAAACCAATTTTAACAAATACTAAAGCCTACTTTTCATATTAAGATACTACCTATTCAAATGGGTAATAGGTGTGTAGATACAGACAAGGAATTTTAAGTCAGGAAAATTAAATCAAGGGACTTTAGAGTTTCAATTTAATCCAAAAAACACGGTGGGAGAAAAAGGGGGTTCTATGCAAAGCACACTCACAAGGAGACCTGACCATAAATTCCTAACTGGGCAGCCTTGGTGGGTGCCCCCTGCCCCAGGCCTAAAGGAAGCCCTGCCCATTGCTGCTGTGCATTGAGGTTAACACAGCTTTAGAATGTCCCCTTTCAGACCCCTCTTTCTAAAGGGGACCACCCTGAAAACAGCACATAATCTTAACTATAATGTAATCTGATCCCTGCCTTGCTTTCTCCCACCTTCATGTCAGCTTTCTTACTTTCAGAAAAGAAACTGCAGAACTGTTACTCTGTAGAACATTTGAGAGCTTGCTCCGTAGGATATAATGCCAGTCTGCCTCAAATGAACTCTTACAAAACTTCTCTACAGGTCTGCATGTTTCCTACCTTGACAGCCTTTACTGAAAGCCTTCTATGTGCAAACCACTGTGCCCTCAAGGAATTTAAGGCCTAATGTGGGGGGGTTAGCAAATATTTTCTATAAATAATCAGATAGCAAATATTTTTGACTTTTGCCCTGGCCAGCGTGGCTCGGTTGGTTTAGCATCACACCACATGGCAAAGGGTTACCCACTCGATTCCCAGTTGGGGCATGTGCCAGGGTTACAGGTTCAGTCCTTGGTCAGGGTGCATGAGAGAGGAACCCAATGGATGCTTTTCTCCCCTGTTCCCTCCTTTCCCCTCTCTCTAAAAACTAAATAAATAAATATTTTAAAAATATATGTTTTTTCCTGGCTGGTGTGGCTCAGTGGATTGTGTGCTGGCCTGAGAACCAAAGGGTCACTGGGTCGATTCCCAGTCAGGGCAGATGCCTGGGTTGTAGGCCAGGTCCCTAGTAGGGGGCACAAGAGAAGCAACCACACATTGATGTTTCTTTCTCTCTTCTTCCTCCCTTCCCCTCTCTCTAAAAATAAATAAATAAATGAAATTTTAAAAAATATATTCAAAAAAAGTTTATGTTTTGTTGACATATACTATGTAGTTAGGCCTAATGTGGTTGCGTCTGTACTGAACATATACTTTTTTTCTTGTCATTATTTCCTAAACAATACAGTGTAACTATTTACATAGCATTTGCATTGTGCTAGGTATTATAAGTAATCTAGAGATGATTTGAAACAGGAGGATATGCATAGGTTTATAATGGTTCATAATACGACATAACACCATTTTACATAAGGGAGTTGAGAATCCTCGGATTTTGATATGTGAGGGGGTCCTGGAACTAATCCTCCCTGGACTCTGAGGGACAACTGTACATATACAAAGAGAGAAGCTAAGCAAATGTGATAAAATATTAACAATTGAAGACTAGGTGAAGGGTATATGGATGTTCAGTATACTATTTTTTTAACTGTTCTGTAGGTTTGAAATTTTTCAAAATAAATTTTGGGAAATTTTTAAAGGAGAGCTAAAACAAACAAAAACCACATATCAGTGATAACTGTACATTCTGTAAATTTTGTACAATTTACATTTTTGAAGTCAGGAGATCAGTGTCCCAATATATGGGGTAGATAAAATGTAGGTTAATAATAATAATTAATAATACAATAAGTAAATAAATAATACAAGAATAAACTGCTTTGTGTACTCACCACTGCAAACCTACGTTTGCCTACCCCTGTATGTTCAATAAGGTTTATAATCAATTTCAAATATCATTGATCTAAAATACTCCAAGACAGTTCCATCCAGGCAGGGAATTGTTTGTGGGTAACTTTAATTTTATTTCAGTATGTCTTGTCATATTTTTTAACTTTGCTGTAAATTAACTGTATTACTCCTATAATCAGAGCAAGTGGCTCTTTTAAGCCCTTGAAATATTCATCTCTTCTATACTATAATTACAAACGAAGAAAAACAATTAAGATCATTAATTTAAAAAAACTGAGTACACATAATGCAAGAATGATTATTGCCCAAATTTCATTCTCTGCAGCACTCTTGCTCACCCAGCTTAGGCAGTCACTCATTCATTTGTTTATTCATCAGTAAAATACTATCAGGCCCGGGGTTATATTTACACAATTCCAGCGACTGCCATTCACACAGAATACTCACATGGACCGGCCATCCCTGGAGTGTATGAGACTTAGGCACTAAGCAAGTATCAGTCCAGGCACTTTGTAAGCCCAGAGGTAGAAAAAAAAAGCAAACAAAGCAGTTGTTACACTGTATTATAATTTCATGTTTCATTATTTCCCGTAGTCTAAATTATAATTTCATGTTTCATTATTTCCCGTAGTCTAATGTGAACCCTGGGAGGCCAGGAACCACATTCAAGGGTGCGCAATCCAACAGGCCGCATGTGGCCAGGATGGCTATGAATGTGGCCCAACCCAAAATCGTAAATTTTCTTAAAACCTTTTTTTTGGTCTTCATTACTGTTTGTGTATTTAATGTATGACCCAAGACAACTCTTCTTCCAGTGTAGCCCAGAGATGCCAAAAGGTTGGACACCCCTGATAGATGGTAAGTTAGATTTCTGAAGGAGGTGATAACTAATGAGTTTACCAAGCAGAAGAAATGTAGAATCAAAGAGGATTTTGCCAGAAAAATAAAAATAAGTGGGAAGGCAAAAGAGGTCTGTGTATGAATGAAAAGTTCTGTTTGTCTGGGAGAGAGAACAAGAGTAAAGGAAAGGAGAGAGACCCATCTTAAAGGGATTTGTGAGTGACAATAAAGAATTTTTAAAAAAAATTTTATGGTATTTTTTTTTCATTGCCTTTTAGGCCCCTTATACCCCCTCCCCCCAGCAATCAGCACACTGTTGTCCTTGTCCATGAATCCTTTTTCCTTTTTGCTCAGTCTTCCCACCCTCTAACCTCTCTCCACCCCCAACTAGCTGTCATCCTGCTGTCCATCTGAGTCTGTCCGGGAAAAGAGTTTTAAGGAGGCGATCAGATTTAAGGAGGCTTTTTCACACTGTGCATTCCCAAACCAGACACTGGCCAAAAGGCAAGTTCTTACAGAACACAGGGAACCTTGTTTAGAAGCTAAAGCCTAAAACGAAAGGTACATAACTTGTCTCTGTAGTAGACTGAATTTAGATGGGGGGGAAAAACCTTAATTTTTTTCTCATGTAATTGAAATTTAGGAATTCCTCCAGCTATAAAAGTAGGCAATAAATCACAGTACTGCTAACAGTATCTGTGACTTTACAACCAATAGAAATCAGGTATTTTCATAATACCTTCCAGTTATTATAGACATCTCAAAATATTGTTTTCACCACAGTGAAATCATAGTAGTTATTACACCTGCTGCTAGACCTTATTATTAACAGATTAATAAAGAAATACCTAAATTGCAGTTGTATTGTAAATATCCTGATAACTGCCCTGCGATTATTGTTTCCTGCTTTTTACATGTGAAAACATCCCTCCTTGGAAGGGTTCATTGGCTTTGCCGGTGGACAGACAGGGCTGTGGCACAGCAGGGGCTTGAAACCCCTGCACAGGCTCAAGTTCTCCTGCAATACCTATGATTCCTCTAAAGCACCAGGCCCCCCTCACTGACCCCCACCTACTTTCTCAGTCTCTTCTGCTTCAAATGCCAGTTCTTTTCTCCATCCTCAGCCTAGCAGCTTCAGCTTCACCTCAGGATTCCCTGCACCCACCCTGATCCCCACGCAGGGTGTCCTTTCTTTGTACTGTCGTGACAACCTGCTTTTACCGCAAACATAGTATTTACCACATGGGCCTGCATCCCCCAATTTAGCATTTGAAGTCTTAAATGTCACAAGTGGCCCTGAAACTCCGGGACATGTGGTAGTTTGTCAGTCTGCTCAGGCATGAAGTAGGATTGTTTCTGCTGAGAGGGAGTCACTGAGCCAGTCAGGAGACTGACCACCCGGGGCCCACATTGCTACATGATGTTATTTACTACCCACAACAATGCTATAAGTAAGATTATATTATCCTCATTTTACAGAGGGAGAATTTGATGAAATCACAGATTAGAGTAGAATTAGAGGATCTGGAGATTATTAAAGGTCTTTAGTCACATCTGTTTAAACTACTGTGTTGTTTCTGACTCAACCACAAGGAAGTGAGCCCCCTGAAGGCAAGGACTAGGCCTTAATCTTGGTGCCCCTCGGGCACATAATGGGCCTGACAGTAAGTGTGTGCTCAGTGAATGGTTTTCTGATTAATGAGAGGAGGAATCCTAAGAATCCTGCCTTCCCTCACTGAAGGGGGCTTTCCTGCAGTTCATACGTAGTCTCTGACTTGATCCCAATGAATTCCCAGCTCCTGGAAAAGCACCTGGCCCACAAAAAGTGAAAGCACTTATTAATTCACTGTCAGACTCTACTTAGATTTGTGCTGGACACCTAGCACACATTTTCTCTTACTGAGGGCTGTCTGTAAATGTCTTGGAACAGTAAAATAGTGTACAAAGTATAAATAATGCCAATTTTATAGATAATTAATAATTATTTTCAGTTTTCAATTTTTATATTCTTTGGAGTAACTTGAACATCACTCTTCCTGATGATTACAGGGAGTTCTTCCTTATAAAATATGGGCAAGGAAATCTATACTTTGATTTGGCTGTTAATCATCTATAAAAACACAACTGGCACGTAGATAAGTGTGTTTTCATATAATCATATTTTTCCTTAGGTCCAAATATAATAAAAATAAAATAATAATCTATTAGCTGTTTAGGCTAATACATCACCTTACAGAATAAAAACAATTGAGGCAGAAATAAATATAATCAAGGAAAACTCTTCATGAAAACTTTTATTAAACTGTGTAATTGACTTTGGCTTAAAATTTGATTTTGAGAGGGATGAAATTTTATGATAGTATTACGTCAAAGAAAGAAGAGTACATCTTTTTTCATGTCTAAAGTGTGTTAAAGTATAAAAAAGTGTCCTATCTCAAAATGCTTTCCTTCCTGAATAGGATCCAGAAATAGGCACATAAGGTTCAAACAGGAAATGTACAAATTTCCACTTTAAAGCTCCTTGCCCTTTTCCCTCATTAGCTTCAGTTGAACTGAGCTTGCTCAGATAGTCACTAATAACTACGTGTCCCATGTATATTTAGAAGCCACCGTGCAGAGGCATTTGTCTTTGCCACTAAGTATGGAGCTTCAGTAGCATTTTAGCAATGCAGTTACTGTTTCTGACATATCACAGAAGCCCAGCTTTGTAAAATTAATCACTTTCACTTTCTAAAAAGAATGAATTTTCATGTCATAACAGATGACAAAAGCATTTGGCACTATTTCTTTTTATATGTTATACAATGAAAGTAAATTTACTAATGATTTTTAAAACAATTTTTATAAATGTATAGATAAAATGTAATAAAAGAAAAACAGCTCCAGTTCTTTGTAAATGTGCTCATACGCTGACACATAGGAACATTTTGTTGAATCCTAACACATACTGAGCCTACATACAAGTGGGGTGAAATAAGGCATCAAAATCATCTCCCGTCAGTGTTCTACCACACCTAAAAAGTCAACAATGAGAGTAGTCATTACAAATTTTCTTTTTTTCCCTTTTTTATTTATTCATGTCTTTTTATTTTTAGAGAGAGGGGAAGGGAGGGAGAAAGAGAGGGAGAGAAACATCAATGTGTGAGACATATATCAATCGGTTTCCTGTTTTATGCCCCCAGCCAGGGACCTGGCCCACAACCCAGGCATACTTTTAGTTCACAGGCCAGCACTCAATCCACTGAGCCACTCCAGCCAGGGCTAACAAGTTTCTTAGCACACAAACATTTTCACTGTGGTAAGGCACCCTGTTAATTTTATCTAGGACTTCATTACTGTCTGTCATCTAGAGGAAACCATGGCCCTGAAGAAAGGCACACATAACAGGTAAGTTTTTATGGAGAAAAAGTTCTGCTACAGAAAAAGGCCCATATCTTGATATCCCAAAGTAGGGACCCACCATAACCAGGGATGACTGCCTCATCATCTTTCTCTACAGCAAGTTCCAATATCAAGGAACTTCCCTTGAGTTGGGAAAGAGGTAAAGAAATTTAGCAGCATTAGTCAAACCTCACACATATGTCTTTCTAAGTGATGATTCTAAAAGAAAAACCCCCAAAATTTCTACCCACAGCACAAAAGAGACAAAGATTTTGTTCAGATCTAAAGAATATTATGATCTTGTAACTAAGCAACATTAAGTAAATTAAGAAAACATTTCCTAAATGTTTTAGTTAGGATGACATCAAACAGAGGCATTCATTTCACTCTCCTTTCCAACACCACCAAAACTAAAGAAGTACAGGGAAAACAGACAGCAGCATCAAAATTTTGGAAGCTGAAAACAAAATAGACCAATGGTAACTGAGTTAGTTCCAAAAAACCTGAATCCCAAGACAGCAGGAAAACTAAAAACCAACTCAATTTATTCTACAGGATCTTCAAAAGACATTAAAAGTGGCAGCAGCAGGAACTTCTGGAACTTGCGGTTAGAAAGACTAGGATAAAAGCAGTTTGATCTCCCTGTTCAAATGAGGAGCAACTGCTCTTTCTCGTGGTTGGTGATAGACATTCATGCTTTGAAGAAAGTAAAACTTAGGTCACTAGAAGTGCCTGGCACAGTTGAGGGGGGTAGGTTTTGTACCCCAAGCAGTGAATTTATCACCTTTATGCATATTGAATACTTATTGCACAGAACCCCATCTCCCTTGCCTCACTTAGTGCTGCCAATGCTAGCAACCAGGCTCTTAACCACCTGGCAGGAGATTAGGTGTCTCTTTCCTGGTGAGTCTAACTCACCAGGTAAACTTGCCCACTCAACTTCCCCTACAATGAAGTATAAGTCACTGAGCCCCATATTCAGTACACTCAATGAGTTTTTTTGTCCATCATGCTTAATCATGGGATTAAGTCCTCATGCTTAATTGTAGGGCTACAGAATCATGTATTACCAGTTATTGAGGGAATCTTCTAAAGTGAAAGATACAGACAAATACAAACAGAAAATAAAAAAGCAACTTGGAAGAATCAGAGACTATTCAGGGAGAAAAAAAAACTTTAAAAAGAAAAAATGTCATTAGTATCTTTAGAGTTAATTTTTTAAAAAAGCATCCATGAAATAACAACAAGATGCCATAAAACAGTAATTCTCAGAAAACAAAAAAGTCCTTGGGATTTAAAAGCTTGTTAGAATTAAAAAACAAACCTTAAAAGGCAGGTTAGAATATAAAGTTGAAGAAAGCATCCCTGAAAGTGGAACAGAAAAAACAGAGATGGGAAATACAGAAAAGATTAGAAAAGCAAAAGAACAGAAAAAGTAGAACAAATGGAAATCAGCAAAATAATTCAAGAAATATTACCAGAGTTTAGAACTTGAGTTTCCAGATTAAAAGAACTCACAAGTGCTCTTTTTCTCTTTCTCCTCCCCACCACCCTCCAGAGCATGCCTGCTTGAATCTTTTTTTCTTTTGCCTTTGTAACTTGTTTCCTTAGCCCAGTTTTTTACGGCTCACTCTTAGGACCTCTGTAACTTTCTAAATAAACTTTCTCTTATAATTTTAGGGGGGAAAAAAGAACCCGCCAAGAGCTGAGGAAAGCCAATGAAGATGGATTCTTAATAAGTCAGCCGTTGTGAAACTTCAGAACACTCGCACAAAGAAATGACTCTACTAGCTTTCAGGGGGGAAAGTAAATAGGCTGGTTGCACACAAAGGATAAGGAACAACAGGTTCAGACTTCTCGACTGCAGCACTAGAAGCAAGAAGATAGGCTTTCAAGAAGCAAGACAAATTCATTAAAAATTCTGAACAAAATGCTTTCCAAAGTAGAATACTCTCCTCAGAAATTATCAATCAAGAATGAGGACTGAGCCCTGACCAGGGTGGCTCAGTTGCTTGGCCGTCATCCTGCAGAGCTAAAGGTCGCAGGTTTGATTCCCTATCAGGGAACATGCCCAGGGTTCAGGTTCAGTACCCCAGTTGGGGTGTGTATAAGAGGCAATCAACCAATGTGGTACTTCTCTCTCACATCTATGATTTCTCTTCCTCTCTTCCTCCCTTCCCTTCTCTCTAAAAAATAACTTTTTTAAAATACTACACTTACTAGCAAAAGAAACTTTTTTAAAAAATGAGGATTGATCAAAGATCTTTCCAGACATTCAAGGCCTCAAAGAATTTATTTCCCATGTATCTTTTCTTAAGAAGTGACTAGAGGATGTACTTTACCAGAAACAGAGATTAAACCAAGAAAGATAAAGATGTGCTGTACAGGGAGTTAGAGCTCCAACAGAGAGGAAAGGAAACCCCACATGTCAGCTGTGCCCCACACATGAGGGTAACAGTCCAGGTGGGGCAATACGACCCGAGAATCAGGCATGGTCAGTGCTGTCATCACCAACATCCACTCTGCCACTACTCTGTCATTTAGCCTGAAGACAGAGTGCCTGGGTGAGCCTGACCCGGGTACTTATGTGTGTTTGGCCTGTCTTGACCATGTATTGAAGTTCTGCTCTCCTCTTCATCTGATGACAGTCATTTCACCCCAAAAGATTCTGGCTTGACTTACTTCTAAAACCCGGAGATGGGCCACAGGAGATAAAAGCAGAAACTAAAGAGCAGCGCTCTCTGTCTAACCGCACCGCAGCTGTGTAACCGGTACCGATCCACACTACACCCGTGTCAGAGGGGGGAATTCTGACAAGCTCTCTGCTTCCCAGGAATTACTATAGACAGAGAAAATCTCTTGTGAACTCTCAGAGGAACCGAAGCCAGACTATGACCCAGAGACTCTGTTCAGCGTATTTTTTCCTGATAGCCTTCAACAAGTCGTGACAATATTGCTTTTTCCTTATACAACCGGGTTTGTGATTGCTACTCTAGTTTTCAAAACTAAGTAATATACTCTTTAGGGATATACACACCGATGGCAGGGCTCAGGGGGAAGCAAAGGAATAGAGGACACAAAATCGAACTAGGTGCCTCTTGGGAGAAAGGGATGTGACGGAGAGGGGCACACAGAGCACCAGCACCGATGATGATGTTTCTTCCCCTGGGCGGTGGGTGCACAAATTTATCGTGAGTATTAGAACTATAGATACGTGGCTATTACACTTTATTTAAATTATTTAACTGCATTTTATTAAAAGACCCCTGTATTTTATAACCAACTTTGATTTCAGATCTTAATCAAATCTGAAGTGTTTATAAAACTTCATCTCTCCTGGTGCAACTATTTGTTTCAAATACAAGAAACTAAAAGAAAAAGAAAAACCTCATTTCCCCTGTACTCATGGAACATTCCATCGAAAAGGAAGTCAAATGATATAATATTCCTGCTATGTGGAAGACAGAAAACAATTTTCTCCCAAATAAGCATAATGGAACATGCTTTGCACTGTTTTCTTTTCCATTGACTGGCAATATACTCAGTTACACTGTAAACATAACAATTTAGGAATATTTGCTCAATATGTGTGATAAATCTATAAGCAGCTCTATAATCTATTCAAATAAGCCAATAACATTATTTAATTAGGTAATTTAATAAGGTATATTAAAATCAGAATATTTTAATGTTGCCACTAATTTACTGATCTCAAAATGATTTTACCCTTTTCAAAATACTGAAGTATGTATTCAGATTTACTCATTAAATCAATTAGGGCAATTTTAAGTGAATCTGCTTACCTTTAGTTTTGAGACTAGCTGACAAAATACAGGGATATTTTTGATGTCCCTGTTTGGGATTTTGGTTTCTTTATTCTTAATTCCTAAATTATTGCTGAGGTCAGGTAAAGGAATTTTATAAAGGTTCAAAATAACATGCAAATATTTTTCTAGCCTGGCTAAATATAAACTACAGTTAAGAAAATTTTAATATTCCTCTGAACACATTGCTTCAGGCAAATATCTACTTTTACCTATGCCCAGGGGTTTTCTGATTCAGCACTCATGAAAACTGAAATTTGCCTTATACCTGAAAAATGCTAATTATATCTACTTTTTCTAACATGTATTGCAATTGCAAAGCAAATGTCAATAGAAAACTAAAAATAAGTCAATTGTTCTACTTGGCAGTAGCCTGAGTGCTTTCCATATACAATCCCCTACTGTAAAAAGTGAGGTCTTGCCCTGGCTGGGCGCTGCTGGTTGGAGCATCATCCCTTACATCAAAAGGTTGTGGATCTGATTCTCTGTCAGGGCACATACCTAAACTGCAGGTTTGATCCCTGGTTGGGGAGTGTATGGGAGGCTCTTAAGTTCCAGGTGTCTTGCAGCTCTTCCATAGGATTTTATGACACCTGCAAGTAGATATCAAATTTCTCCCTAAATTTACCTTTTTCCTACCCTAATGCCCTGAGTTCGCTCAATGATTCCACAACCCTTATCACCCCTCCCCGGATATACTCTAGAGGGTCAATATGCATAAAGATAGCACCCAGAACTCATGAAAATAAATGTTCTAGATATAGTCTGGGTACTGAGTTCCATGTTCCTAGTACTCCATCGGCCTTGTATTAGTTATCTATCACGCATAACAAATTACTCCCAAATTTAACAGTTTAAAACAGCATCAAATACTTATTAGCTCACAATTTCACAAGTCAGGAACTCAGAAAAGACTTAGCTGAATGATTCTGGCTTGGGGTTTCTCATGAAGGTGCAATAAAGTCATCCACCAGGGCTGTAGTCACCTCAAGATTCAACTGGGGCTGAAGAATCTCTTTTAAGCTCATTCATGTGGTTGCTGGCAGGCTTAACTTTCTCATGGGATACTGAATAGAGCCTTAGTTCCTCATCACACCACGTGGGCCTCTCCACATAGGACTGTTTCCATCATGATGCATCATGACAGCTTGCTCACTCTAGGGGAAGTAATCTCAGGGAGGGAGGGAGGGAGAGAAGCCACAATTTTTTTATAATATTGTACAGTTTCAAAAGATGTATGCCATCACTTCTGCCATATTCTGTTTGTTAGAATTGAGTCGCCAGGTTTAGCCCGCAGGATTACACATAGACATTGAACATCACAAGGCAGGAAGCATTGGGGGGCTATCTTAGAAGCTGCCTACTTCAGTTGTGGACACCATCTTTCTATAAATGCAGCCTAAGATTGCATGATGGTTTTATGCCAAAGGTTCATGTTGAGCTTCTGGTCAATTAAAACACAAAAAGTTTGTTTTACAAGACCACTGATTTTATATGTAATCCTTTGAAACTTGGGGCAGAAAATATCTCTGGTATTTTCTTTCACTTGCCTCTAATACATTTTTTTTTAATTACCTCTTTTATCTTATAATTTAAACACCTATTGAGATAATAAGGAGTCTGTTAAGACATTTCAATATTGACCAATTTACTTTTCAGTAACTTCTGCTATATCCCCTAAGAACTAGGGGGTTGAAAGTAGTACCATGAGCAAATGCAATACCTTGTTAAGCCTTAGAGATCTCCTATAAAACTTGATAAACATTCTTTATTAAATTAATTGATGATAACTATAAATGAACCAATGTCTGTGTTGGTCTCTAAGGGCTTTTTCTTTTAAAAAAACTGCTTATTGATACAGAGAGAGAGAGGAAGGGAGAGAAAGAGAGAGCGAGCCATTGATTTGTTGTTCCAGTTGTTTATGCATTCAGTGGTTCACAATTGCATGTGCCCTGAACAGGGATGGAACTCACAACCTTGGTGCATCAGGATGATGTTCTAATCAACTGAGCTACCCGGCCTGGGCTCTAATGGCCCTTTCAATCTGAGTGCCCAAGCTTTGCAGTTAACATCTATAAATTTGTGTACATAAATTTTATTTATTTTTAGAGAAAGGGTAAGGGAGCAAAAAAGGGAGGGACAGAAACATTGATGAGTGAGAAAAACATAGATCGGTTGCCTCTTGCACGCCTCCAACCAGGGAACTGACCCACAACCCAGGCATGTGCCTTGACTGGGAATTGAATTGGCAACCTTTTGCTTTGAGGGAGGACAGCCAACCCACTGAGCCATACCAGTCAGGGCTACTTTCTATTTCTTTGAGTTACTTAAAGTCATTGTTATTTGTGATCAAAAAAAAAATCTCATTTTTCTAACCCAGCTGAAATAAAATTAATATTAGATATAGTCTTCACTTACAGATTTATCCTCTACTTGGCTGCTTTCTAATTAAAGTGTTAGTACACAAAGAGATATACAAATTTTAAATGACACAATCAATAATTTTTAGACTAAAGAGAAACAGACAATTCATTATATTTTAAAAATCAACAATATAAAATTGTTTTTACTGTTATAAATTTTGTCTATTTTACTTTCTAAATAATTTCTTTTCCTTTTATGGAGAAAAGAAAATCTAAAAAAATAAATATGAATGAGATCTTTAAATGTAACTGTGTTGTACTTGGTGTTGCAAAATATGAAACAAATATTTTTAATGATATTTTTAGCAGCATAGATGTGTACTATAAATTAAGGAAGTGTGTTTCAAGTTAGGAACCAGTGAGCTGACTCAGAAATCTATTCAAAATAAAATTGTATAGGTTTTTTAAGTGGGAGAAAAAGAGGTTTCACATTTTTCTTACCCCTTTCAACAGGAAGAATCATTTTATTTAGAGTCAAAAGACCTGGGCTCTGGACATGGCACTGCCTCTATGGTGTGACCTAGAGGAGTCGTTGATTCCTCTGTATCTTGGTTACTGGTCTGTAAAAGAAAGTGATTGAACCAAGGTTTCTTTCGGATATCACTCTCTTCCCTGATAACATCAATCTAACATTCCAAGGAATTGCAGAGAAGGGAAACATAGGCAAAAGTAAATGTGCATCTGGGTCTTGGTCCATTGCTATACTTGGGGATTTTCATTCCTCTTTTTCCTTTTAAAGAATTTATTTTTTTAGAACAGTTTTAGATTTATAATAAAATTGAAAGGAAAATACAGAGATTTCTATACACCGCCTTCCCTCACAAATACATAGCCTCTCCCATTATAAAGATCACTCATCAGAATAGTACTTTTTTTTTTTAGTAAGGATTAACCTACATTTATGCATTACAATAATCCAAAGTCCATAGGTTACCCTAGTTTTGATATTGTACATTCTATGAGTTTGAACAAAAGTATAATGACATATATCCATCATGTAGAGTATTTTCACTACCCTAAGATCATTAATCTTTCAAAAAGAGAACAAATATTTTTTAATTATAAAATGCATAATTTTTACAAGAATGTCAAGTGTTTCAGAATTATACAATTTAGAAAAGCAAAGTCTAGCATAACAATTCTTAGAAGTAATCTCTGATAGTTTTTTGCATAAAACTCTAAATTTTAAATGTGCATTTAAAAAAATATTTTATTTACTCTTAGAGAGGAGGGAAAGGAAGAAGAAGGAGAGGGAGAGAAACATCAATGTGTGGTTGCCTCCCATGTTCCCTCCCAGGGACCTGGCCCACAACCCAGGCATGTGCCCTGACTGGGAATCGAACCAGCGACCCTTTGTTTCGCAGGCCAGCACTGATTCCACTGAGCTACACCAGCCAGGGCTAAATGTGCATTTTAACTTATATGTTTAGCTATAACCTAACCTAAATATTTAAGGAGTACATATTATGCACTTAGATTATATAAAATCGTATGAGTATTAATTTTACAAAAGTGTAATCATATTATTTATCCAGTACATTCTAATGAAACCACTTTCTTTTCTCATTTAATGAGGAATCTTGTAATACTGTGTGGTATTCTCTTGCTCCATTCCTGGATTATTGGTTTGTTTCCAATTTTCATTATAAATAAACCTTCAGTGAGTATTCTTATGCTTTTATTTTCACACCCTTGTGAAATTTTTTCTCAAAAATCGACTCTTTGAAATGAACTTGATGAATCAAAGAATATATTTAAAATGAATCAACAATGAAAATTACCATCCAAACCAGTACGATATGAGTGCTTATTTCCAAATACTCTTTTCCACACTGGGTATTTTCTATCTTTTAAATTTTTCATAATCTGGAAGAAGTAAAATGATCTCTTGTTGTTATATTAATGCACACTTCCTTAACTGTTGGTGAGGCTAAGCATCTCTTCACAGATTCCTTTGTACTTCTTCCATGACTCATCATCGGTGGAATTCTCATCTATACTTACTAAGGAATGGTGACAAATTTTATAATAGACATATATAATTGCAACCTAAAGCTCCTAAAATCTCTCCCTTTTTAAAGTCTTAAGAGACAGAGACTGTGGTCTTTGGATGATAACTCACACTTGGTTTTATATTGAAATCTCTTTGGTGGCCTGGAAACATATTGGTTGCAGCGATAAAGATATGTGCTAATTTTAGTCAGTGGCAATGGATGGGCTATTACTTTAATTGTATCCTTCACCTCCTCAGGACATTTAAAGAGCTCTCTGGAGGTAGTTGTTATTTCAATACAGAGAACAGTACTTCTGGGGGGAAATGTGTGCATAAATCACAGGGAAAATATTTGAAAGAGTAAAAGGTGCATTTGGATATGAGATATTTTTCTATGTACTTCTACCTTGATTCCAAATATATTTGTAGAATTAGAGTTTTGTGAAATAACAGTACCTAAGTAGATAGAAAATTAAATTGCTTTCATATTGAGATACTATATAATTTACATAGTATTCAATTTACCCTTTAAAGCATAAGTTCAGTAATTTTTAATATAGAGTTATGTACCATTATCTAATTTTAGTACATTTTGACCACCCCAAAAAGAAATCCTATACTTATTTGCAGTCACTTGTCATTCTTCTGTCTCCCCCCAGCCCCTGGCAAGATTAAGGAGCTGGCAGATTTGGTTCTTGGTGAGGGACTTCTTCCTGGCTTATAGCTCTCCACCTTCTCACCGTATCCTCGCATAGCAGAGAGAGGAAGCTCTGGTGTCCCTTCCTTTTCTTATAAGGGCACTAACCCCGTATGGGGGCTCCACTCTTAGGACCTCACCTAAACCTCACTACCTCTCAAAGGCCCACCTTCTCATATCATCACACTGGAAGTGAGGGCTTCCACACGTGACTTTTAGAGAAACACAAACATTCAGTCCATAACAGGCCCCAACAGTAGCATTCCATTACGTGGATATACCATATTTTCTTTATCCATTCATTAGTTGATAGGTATTTGGGCTGTTTCCACTTTTCTCTTTTTTCTTCTTCTTTTTCTTTTTTTACTATTATAAACACTTGTGTACAAGTGTTTTGTGTGGATACATTTTCCATTCCCTTAGGGTTGCAGTTAGGAGTGGCCTTGCTAACTCATATAACAACTCTCTGTTTGACTACTTGAGCAACTGCCAATCTGATTTCCCACAAGGCTGCACCATTTTACAATCCTACCAGTAATACATGAGCATTCCAATTTCTCCAAATGCTCACCTACACTTGTCATTGTCCGTCTTTTTCATTGTAACCATCCGTCCTAGTGGGTATCTCATTGTGGCTTTAGTCTGTATTTCCTTAATGGCTAATGATATTGCGGATCTTTTTGTATGCTTATTGGTCATTTGTGTATCTTCTTTGGAGAAATGTCTCTTTAAATCTTTTGCCCACTTTTACTTGGGTTATTTGTCTTTGTATTACTGAATGTAAGAACTCTTTATAAATTCTGGCTACAAGTCCATCATCAGACATATGATTTACACCTATTTTCCCATTCTTTGAGTAGTCTTTTTACTTTTTTAATAGTGTCATTTAAAGCACAAAAGTTTTAAAATTTTGATGATAAATTGCTTTTTAAAGAAGCCTTTCGAGATCTGGATCAAGAATAATATTTTTCTGAACACAAAATGAATTTTAGAATCATAGAATTTTATAGCAGATAGAAAAGTAATTCAGGAGTATATTAAAATAAGAACAAGAGAAACTAATTGATAATTAATTAAAAGAAAAATATTTTGATGGGTAGGAAATTAAATTTCACATAGTTAATATGTACGAATAAAGGTGCTCTAATGTATTTTGACTTTTTTCATATGTGTAAATGCATAAAAGGCAGATTGCAAGAAACTATTTTATAAACACAAGCCATAGAAAAATATGTAGTTATTTTAAACCTGACTAAATAAAACTGAAGGGAAACAGTTGATTACTCAGGTTAATAGGGTGGTGTCTATAAATGACAAATGGCTATATTAAAGAAGTTATTACCTTTATATACTGAACTATTGCTAATGATATTTTAATTAAATAAAAGTTGCTCTTGAAATAAATCTTTCTGGTTAATTTCTCCTCTCTCTTTGGAATCTTTGGTAGTTAAACAAAAAACTAAATTCAATATGCATCTGAAACTCTTACATGAGTTCATGCAGAGCACACAAAGTTAGCAGCTTATAAATTCCCCTTACCCCAGGAAAGAAGACAGGCTTGTGAAATATGAGCCACTGTTGTGGTCACTCCTGTTAAAATGCTTCTCCAATGTACTTTGGGCTAGTTATTCCTTCTTATAAATACTTTGTATCATGCTGTAAATAAAGATGAAGACATGGAAAGTCAGGGAGAGAATGGATCAAGAATTCAGGTGGGTAGGTGAGAATTAAACAATGAGAGAGCTCTTGAAAATAGGACTGGAAGTAGTCCCTTCAGTTTGTAAGTACCACAGGCAAGAAGAAGGGCAATATGGAGTCAGAAACCTGTCCATGCATTTAGTCAGAAGAATTCAGAACTGAAGCAGAGTTTAAGTAACAGATATAAGCACCAGTGGCAAGCAGGATCTTAACACCTTGGAACATTTTATGCTTCTTGTTAAGAGGTAAATTTTCTAACCTGGCCTGAATCTGCAATGGAGGTCAGTGGCTAAAAGGAAGAGAATGGCAGTTTTGACATAAACTAATCCTGACAAGATACTGACGGCTGGGTAGGTGGGAGAGTTTTTAAATTTTTGGATCCATGTATATTCTCCAGAGGCTTCTCTAATTACACTGGAAAACACAGGAGGAGTTACAGAGGCATTTTAGCAGCGTCTGGGGAAAATCAGTGTTACCAAGTGGCACTAACATTCAGTAGATCAGTTTGAATGCTTTGGCTGTAAATAATTAATAAAACCAATAATACTCAAACAATAAGGAAATTTATGATGTCATGTAACAAGGAAGGTAAGAGGTAGGGCAGGACTGATATATGCAGTTGCATTATAATGTCACGCAGGATCCAGGGTTCTTCATCCCTTCACCTTGTCATTCTTCATCCTTCAGGTAACAGCTTCATCCTCAAGCAACAGGAAGATGACAGCAGAAATTGCTGATATCATAACTCAGACATGTCAACATCCACAGATGAAGACCACTCTTAGGAGTGAGGAAGTATTTCTAAGAACCCTGGCACAACTGGTCACACGCCTAATTTGGAACCAGTTACTGGCAACCATAATGGAATAATCATGATTGCTTTAGACTCTAGTCATCAAAAGTGGATAAAATGTCAGTCAATTTTTTATACTCAGAAAGATTTTGCTTTTGCTGGGATTTCCTTAAATTATCCCTTAAGTGCCTATAAATTATCATGTTACAATTATCAACTGATATCACTAAAGGGATATCCCTGAAGAGATATCAGTTAATCTTTTGGCCAGTCTGTTTTGGTGAAGAATTTCCCCGCCCTCTTCCCCCAAGCCATGAATCCATAACTGAGGTAGTATATCCTTTTATGATAAATGGGTATATCTGAGTGCCTGCCTTGTGAACCAAACTTACAAAGTGATGAAAAATGTCTGGGAGATAAATTCACATTAACTAGGGCATACGTGTATGAAACAGTTTAACCACACATAATCCGTATGATTAACATTCAGAATTAATGGTATACATACTTATGCTTGAACTCAAGGCAGCAGGGAGTGTGAGAGGGAGCTCTGTGACATTGACATTATGCAATGACACTGGAGCGTATCAAGCATCACAATAAAGACTACAGGGACCACGCAGTTAAGGGGTGATGCGCAGTTCACTGTCTCCAGAGTACAAATGGTAGTCTTTCAGGTGAAGAGTCACGTGTTCCTGCCCATCAGCAGGCATGGGTGGATCCTGACACGGATGTGACAAGGGAAGGTCTAAACCTTTCACTTCTGAAACAAGGGTTAAAGAAGTACAAATCCCACCAAAGGTCACTATTTCCAGGCACCTAACCTCACCAGCAGATTTGTCTTCATTCCTAGCAGGCCAAATAAAGGTCTAACAGAACTGAGAACTATTAAGAGTGCAAAATTACTGAATGAAAACACCCAAAAGAATTTTTTAAAGGGATGTTATTTTTCATGTGTTAAAGGGAAAAATCCCTGAGTACACAAATTATAAATTGAAAAAAAAAAAACCCCACACACAAACACACCAGGAAATGTAAGGATTTTTCTCCTTCATAATTCTGATTTCATTAGATATATACATTAACAGTGGTTTTCGAACTTTTCTGATCATAACCAACGGTAAGAAATGCATTCACACGGTGACCCCACACACATACACACGCACACAGTTTTTAAAAACTGAAACAGCCTTGGCTGGTGTGGCTCAGTCAACTGAGTGCCAGCCTATGAACCGAAGGGTCGCCGGTTCAATTCCCAGTCAGGGCACATGCCTGAGTTGCAGGCCAGGTTTCCCAGTGTGGGGCACACAAGAGTCAACCACACATTTCTCTCCTTCCCCTCTCTTCTGTCTAAAAATAAATAAATAAAATCCTTTTTTAAAAAAAGGGAAACAAATGGTCATAAAACAGTGCTAAGTACATGATAGTTTCTGTTTCACTTCGTTTAAAAACACGTGCTGACTGACACCCACTAAATTGATTTCATACCCTACCATTGGGTCTGACTGCCATTGAGAAACATTGTTCTGGGGTAAATGGGTAAGGGAGCCCTGGCTCCCTAGGGGACCTACTCCTATCTTTTAGCCTCTGGTCTAAGTTGGACACCGCCCCCCTTTTTTTCTTTTAACTCCCTGTGGCCTAGTTAAATCTGTCTGAAACATTTAAATAAGATTTTACCAAAGGCCTAGGGATAACAAGAGGGAAATGAACAAAAAGAGTAACATGAACCTAGATAATCTTTTGTTAAGCAAGATAAGGCTCATTCATCTTCAGCTTTGGTGCCACAGACTGCAGAGGTCAGGTTTTGGGGGGGTTTTTTCCTTCTAGGGGGGCCTTAAAATGAATTCTTAAGAAAACAAGAGTGACTCCCAGCCAAACACTTGTACTTCCCTCTCCTGGCCCTCTAGTTTCTGGTTTCTTGTTTCAGTTCCCACCTCTTCTCTGATATGTAGCCCAGTAAATGTTCAACTCTTTGGTGGAGGCCCTCACCCTCTACCTCAAGAGCACCACCTTGCTCTGGGGCTTTATCCTTCTCAGGCTATATTGTAACAACTCAGCATTCTTAGAAGAGATGTACACAAAGAAGTCTTTCTGTGAGTCCCAAAGGACTGATGAAAATAAGAATGTTCAAACTTCCAGAAAGCAATACATTTACCATAGCCCTTCTGAAAGAAAACTATGATAAGCTCAACTGGAATAGAGACATGATTTAGAGCAGTAAAAAATCATGCTTCTCAATTTTAACTTTTTTCCCTCCTTTTTCCTTAAGAGCACAGGCTATGGAATCAGGTGTGAAGTCCAACTCTCCTTCCGTTAAAGGAAAAGTTTCTCCTTTCCTCTGAACCCCAGTTTACTCATCCATAGATGGACCTAAGTAGTACTCAATTCACAGGGTTATAAAAATGGATTAAGTGAGCTCTTCAGAAAATATGCATAATTTATTTAGCAAATGATATCTGCTACTTACCTTACGTCAGTTGGATGTAGAATAAGGAAGCAAATATAAACTCCTTGCTTAGCAAAGTGGTTCAGGCTGCCTGGTATTTCCTGGTCTGACGTTTTCCCTGGGGAAGCTCTAGACGTTACCATCTCTAGGAGGACACCGCTATACATCTTCTAGTGTGCTAACTCCTGCTACAGCAGAAAACTGTAGGTGCAGTGGATAGAAAAGGCAGAAGGGCAAATAAAGTTATTCATGTTCTTTCTATTCCTACCAATTTAGGGACTTAAAGGGCTTAGAATATTGTAAGAGGTCTTGGCATCCGGTTCATCTCCCTCTAAGTAAACTTGTGATGCCAGATGGATGTCCTACAGCAGAGTTTTGGTCATGTCACTTCACTGCTCAACACATCACCATGGCTCCCCACAACCTACCAAAGTAGCTGTGAATTGGGTATTTTGGTATCTGGCATACCATATGAAATAAAAGGTTCTAACCTGCTTTAAACAATTTTTTTAATCCATTTTTTTGACATGTTTCTTTTTCTTTCTTTTTTTTTAATTTTAATTTTTTATTGTTATTCAATTACAGTTGTGTGCCTTTTCTCCCCATCCCTCCACCCCACCCCAGGATTTAATCCATTTTTATTGTTGAAGTCAGTTTGCTCTTTTTGTATTTGAAAAATTTTATTTCTTAAACTGGATAATAGGTACATAGGTGGGGTTTTTTTGTTATTATTTTGGTAAAATACAAATAAAATTTACCATTAGAGTCAGTACACTCACAATGTTGTGAAACCATCACCACTATCTAGTTCCTGAACGTATTCGTCACCCCAAAAGGAATCCTGCCTTTACCGTTTCTCCTCATTCCTCCCTCCCCTCAGCTGTGGGGTACCACTAATCTGGTTTCTGTCTTTAAGGATCTAGCAACTCTGGTTATTTCAATAAGCGGAATCACACAATATATGGTCTTTTATGTCTGGACTTTTTTGCTTAGCATAATGTTTACAAGGTTTATCTACGTTGTATCATGGCATTCTTTTTTATGGCTGAATAATATTACGCGTATTTATGATTCATTTGTTCATTCCTGTATGTGTCCTGACCACGCATCGGACCCACAACCTTGGTGCATCGGATGATGTTCTAACCCACTGAGCACCCAGCCAGGGCCTGCACTTGCCATTTTAATTTTTGTCTTTCTATGTCTTATGTGTTTTTTGTTCCTTTAATTTTTTATCCTTACCTGAGGACATGTTTATTGATTTTAGAGAGAGAGGAAGGGTGAGAGAGAGAGAGAAATGTGGATATGAGAGAGAAACATTGATTGGTTGCCTCACATACGTGCGCCAGCTGGGGATCGAACCCACATCCTAGATAAGTGTCCCAAATGGGAATCTTACCTACAACCTTCTGGTGTACTGGACGACGCTCCAACCAAGTCATCTGGCCAGGGCTAATTTACTTTCGTAGTGCACAAAAAGGAGTGTGTATGTATCAAGAGTGGTGACCTGAATTGTTCCCCAGACAATATATTCTGGGCTCCCAAGCTAATGTTCAGATACTAGATGAATACAGCAGAGTCTTGCCCAGTGGTTCTTAAAACATGGATCCCAGACCAGCAGAATCAACATCACCTGGGAATTTTAGGAAAAAAAGTTAATCTCTGCGCCCAAACTTGGACTTGAATCCCCACTTCTACACGTACTGTTGTGTGGTTTGGCACAGATCACTACACCACTGACTTTTGTTTCTTCAATAACTTATCCTGCCCTGCGGGACTGTCGTGGGGACTAAAGGAGATTAAGTGAGATAATGTAAGTAATTCTACTCCTAGGTCAGGACTTCTATAACATTACTTTTCTTTCCCATTGCCATAACATAATAAAAGCTTCTACATTTTTTCTCAGTATTTTCAGTGTAACTTCCAGGGGCTTAAACATGTAAACCACTTCTCATTTCAACAATTATTAGGAAGGAAAAATGCAGAAACAGGAATAGAAATATAAAAACATAAGGTTGTTTGGTAGTTCAGCAGAGAAAAACAGAAATTCAGTCTGAGTTCATCTTTCAAGGTGCTCAGAAAAATTAGGTGGCAATTCAAATATTGTCCTGGATGCTGGTGTATGCTATATATTTAATTTTCTTTTTTAAAAAGATTTTATTTATTTATTTTTAGAGAGAAGAAGGGAGGAAGAGAGGGAAAGAAACATCCATGTGTGGTTACCTCTTGTGCACCCCCCACTGGGGACCTGGCCCACAACCCAGGCATGTGCCCTGACTGGGAATTGAACCTGCGACTCTTCGCAGGCGGGCACTTGATCCACTGAGCCACACCAGCCAGGGCTATATTTAATTTTCATAAAAACCTTACAATTAAGGCAGACAGAGAATAGTTTTTCCTAAATATCTATTCTTCCATTCTTGGAAAGCAACAGAATTTTTGGTGGGCACATGGCTATACAACTAAGGTTTACATTCCCCAGCCTCTCTTACAGCTAGAGACAGAAGGGGGTAGGAACAGAATGGAGGGGTGGAATTTGTGGCTGAGGCTCTGCAAGGCAAGGAGCATGCCCTCCTCTTTGCTTTCGCTCTCTCTGCTGGATTAAATACTGACTTTTCATCTTGGACCCCATGGATAAGAGAAACACATCATGGATGGTAATGACTGGTGAAATCATTAAAATCTAAGTCTCTAACACCAAGGAGCCTATACATCAGCCCTGGACTGTATCCACTTAGTCACATAAGTAAGAAATAATTTCTACCTTGTTCATGCCACTATTATTTAGGTCTTTGTTACAGTTTCTGAACAAAGTTGTTTAACTCCCTGTGCAGTCTGTGTGCGTGTCCTCCCGGAGTTGGGCAACATGTCAACCTTGAACTGAACTTCCAACTAGTAAAGGAGGAACAAATTCAGAAAGATTCAAAACTTTTCTTAAGTCTAACGACTCTGCAATAAGGTGAAACTGCACCAATCTACAAGATACCAAAGAGTGACAACGGTAGGTTGTAGCCCTCAATTTTCACGTTGCGAAATGCTGTTGACCAAAAGGAAAGTTCCATGACTTGTACTCTTATAGCATAAGGAAAGAGGTTTCAATTGCCACCTCAAAACAGCAACAATGGCAACAATGACAAAAGTGTCTCCTGGATGCGTGCCATTCTCAGTGACAGCAATGGAGACAAGGAATCCAATCTGACTGCACCACTGCACTTCTGCAGTGGCACTGTCGTCACTGTGTATGGGTTGAATCTCAGCGTTCCTTCTCAATCCCCTTGCTCCGTCTCCTGGAACAAGTTCCTTCTTTCTTCCTATCTGCTATCCACAACAAACCCGTCAGGAAGGGGCAGGCGGGGGAAACGGCTCCGATAAGAGCAACACTTGACATTTTACAAGGTTATGGATAGAGAGATGTTGACCTGAGTGTGAGTGAGCAGCTGATATTTATTTTGGAGAGAGAGAGAGAAAAGGAGAGTAAATAGTTACCTCGTCCCTTCTAAAATGCTGAGAGCCCTGTTCTAGGTTTCTAATGTATATTGTTGTCACTTAAACCTTAAAATAACCACAGGAAGTAGGTATCATTAAAAAAGGAGACAACAGGCCCAAAATGGAGTAACTTGGGCTAGGCCCTGCATCAGCAAACCAAGATTTAAAACCTAAGTGCAGTTTCAGTTTCCCAGGAATGTAACCTTTAAGCAGTCAGCATGGAATTACCTGGTCAGCCCTAATGAGACAGTCTGCCTGACAGACCTCTCAGGATGACCTTCCTTGAAACAATGCCTTCTTTGCTAACAATTTCCTGGTTATCCACCCTCCTTTGCACCTTTAAAAACTCTTCCTTTTCTAGAGCTCTGCAGAACTCCTTTCTATTTGCTAGATGGGATGCTGCCTGATTCATGAATTGTTCAATAAAACCAATTGGACCTTTAAAATTTATTTGGTTGAATTTTTTGTTATTTAACAGTATTATCTCACTGGTGAGGGATAAAAAAGACTGTAAAATCACATAGCAGGTGACAGAGCAGTGATTTGAAACCAAGTCTGATGACAAAATTCATGTTCTTTCTACTTCACCTTGTTGCCTTTAAACTTTTTCAAAAACTTCACCTTCTCATCTTCAAATGCACCATCTCCTCTATATAACTCTGAAGATTATCTCGGAACTCTAAGAAATTTACTAGGCCTTCAATGTGTTTGGCAGTCCCGATAAAATATTCGGCAGCCCTGACTGGTGTGGCTCAGTGGGTTGGGCACGGTCCCACAAACCAAAAGGTTGCTGTTTCAATTCCAGTTAGGGTCAGGGCACCTGCCTGGGTTGTGGGGCCAGATCCCCGGTTGGGGGCATGCAAGAGGCAACCAATCAATGTTTCTCTCACACGCTGATGTTTCTCTCCCTCTCTCCCCCTCTCTCTAAAAATAAACAAATAAATTAATTAAATCTTTTTTAAAATTAAAAAGAATATTCAGCAGCACTTAGGAAAACCAGCTGATCCTTGGTTCTGCAACAAAAGGTGCAACTTGGCAACAAGATAAGGAGCTTATGCCAAAACGCAAACCAGTGTACTATTTCCTTAACAGACAAAGTTTTACTATTGAGAAAAAAGTTGGCTGAACTAAACACTATGTTTAGTGACACCATTGATTTCATTCTGTCAAAAGCACCGTAGCTCATTGCCGACAGGTAATACCGTATTTTGCCATGTACAGTGCACTCCCATATATTATGGGCACTGACGTTTCTGGCCCAAACTTTCAGGAAAAACATCTTTCATTTTACTTTTTTAATTCAATTACGTATTTATTTATATTTAGAAACAAAACCAATTATCATATTTCAGGGTATTATTTTGCATATGGATATCATTATTGCTTTCTAGAGTTACACTTTTAAAGCATAAGTAGAAGAATTAAAAACATTTATATAGATACAGAATTAGTACTATCCATGTATAATGTGCATCCTTATTTTCCCCTCAAAAATTTGGGCAAAAAAATGCTCATTGCACACAGCAGAATATGGTAGTGTGTGGCCCTGTAACTGCTGTGATGACTGTGCTTGGGAAGCCCCGGTGTGGAGTACCTTTCAGTAACCCCATCTATAACACCTCTACAATGAGAGCTCATTACTACATACTATTTTCACGCTGTAAACAGAAAAGCAAAGGAAAACTATATTCCCAAAGAAAACGGGTGATTTGCTATAAAGTAATAATATTAATCAGGATTCACCCATTAATTGATTGAGTCATACATCAAGACTAGTACACAAAGAAAGATATTTTGGACAGAGTCTGCCTTCTACCCAGAGGGTGTCTTCCCGCACCCCCAGATCATTGTAAAACAATGTGATTGTCCTTGATTCTTCTTCTTCCTTCCCATGTAAGAATTCATCAGCACATTCTGTTGGTTCTTATCTTCAAAATATAACCAGAATTTTCACTGCATCCCTTCACCCAGGGCAACTGCATTTCACAGCTCCAGAGGATGTCATCCGCATCTTAGACTCCATGAACCGTGTCCTGTTCCCACCAAGCTCCACCCTTCTCACTTCCTCCTCTACCTCCCTAGACCAAGCTCCCACATCTCTTTTAACTTCTTGATTCAATCCTTGCGTTACCACATTGTATTCTCCACATAGCAGGTGCAGCATCACTCCGAAGCTCAAAATCCTCCAATGGCTTCTCCTCCCGCACAGAAAAGTGTCAAGTCCACTATAGCCTGCAAGCCTCCACATTATCCGAAGTAGTCAACAAGATCACTTTCTAAACATGACAGGGGATGGGACTGAGGTGGGGACAGGAGGAACATGTGAGGGATTGGAATAGTCAGACACCGAGAGGCAGGGGAAGGGTAACTGACAGGTAAAAGGGCTGTTAGGGACCCCAAAGACCCAACTAAGATGTGACACCATTAATTTCTGAAGTTCAAGTCTGAAATGTGTAGTGACCGTGCCATGAGGGTAAGCCAAACAGAGAAAAGTGTTATGTTTTTGCTGCAAAACAATTTCTCCCAACACTTAACGACTTGAAACAATAAACATTATTTCTCTGGGTGTTAGCTGGGTAGTTCTTTTCTGGGCTGATTCAGTTGAATTAAATGGTCTGGGATGGCTTTATTCACATACCCAATGTTTGGCAGACTGGTTGTTCTGGAGAGACCTCAGCAGGGTTACTTATTAGGCTTCAAATGATCTCTCATTCTCCAGCAGGCTAGCTCAGGTTTCTTAAGTTAGTGAGCTCAAGTGTTCTAAAGAGCAAAAAGAGAGCAAGCCCTGTATATGCCAGTGTTTTTTCTAAGCCACTGCCCAAGTCACAGTTGCTAACATCCCTTGACTAAAGCAATTTTCATGAACAAGCCGAGTGTCAGTGTGGGAGGGGGCCTCACAAGGTCACAGACACAAAGGGGAGTGAAACAACTGGGGGCAATAGTACCATGGAAGGTAGGTTGCATACTGATCTAGGCTTGGGGTTTTCAGGCTAGGGTCTGAGAAGGATAAGGCTGCAAGTAAGTACAGAGTTTTGGTGAGAAAACCCTGGGTTGCAGCTGAGAAGGAAAAGAAATGAGGTCGGGCAGTATTTACACACTGGGAGAAAGTGATGTTATTTTGAAACGCATAATAATTGTGTAGGAGTTCCCAAACCAACAAGCAATTCTGACACTATCTACCAGTAGGTCGTGTCAGTTCCCACAGGTTAAGGGCTCAGTTCTAAGAGACTGCTGCTCCCCTTCAGATGCCAATCTCAAGTCCTGGTTACCACCTGTGCTTCTGACAGACCAACCTTAGAGCAGAGGTCCCAACAACCCACCTCCTCTCCTTGGGTTCATTTAATTTGCTAGAGCCATTCAGAGAACTCAGAGATACATTTTTCTTACCAGATTACTGGCTTATTACAAAAGGATGTAATTCAGGAATAGCCAGATGGAAGAGATGCATACAGCAACTTACAGAGAAGGGGCATGGAGCTTCTACGCCCTGTGAGAGCACTGCTCTCCCCACATCTCCATGTGTTCGCCAACCCAGAATTACAGATTGCTGGGCCTCCTGGACTGCCCAGGAAGCCTAAAGTCAAAAGCTCAATTTTTAAAAAATCAAATTAAAAAAAATAAAGAAAGAGAACACACACACACACACACACACACACACCACAAAAACAAAAGCTCAATTACAGTCTGCAGGACTCTGGCAGTATACGCATATTCCTTCTAGAAGAGGATATCTTCATCCTAGGCCTCAAACGCATGACCAGTATACAAACACAACTAGGAACTCGGGGAACCCAATCTTTCATGCGGGAGCACCAGACAAAAATAGACAATAGACACAGTCTGGCAGAGACTTCAGATACTGGACCTGCCATACAGTGCCTGTAAAACAATCACGCTTACTGGGCGTAAGTCTATACTGAATATGCCTGCAAAGAATAAGAAATGACAGTAATACAAATGGGAAAAGAACTAAATGGAACTTTTAGAAATAAAAGACACAGTATTAAAAATTCCAAAAGTATTAATGAAATATTGACACCGTACTAGGTTTGATATATTCTGACATTTTTCTACACCACGGCATTCTATCTTAATTTTGAAATTCTCAGATGGTTGAGACCCAATAAACTGATTTTACACCTCCATGCTGCCTTTTTTTTTTCTTTGATATAATTTAAACCGATGACTGCTCCATTTAATGTAACAGATTCACCGACATGTATTTTTCAAAGCTTTTACTACAAAACAAATTTAAGAATTGAATACATACCTCTGACAAATTCCTTATGTGCTGGTGTTGCTAGAATAAACTAAATGGAGCTGACTTCATTAATCCCTCCTCTGTGGCTTTTTCACTCTTGGGCAGAAAGAGGAGTCAGACCAGGAAGAAGGCAACTTTGGTTTTTATTCTGGGGTATGTAACCTCGGTGTCTGCAACATTTTCCATTGGGAAAGTTTTCAACTAGTGAATTGCCACCTGTGAAGTAGACTTAGTCAAGGTTACTGTGAGGACAGAATAGAGTTTACTAGACTCAATATTATATTTGGAAGAACTCACTGCTTTCTACTGGTCACCAGTTTTCACCAATTAGACAAGAAAAATAGTGTCTATAGGGTTTTTCACAAAGCTGATTTATTTAAAAGGACTGACATTTTGCAGCATTCACAGAAAAATAAAAAATAAAAGGGTCGACCTTTTAGAGGATATGTTCTATATTTTTATTTTGGGGGTCAAAATCATTTAAAAAGGAAATGATGCTGATAATAAATGGCAGTTCTTGTTTTTTTGTTTGTTTTATAATGTGGTTAAGTTTAAAAATTGTCCTATTGGTTCCCATAATTATTTTGAAAATCTGGATTGATCCATAAAGTTCAAAAACTGGAACCAGCACTGATGTCATCTACCTGTTATTTGTTCATCCAACAAATATCCTGAGGACCTACTATGTGCCCAGAGATGGCGCACAAATACGAAGACTGCCCTGTGTGCCGTTCCACTCACAGTGAGCAACAGACACGTTTAATCAACAGTTGCTAAGAAGCTAAGCAGTGCTAGGTGTCCTAGGAGCCTGTCTGGGAGACTCAATCTCTCACTGAAAGAAGAAATAAAGCTGAGCTGTCTTGAAAATGCACAGGTATCTGCCTGCTGTTGAGGGAAAAGGAATGCATGCAAGAGAAAAACCATTTTGTTTAGGGAATCTGAAATAGTTCTAGATGGCTGGAGTTGGTGTACCTGGTGAAGGCTAAGATGTGGTGAGGATGAAAAAAGATTGAGTGGGGCTTGGTAAGAGATTTTGTACGCTTAGCTAGGGACTTTGATTTTTTTAAGTTGTGGTTAAAAAAAAAACCCCACCTAACAAAATTTACCGTCTTAAGCACTTTAAGTGTACAGTTCAGAAGGGTTAAGAATATTCATATTGTTGTAAGATAAGGACCTTGACACTATCGTATAAACAACTGAGATTAATGAAATTACCGAAAGATTTTAGAATAGGATTGGAGATTTAGGAAGATTGTTTTAGAAGGTGGGGATGGTAGGAGGTAGGGAATGGAGGCTAGAAGGACTAGAAGGGATTATAGAAGGGGCCACAGGACGCTTTGGGGGGAGTGTGGCTTGGTCACAGGTTTTTTTCTTTGCACAGGGGAAGTTAGAGGAGGAACGCAGCATATCCCTGGCTGAGGTCCAAGCCTGCATGGGCCAGCTTTCCAGAAGCTAGTCGGCCACATCCAGCCAGGATATACTTTGTTAAACCCTACAAGTAAAAAAAAATTTTTTGGATGAGTTGCAAAAATTGAACAATTTGATCTCACACAAAATAATTTCCAGATTTTCTTGGAAAAAAAAAATCAAAATATCTGGGAACACTGGACGCATAGTTCCTAAGGGAAACAATGAGCAGAGTTCACTTAAAAAAAAAAAAAACACCCTACATATGAATGTATGAGAAACATGTCGAAGGGTACACAAATCAGTGTACACCTTGACGGATGTTCACAAAGCTGACATACCCACTGACCAGCACCCGCATCAACAAGCAGAATTACCAGCACCTCCGATGTCTTACTTGTTTAATCTTACTAACAATCTTACGAGGTAGGTTCATTACTATACCGCCACTTTAAGCACGGAAACACTGAAGCAATAGACAGGTGACAAGGCTTAATACTGTTGACAGTAGCATTTGAACCTGGATCTGCTTATTCCAAAACCTGGCGGAGAAATAGGTTTCCGGGTGAGATGGTGATTTCAGCTTTGAAAGACGCTGAGTGGGCATCTCCTCCCACGGAAACTTACTTCCGCGTACCAGAGCCACGGAAACCACCGGTAACCGAAAGCCTGGACCTCAGGTCGGCACCGCCCCCGCGGGAGGTGGAGCACAGTGTCTCCGCGGCGAGTCTCCCCACACTGGAGGGCGCTGTCGCAGCTACAGCTGGGGGCGTGCCTTCCTGTTGTCGCGATATTCTTGAGGAGCGAGAAACACAGGTCAAAGGTCACGTCGATGGCGGGCTCCGCCCCCGTACGCGTAAGTTCTCGCGCGAGTACTACTTCCGCCCTTTTGGCTCTCTGAGCAGCACTATGGCGGTGGGCAAGAACAAGCGCCTGACAAAAGGTGGCAAAAAGGGAGCAAAGAAGAAAGTGTAAGTGGCGACTGTCGTGGCTCTCCGATTTTCGGGGTCCTGCTAGGATCGGCGGGAGGGTCGTGGGTCTTGGTGTGGGGCGGATGGCGAGGATGCCAGGCGGATTCAGCTGGCCGTGCCGGGTTGGTAAACTCCGAACTGCGGTCTGCCAGATCCGGGTGCTGCGTCGCGGCGGGCCGGCTATCTTCCCCTTGGCCTTCTGGGCCTGTGCGCGCCGCTTTGAGTTGGATTGCCGCCGCGAGTCTGCGATGGCGTGTTGCGTATTGTGGGCTCACGGGCCTTTTAAATGCCACAGATAATGGATGCCTCAAAGCTGGAGTTGAGGAAGGCACTCCTGTCCATCTGGTACGCCGCACCGCTTTTCTGGTTGGGCGGGGTGGAACCGGGGAGCTCCCAGTAGGCTCGCGTGAAGCAGCCGTGTAAAAGAGCTTGGGGTACCAGGACGAGCCCTCCTGTACCAGTGACCTGCGTGTTATTGAGAGGCAGTGCTGCCTGCGTGGTGGGGAGTGCGCACGTTTGTGGCTTAACTGTGAGACGGACACAGTGTGGGAAGAGCTCGAGCTACAAACCTGCCCGTGGGAGGTCTAATCGCCAGTTAGACGTGTAAAGTTATTAGAATGAGGCAAGTAAAAAGTCATGTGATCTGCGATAAAACCGAAGCCTTTTTTTAAATCCAGGGTTGATCCATTTTCTAAGAAAGATTGGTATGATGTGAAAGCACCAGCTATGTTCAACATAAGAAATATTGGAAAAACACTAGTCACGAGAACTCAGGGAACCAGTGAGTATCTTATTCTTGGTTTGTATTTTTTTTTAATTGAGATATATGTGTCTTGGTCCTGTTGGTCCTGTGGCTGGAGACTAAGGAAATGTCAGCTCTTGGTTGCAGCTTTGGCCCCTGTGGTGCTTGTTTTGGGGTGGGGACACTGGTGGAAGCAAGATGACACTTTAACATTGTAAGCTCAACTTCATGCATGAACAGTTATCTTTGTTGGCTTGACTTTGCTCATGTGGTTCCTAATGTTAACAAGACAACTGATTCTTGTTTTACAGAAATCGCATCGGATGGTCTGAAGGGCCGAGTATTTGAAGTGAGCCTAGCTGATCTGCAGAATGATGAAGTTGCATTTAGAAAATTCAAGCTAATTACTGAGGATGTTCAGGGCAAAAACTGCCTGACTAATTTCCATGGCATGGATCTTACCCGTGACAAAATGTGCTCCATGGTCAAAAAATGGCAGGTGAGAACGAAAGTTCTTAGCGTCACAGTGCTGTGGCATGCATGGCCACAGTGTGATGTCACGTCAGGGTATGATGTCAGCAAGGGGCATGTCATGCCCTTCAGGTTTAGGTGATCATTTTAAAACCTTGATGTTTCTTGATACTATTGAGTGCTTACTCTGGAATTGACACTTGAGTGACAGCAGGGAGCAAGCCATGATACTCCTGTTTATTTAAGTTGAGTTCAAAATTTATTACTGCCGGGTTAGTTTTTTTATTGCATAGATCAGTGGCTGATTGAGGAATGTCTAGATTCAGGTTTGTAATTTTGCTTGTCTTCAGACTCTTTGGATCTCAAAAGCTAATGGATTTTATTTTATTATTATTATTATTTTTTTTGCTAGTGGATTTTAAACTGAACAGGTGGTTTAGACTTAATTACTTCTGGCAATGTAGAATAATATATGGAATATAGAGTAGCACAGCCTCTGATGTGAAGTGGAAGTCTTGACTCCGTTTCCCAATTGTATTCTCTTTGGCAAGAAACTTAAAGCTTGCTGAGCCATGATTTCTTTATCTTTGAAATGTGGGTAAGTGTGGGATGTCATCTCATGGAGTTAGGATGAAATCCATGTTTAGCACAGAGCTTGACACAGAAAGCATCTAGTAAATATTAGTATGATGTAGGAAATAATTGTGTTGGTTCAGATGTGTCTGGCTAACTGTCCAGTCTAAGGATACTTTGTATATGGGAGTGAATGATGACAAAATGTTTTGGTTGCAGATGATACATACTGATTATATAATTTCATTGAATTCTGATGTTTCCCTAAGGTTCTATGGTTGCATTTCTGGAAATATTTTAAGGTCCTTTTGCTATAATTATACTCATTTTTTGAACCAAGGTATAAAACTTACAAAATGCAGAGGAGGAAATTCAGTTTTTATTGCCACCTAAGATAGTTTTTTGTGTATTTTGGCTGTGAAATTGAGTATTTGTCAGCATGGCCTTAGTTGGAACATGATGACACTTAAAAGCATATGTATTAAGTGTTGTTAACATTTCACCTATTCAGAACACTTTTTATTAAAAGATGGAATAAGTGTTGACGTCCATATTGTAGTCTCATAGAACCTATTTTCTTGTGTTTCAGAGTTACCGCTGATTGAGGGGAAGAATGTTAAAAGGTTGTCACGTATTTGTAAAAAGTTGGGTGGGTGCTATTGCCAGTGATGGTGGGGATAGATGGGAGGAGGGAGTATTGTTGAGAGGAATTTATATTATACTTAATGCATGATGAATACGTGACCTTTCCCTTTTTTGTATTAGAATTTGAGGGATAAAAATTGATAATATTAAAACCTGTTATGTCTGCCCTGGCTGGGTGGCTCAGTTGGTTACCTCTACACCAGAAGGTTGCAGGTTCGATTCCCAGACAGAGCACATGCCTAAGTGGCAAGTTCGATTCCTGGTCAGGTCACGTACAGATCCAATGTCTGTCTGTCTCTCCATCTCCCTCAAATCAGTCAAAAAAAGAAAACTCTTTGGATGAGGGTTAAAAAAAAACAAAAAACATGTATAACTGACAGTATCTTTTTTTTTTTTTTTTTTTTTTTTTTCCCACTAGACCATGATTGAAGCTCATGTTGATGTCAAGACTACCGATGGGTATTTGCTTCGTTTATTCTGTGTTGGTTTTACTAAAAAACGCAACAATCAGATTCGGAAGACCTCTTATGCTCAGCATCAACAGGTCCGCCAAATCCGGAAGAAGATGATGGAAATCATGACCCGAGAGGTGCAGACAAATGACTTGAAAGAAGTGGTCAATAAACTGTAAGTTTCTGTTCCCTGTCACCGCATTACCCTGAATCTGATTAACCCTCAAGGGAGGGAAAGATAAGGTGGAGTCAGACCTGTGTTTAAAGCCTGTCCGTGAAACCATTTAGCTACCTCCCTTGAAATGAAAGCATGCTAATTGCTGAGTAAATCAATTACTCAGCAATTATTTGGTTTTTGTCCTTGTTGGGGTGAAACTATCTCAAGGCAGTGAGGTTGAATAGGAAAAAACCCCCAAAATCAGTAATGCATGGGAGTAAGTGATGACAAAATGTTTCGGTCCCAAATGATGTCCAGTGATAAAACTGAACATTTTTCTGATGTTCCCATGCAGCTGACTGAGAGGGTGTAATGGAAAAGGCAAAAGGTGTAGACTCAGAAGGCTCAGGTGCTGACTTTGCTCGGTAACTAATGGTACAGTTCAGATCATTTCACTTTCACCTGTAAAGGGACAGTAGTAGACTATCTTACATGAGAAGTTATGTGGATTAAATGAGGGGGGTTTCCGTGTACCTTTACTTTAACCTATTGTTACTGGTTTGCAGGATCCCAGATAGCATTGGGAAAGACATAGAAAAGGCTTGCCAGTCTATTTATCCACTTCATGATGTCTTTGTTAGAAAAGTCAAAATGCTGAAGAAGCCCAAGTTTGAATGTAAGTAAAAAATCACTGGATTCCTGGGGGGGAAATTGTGGCCAGATACTTTTTTTTGGTGTTTTTTGAGTGTCCAGATGCTGGCTTTTTTTTTCTGTCATGCTTACACAGTATTGAAGGACCAGTGTTGAAGATACAGTACACCATAACTAACAGAATTTTACTCTTCCTTTTAGTGGGAAAACTCATGGAGCTTCATGGTGAAGGTAGCAGTTCTGGAAAAGCTACTGGGGATGAGACAGGTGCTAAAGTTGAACGAGCTGATGGATATGAGCCCCCAGTCCAAGAATCTGTTTAAATTCAGACATTTAATGGTGACAAATAAACAGGCCTATTTGTGATATTTTATTTCTAATCATTCTTTTAAAACCGTCTTACAGCTTGCTGAATCACATGCTCTGAATTGATAGTAACATGAACTTTTCTGGATTTTATCTATTGCTCTATGTAGCTGAGAAAGGGTAGTGATTATTTTAAGCTGTAGTGATCTGGAGGTGTTAAGAGATGGCTAATAAAAGGAAACCCTTTTTTGACATGGCTTAAAGTTTTGATGGTTTTTAAGCCATCTGGAAGGCTTGTTGAAACATTGCAGGCCCTCCCTCTGGAGTTTCTGAAGTTGGATGTGATGCTGATGCCCAGGGACCCTACTTTAGAACCACTGTGGTAGACTGACTAATGGGAAGAGCCAATTGGCTTTTAGTTTTTTGTTTTTAAATACAAATGCTCTTTCCTGTAACTTGACCTGTATTAGTGACATTTGACCATTGATTTCCTCCTGTTGTTCTTAACTGTCCTTCGAAGTCCCACAGAGGTTTCCTCCCACATCACTGGTTATTCCTTTGCTAGTTTATCCCGAGACCTTGGTGTTGGAGAACCCTAGGCTCAGTCCTGGGCCATTACTAGTACTCCCCAGAAAGTGACCTGTGCCCTTTTGAGGTAATACGTCTGTATGTGGGGAAAAATGGGTTATGAGATGCCTCCATTTTGGACAGGTTTTGACCCATCTATTGCCTCTAATCATTGACAAGGATCAGCATATCAGTTTAAATTCATGCAGGCTGTGATGACTAATAGTCTGGCCTTAGACTACATCAGGGTGGTGCAGACCTAGTACTCCCCCCACCCCTTGGCTTACTCAGTGTGGAAACCTGGAGAGAATGATTGAGGTCAATACCACAGGTTGGCTACATCTGCTACTGAGCCTTATGGATGATAGCCTTAATTATGAGGTTCTAACCTGGGTTAATCAGTGCCTGACGGAGGACCATATTCATGTAAAAATTCTACTTTGTCCAAGAACGTGTCCTGCAGAGGAGTGAATTGTGAGGCAATCAGCTGTGGATCCTGAGTGTCTTGCCTGCTCTTGGGCATGTCATGAATATGATTCTCTGCTCTTTATCTGGGCCATTTCTCAGGGTTGTATTCGTGTCCTGGGAAACCTTGAGGGAAGAGTAATGTATCCCCCCGAAAAAGAGCAGGCTTGCTTCCACTTAGTGTCCTGCTATGTAATGTAACCCACTGTGTGATGGGCCCTTTGCTTCACCATGTAGGATGGGGGGAGAGGGGGCATGGGAAACTAATGAAAAAGCTCTGACCATTGGTTTTGCAGTAAGAAAGTCCTAGGAGTCTCATGTCCTGCCAGTGTCCACTGAAACTGGCAGGCTAGCTTTTTGAGCTAAATTGGGTAAAATGTCTAAACTGCAGTTTCTGGCACTCGCTCTCCAATTGTTTTGAAGCAATATTTCAACTCTAAAATGATTTCTTGGAACAATCATTAACACCTCCAAACTTAAAATTCCTTCCTATAATTCCAGTTTGACCACTTAATGGGTAATTCTCAATTGGATATCATGTAATAGGTAATACACGTGTGAACACAAGGAAGGGTAGTTAATATTTGCTAAGACCATGAAGTCTGCAGTATTGTAATTGTTTTGTGTCAAAATACAACCAGTGGCTGAAACTGATAATACAAATGGGAAAACAGTTCATAAGGCAGTGGAGTGTAAAACAGTACAACCACTTTGGGAAAACAGGTGGCTTTTTTTTAATAAAACACCTACTTTATCAACTAATTCTAGGATTGCTATATGTAAAATCCTATGTGCACAAAGACTTGTCTAAGAATGTTCATACCAGTCAATAATAGCTCAGTAAAACTGGGAAAAACTTGTTAACACTGGCTTTATTCATAATGGCTAAAAACTGGGTAAGACCCCAAAAGAGAACAGATAAGTTAGTTCTGGCCCAGGTAGCACAGAGCACTGTCCTGATAGACCAAGGTTGGTCAACCTCCAGCTGGCACATACAAGAAGCAACCAGTGAATGCATAAAATAAGTGGAACAACAAGTCAATGATTCCTCTCCCTCTAAAATCAAATACAGTGAAGAACAAATTGTATTTTTCTATGATCAAGTACCACTGAGTACTAAAGGGAATGAACTGTTGCACACACATTGGATAAATCTCAAATTACATTTGAGCAAGGAAAGAGCAGATACTACATTACTCTATTTTTGAGAAGTTCCCAAACAGGCAAAATGAATCTATGGTGCTAGAAATCAGAACAGTGATTGCTCTGCAGGGGTGGGGTACGAGAGGAGGATGTAACTGACTGCAAAGGTATGAGGAGCTTTCCGGGGTGATGAAAATGTTCTATATATTTACTGGTGATTATGTAAGTACAGATAAAACTCAGAATTATATACTTAGTTATCTGCATTTTATGCAAGTCACTCCCCAATTTTAAAATAAATGTGGGCCTGGCCAGCTAGGTGATGGACTTGCTGCATCTTTGTTTCTCTACTAAGGGATATGCTATCCACATGATGAACTTGCCCCTTCATACCTATCCAAGTCTGGACCAAACCTAGATACACTTTTTCTGTCGTGGGCTTCCTGGTTGTCATGGTATTCAGGACCTTGGCTCTGCAGATAGTTCTGCATGGTGATCTGGGCATCACCTCCAGGAATCACATGGCCAGATCTGAATATGATGTCCAACATTCCAGAGGTCAGGGTCAGTATTACTGCCAGCTATGGCCTGATGGTAGTGGTCCTCATTACCAAATCCTGAAGAAGAAAATCTCACTTTCTGAAGGTTGAGTGATTTGGCTGCTGGCTTTGTGGGGAACATCAGTGTGCAGCTCTCTGCTCAGTAGGGATCCTGATTCTCATCTACTCAGCTATGGCTTCATCATTACCCTTATTCTTTGTAAGGCAGTCCCTCCCTGTATCCATCAAATACAGGGTCTGGCACAAATAACAACCCTCCTTTATTACAAAATTATAAGCATGTAATTCTGTAACACAACAATGTCACACTTAAGCATGCCATATGACATTTTAGGTGAATGTTCAAATTAAAACTATAAATTTTTACACCCATATTATTACCCTACCAACCACACTCAAGCAGGCGTTACTTCTGCTGGACCCTGTAGCCTATGATCCAGAGGCCAGCAATTCCCATCCCCCAGGAACAGCCCAACACACCTGCGCTGGGGCAGTCGTCCCACGTGGTAATTAGTTTTACAGACACACAGTGTCTTAGTGTCCTATTTTCTTTTGCTCTCTGACCTTGACCCCAACTTTCTTATTGCACTGGACAACTAGGCCTTCTCATAGCCCAACCAGGCTCCTCAGACCAGCAAAGATGCAGACCTCTGCCTGCTCCCCAACACTCATCTTCCCTAGAGTGCTCTGTATATACAGATGAATCGGATAATGTTTGCCATCACTGTATATTTTCAATAGCTTTGATATTTTGTATGTTTAAAGAGGAGACAACACTGTCTCCCTAGAATCGTCTCAGGTATGGCACTGCACTATAGGGTTAGCCACAGGCTCTGAGGCTCTGAGGAACAACTCTGCTCTTCAACTGTTGGCCAATTGGGGGCCAGGGGAACAAAGTGGTGGGCGTGAGTGATCCTTTGAGTCAGGGCTCTATCCAATAAAAAACTTGGATATGACTAGAGAAATACATGTAGTTGTTTCTTTCATTTTAATTATAAAGAAGAACTAAATATGGGCCAATATTTTGGTATGAAGATTGTCAGTTAATTTCTGTTAAAACAGGATAGACAACTGGTAGATAATTGTCCTTTCTGAATTATGAATTTGGATATTTATCCTGATAAATTTTTCAGTGAGTTATTGCCTAGTTCGCAGAATTTACAGGTAAACAGTCCGTGGTGTGCATACAATTATGGTTCATTTTTTAAAACCCAGAATGTGTCCGACTCTGAAATAAAAATTCATTAGCTTAACAGTGCTTGAGTTCATCTATTATACTCCAAAATGCTAAGCAGTGTTTTGTGCTACAGTTGTATCAAAACCTATGTTTAGGATTGCTCCACCGTTACCAGGAGCACAGCCCTACAGACACACCTTCTCAAGATCTGATGTTCCAAGAATTCAAATGTTCCCTATTAAACAGAAAAAAAAAATCCCCATTAATGCATCAGTTCAGATTTGAGTTTCTAGGTAACAGCAATATAAGCTGCCTATATAAAACTGAGAAGCTGAGAAGGACTGTTCTTGGAAGAAATTCAAGGCTTTAATTTATTCATTGTAACTTGTTCTATTTCTATCATATGTAGGAAGTTACAACTTTTACAGGCCAATAAAACAGATCAAGTATACTTGTTTAACTGCTAAAGAGAAATGTACCACTTCAACACAACAAATGGGAAAATTACTGAATTGGGAATCAGTAGAACTAGATTTTGCTTTAGGTTCTGCCATACCTGTATGGCCTTAGGGAAACCATTTGGTCTGCAGACTCTTCTGTGGTTTAACAGGATGAACTTGCCATTAGGTGAGAGGCCCCTAGATGGTGCTGTTGTTCTGAGATAGGCTTTGTATTTTTTCCCCCTCTATAATTACAGTGAAGTAAAAAGGCTTAGGTTAGAAAATGATTTCCTATTAGTTCTGGAAAAATTCACTGTTAAAAGAGTTCATTCAGTGGCATTCAAAATGGCATTGAATTAAAAGGAATAAACCATTAATGATTATAATAATTATCTTCTTATAATATGCCCATATATTCATCAGTATTTCCCTAGGTATATTTTACCTAAACTTAAGAAACTGAATAGAAACTAAACAATTATTGTTAAGAATATCTGTATTAAAAACCCTATGGAAAAAATATGTTTTAAATACCAGTTCTAACAACACATTTTGATAAATGCACTGCTACTTCATTTGGAATGTTTCAGGCTGTATTCAAAATCTGTGTTCCCCATGAGCACAGTGAAAGATATATTACATTATCCCTCCCGCCATGTAAACAAGGGCATCTTTTAATGAAATCCTGCAGTTTTTTAGTGTTCAAAGGGGGTAATCAAAAGGGTAAGAATAATATATTGACTTATCTAGTTTGAATTAAAAAAAAGAAAAAGAATTTGGAGATTCTACTTTGAGGAGGTTTGGATGAACAATACCAGGTTTTCCCTAAAACTCCTGAAAAGAAAAACAATACATTCCAATTTTTCCCTATGAAATTCACAGACTATAAAAACTAAGCTCAATCAACATATAAAAAAAGAAAACACCTATGAAAACCCATACCGAGCTACATTTTGTCTTCTTATCAGTTGAGTAGGTAATAAATGACAAGCAAAAAATGTAGCATGATAAAGTGAAATGACAGAAAAACTGCAAATTCTGTTTCAATAAAGACTGTTGTCAACAAATTAAAGAGGGAAGTATTGGATCTCAGTGGATCCAAGATGGTATCGCTATATATGCCAGTTATCCATTCACCCATCCATCCATGCAACCAACCTTTACTGAGACTATATTGAGCAAAGGGCTGGAGGTATAAAGAGAAGATACCATTTCCATCCTCACAAAACTCAGTCTGGTATGAGAAAAGGACTGAAAAGTTCAGTTCAGTTTATTATAATGTCAAAGAGACGTACAACTATTGCACTTATCATTCTGCTGACAGAAGGCTAAAATTTAAGAGGATACTTTTCTCCAATAAAGCTAAGTTTTCATGATCTTTAATATGTTAAGATTACACAGGCAAAGAAATATACATCATGTCCTATTCCTGACACACACCCTACTTCCTATTATACAACCTGCTGCAAGTGGGAATTTAATTGGGATAGGGCTTTAATTCATCCATTTCTTATGAAATTGCTCTTGAGTAAAATTTCACAAGTTTTCTTTATATTGTCTTCTTTACCCAAAACATGTCGGAAAAACAGCCCTGTTATCAGTTATAACCATATAGCAGGGAGATGACCTTCAACCAAAGATGAAGCAAAAAAAAAAAGTAAATAACTCCCCCCATCTCATGTTCACATAATAGTTTGACCATTGGCTGCCTTTTTGGACAATGAGAAACAGTAACAAACACTAAAAAGTGGCCCAGTATATGAAACTCTTCTGAAAAACAGAAGAAAGTCATGAACATTGTTGGGGAAGTGTTGTGCATTTCCAGTGAAATTCTGCTCCACTGATATGTTTGGAAGATTGTCTTCAACCTATTTGGCTTTAGCCCATAAACTGTAGTTGATTTAGTCCTAAAAGAACCACTTTTATCTTACGCCTGGCATGCATAACAATGGATATAGCAGGAAAGTGTTTTTTTGTTTACTCTAATATAGGGATGAGCTAGGAAAAAAACAAAAGAATATCAGCCTTCAGTCTTCTCGAATTGTTTTTCATTGTGATTATATTGGGAAGAAATGAGCTGTGGGGGCTTGGCACTGTTTTCCATCTTAACAGTCGCTCTGTGTTCTGAGATATATGTGATTCATAATGTACCACTATAACAAGACACAGCTTTTCTATATTACTGGGGTAACACAAAGAAAATGAATTTTTCTTTGGGTACCAGTAATTGTCAAAAGAATGATTGCAGAATCAGAAAATGTGCTTTATAACAACCCTGTTAACATAAAGTATAAATGGAGGAAAGAAGTAAGTAGGGCGGGTATGTAGAAGGGTTAGTCATATTAGCAAGGTATCTCAGGACAGTTTTGGTTCTTTTGACTAAGATGCATTGAATTTTAACCCCCTTCAAATCCTTGGACAAAGGGGAAACACTTATTAACACAAATAGCATTTGGTGAGCATGAGCTGATTCACCACATTCTTACAAAGGCTCCAACTAGTGAATAAACTTCTGCTCCTGAAATAAGGATTTGCCCTGGTAAATGAGGATAATGCACTCAAGCTGTTAGAATCAATTTGAATATCAGAAATGAAATGTATCAAATGTCCTCTTTTTAAACGAAAGTAAAAAAGGAGCATGGTTAATTGACTCTTGCTGATGAAAATAGATGTCCAAACGCAACTTTTGCTTGTAAGCCTCCCTGTGCGGCTGTGCCACCAGGCACTTTCCTGGGGGAAGTGTTCGTCTGCCTTGCTAATCTTGCTTGATGTTTTCCTCAGGAGAATGCTTGCTCATGGGTTTTCACGTGCATGTTTCTACTGTGAGTGAAAGCTGACTACAAAATCTAAACATTCTCTGCTTTCAGAAAATTCTAGTGTACCACGTACAGCATAGATATTTCTTTCAGTTTAAAAAAATAGTGCAAAAACAAAAAGAACAAAACACCACGTCTGATAGTCAAAGTGATAGTTCAAGTGAGTTCTTGTGCCAAGGAACACAGTCAAGCTTCACCTTTAGCTGACTTGTAAAACCTGAACGTAGTTTTTGGGAAATATTCCAGACTTTCCCATTAGTTCTCCACTCATCCAGTCATCATCTACAGATTCCAGCTCTGTTATGACATCTCCAGCCTGAAAGAAGACAGAATTGGAAATAATTACTAGCTTCTGTTGAGTATAAGCATGGGGGGCAGCCCACCTGGAGAGGCATGTATAGTCTTCTCTTTGTTTGACTTGTTTATCATGGTTTGCCGAGAGGATTACATGATACGCCACAAAGCTAATCTGCACCCAACGATGCCATTCGTGCGCCTTTTCCCTCAAAGCCATTTCCTTGCCAGTGTCACCCTTGTTGCACTTTTATTTTCCTGTTTGTTTTGTGCTCCCCAAATTCACTTCTAATGCAAATTCTTCTTAAATACATAATGCCAGCTATTATATATATGTGTGTATGTACATATATCTACATAAATAATGCCAGCTATCATATATATGCATGTGTGTGTGTGTGTACATGTACATACACATGTGCACACACACACCCCCCACTCCCCCATTTCACAACAAGTTCTTAAGCAGCCGCTATGTCCCAGACAGTTGTTCTGGGCATTGTGAACACCGCAGTGCCTGAAGCACCCATTCCAGGTGGGGAGACCAAGAAATAAGCTGGCAAAGGAGGAAAGTATGGGGTTGGCGGCCATCTCATCAGGACAGTCAGGGAAGGCCCCACTGAAAGCGACATTTAAGCAAAGACCTGGAGATGAGGGAGTCACGTGCTTACTGTATGCCTTGGCCTATTTTATGCGCTTTATAGAAATGAACTCATGTAAACAGCACTGCGGTCCTAAAAGTAGATGCTATTGTTATCCCCATTTTAGAGAGAGATTTGCATAGATTTCCTTACTTTAAAGAAAAGGAAATTTAAGCTCAGAGAGATTAAATATTTGCTCAGTGTTGCATGTGTAGTAGTGCGTAGACGGAATTAAAATCTAGTGTGACTTCTGGGCCCACGTTGCTAACCATGAGGCCACATGGCCATCACATGTTCTAGCAGACCTCTTCAATGAGAAAGGCCTTTACTGTAACTGCCTTTTCACAAGACATTGATCGTTTTGTACTGCACATTTATTCTTCCACATATTCCATCCTCCCTGGCCTCAATAATCAAATTTGCGTTCTTTCCTGTCTGAAAGCGCTTCACCCTGACTCAGAACACACTGGTTTATCCTCATCGGGACAGTAAAAGGGACTGTGTATCTATTCATGTGTGAATTATAACTGCCTAACAGATGACATGACTTTTGAAATTATCTCCTGAAACTATTTTGTTCTTTATTGTTTCTATTTCTTAGAATCTGGGTTTAAGATTCTATAATGGCCTGCAACTACACTGGCTACTTGAAAGAATGTCTTTATCAGGCTGAATGGATTTATTGTAGCCCTGGTACACAGCCCTCTGGAAAAATGGTTTAATTTAAGGCCTTTCTTTATGGAAAATGAACAAGAAAAATGCTTACTATCGAATGTCATGAATGTACTCTGCTAAAGTCTGTAAAACTTCTGGCTATTCAAAGTTCTGTTACAAATAAGTTCCTTCTGGTTCCTACATTATAACATAGTAGCTGACTGAACTATTTTCCTTAGCTCCGTTCCATACGTACATGGTATGTCAGTTTTCTGAGGGCTAGAACAATTTAAAAAAAAGTTTTATCTACTAATATTCTTTGGGTATTTAATAAAATATTAATGATCAACAATACTGAAGGCAGTAAAGAACCCCTTAACTAAAAGCTCTAGAACTATATCTTGCTCACAGTCAGTTATTTGTAAAATAATGACCACCTACTTTTCTGAAAGATACTGTGAATTGTTATTTATATTGCTGTAACTTAAATGAAGGACAAAATAACACCAAAAAAGTGTTATTTGAATCCAGATTGTCCACTCAAAGTAACACTCTATGTAAAGATAAAAAGAATAAATTATGAGCTACTGACTATAAAGACTAAAAAGGACTGGGGCAACAGTTTGCAAACACCTGGATTTTAAGAACCAAGAAATTTTAGAAAAGAAGGAAGGAAGGAAGGAAGGAAGGAAGGAAGGAAGGAAAGGAAAGAGGGAGGGAGGGAAAGAAAGGATGAAAGAGATAAAGGATTACCAAATTATAATTTTGCATAGGAAATATCTATCATTTACCAACAGTATTTTGTAATAGAAATTACATTTTAATATGAAAAAGATAAATTCTTGGAAGAACGGAAAACCCCATCACAGAAGACGGAAGTTAGCAACCTTATAACTGACATATCTCGGCATGCCCCTTTGACCCTGTGACTCCCCAGCCTGCGCATGCCCAGTATCGCCCTGGCTTCCTCATTTTGTTGTAGATGGGCGGAAACCTTGTTTGGTCTCCCACTGTTTTAAGACTCATCTTGTCCAATCACTCCTTGACGCTCTCATTCTTTCTATGGCATCTTGGCTCTAACTGGGCATGTCCAATGATGGGAAATTTACTGCTGTCTGACACAGGCTCTTCTGAGACCAATGACGACCAAACTTGCCTTCCTTGCTCTGGCACAGTCCCAGAGTACTACCAAGGGGGCTTTCTTCTGACTACGGTCCAACTAGGGACTGGGGAAACAGGATCATGAAAATGTTTTGTTTTTACTGGGGGAAAAAAAGGCACTTCTTTGATGAAGATAGATTAAGTAGCTTAAACTTTTGGGATGATTTCCCGGTCAGTGTCTTTCTGAACAAGCCTTCAGTGTCTTATGAGACGCTGCTGCAGTAGGTGCCAACTGGTTTCTCCACTGATTGCACAGACATGACAGTAGCAGGCTACGAGGACCACGTGGAGAATCACCCCTTACTAGGGCTACAGATGAAAACTCCGATATTACCGAGACCTGATGTTACAAGGCCTAGGCATTAGGAGTTCACATGGGGATTGTGGGGCCATCAAGCCAATAGACTTTCCTTTGTGTATCTAAACACCTTGCTAGTAATTTGTATTTGCCCTACTCACTGTCTCTCATCTTGTTCTTTAGATTTAGGGTAGGAGACCTATTCATCCTAGCAAATGGTCAATAGGCCACTAAATGTTTCACCCTTCGGTGAAAGACATTTCATAATTTATAGCTGCTAAATACAGGTAACAAACCAAACCAAACCAAACCAAAGCCACATTCTTACCTTGAAGGAAAGCTCATCTTCATTCTCCCCATGGAAATCATACAAGGCTTTGGCCTTCTTCCCTGCCTTCATTGCTAATGGAGACATACTTTTTGTCTCAGCTGTGAAAACACACGAAAAAATAGAAAGACACCAGACTGAAACACAAACATTTTATGAAGCCCCCTGTCAGTCCCAGGACAGGATATTTTTTTAATTATTTTTATTTTTTCCATTTAGTCCCTTTATACCCTCTCCCCACCCCACCCCCTGGACAGAATACTTCCAATTAATGTTGAATTTATTTAACTTGCAAAAAGAATAAGGATGTTTTCTTAGCAGGAAAAAATTATAGAAAATATATTTAGTAGACAAAATTGGCCATTACCAAGTAAAGACATTTATATCTTTTTTCCCCCTGTAACTCTTAACAAAGTATTCAAGTATAAAGAAGAGAGTTTATAAAACTTTATGTATCAACCCTTCGAAATGTAGGCAAACAATTTAAACCAAGCATGGCCAGAGGGAAAAGAAATATGCATCGGTGTAAAGGCCTTGGGCGCCCATTAGAGAGTAAGAGTCACCTGCTGTCACTGTCACACCGGAGCAGGGCCGCACAAAGACTGCTGGGAAGATCCCCTCCCTGTCACGCAGCCTGCCCTTATACCAATCACAGTCCAGACGCTCGAGGATCAGGATCCGGTCTCCCCGCCTGAAGGGTAAGTCGTCACTGGTCTCTGCCATGAAACTGTAAAGAGCTTCACACCATTCTCCAGAAAGACCATTATCCTGTTACAAGTCAGAAGTTTGATAAGAAATGTGAGATTTTATTTGAAATTGACTTCTACAAAGATTAAAAAATGGTGGGAAAAAAGCTAAGGGGTCGTAAGATTTCAAATCCCAAAGACTTCTTAAAATCACCCAACACTTTATATTGCTGTCAATATTCAGAAGTAAAAATTTCCAATAACTTTTTATCATAAAATACAATAATTTTTATGATGTGATAGAATTTGTGGGTTTTCTAATTTTAAGGGATATACAATACTTAAGCAAAACCTTTTTTTCTAGCCCTGACCGGTGTGGATCAGTGGGTTGGGCATTGTTCTGCAAACTGAAAGGTCATCAGTTCGATTCCCAGTCAGGGTACATGCCTGGGTAGCTGGCCAGGTCACTGGCTGGGGACATGTGAGAGGCAACTGATCGATGTTTCTCTCACACATTGATGTTTCTTTCCCTGTCCTCTTCCCTCCCTTTCCATCTTTTTAATAAATAAGTCTTTAAAATATATATGTTATAAAAACCTTTTTTCTAATTATGATCAATGACATTAGTTATATGTTAAAAATTAGGTAAAAGCTTACAATATTTATGTATAGTATTTATGACACTATGAAAAATTCTAGTAAGGCATATAATTTCCAGTGAAACTCTTCTAAATTATGAAGGATCAGAATGGGCAGTTGGTCTTTACTTGATTCAGAAGCTATCAGATTCCATGATATAGGCCTTCATTAATTCACACTTTAATTTTATGGGGCACAGTTAGCTCTAAGGCTGGCAGAATAACTACCCAAGTGTGGTGGGCTAGTATGACGGATTGTGCTGACAAGAATGCTTTTATCCCAAACACATTAGAGCGAGGTTTTGCTCCACGAAGAGGCATCTCTGTCAGGATGGGAGCCCTCTGTGAAGAAGCTCGAGCAGGGAGAAGAGGAAAGCCTGGGTTCCAGACCCAGTTCTGCCTCTTCCTAGCTGACACCGGGCAGGATGCTTCTTTTCTCTAGGTTTCAGCTTCACCTTAGTGTTGCCGTGAGGATTAAATGAGGGCTCACATAGAACACTTAGCACAGTGCCGGGCACATCCTAAGCTCTCAACAACTGATGGCTTATAAAACAAAGGAAAAAACAAGCAAACAAACCCCCCTCACCTGAGCCCTCCTGCTCCTGCATTAACACAGCCAACCCTACACCTCTTGGCACTTATCACTCCCAAGAAATGTAGGCAACCATGTGCGCATTGCCTTTTGGAGCACGTCCGTCACTTTCTTTCCTATCTGACTTGATCCATAGGTGGGGATGAAAGAATTGAGAGAGACACAGTCCAATTACCAGCGACACTTTGGCAAACAATGATCCCATCAGTCCTCACACTTTTATCACATCACAAAAAACAACAGAAGTCATCCACATTCCTATTCTGTTTGAACTTCTGAAGTCACATTATATAGTAAGTAAAATTTTTTAAATTGGTTTTATTTGTGTATTCATTGGTTGATTCTCATATGTGCCCTGACCGGGGACTGAACCCCAATCCTGGCATATTAGGACAATCTAACTAACTGAGTTATCTGGCCAGAGCTGGTAATGTCAAAATTTTACTCATTTTTTCTGTCTCCCATTATAAAAATAATACAAATGATCCTATAAGTTTGGAAATGTATGAAGAAGGGGGGGGGAAGCCCACCCATCTATAATCTTACCACTTATGGGCAACTGGATATTAACAACTTAAATATATTTCCTTCTAGTCTTTTTATGTTGTATATTCAATTTCCTATAACATTTTATTCCCATTACATTTATTTTACAAATCTAGTTTTTCATGGCCTCAGAAGTTTCTACCAATAGTGATCATATTTAGGTTGTTTTCCATTTTTTTCCTACTTGTAGGGTAAAAAGTAAAAATAATCATTTGTACTTTCTCATTTTTAACACTCACATAATTACTTACTTGTTTAGTGTTGAGTTGTATTGAATCTTTGTTAATTAGAGTATGTTAAATGATCTTTTATTGTTGCTTCACAAGGCATTCTGATGACTAGTGAGGTTAACTATTTTTTAATATCAGCCACTTACACTATCTCTTTATCTCTTTTATTTTCCAATCATGTCTCTTTCCTTGTTTTCTATCAGGGTTTGCATGTCTTTCTAATATAATTGTATGGGCTGTAGATGCAATAAAGTTATTAACCCTCTAAGTACAGGGGTGAGCAAACGTAGGTTTACAGTTGTAATACAAATAAATAATACAATAACTAATAAATAATAATACAAGAATAAATTCTGTTTTCGTGTACTCACAACTGTAAACCTATATTTGCTCACTCCTGTATTCATTTCAAACATTTACTATATGAACTAAAAAATGATTTTATAACATTTTCTCTTGATAATTATGATTTTAATATTCCTCCCAGAGTTGAAACCTGGCTTACATTACAGTTATTTCTTTAAGCAGCCTACCTGAGAATTTGCTCCAGAATCTTCTTTTTTGGTCTTCGGTGGTACCTTTGTGCCTACATTTTAGAAAAAGTCAAAACTTCAGATAAAAAGACCATATAGTATTGGAGGAAAACTGTAGGGAGAGTGAAGAATCTGGGGCTCCAGACCAGGCTCTTCACGCACCAGCCATCTAACTGACCAGGCACTACCCTCTCTGGGCCCCTTTCCTTTACTGTAAAGTGAAGGAGGACACCGTTAATTATATTCTATAGCCCACTTCTGTCCAAAAATCTATGATTCTTCATCTGCCATTTCTGATACCCAGCTACTGCTAATTACCTAAAACACCCACACCAGGTCGCCCAGAGATTACCACAATAATAATTACTGTATTTATTTTTTTTGGACTATAAGATGTACCGGACCATTAAGACGTACCTAGGTTTTAGAGTAGGAAAATAGGGGGAAAAACCCAGCTCCACCACCGTCCTCCCGCACCCCGGTGAGCCAGGTAAGCTACATTCAGACTATAAGATGCACCCACATTTTCCTCCCAAATTTGGGAGGGGAAGTGCGTCTTACAGTCCGAAAAATATGGTATGCCACACAAGTGACCATTTAAAAATACCTTTTATAATAAGACAATATGGATTATTATGTAGCTTAAGTATTAAATTGTTATTTGGTTTATTTGAATTAGGACAGAACATAATCAAAAACAATATTCTCTACACTCACTTAAAACATCTGTACCAGAGGTGGGATGATCCTCGAGGAGTTCCACAAAGTTCAGGGGGAAAATCCCAGTTCTGTCTCGAAGCTCTCCTCTGGCCCATTCTTCACTCACATACTCTTTAAGAATAATAATTTCTCCCTCCGAGAAACTTAACTCATCCTTCTGGTCTCCAATATACTCAAACCGAGCAACACATCTGGGACCTCTGAACAGAGATTACATTTATGGGTTAAACAAGAGAGTACTGATTTATAAAATGCTTTAAAGCCTTCATTCAGTCTTTCAATAAATATTCTGTGTTTACTATGAAACAAGGATACTAGGCATAATTTAAACTTTTCCATGAGAAAAAATCAGCTACCTTTCTAAATGATAGGCCTTACTTTTTAGATACGAACCTGTGTCCGCTCAGAAAGGCTAAAGGCAATGTCGCAGAGACATGCCGAAGTCCCTAACTGGCGGTCAGGTTACACTGCCATGGCTCATGATCACTTTTGCTGCATCACAGAATCTCCCCAGTCACCGTGTCTTTGTATTCTTGGACCACGGTGAATCCATGGCTCAGCCTGAACCCCAAGTTTAGGAGTGCTAACCCTGAGAATCCCAGGGCAAGACATCAGACTTTCGTGACAGAGTGCAATGGGCATCAGCTGGGCAGAGTCGATGCCCAGTATATGTTGAATCAATCATCGCACTACAGATGGATGGTCTTCAAAACTAGAAGGTTTGAAGAACACAGAAACTCATCATACTATCACACTTAATCTCATTCCTGAGAATTACAATAGAACAATCTTTAAATGAGCGGCAATTTTGATTTAAAAGAAGATAAAGGCACGCATAAAACTGTGTCTCTAGAAGGCATGATTTAACACCAAACCTTCCATTTGAGGCTTTAGAAAGGAAGTTTCAATAGCAACAGGCTAAGGAGATGCAACCGCCTAAGGAGGAAAGGTTGGTACTGGCTCCAATCAAATACTGATTTAAGTCAAAATCTAAGACAGATTTAAGAATGGATCCACGGCTATGAAAGCCCACTTCAACTTCAACCTGCTGACACATTAAACACAGCTTAGAAATAGGGGAAAAACTGAACCTGAAATAGAATTCAACTACTGTGGCATCAGAAGTTTTCTTATTTGTGGTAACCTTTGCGTTTATTTTCTGAAGTCCTCAGGGAGCATCTCCTTATGTCTGACCTATTCAAAGACAGGTTTACAGTCATTAGCAGGTAGTGAATTCTATTATTTTGCTCATTTAACTGGAAGATAAAGTTGCATTGTGGCAGTGTTTTAATCACAGAGGAGTCACAATGATGCATAAAAGGATACATAAATTCATGAAAAGGTCTTCAGACACAAAGGAAGACCCCCCCAACTTAACTCTTCCTTCACTTTCTTCTAGTTTCTCTTAAAAACAAAGCAATATGAAATGTCCGGCAGTTTTTGTAGGGTTCGTATTTTCTGACAAAAGTTCTCACCCTCCAAAAAATGTGTCGATAGATAAGCACCAGAACCCCCAATACAATACACAGGATGACAACACCGGCTCTGCTTAAGCTGAGGCCAGGCTGTGGGAAAAACCAAGGTAGCCTCTCTGCTGCTGTCCCTGTGTCCTGTATCAACTAGAGGAGTTGCTTAGGTCAGCTTGTGTCAGCATGCTGAACTTCCATGAGCATTTTAATCCACTATGGCTTTTAAACGAGTTTTCCTCATAATTAAAAAGAAACATTGGCAATCAATAATCATACATCTGAAGTGTTTAGGCTCAGTATTATGATATAAATGCTGACCTCCTTTGCATTTTGTACAAAAGAACACAAATAAAACTTACTTATTAACACAATGAGATGAAACTGATTCTCTTTTCCTATTTCCTCCTTCTGGAACATCAACCTAGTAAAGACGAATCGAGACAACAATTGCAGTTTTTCAGATTTTAGTAACATGAATTTAAGGCTAGGTAATTAGGCAATACATGATCAAAATTAACTAGTTTAGATAGGTGTTTAACTGATTAAGTGGTACCATAGGTGCTAAAGGTAAGAAATTCAGAATTTGGGTTTTCAAAAAAAAATATATATATATCCTATGATGCAGCCTTCTTTGAATAGCCAATCAATCCTTTTCTTATTTGCTGGAATAAGCACATTAATATTATTACCGCCGACTGAGTTTTCTCTTTCCCATGTCCTCTAAGTTAAGAACGTCAGATGGGGAGGACTTGAGATAGAGACTAGGCATCAGCCATCTGGGCACCCCTACCACACCTACTCAAGGTGTGCATAGAATTCTGTAATACTTTCCTAAGCCCAAAATAAAATATTTTAACCAAACTTGTGGATTCCCTGCATTTTCTAACTCTGGAACCTTTTTTCCCCATCAGTGCGAATAGGGAAGGAAATAAGGAATTGGTACTCGGTGAGCATCTGCTAAGCGGCAAGTACTTTACTTAATACCTCATTGACAAGGCTCAGTGAAGCTAGGCCGCAATAAAATGTTTGGCCATAATATATTCAGTCTGAAAACTGCTGAAGGCTTTGATGTCTATATTAAATAAGTCAGTGCCCTTCTTGATGAATTTTAGAAGCTCAAAGTTTCAAAACAATTTTTTAAACTTATAGGCTTAGAAATAATACTTAAACCAATAATGTGGCATATTCAGTGTAATTGATTTCGGTGAGGTAATTGTGCTTGTAAAGTACTGCTACACTGGGCAGAAGAAAAATAAGGAAGAGTGCTAAAACTAACATTATCCTTAATATTACTTTAGAGAATGTGGTTGGATTTTTCCAAAGAATCAGGGAATATATACACTAGACAATGTTTCAGGCCCACAGTTTTAATTCAAGAGACTCAAACTCATTTATACTGGAAAAATACAGATTCTCCGTTATATTTGTTTTCTAAGTCTCTGCAATGAAATATTAGTTGCTTCCCCCCCAATAGCTAGCTATTAATGCTCAACTATTTAAGCTAGTTTTATCGATGTTTTCCAATACCAGTAAGTTAGGCTTGAGACTGAATCATCCTCCCCGCCCCCATTGTCACCAAGTGGCAGTCTGAGTTTATACCCACGTTTCACAGCCACTGGGCTCAGCACTCAGGGCTCAGCCATCCAGGCCTGCTTCCACAGGTCAGGCTGCGAAGGTGTATAAAATTCTGACAATTTAATATAACTCTTCCCAATCAGACTTGAATTATCATGTGAAAAACCATCAACAAACTACTACCCCCAATGAAAGTACTTCAGTATTCACAAACCTAGTTATCTAAAAGGTGGAGATATAATAAATGGAATGGAAAGAATGAAAGAAACCCAAAATAAAATGTACTTAAAAGAACAGGAAAAGTGGTAATTCCTTCAAGACAATCTTGCACTTTTTGAGTGTTGTCTACTCAATTTTTCAAAGAATTAACATATGTTCCTAAGTGCTTACCAACCCTCCAAGGATAGCTGACTCATCAGTTGATTTGTAGAATTTTTTCACCTTAGGGTTTCAGATAGCATTTAGGAATTAGGTTCTAATATCCCATAATATATTACCAACTAACCATTACCTAGTTGAACAAACCTTCATTTATCAAATTTTTCAAACACCAAATCAATCAATGTAAGACAGAGAACTAGATATCAAGAATCTAGGCTGCTGGTTACTTTTTCCAAACTGCAAGTTACACAGAACCTGCGGAACATAAGACCAATTTAACCAAGCACGATCCACTTACAATTACTCTGACGTAGTTGGCAGGAAACACCCCAGTCTGGTCTCTACATTTCCCTCTGTACCAATCTGTATCTATTTTTTCCAGAAGATAAACGATTTCTCCAGAAGTGAGATTCAAATCATCAACTTGCTCTGTAAAACAGAATTATAATTATGTATGATAAATCATTCTGGTTGCATATTTGATTAAAGCAGAGCACAAAGTATTATTTAGTCTGTCCATTGAGGCAGTAGGTTCTACTGATTCTGTGAACAAACTATACTAATCAATCAAATCAACTTAAAATATATCTTTTAAAAAACATATTGCTGTTATGAGCTTCCTCTTTTAAGACCAAATTAGATACATTTAGCCCTGACTAGTGCGGCTCAGTGAGCTGGGTATGGTCCTGCAAAGGGGAAGATCGTAGGTTCAGGTACCGGTCAGAGCACACACCTGGGCTGTGGGCCCAGTCCCTGGTTGGGGGCACGAGAGAGGCAAGGGATCAATGTTTCTCTCGCACATTGATGTTTCTCTCCCTCCTTCTCCCTTCCTTCCCCTCTCTTTAAAAATAAATAAATAAAATCTTTTAAAAAATGAAGTTATAAATAAATCAGAAGTTTATCTGTAGTCTTGGATATAAAAAGTATTTAAAACTTGACTTACAAAATTTATATTTTAATCTTGCAACTGGTACTCACTGTTTTGAAAGCATGAAAATGTTTGTTACTGCTAGATAACTTGCTATTTGTTCATATGTATGGGAAATACCCTCTCTTTCTCTGGGGAGTTTCAAAAGCAAGGGTATACAGCGAAGCTTTCTGGAACACTTGGGAGCAATTGATGATAGCTGAAGGCAGGTGATCAATAAGATGACCTCTCCAGTCTAGGACTCTGTTGCACAGAGAATGAAGAAAGATGTCCTCAGAGGTTAACCCAAGGGAGCCATCGGCTCCTGGATCCTACGGGCTCTGCCACTTTACTATTTCTGTCCTTACCTGCTGGGAAATCATGAAGAACGACAGCATGAGGAGCGCTACTGTCAACAGGCTTCTGAGGGTGGCTTGCATCCTTAGGGGGAAAACAGGGCTGTGAATGATATGCAGGATGGATGCTGAATTTACATTTACTCTTGGACCCATTTTTTTTTCCCTCATTAGAGTCCTCTTGACTTTACGGGTACAAGATGCAAAACACAGAGTTGAGCCAAATAAAAGAATCAATATCAAGTTGAAAAGGCACATGTCCTTGCCAAGGGAGGCCAGAAATAACTCTCAATTATAATATCTTCCAGCATTTTTTAACAAACAGAGTAAAACAAAAGGGAATCACTGGAATTTCTTTTTTCTACCAGAATCTATTTTACCCCCATGCAGTGGTTTTTGACCTCTTTACCTATCAAGGGTAGCTTTCTCCAAAAACTGTGAAGAGGAATAAATCTTCAGAGCAGAGCCTTAAAAGTTACATCTTCATAGAGATGGGAAAAGAAGAAAGTTCTGTAACTGATACTCTCGCCTTTCATAATGAAATGAGCTAATGACTTCCACAAAAGTATAATTCACGAAAGTAAAATCCATTTCATTTATTACCACTTTACTGAATGTTTTCTCTAATTGAAAAGCCAACACTACCTCCTATGCCTGGCCTGAATTTTCTATTTAATCTGAATGGTTTATTCAACAGCAATTCTAAGTAAATTAGCAAAGAGAATTCAATATTCTCTAACCATCTAGCCAACTGCCATACATTGACTAGAGGAGATGGGGAAGTTGAAGAGTGACCTTTTCTTATTAACAAGCAGTTGTTATTCTTAGAATTGTTATTCTTTCTTTATATAAACAGACAGGCTAACATTCCATATTGTCGTCATCATCATCATTCATCAAATCTGACTGAAGGGTATCATTTGCGGTTACAATTTTAAAACTCTTCAACACTGGCAAACCTGTGAAATAACTGTAGGCTGATTTTTGTGTGCCATCTTGTCTCCTCACCTCTTCTAATGACTCTGGTCCCCTTCGGGGTGTCCCCACACCTACATTCCTCCGCCCCGCCCCTGGTCATGATGTGCCTGGTTGATCAGATGGCACTGTGGATAATGGCCCACAGTCTCCATTTCTGTCCTGTGGTACCTCTGCTCAGACCTTTTCTGGATCTTACCTTCTTTTTCAACCAAAATGCACCTGTGGAGGCATGCTGTCTTCTCTCAAGTTAGGGAAACTGAAATACCAATTTAGGTCAAGAGAGTAATAGCTAATGGCAGTTTACTATATGAGCTTACCAAAGTAACACTGACATTGTCTTAGGGACTGCTCAGCGCTTTTCCCAAATGAATGAGCATCATGGGAATTTCAGGGATTGCAGAAAGGAATTGTAGGATATTTTAAGTGTGAAGGGACTTTTAAAAATTGTTATTTACATAATTTATTATATGTGCATATGTGTGGGTTTCATTTTTTTCTGATTTACATCTGTGGAAAAGGATCGACTATTCAATATATTGTGTTAGGCTAACATCTGGTCAAAATAGTGGTGTAGGTAAACTCAGTACTCATATCCTCCCACGACCACATCAAAATTACAACTACAAAACCACCGTCATTCAGAACCACCAGAAATCCAGCTGAACAGAAGTCCTAAACTAAAGGGACAGAGAAGTCATATTGAGGCTGGTAGGAGGGACGGAGACAGAGCCAAGCGGATCTCACACCCATGTGTGGCAGATTAAAATCAGGAAGGATATCCAGGCTTCTGAGGTCCCCTTGAGGAATGAGGGGTTCCAGCCTCACAACAGGCCCTCTAGCCCAAGGTTCCACTGCAAGGAAGAGAAATCCCCATAACATCTGTATGTGAAAACCAGCAGGGATTTAGGCTGAGGGAGACTGAGGGCTGCTGGAGTCTCGGGCATTTCCTCTTAAAGGGCCCACACATTGACTTCCTTGGACCCATAAACTCTGAGCTCCAGTGCTGGGGCAGCAGCTTGAAAGGCACCAGGCATATACAGGGAGAAACTGAATTGTCTGGCATCAGGGTGACAGCTGGAGGGGCAGCTTGCACCCAGGCACAAATGCTGGCAGAGGCCATTGTTCTTTTGCTGAGCCCTCCCCGACAGAGCCAGCAGGTGGACACCATATCTGAGTCTCTATCAACCTGGCTCACACTGTTGGCCCTGCCCTGGTGATTCCCGGAAGCCCTGCACCACCCAACATCTGGACCTACCCAAGCTGTTTCCAGTGGCTTTTCCATACAAATGGCCTCTTTTCAGACTTTCCTAAAGTATCTTGAACAAACCTGGGAGCGTAGAAGAGGTGGGATAATACCCTGTGCCTCCCTATTAGCTTCCCTCCCTACATGGATCACCCTGGCAATGCTGCTCATCAACCTGGCCTGATAGGTGAAGGGCAACAAGAAAACGCCAAACAGGGCTGGCTACAAGGGGTCAGTGGAATTCAGACCACACCTTTAGGGTTGGTATCTGGTAGGTGAATCTAATCTATTTCAAAACTGTTTTTACTATGATTCTAAGTGCTAAAACAAATGGGTAATAAAAATAGCTAATATTCATTGTTCACTCATTGTGCTACCTGCTGTGTTAAACACCTTATGTGCATTAATTAGCTCATTTAATTTTTTAAACATCTTTTGATATACAATTCACATATCATAAAATTCACCCATTTACAGTGTACATGGTTTTACTATATTCACAGAATTGTGCAAGCATCCCCACAATCTGTTTAAAATGGTTTTTTACCACTTCCCAAAGAAACCCACCCATTAGCAGTCATTCTCCATTTACCACCATTCTCCCCGCCCACTCCCCCCAGCCCTAGGCCGCCACTCATCTACTTTCTGGATTTACCTGTGCTGGACTTTTATATAAATGGAACACACAGTATGTCAATTCTATAAACACTGTGAGGAATTATCATACCTATCTCACATATTTAAAAAAATGTAGTTTGGAGATAACTACCTAAGGTGGTGGAAGGGGAACCGAAACCCATCTCCCTGAAAGCTGAAACCTGTGCTTGACCCAGGTAACAATCCCCCACTTTTCCCCAAATCTGCAGATTCAACCTCAATGATAGCATTTTATAGTCTCTGTTTACTAAGATAGGGGTAAGTATAACACATTTTTAGAAATCTTTACCTTAAAACTAGGCTTTCAAATAGGTAAGATTTATGATCTAAAAAATGTAAGGCTAGCCATGAACCCAGAAGCCGAACACAGGCTTCATTTTAGTATCCCCTGTAGTTGGCTGTGGGAGGCCAGCTGCAAGTCTATGGTACAAGATGAGTAAGGTCATTTTTAACGTGGAAAAGAAAACTGGACTGCTAAAAAAAACACTTCTCATCTTTTTAGCTTCTATTTTTCACAAAGAAAAGCTTTCTGGCAGCCCAAGTTTCACGGTTACCCCTCAGTGTGTTCCGAGAGAGGGATTGCTGTGACGGATGGAGAATGCTGCATCAAAACAAAGAGGGTATGAGTGACAGAAGAACTTCCCCCAGTGAATTAAACTTAGGATTTTCAGTATCCCAGCTGCAACTAGTTAACATGTACCTTCTCTGCTCTCTAATATACAAATTTTTAGTTTCTCAGCAAACTTCAAAAGATAAGGTGACTTCTAAGAAGAAAGATTACAAAAACTGGGATGAATGGGAAACCAAATACTTTATTTGGATTACATATTTGGTGGGTATTATTTTTCATGTTTGCTACATTAACAGTGAAAATTTAACTGGTTAACTTAAGGACCTCTTTTAAAAATATACCTCTAAACATAGTTCAACGGCATTTTTCTTGATAAACAAATAACCTTCAATGATCACTGTATTCTCCCTGGATCCACAAATTTGTAAGGCCTAAATTGTAACTTCAGGTTGTTTGGTTACATTTCATTATTTTATGAGCTATAATCAGAGAAATGAGGTTTACACAAAGCTTAAATCTTAAAGGCAAGTGCTTTTTTATCTCAGACTGAGCATTTATAAGGGCCCCTTTAAAATAATTATCCATTCTGCTAGGAAACTAATGTCTGGCACTTTAGTAAACATCTTTCCATTATTTCTAAAATAAATGGCTCTCACAGTTGAAAATTAATGACTGAGTGCTCTGGTTGCTGTAAGTCATGTGGTAGTCACTGTGTATCAAGGTGATTAGTAAGGCAGTGGTAAGTCTCTTAGAAGTAATTTATTCTTAAAATGGAATAAAATGCTACCATAATTTTTACTCCAGTTAAGAAATTCTAATAAAAACCTGAGGATGAGATGTAATTAATAGTTCTATGAAATGAGCTGCCATGGGTGATATGAGGGCCATACAATATTAATTCCTTACGTTTGGTCTGCTCCTAAGATGCTCATCGAGTGGGGTGATAATCTTCATCTGAGACAGGTGAACTCTGCCCGTGTCTTCTCCCTTTTGGCATTCGAAGTAATTATTTTCTGCCTGCTTCAGCATCATAAGTACATCCCCACGCTGTAAGGTAAAACACCACTCTCTGAAGCAATTATTATTTAATAAAACATTATTACTTTTTCCACATTTTAATCTTTGAAGCCTAAGGCACTTAATAATGCAGTAACAGAGGCTGGTTACCTTACAAGAGAGTTCTCCGGGGTTTTGCGGGACAATGTCTTCATTGGCAATTCCATGAGGCACAGAAAGCTTAAATGTAAACCAATAAAAGGATTATTCACAATCAAATCACCTCCTCATAAATCACTGGTCATCTGGGGATTTGACAGGTGTGCCTGAAGAAGTACAACTTCTCCAGGGAAATCTTTACCTGGCTTCCTCATGCTCTCTAGGTCTAGTGGGGACTGCCAATTCTCACAAGACTTAGTCCTTGGGGGTGTGGCCTTAAGTTTTCTTTAACCACCAGAACCAGGAAGTCCTATTCTACAGGAGGAGGTCCACCAAGTCCTCTGGATATCTGAAGGATAGTCAGCACCGGCCCTCACAGCCTAACAACAGCCACTGTTGAGTCGGGGTTCTCAATGACCGTTGTCTTCTGAAGGCTGATGGGGGACTGGCACCTCCTCTATAGTGCTTGGCTGACTGCTTGCATTTGCCTTGAATCTCACCTTCTAGAGCCTCTCTGCTACCAAGCATCTACTTTAACCTGCGGCACTGCCTGACCCCAGTCACTTCCTAGTTCACAAGGCTCTGTCTGATCTTGGAATGGCTTTTATATCTGTACCCTACCCTGGCCAGGGGACTCTGTTCCCTGCCTTGGCCAATTCTGGCTGATGAGTACAAGCCAAAGAGCCTTTACGATATAAAGGCATACCCAGAAGATGTGAACAAGCTCACACGTGATCACACAAGCTTACTTCCAACAAGGAAAGAGAACCTGCTTGGGCCCTTCCATCACTCAGGAGTCAAGATGCAGAGTGCAAGGGGTGGGTGGTGGTGCTTCCCAGCGTTCCTGTCAGAGTCCCAGGGCTCCCAATGTACCCAGGTCCCTGGTTAGCAATTTAACGGTGGGATAGCTTTGGAAAAATGGGAATTAAAAACATTATTTCATAATGAGACATACTACTGCAACAGACCATTAGTTTAAATTTACTGAGTTCTTCAAATGCTTTATTGACATTGCACAGCTATGCTGAGGACCGTAAGCAAAATTTGGTTTCTCCTCAGTGAGGCTCTTCATGGAAGTACAGACTTCACAACTAGTAACGCTATTTTCCTTTCTTTTTTTATAGTAACACTATTTTCATAGTATGGCTTAATGGTTAAGAACATGCACTCAGAGTCAGTTGATCTGCGTTCAAAAGTTGCCTCCACCATTAACTAGCTTTGTGACCCTGGACAAGATACTGAATGGCTCTGTGTATTATTTCCCTCATCCATGTAATACAGATAATAATAGTATCTACCTCACAGGGCTGGTGTGAGAAATAAATGATATTTGGCCCATAATTAGTACTCAACACGTCAGCTACTACTTTTATTTATTCACTATTTTTAAGTAACCTAACCCAGAAATTATCCCTAGGTTTTAGCAATTAAAACTTTCATCAGTTTAAATGAGTATGATTATATATTAATAGACTACCTCTTTCTTATCTGTCTATGGAGGATTTTGACAAATCCCAATGGCTTAAAGCAAAAATAATTTCTGGCTCAATGATGGAAATGTAGCACAACATAAAATTATTAGCTGCTGTTTTCGGTAAAAGCTACTGTCATACATTTGTTTAAAAAGTACAAATGGTCCTGATATCCTTATCTTTATTTGTTCTAGATTTTACCAGGCTAACTGGACCAAGGTGAAGAGAGGACAGCAACTTTGTTTTTAAGTATGGGAAATGACTGTGCGGTCATATGATGAGAACAAATATTCATAAGAGAACAAAATTAATAACTCAACTATCTCAATTATTGATCAAAACTTCTAACTGGTAACTATTAAACGGACCATGATAATCAAGTTTATAAAAGGGGAAAATCAGGGAAAAACCATCTATCTAAATAAGGCATTTCTATTTTAAATTTTACTCTGTGGGCAAGGGATATTTAAAATCTGCCAGAGTTACTCCCATCAGTCTAATCTATTGAGTCAGGTTTTTCAGAGTTTCTGTTTGGTCAATCCCTGTCTGCACTACTTCCTCTTCCTGTATTTCTCCTAATAATGAAACCTTGCTTTAAAGACTTAGGTTAATTAAGACCTAAGTAGGCCTATGGTCTACCATATTTTTTGGACTATATGATGCACTGGACCATAAGATGCACTGAAGTTTTTGAGGAGGAAAATAGGAAAAAAAAAAATTGAAGCAAAAAATGTGGCCCTGCTCCTGCCTCCTGTGACTGCACTGCACCGCTACCCCCCCCCCCCCCACAAGCCAGGTAAGCTACATTCGGACTATAAGATGCACTTCCCCCCAAAACTGGAGGAGGGGAGTATGTCTTATAGTCCGAAAAATACGGTACTTATTTAAAGCACTCTTAGGGCCAAGGGTCAAGTCCACATTTGCCTCATCGTCTTCTTTCAAGGAATACTGGAACTTATACATTACTTTAGGATAAATCTCTTGACCACAAACATCTTTAAAAGCTAAATTTACCATGTATTTCCTGTAGAGAGGGTGTCCTGGTTTAGGGCGAGGGGGAAGCACGGGATCTTGTCTTTTAAAAACTTGACTCTTGGCTTTTGAGAGTCTGGACGCCAAGTTATTTTGTTTCTTCTGAAGATCCATGTCAGAAGAAGACCGATTAAAAGGCAGTTTTTTATTTGATGTTCTGGTTGCAGAAAGTCTGGGGGGAGGTGGTCTTTCAGGGGGTGCCTTGGGGGGAGGTTGCCGAGCTGGTGTGACTTTTCCATTTACAGGTCTGAAAGGCAATGCGGGAGCTGTTGAATCAGTGTTTGATCATTATTAGGTTCTGCTTTGTCCTCTCTCTCTCTCTCCCTCACACACACACACACACACACACAGAGCTTTCTACTAGAGTAATACAATAACCTAAACATGCAGGGTATGCTATTTCTGAGCACATGGCTGCTGCATTAAACATTATATTATTGGAGGAAATGCCATGATGTTCCAGCTTCCTCTTATCTTGCACTAGGGATTCATTAGTTCAAGACAAACAAGCATTTACTATCATGAGCTCTCCAAGGCCCCATTTGCTCTTAAACATGCCATGACTGTTTCAGGAAACTAAGCACTTTCCACCAAAGTCTGAGATGAAAAGCTCATAATGAGATAACAGGTTTATGGGATGTGGTCAAGTCCATGATTAGAAAAGGAACTTCAAACTCCCCTAATATTCACGTATAGGAATTGTTATTCCAACTCTAGTTGAGATAATATAAAGAAAGTTGTTTTGAAAATGTGATAGGACAATCATCCATTACTTTGAAAGCCTTTCCTTAACCCCATGACAAAAATAATTTCCAACACAGTAGCATCTTCTGATAGCATCATAGCTTTTTGTTCAAACAACGCTGAAACTTAGGAAGGCAGGCCAACACTGAGCTCACAAATCCTGTCTTCCTTTGGAAATGCCCAGACTAGGCTGGTTTCTCATTAACGGGGAGTGTGTGAAGGTGTGAGAGTGAGAGTGTGCATGTATGAGTGTGTCAGTGTGTGTTCATTCCAGAAATGGAGTTGTTTTAGGGTCAGAGAGGAGTCTTGTTCATTTGAAGAAAAGTAACAGAGACCCACGTTTAAGTTCTGTGAGTTTTTGGACTGTTAAAAGAAAGAAGTAGAGATTCCTACGACCTGCTGTCAGAAGCAGACTGTGGGCTAGTGGCCTGGGTGAATCCATGAGTTTAATGTATCTCTAAAAGAAGATCTAAGGCCAACAGCAGTCAGTTTTGATGGTAGAAAGGAGAGTCCAGTCTCTGAGTCATTAATTGTTCTCCTGCTGACTTTTTACAAGCTTTCCCACACTTACCTTGGGGGCAGCCTTGGGGGTCCTCGCACAGAACCTCCTGTTTGACTAGCCTGGTCAGATTCCTGCAAGCATCAGAACATTTTTTAGTTATGGTTCATTTGAAATAAGACCTTGTCAAGAAGAATTGTGGACAACTTCTTGGCTGGATCTATACATGAAAATGTAGCTGATTAGAGAAAGTAAAACAAGTTAGAGAAAAAGTAGGGAAAGTTTTTAGTCTTAAGCAATAACTCATCCTGTGCTCCCACCTAAACTGTCCATATCCTAAGGCAAGGGAAGACAGAGAGGAGGAGCCCAGGGACACGGGCCAACCAATTGCCCTGCATGGTTACACACCCAGCCCATTCGTGAGGTACCAAGGATGCTGCTTAAATCATGACAGGCTAACATAGTAGCAATGTAAGCAGGAACTGTAGGGAATAAAAAAACACAACACACGGCCTTTATTCATCCCATGATGACACACATAAGACATGTATGGCTGCTAGTAAGTGAGGTGGTGACTGTTTTGGTTAGAACAAGCAGGTCTCTCATCGTGGATGGTTTATGCATTGTGCAGTGGGTTCTGGACTAGAAAGAGGTGGTAAGAAGAAAAAAAGCTTAAGGGATGGCCGAAAGAAAGGCATGTGTGGAGGAATAGAAAAGGCCCCAAAAGGCAGAGAACTTGTACCACTACAGCAAAGGGGTAGGGTGTGCGGAGAAGACTTTGGTAGAAAAGCGTATAAGGGGTAATGTGAAAAACAAAAGACAGCTTGGAATGTTTTAGCCTAGTAGCAGATGAGAGAAACTGGACGTGTGGAGATCAACAGGAAAATTTCTCTGCGGGAAGGGGTTCCAACTGGGCTATTTAAATAGCTTTCCTGGACATGTTCGAGCCCAAGGATTGGGAAATGAGTATAATGCATGGAAAATATTTTCAGATGTTATGTTGAATGAAAAGTTAAAGGATCTCAAAGCCAAAACTTCTGTTTTTGTAAGGCAGAGTCCTCACCAAATTCTTCAAATTCTAATTGAATCTCTCTCTCTCTCTCTCAACCTTTTCTTCTTTCTCAGCCCCTAATACTGAAATCCGGAAAAAGATATTTCTCCAAGACATCATAAGGGGGGGAAATGCCAGCCTTTTAAAATTACGCTGCCTTTTTAAAATAAAACTATACTTTGGGAGATCTTTAAGCTAATTCAAACTGTTTCCCTCTTTCACTTATATACACATAAGTGAGTTAAAACTCACTTCCATGGTTTTTAATTTGAACAGCATATTTATAATTTTTCCTTAAATACCAAATGATTAATTGCCAATAACTGCAACCACTGAAATATGTTTCAATGTTTTAAAATCCCATTTTTAAAAACAAATTAAGCTTGCCCTTAAAACTTGGTTTCACTAATGAGTTCAGTTAATGTAGTGAAGAGAGTCACCAGCTCATAAACCTGCAATATTCCAGACTATAACCCATGCCTTACAAATACGCTGCTGCCTGTATTTCCCCCAGCAAACACTGCTATGGTACTTGAAAAACTCATTTATTCCTTTGCCCACTTTTAAAATTAAAACAAGCAGAAAAACACTCTAGCAGATAGGCAGGATCTTTTATTGCTTTTCCTCAACATTATAGTTGTTAGATACCTTAATAATTAAAAGCAAATTTTTAAAAATATAGATGTATAAATTTGACATAAAGTTATAGATGTACTATAATATATATATATATTCATATCATATAACCCTAATCTAGTACCAAATACTGGATATACTTTTCTCCAGATGGTGTTACTTTATAACAGTCTTGAATATCCATTTCTCAATTTTCTACAATGAACAAACTCTAAATCAGAAAACAAGGCAGTATACTCACATCCCTAAGGAATGTTGGGCACCTTTTGAAAGGTACTGCTGCATCTGATACACTGAGAATAGGGGACTGGTTACTGAAGAAGTGTTTGCCTTAGTATTTTCTCAAATTCAAGTTTATGCACAGGTTCTGTCAACAGTCTTTAAAAAACTTCTGTTGATTAAGGCTCTCCTCCTCCCCAGTATTCCACACATAACTGGGGGCCTCTCTGCGTCTGCTTTTCATAGTATTTCTCTACTCTGACATCCCTGCATTCTGGCTTTTGATGTGTTTGGATAGGTATTTTAGTTCCTGGAGGAGCTGGCTTTTCTGGTGTACTGTCCCTATAGACATTTCTGTTTATCTGCTTTGGAATTTTTTCTTCTTTTTTTTGCTGTATTTTCAAAAGACAGACATTTCCTCCAAGACCACACTCGTGTCTGTTGGAATTACTTAGCAGTCTTTGCGAATGCTGCTTTTCTACGTTCTCCAGGAACTGGCATCACTTCTATGTCCTGAATTCGTGGGCCAGATTCTGTGCTTTCGCTGTGATTCCCTCCTGCCCCAGCTGGAAGCCAGCTTGGGGAAGGCTTTGGGCACCTTGGGTTCCCATGGTGGGTAACAGGGCACACAGAAACATCTGCCCCTGCTCACAGAGTGACTCCAGTGGCTCCTGGTGCTCCTCACCCTGGACTCCCTCGTTGCTGAAGTGAAGTGAGTGAGGTTTTGCAACTACAGGCATTTGCCCTGAGATGGAAAGTCCCCCAGCACTCAAGGCAGGAGAAACGGTAGAGGGTTTTTTCCTGGCCTTATGGGAAGACACAGCTGGCAGAAGACCAAGCCCATTTTCATGGGTCATTACACTGGAGGAATGGCTTCTCTGGAGATCCTCACCCGCACCTGAAGTCTTGATGGCCTCTGGTGTAAATTCCACTCAGATGAAAGGAATTTCTCACAGATTTGACTTTCTGGACCTGGAAATCTAGTTGTGTGGCATCAGCCAAATCATTTAATTTGTGGTCTGTTTCTCATCTTTCCTTCCTTCAGACCCAGTGTGTCTATTTCGGTATGTACTTATCCTAGTTCAGCACAGAATGCTTTGACTCCCCTTTGTAACCGGTGCAGGACAGGATTTTCCTTGTGTTGTTTGTGCGAGGCACAAACAATCGTGAATGCAGCTTATTCCAGCTATTTAAACGAATGGCTTAGTTTATTCTAACTGCCTTTTCTTGGTTTTCTAAAATGTGGGTTGCTTTGTGGACTGCTTAACACCTAATATTTTAATACGGTTTTATAATTTACAAAGCCCACGACTTGATGAATGATCCGTACGCCTATTCGTCATCCCCTCGCGCTCTCTTATAACCCTCTTTTGGAGTAGATGCCAGTAACCCTCTCCTCGTGAAAATTTTGGGTTTTCCTATTCAACAATAGTATGGTAGGGGCCCTGTCCTCTTCCTTTGGGATTTCTTGGCCCAGTTTTAATAAAAATTTATCACTGAGCACTTTGAAAATGCAAGTGATTGCTAAATTTTAATTCAGCCTACAGGAAAATCTCATTAACTTGGTATTGGCTAATTCAATTTAATGCATTCTTCAAAGAAATTCCTCTTCAACTAGAAGATTAGATGGTTTGCATGTAAAATAAGCATAGTTAATGCACAATGTAAAACTATTATGAAATTTGAACTGAAAATTTGGTTCACAGATTTTAAGAATTGGTTCCTTTTGAAAGAAACCTTAAAGATAATCTGTCATATGTGAATTTTAAAAAGTATGGGGAAATGATATTAGGTTGAAAAAATACATGTTTAAAACTCTTTGTCCACCATCTGTTAACAAGTACATGGTAAAGCACTCTTTTTTAAATTCAAAAATTTAATAAATTTTAAAATAAATTCCCAAATTTATTTCCAAAATAAATTGTTCTTAAATTTCAGATTAACAAATTCTTATGGTAATTATCTTAAAACTGTGTCATTAATTGATATTTTAACTAAAAACTGATAATAAGGTAAATCTATTTCCACAAATACTACAGGTTTTTAGAGATTTTTTTCATGACTTTCTCATTATTAGTCCCATTTAAAAGACATTGCCATTATATTGGTATAAGACAAATTATTTTATGATGAAGTACAATGAATTGGCCTACTTTTTTTTTATTGGGATTTTTAAAATATAAAACATCATGTTAAATAATTACATGGGCTTAGAAACTGATTTGTAATAAGGGTATTTTTAAAAATCCGACCAGGAGTAAAATAATCTGGACATCAGCTGAGTTTTTAAAATTAGCTCATCGACTGGTGTTCAATCTGCAACAATCTGTAATGACCACTCACCACACTTCTCGTTCTGTCCACGTCACTGGGTTTTCCAGATACTGTACTGTAAGTGTGTCCAATAGGCTTTTCAGTTGGGAGAGGAGGTGGGCTTTGTGGATCTTCATGTAAACCTGGAAAAATAGCAGTAACTCATCAAGAACTTCTGCTCTTTGGGGGTTCCCAAGGATGAATAATTGCAGCTTGGTTCCATAAAATGGAAGGGCTTCCATAAAAGATCCACACAAAGAATGGATAGCTAAGCAAATGAGAAAGAGCTCCCAGCAAACCTGAGAAAACTGACATCAGTTATGAAATGTCTTATAGAGAGTAAAAATAATGCTAAATAATTACAACAGCAGCCAGCATTTTTGAGAACCTTCTATGTGCCAGGCATTAAATTAAGGCACTTTATTCATACACATTCCAACCAACATCTATCCATGTGCTAGATCTGTGCAGTCCACTAGCTAGTAGTCATATTTAAACTTCAATCTTACTTATCTAAAATCAAACGAAGTTACAATTTCAGTTCCTCAGTTGCACTCGCCACATTTCAAGTGCTCAACAGCCACATGTGGCTAGTGGCTACCACATTGTACAGCACAGACATGGAGTATTTCCATCTTTGAAGACAGTCCTATTGGACAGCACTACACTAGTAATGTCCTACTCAGTTTACAGATGAAGAAACTGAAACTCAGAAGAAAATATATGAGCCATCTGAGGTCTCCATGCTAGTAATTGTCAGAACCAGGGTTTTGAATTCAAAAGCCTGTGCTCATTGTATAATAGGCATGCTGCTTCTTAAGAGATGGTGTACCCAACCCTCCCCCATCCAAACAGCTCAATGTGTTTTGTGATTCATTAGCTCCAGATTAAGGGACTTAATTGCCCCCTCAATTTAACGAACAATATCTTTAAATCAAAACTACATCTTTACCTCAGCAGTTGTGCACCCCAATTTATTTTATAAAGAAGAAAACAAAAGTGACCAGATTTAATTAGTGACAGCTAATTAAAATCTGCTTGTGAAAACACTTGGAGAGAGGATGACTGTGACCCACTAAAGGAAGCTACGGCCAACTTTTACACATAGGCTTAGTCATTTACAGGAGAGGAGAGGTTTTCCCCTCTTTCAAAAGAACAATCTCTGTCTCCATTTCACATTAAAAAACCTGTAACAGGAGGATGATTTGTCAGGTTCTTATTTTATCCGCAGACAGAAAAACACTCAAAAGCTGGAAAATACCCATGCCAACTACTAAGGAAAACAATGATTTAGAGATAGACAAGTGTTCCAGTGAGAGGCAGCGCTGCTCTGGGAAGTAAGACACACGGGAACATTCCAACTCAGTCACCAGCTGGAAGCCTCTCTGTGCTGCGGTTTCCTTATTCTTAACAAGAGAGTAATGAATCGTTTAGGATACACTATGGTTGTGACAAACAATTAAGGCTACAAACTCGTAGCAATATGAAAGTAGCAAGGAGATAGCTGACTAGCAGGAAGGGACATGGGAATTATCTGCTGTGGGTGTGTGGGGAGTTGGCTATTTTCAATTTCAAATAATGTGGTCAGCAGGTCCCAATGACAGAAGTTGCATTTGAGCAAAGACCTGAAGGAATGGTGATGGAGGGAGCCATGCAGGTGTCTGGGAAAAGGACATCCCAGTCACAAGGAACAGGTGCCCAGGGGAAGGAACTGCCAGGAGTTTTGCACCACAAAGCCGTTTCCTTCTTCACTTGTCTATTCCACGTTCTTCAGGAACCAAAAGTCTTACTTTTTTTTCCTCCACAGCATATATGCATGGCCTGATAATTGTAATAACAAAATTCTAGGGATCAGGGTTTTTGACATAAATAGAAATAACTCTTAGAGACTGGTGCTTCAGTTCCCTCACATAAACCAGTATAGGATTCAACTTTCTCATAGTTCCTGGAGCTTTGTCAGGATAATAAATAAAGCTGCTTCCCCAGTATACCCGTGTCAGGATTTCAGGACTATTAGTACAATTTATAAGAGTGCAGAAGAGAGGTTAGGTTATGCTGGTTGTAATAATATACTTCCTATATATATTAGAATAATATGATAGGCATATATAATTTTATTTGCTATCAGTCTAACTACTTTCCTACCATATCTTTACAAGAGGTGCTAAGATATTATAATTATTCTGAGTTTGTCTCCCTCTATTCTCTCCTAAAGACGATATTAAAGAGAAATGAAATCCAAATTTACTGTACTAACTGTCTAAAGAATTATTTTAAAAAACCCAACTTGCTTTTAAGTGTCCTTGACTTGAATAATAATAAATGGCTGATTACATATCATTTCAAAAGCAGACATTGATAAAATAGCAGTATTTCTCCCAGGCTCTTGGAGAAGCAAATAAAGAAGGTGGAGAAGGGCTTACATTTTCCTGGTTTGGCTGGAATTCGAATCACAGTGGGCTTCCTGGCGGGTGCTGGTTGAACTATTCGTTCTTTTGTTGGTTCTGTTTTTGTGGGGAGCTGAAAGGGATCTAATGAAAAACACAGTTTACTTTGCATGTTTTAGTTAACATGGACTCAAACAAAAAACCTCATTCATAATTAAAGAGTCATATTTTTCATGCCCCAGGGAAAACTATTCATGGATAAACAAAATCTCAGTTTGCAGAGACAAAAACAAAGTCGGAGCTCATGAAAGGACATAACTTAATGCTCTGTAAATAATTCATATGGCTTTTCTTCCTCTGTGATGAGAGAGATCCAGAACAATCTTGAATTATGTAGAAGCTATCTTTTATGGGAGTGCAATCATTTCATAAATGTCTGCCTGAAAATGAGGGCAATTGAACTGAGGAGCCCATTTCCCCCCTATTGTGAAGCCACCCAGATTCCCCAGGAAGAGTGGCCTCCGCTCCCCACACTCTTGTGTCTGTGGAAACTTACCTACAGGGCTCACCAAGGCCGCCACCCTACCCAGCACTGTGCCTGGCACATGGTGGGTGCTCAGCAGAATCTTGCATTTAATACTTTAGTAAAACTATGCTTCTGTAACATGAAAATGAAAACAGTTTTGTCCTGGAAGTAAAATAAGACATCTACTTTTAAATACTTAATTTGGGGGCAGCAACACATGACTTGGCATTTGTCCATTACCCTCCAAAGGTGTCACTCCCTAGCCATTTGCATATGTATGCATGTCTACCAGGTGCCAGCAACAGTGCTGGGTGGGGAGATAGGACAGCTAAGCACAATCCTATTTTAAGTTTATTAACTACCACCTAAGAAGGGCCCCCAGATGGCATGCTAGGTAAAATTATCATTAGGTTACTGAGAAAAAATACTGGATGACCCCTCTATGGAACCCTGTCTATCAGCTCACAAATGAGGCAAGTCTCATCAAAGTTCAAAAACCAACTCAAGATTATCAAAACAACATCAAACTTTTAGAAAAGGCTCTTATAATAGTATGATGTTCTTTCACTGTGACCTATGTCCTCACAAACAAACAAAGCTCCTTCTTTTAGGTCTAAACAATTCTTTAATCCTTATTTTGTTACGGTATTATTTTTTACTTCAAAGTAGCATTTATTGCAAAGATGGGACACATTAAGAAACATGACAGAAACTCTTCTGTGACCCTACCCCACCAGCGGTAATTATTATTTGAAACATGGCGTATCTGTCTACAGTTTTTTTTCTAAAGTACATGTATTATTATGTAGGTATTTTAACACAAAACAAAACAGCACTGTTTTATATCCATTTGTTAGTGATTTGCTTTTCCACTCTGTCACTTAGTATCAGCTGCTGGCCGCACATCAAACACTACTCTAGGTGCTGGCAATACTTGCGCAAACAAAGCAAAGAACTCTGCCCTCATGGCTCTCACACTGCAGCAAGAAGATGGAGACAATAAATGATCAGTGTAATAGGTAAATAATTCACATGGTATTTAGAAGGTGAGAGGTACTACTGAAAAAGGGAAAAGGAGAGCAAGGTGAGCCACTTCAGGGGTGGGCAAAGGGAAGCAGGGTGTGGCATGAAACAGGAAGGCCAGGTTGGGAGGGTGCCATGGCCACCTTTCTGACAACTGGATTTTACACATTCTAATAGTTCTTCCCACTTGAGTAATATTCCTCCGGTCTTTAGGAAACAGCAGTACCAATGGATAATGAAGGGTAGATACACTTGTATTAATGCCCATTACTGAAAATATGACCCAAATCTGAACTCCCCAACTATTATTTTTTACTTCAAAGTAACATTTATTGCCAAGATGGGAAACATTAAGAAGCATTTATTTAAGAAACATTAATTAAGAAACATTCATTTATTCTGAATAACCCTGGATAAAACAAAAGAACTGGAAGACCCCTGATGTACATTTTATTCAAGTACAGAATATAGTATCTTTCCCTTCTGTTCTTCTCTCTCCCCTGCCATGGCCTCTGCTCGGTCTCCGTGGCCTTTGTTGGCAACCAATGACCTGCAAGGAGCCACCTTTCCCCACAGCTGCTGCAGAAACTCAACTGTTCAGGAACTCATCCATCTTCCCATCCCCCATTCTCTCAGGGTTCTGTTCTCTATTGGGAAAAGGACCAAAAGTTCAAGAAAAGGAGTAAGGCTAATAATTAATTGTTCGTTGTGTTCTACCTTTCAAGCGGCATTTCTGCTTTAAAGGATGCTTTTGGTACCTGTAATCTGCTGGTTATTCCTACAGGTTTTTACTTGGGAGAGAGGGGTGGAGGGAAAAGAAAATCCTGCACATGAAATGACTTCAATTGTTTCCCAACTCACACTAAATTCTGGGCCAGTATACCACCTACACACTCTCATATTCCAGGAGTGAGGGCACTGAACAAGGGAGGCAAGGAAAGGAGAAACGAAGCCATTCAGAGCCCTTACAGGGCTGCGCACAGGGGCATCCAAATGTGCGTGCTTCTGGAGGACTGGCCTCAGGGAGCCTCGCCCCAATCCCACACACTGTGCAGCAGGTCTCACCTACTGCCTTAAAGGGTCCAGGCATTTTTTTTAAATCTAAAGGATTTAAATTAGAGTGGCATAGATACAACTTCAATACAAAGTATTCAAACAGGCCTAGCTACTCACTCTTACCTTTTTTGGTATTTATTTTTAATATCATTAGCTGCTCTTTATTAATTAGCATTCGGATCATTAGTAATTATCCTACTATACACAATCTAGAAAAAAACTTCTTTCAATACAGGGGAGCAGGAAGGTCCGAGTGTTCGGCACTGCGGGCTGTTTGGCAGGGCTCTGTTTGATGACCTACCCCAGCTGCGCTCACTGAGCTAGTGAAGTCAGCACATGCCTCTCTGCCTGCATGCTGTCCGGGGCTGTAATCCAGACCAGGTATGCAGATTACTGGGGAGGACAAACAGCGTCACTTCAATGAGAAGGCAGAGTCAGCAGCCTATTTCTCACTGGATGATGGTGTGCAAGTGTCTCTCTAGTTACCCAGTATGAAGTTTACCTTTATGTCTTTTCATGAGGGGGTATCTCTTTCCAAAAGAAATGTAAGTGGACAACGTACAGAGCAAGGATAGCGCTTCATGTTGGGGAACTTCAGGCACTGCCAGGTGGGAAACTGGATCATTGACACTATTGAAATGCTTAAAGTTCAAAACTTGGAGGTATCACTCTTATGTGATATCAAACTATATGACAAGACTATAGTAATCAAAACAGCATTACACTGGCATAAAAATAGACACAAAGTTCAATGGAACAGAATAGAAAGCCCAGAAATAGACCCACATCTATATGGGGAATTAATCTGTAATAAAGGAGGCAAAAATATTAATAAAGACAGTCTCTTCAATAAATGGTGCTGGAAAAACTGGGCAAATACGTGCAAAAAATGAAACTAGGCCACTTTCTTACACTACATACAAGAATAAACTTAAGATGCATTAAAGACTTAAATGTAAGACACGAAACCGTAAAACTCCAAGGAGAAAACATAGTTAGTAAATTCTTTGGCATTTCTCTTAGTAATATTTTTTGATATATCTCCTCTGTCAAGAGAAACAAAAGAAAAAATAAACAAATGGGACTACATCAAAATAAAAAGGCTTTGCAGAGCGAAGGAAACCATCAACAAAAGAAAAAGGCAACCTACTAAAATGGAGAAATTCATCAACGATACATCTGATAAGGGGTTAAGGGGTTAGTATCCAAAATTTATAAAGAACTCTACAACCGAACACCAAAAACAATCAAACAACAACAACAAAAAACCCCACACGAGCCGATTAAAATGTAGGCAGAGGACCCGGATAGACAGTTCTCCAAAGAGGACGTACAGATGGCCAACAGACGTATGAAAAGATGCTCAATGTCACTCACTAATCATCAGAGAAATGCAAACTAAAACCACAATGAGATACCTCACACCTGTCAGAATGGCCGTTATCAATAAATCAACAAACAACAAGTGCTGATGAGAATGTGGAGCAAAGTGAACCCTCATGTACTATTGGTGGGAATGCAGACTGGTGCAGCCACGATGGAAAACAGTATGGAGGTTCCTCAAAAAATTAAAAATGGATCTACCGTATGACCTGGCAATCCCATTTCTGGGTATTGATCTGAAGAAATCCAAAACACTATTTTCGAAAAGCTATATGCACCCCTATTTTCACTGCAACATTATTTACAATAGCCAAGATGTGAAAGCAATCTACATGTCCATTGATAGGCCAATGGGTAAAGAAGATGTGGTACATATACACAATGGAATAAAGAATGAAAAAAAAAAAGAGTGAGTCCTGGCTGTTGTGGCTCAGTGGAGTGAGCTGAGCACTGGCCTGAAAACTGAAAGATTGCTGGTTCAAGTCCCACTTAGGGCACATGCCTGGGTTGCAGGCCAGGTCTCTAGTTGGGGTCAATGTATCTCTTGCACATTGACATTTCTCATCCTCTTTCTCTGTCCCTTCCTCTAAAACTAAATAAAATAAAAGCTTAAGAAAAAAAGAATATAATCTTACCATTTGTGACATTATGGATGTGCCTAAAGGGTATTATATTAAGTGAGACAAGTCAGATGTAGAAAGACAAATGCAATATGATTTCATTTATATGTGGAATCTAAGTAACAAAATAAATGAACAGACAAAATCTGTTCTCTGTATTCTCACGGATACAGAGAACAAATGAGGGGTTGTCAGATGAAAGGGGGATGAGGGGTGAAAAAGGTGAAGAGATTAAGAAGTATAAACTGGCAGTTACAAAATAGTCATGCGGATGTAAAATACAGCACAGGGAATATAGTCAATAATACTGTAATAACTATGTATAATAACTGTGTATGGTGCCAGATGGATACTAGATTTATGATGGGGTCACCTCATTAGTTATGCAAATGTCTAACCATTATGCTACACACATGAAACTAGTATAGTATTGAATGACAACTGTAATTGAAAAATAAAAAAAATTTGGCTGGTGTGGTTCAGTGGATTAAGTGCTGTCCTGAGAACCAAAGGGTCGCTGGTTTGATTCCCAGTCAGGGCACATGCCTGGGTCTGGGCCTGGTCACCAGTAGGGGACGTGCAAGGGGCAACCACACATTGATGTTTCTTGCCCCCTCTTTCTTGCACCCTTCCTCTCTCTCTAAAAATAAACAAACAAATAAATAAATATTTTTTAAAAAATTTCTTTTTAATGATTTAAGTTCATAATAGTTGACCCATAGTCCACTTTTGGAAATTTATTCTTCAGAAACAAAAGCACTAGTAGAAGTAAAAATGTTTTTAAAGATGTTTACTGCAGCATTTTTTATAGTGGCAAAAAAATATCCAAAACATTAAAAACAAACAAAACAACCTGAATGTTGAACCAACTATGGTGCACTCTGGCAGGTATAAGGAAATGAGGAGTTGGATTTACATCTACTGGTCTAAAGAGAAGTCCATAAATCTCACTGTTAGGTGAAAAAAAAAACAAGCTTGTGAGTAATGGGTATAGTATGTTAAATTTTTTTGGTAAAAAGCAGGAAAAAAAGATATATATATACACATGCTTTGCTTTGAAATGTCCAAAGGCACAGAAGGCTACATACAACATTGTTCGCACTGGTTACTCTGGGGATTTGGGTCAACTGGACGGAGATTAATTTGTTTATTTCACTAAATGTTTGTACTATTTGAGTTGTTACAGCATATATGTTACTTTGTAACTAAAAATAATCAATTCAATACTAAGAAAAAAGTTTTAAGAGGAAGCTAAAATTAATACTCCCGTCAAACAAACCAAAATAAGAACCATTTAAAAATAAGAGGAAAGCCCTGGCTGGTGTGGCTTAATTGACTGAGCTATGGCCTGTGAACAGAAAGGTCGCCAGTTCCATTCCCAGTGAGGGTGCATGCCTGGGTTGCAGGCCAAGTCCCCACGTGTGAGAGGCAACTGATGGATGTTTTTCTCGCTCTCTTTCTCCCTCTCTTTCCTTCTCTCTAAAAATAAATGAATAAAATCTTTTTAAAAGTAAGAGGAAAAAAGGAAAAATTCTTGTCTCTTTTGTTGTTTTTTCAAGGCAATAAAGGCCATAAAATTTCCCACAAAGTAACTAGAAAAATAAAAACTCTCATTTTGATATTATTCCTCAGTGATTCTACTTAATAGGAAGTAATGCAGATTTCTATTTTTGAATTTGTCTAATTTAGACAGATTTAGTTTATAATAATTAGCTTTTATTGTAACCATGAACAATACAACTTTAGAAAACTATTATTTTTAAAATCTCTACTTTCATAAGGCTGATGATCAGTGTGGGAGGCAGCTGTCTCTCCATGGCAAAAACAACTGGAGGTAACCCTTCCACTGTCTTTCATCTTCATTCTGCTTTATGTTCGGCTGTTTGAAAGCTAGGTTCCCACCTCCTCTCCTGCCTACCCAGTTTCCCCATAAAAGACAACCTTTGTTGCCAACTTTTTATACATTTTCCCAAAGACATTGTATATTTATTTGTGTGTATGTGTGTGTTTTAACACCAACAGCAGCTAAAACACCACGAATACTATCGGTACCTTGCATTTTTCACATAATACTATCTTGGAGGTTGGTCTGTGGCAGGAGGTAATAGGTGGTCTGCCTCCTTTTTAATCACCACACAATACTCCATTATATGGATGTGCCATCATTTATTTTAAGTCCACTGAAAGTTATTTCTAACATTCTGTGGTCAAAGTCCTCAATCTGGGGTCCAAGAACAGGCCCTTGAAGCTCTGGAAATCATACCTCCAATTGTGCATACATGAGCTGAAAAGCTCTGTTCAAGGAGGAGAAAAGATTCACAAGCTAGTCCAATTCTCAGGGTGCTGTGACCCAGAAAAGGTTAAGAACCGCAGTGCCGTAAGTCTCTCCATCATAGATTATTTGCTCTTGCTTCTACAGAAAAAACACAAAGCATCCCCCAAAAAGTCTCCCACCTACATCTCAAGAAAGTCAATGGCATTTTTCTCTACTTTTATTCACAGTGTTTATTCTGCCCTCCTTCTAGCCCCTCACACACATAACCGATTATTCTCCACCTGCTGCCAAACTGGAAGGCGCCTTTACACCTACATCCACATGCTCTTCATCACCAGGTTGAGAAAAACATTGATAATGTAGTTTTCTGCCCATTACCTGTCTCTAATAATATGCTTGTCATCATAATTAGTTTCACCATCCGTGGCTTGCTTTTCTGTCATTTCTTTCCCTTGAGTTCTGTTAATGGCAGAAATCGGCTGCTCAACTATTATTCTGGTTTGTGTAATGGCGCTGACAGCAGAAGCATTCTGCTTTTTTTGACAACTGGATATGATTTGTAAAGGTGTGAAGAGGAATTACTAATACTTCTCAACTCCATTACATTAACCTGGAAGGCATTCTGCCCATAAAATGAATCCAATATTAAGTTGCCTGTTTTATGAGTTTTCCTTTAATAAATTTTCTAATCTTTACAATGTTTTCATAGCTTCAGTATTTTCTGATCTCTATTTCCTGAGATTAATATGGCAACTTCATTTTATGAAAGCTATTTTTATTAAATTTTCTTTATTTTTCAGGGAAGAGAAAGAGAAGGGAAGACGTATTTGTGAGGTTCTCTCCTTTCTCCTGTGCTCCTCTCCCAGTTTCTCGCTGCTGTCAGGGTGAGTAAGCAAGTTTTCACAAAGAGACCATAGCCCTTTATTTACAAACACAGAATCAAAAATTCACGAAGCCCAAATCAATAAAGAAACAAAAACCTCTCTACATGTTGATGAATTCAGAGATAATCCTGAAGGCCCCTGGACAGCAGTAAACAAAGCAACAAGGTCCAATCTACACTCTATAAAAATTGCTTTGGTAGCCATAATATGGAGGATGATACATTTGAGGAAGAAGGAGGGACTCAATTTAGGAGGCTACTGTAGTAATCTGGGCATAAAGGCCTCAAGTGGGGCTGAAGCAGGAGGGATGAAATGCGAGGAAGATTCAAGAACTATTCAGAAGATAATCCAGCAGGAGTTGGTAACTAATTGGATATGAAGCGCAAGAAGTAACAATAACTACTACTTAATGAGCACTTAACATGTTTCAGTCCATGTGATAGGGCTTTCCTTCCTAATCACATGTAATCCTTGCAATACCCTCATGAAAAGTATTATTATCATGTCTTATTAATTAGGAAACCAAGGCACTGTGGGATTAGGTAAATTGCCCAAGGTCATATGCCAATTAAGTGGTAGGCTCAGGCCAGTCTGGCTTCAAGTCCAACAACTAATCACTGTGTGATTGGAAAACTTGAGGATGATCCCTAGGATTCTCTAGGGAAGGCTGGGCATGTGACGGTATCACCAAGTGAGGTGCAGAATACAGGGAGAGGAGACATAGTGTCCTTTCTCCTTAGAAAGAACATAGTGTTCAGTTCAGTATAACTCCACAGTCAAGAGCAATGGTTAAGGTCACATAGGCCAAGCAGGTTACACATTTTGCTAAAATGCTGCCTCAATAATTAAACGTGCAATGAAGTGGCAGAAATCAAGAAACAGGAAAGGCGGGTGATGAAGTTTTCATGTTGAATGTATGCTGTTGACCTTTCTTTTTTGAAGATGACTCCTATTATCTGCTTAATGACTCAGACTATGGTCTCAGCAATTACTAAGTGCCATTCCCACAGAACCTAGCAGGTTCTACAGAAGGTGGTATTTCTTGGGCCTCTACAGTTCACACTCTTAACTTGCTGCTGTTAGATTCACGCATCCCTGTCCTACCTTAAAATTTGTAACACCAAAAAGGGTTAAATAAGAAAATGATATTGCCAAGACTTGACAAGTTTTTAATGTGTTGCCTGGTTTAAGGCTTCATGAAAATGTTGGTTAGCAACATGACACAGTGAAAAATAAACTAGACTTAGAATAAAAAGATTGAGTTTGAACTCTGCCTTGGAAAATCGTAGTTTTATGACACTGGGCAAGTTACCCACTGATCTCTCTCAGCCTCATTTTCTTCACCTGCAAATTGAGGCTAATGGTACCTTGCAGAGGGTTACTGTGAGAATTCAGTTAAATAATGGATGGCGGGTTATCTAGCAGAGGGTCTGGAACAGTGCAGAAACTCAGTATATTCTAACATTTGTCCTTCCACTCCTTATGGAAAAGAGGCATGGCACAGCCAGCTACCATGTTGTGTACGTGATAAATATTTAAGAAATATGTATTTGTTTTCATTTAAAATACACCTATGTTGTGTAGAATCTGATTTTAAATCAGAGTTTATACCATTTTGATGCATGTTAAACATTTTTTAGATGACAGCTACATATTATGTTCAAAAATTCTACCCAAATAAGAGCAGTAAAAGAAATCTTATTAATGACAAGGAGAGAAGCTTAGTTTGATAAATCAAAGATAAGCTTTACCATCACAAGCTCCACCTGAACAGTGTGTGTGTGTGGGGGGGGGGGGGGCGGGAAACATACTCTCTGCTTCTTGGGAAATTTAATTGTCCTGATCTTGGCAAGAAACTTACAACTGTTGTATTTGTTTACAAAACTTTGCATTCCCAAGGGAAGAGGTTATATAAAGATTAGGGGAAAAATTTGCAACATGTTGCTGGTTCCTCACTCCTCTGCACTCCCGCACTCCGGGTAGGGCTGGTGCAATCTGAGAAGCCCTTCTGGAGCCACTGCGTGGCTTCCCATCTAGCAGTTTCCCCTATTTCCTTCTAATGCTTGAATCTCCATCTACCAGAGTAAGGGAGCCAGCCGTACTTTTTATCTAGTTTAGTCCCTCGTCCCAGTCCACTCATTCCTGGCTTGGATAATAGTAATCCACGTGGGTGTCTCTCTCTTTCTCTGTCTCCATCGCCCCATCCCATATTTTCCCTTTCGCTACCCTGTTGATTTCCAGCCCCCACCCAGCTCCATGTTCTCAGTCTCTCTGTGTTTCACCCTGCCTCTATACATACACGTGCACTGACACATCACAAGAACTTATGCACTGCAAACTAAAACAGCAAGTACCACTCACGATATCCTACGCTGAGTTCAGATTCCTCCCACCCACTTCTGACATTTACTCACCCAGAACCACCTCCGAACCAACAGAGTCTTCAACCGCGTTCCCAGATGGGGTGGGTAAGACGTCATCATCAAAACTGATGAGGTCGAAGTCCCCTGGAGGCTTGCTTTGCAGACCTGGAACAGGGGGATTGGCTGAGGGTCCTTCACCCAGGGACCTGAATGCTTTGGCTTGTGATGCCACTGAGAGGCGGGGAGGAACAGTGACTGGTTTCAGCAAAGCTGCAGGGTAGGTGGGATTTTCTGAGGAACTTGACTTCTTCAGTAGCACAGGCCGAGGAGCAGGAGTTGGGACTCTCTTGCCACCGTCAGGGTTCTCGGCCGCTGGCCCTCCTCCCAGAATATCATGATTGACACTTCGTGTAAGGCCAGGATTTGGTTTCTTTGGCAATTCAGGTTTGGTTACCGGGAGGCTCCCTACTTCTTGCAGTGGAGAGTGTGGGGTGAGCCCTTCCCTAGAGACCCCCTTGAGTCTGTTTTCATGCCAGGAGTCCAGTTCTCCAGAAGCTCTGTTAGCAGCTGGTTTAGGAGCCACGGAGGGTTTCCCTGAGGGAACAGCAGGCCTGGGGGGAAGTGTGCGGGGAGCAATCTCTGGTTTCTTGGGCAGTCCAGAGGCTTCTGTGTTTGTCTGACTATCAAATGCTTTGATCCTTGAAACAATACTATTTTGGCTTTGTTCTGTGTTCATAATGTTCATCACAGCCTGACTATCCAAGTCGTTGGTATTGTCCAACAGCGACTGGGGTCGGCCTGGGGATGGCGCCGCCTCTGTGGCTGCTGGGCTGGTTTTCTGGTGATTCTGCTCTTTAATGTGAGGATCTCTGGCTACTGGCCTGAGGTTGCTTTTTGATCTTGGTCTTGGCACTGGACATCTTGCAGCACTGGAGTTTTCTGGACAATTCTGTTCTTCAGAAATGTCAAAGACTATCAAAGGCGCCACACTGGTTGGAGGACCACTGGCTGAGACCGCTGGGGAAGGCTGAAGAGGTATGAGGGGTGCCGGTAGTGCTGACAAGACCAAAACGAACGAGAAGAAGTTGCAACATTATAATTTGAAAGAAAAAATAATGGAAAATACATAAATTTTTAAAGACACACATGTAGAATATCAAGTGAATTTGGTTTCCTTAATTAGTAAAAAGTAATTCTAAAATCAATGGGAAAGTGTTTATACTCTGCTTCCTGCAGGAGTGTTCAAATTACACTTATTCATATAAGAAATATTCAATATATAATATTTTAAAACATTTTTAATTTTTAATTTATGTTTTGATTTAATCTTTTTAAAAAATATTTTATTTATTTATCTTTAGAGAGGAGGGGAGGGAGATAAACATCAGTGTACAAGAGAATCTATCAGTTGCCTCTCTCACGGCCCCAACCAGGGACCTGGCCCACAACCGAGGTATGTACCCTGACTGGGAATTGAACCAGCAACCTTTCGGTCCACAGGCTGGCACTCAATCCACTGAGCCACACCAGCAATGGCTGATTTACTCTTTATTGTATTTTTTTCCATTACCATTTAGTCCCCTTGTACGCTCCTCCCCATAAAAACACTGTTAAATTTCTGATTCTCAGTAGACTTATCCCATGAACCATATCTATTTCACCATCAAAATTCCAACAATTCTTGCTTTACTTTTCCAAAGAAACGTACTTTTGTATGTTATCCAAATACAATGCTTTTAAAAAGCCTAACAGGACAACCACCTTTAGCATGCTATCAAGTTGAAGTTGCTAAATATAATTTCCTTCTTGATGAAAATAAGGGCATAGCAATAATACCAACCACGAGTTAAAAGGATGATGTTTTTGTGACATGAACTAGGGTGAGCTCAAGAGACTGGGGCTTTGGTTCCTGAGAATGAGCTATTATAATCACAGCAAACCCAAATAAAGCACACATGATCACACTGACGGGGAAGTGGACCTCAGTAAATTATGTACGAATTGAAAATTATTTTAAAGGCTAGATCCTACTGATTACTTTTCTAGAACTAGGTCAGAATTAGGGAAGACAAATTACTTGCATTACTTTGAGGCAGATGGTTGTCTATTTCTTCTGAAAAGTCAGTCTGAGTTGCAGAAGTAATAGTGTGCCTTGGAGAGGCAGCAGCATTATTATTATTTGTTGTATTAACTTGAACTTGGTTGATTTCTTTTATGACTTGTTCATAAGACGGTGGGAGCTGTAAAATAAAGAATGAAGATTTTAGACATCTATGGGCAATAGCCAACATATTAATAGTCTCACTGTTCTAATCTTCGAACTTCATTTTTAAAACAAAATGGAAAGAGATAACATGGTATTTACTCACCTCAGCAGGGACCAGCTCACTGGGCCTCCAAGGGCCTGCTGCGGAGGCCGGGGGAAATCCCAGTCCTGGGGGTGGGGCTCCTGGGAACCATGAGGCTGGCCTCAGCGGCTCAGCTGCCACAATGGTGATCTCCGGGCGCCTAGCACACAGAAGCCGCAGTGAGGTTTGGCAAGTTGGTAACAAGCTATTGTCTCTTTGCAAATGCTCAGAGATTCATGAAAACAACTACCGTCCAAAAAAGTTAAATATGAACCACCAAAGTCACAGAAATGACCTGTCTGGTCTGGGCTGTCTCTAGCAGTACACCCAGGCAGGCTTCAAGGGATCAAAGGGCAGTCATCCTCTGTGATTTTGGCCTCAAAATGTTAGAGATGTACCCTAAGCGCATCTGCCCTGGTTGATAAGAAAATGGATTAAGTAAGGCCCCTACACGCTCTTCATTCCAAGGCCTACTGCACAACACAAATATATCATAAAGTAGAAAAGTGTACTGGTCAAACAGAATTGTTATTTTCTGTTATTTTAAAGTACATACTAAAAAAATGATAACATGTAAGTAGAATATGCTTTTCCTCCTCATTCCACCTCCGTCCCAATTCCAAGTTACCTTCAAGTGTTCAGAGCTCACAAGTTCACTTCTAAACCCTGACATGCGTGTCTGTGTTCCTGGTCAGTTGTGTATACCAATTTGATGATTAATTGTTAATGCTGAGGAGCCACAGTGATTTGGGCATGACTTCCTTCATTTTCTGAACCTCAATCTATAGTCTCATGTTTAAATCTTTTCTTCTTCAACCTGATTTCCTAACACCAACTGTGTGACTCTGAGCAAATTGATCAACCTCACCGAGCCTCAGTTTTCTGTTCTAACAAATAGGGATGATGATACTGGCCCTTCCTTTCTCTAGCACTCTATGGAGAATAAAAACAAAAAGCACCGTCATTATCAAATCTGTGCATAGACACACTCTCATGCTAGCTTGAGAAACAGTAGGATCTGCTCATTAAGTTTGAATGGTGTTACCTAAGACCCTCTGCTTATAGCTTTTGTCTAAATAATGAGTTACTAATTAATAAATGTTAACCACTCTACATGCCCTAATCCTATGGCAACCTCATGAAGTAGGTCTACTTTGTAACTAAGGATGGGGATAGCAAAGCTGAGAAAGGTTAAGTAGCTTGTCCAAGGTCACATGGTGAGAAAGTAAAAGTCAGGATTTGAACTTGGGTGATGTCTCACTCTAAAGTCCTTGTTCTTCCTTCCTTGATAGTATACTGTGAGAAACTTGAAAGCAGGGAGGATATCTTATAAAAATCCATCCATCTACTTATCCACCTATTCACCTTTCCATCCGTTCAGCCCTCTATCTATCTGTCCTTCCTTCTATGTATCCAGTGACTCAGTCCTCCCTCCTCCACTCCTACCCTTTCTCCGGCCAGCCATTTAGCCACTTAATTCATTCAGCTATCTATCTATCTATCTATCTATCTATCTATCTATCTATCCATCCATCCATCCATCCAGCCTGCCTGCCTCTTTTCATTTCTTTATTCTTCCATTTAATTCCCTACCCTGTCATCCAACCATTTATCTATGCAACATTTACTGAGTAGCTATGAGGTGCACAGCATTTCTTTGAAACAGTTCCAATGATGCTTTATGTGTAGCAGCTGCTTAATAAACATCTTCAAATTGATGTCAGTAAATAATTACTGTCAAAAAGAACACTTTCAGGCTTGTATTGCTTCATCTCTCAAGCAAGCTCTTCATCACTCAAACTTATAGATTAGTTCAAGAAATGGTGTGAAGAGGCGGAATGCTACATAACACACTTCTTATGAAAGAGAAATATTTAACTTGCTAACTGATAACATACTTGTATTTCACTATTAGCAGAATACATGCTCCCCCTTATAAATATAAGCATACCTCCTATCTCGATGAAGCTCGCTCTGAATAGAAGTCCGAGAAGCTATAAAAGAAAGAATACATTGATATACCATAAAATTATTATATTCAATAAAGGTTTAAATTTTTACAAGGGAGTATTACTGAAAAAAATTAGCTTATACTTGACATCATATAGAATGGATTTTAACATCCATAGTAGAAAAGCAAATCAAAATGATCTTTTCATAAGGTATAAAATTAATTATAGTTATTTATTTGAATTCATAAGAAAGCATAGATTTGAAAAGCTCTCCAAGGCACATTTTGCAATTCAGAAAATAATTTAAAGAATGAACAGATTAAAAAAAAGACTGCTATAAAAAGAAATTGCAGAAGAGCATTTATAATGACATGAAATAACAACGGGCAGGAAAATTTGTTAAATATCTATTGTGATCCAGGACTATACTTTTGTAATATTTGTTTGTACTCTATTGTAATGAGGGTGATAGTGGTCAAATTTTCATCTATTTTCTAGGTTTTCTGGAGTTTTACAATCTTCAAGTTGTTTCAGTACTTGAATTAAGAGATAATACATGCAAAAATGTTCAAGTCATTTTTATAAACATGTGTATAGCATATGTTATTACATATGCAGCACTGACTTTCCCCTCAAGCCTCTAACTCAAAAAGCTAGATCATTTAAATTTTTTCCAAATTTTATTTTAAAATTAAATCAATCTTAATCAGATGACCTGGAAAATATGTCACATATAGGGTCACATATTACACATATGTGCAATAGAGAGTAATATCCCTATTTTTAAGGAGCACATTCTAAAGATATCTTTTTAAAAAATCTTCAGCCCTGGCTGGTATGGCTCAGTGAGTTGAGTGCCAGCCTGAAAACCAAAAGATCGTAGGTTTGATTCCTGGTCAGGGAACGTGCCTGCGTTGCGGGCCAGGTCCCCAACTGGGAGTGAGTGAGAGGCAGCTGATCCAGTGTCTCTCGCACTTCGACGCTTCTCTCCCTCTTTTTCTCCCTCCCTACTCCTCTCTCTAAAAATAAAAAAATCATTCAAAAAATGAAAAATCTTCAAATACTATACTGAAATGATTTGTTGTACAAACAGGAATTTGTTTTAGATATTAACTATTCCTACTAGTTGTCCTCATATCTCTCCAATGCTCTTATTTTTCAATACTTCTGATTTATAAAGGTTGATGGTATGAATCTTTTCTTTCTTCCTCCTATTAACTTCTGATTCTCTCTGAACAAGGAGGTTGATAAAGGTGGGGAGGCAGGGCTAGAGATGGGGTGTGGGAGTGAAATTTTGGCTGACAACTCAATCTATTCTGGGTTGGCCAAACAGACCCAACACTTGAAACCAAAACCCTTAGAACCCAAGTTGGAGAATGTGCCGCATTGCTATCGTCAATTGGTTTGACTTCCTTTTCCACTGAGAGTTAAGCCAAGCTGAAGTGCATTTTGTCTGCTGGAATAGAAGGACAGGGAAGCTATCGCTCTGAGTGGTGCGTCTGATTCAGAAGAATGGTTTCATTAAGTCAGAGGCTCACTGCGTGTGCTGCAATCACATCACCATCATCACTAAAGCCAGAATCAGCAGACACAGCACTTGCACAAGACATCATGTTATTTATTGTCACAAACATACCTCTTCCACGGGGCATTTTTGCTGTGCACTATTCATGAGTGCTAAGGGAAAAAAAGAAGGGGTTATAGGAGAGGAAAGGGAGAGAAAAGAGTGAACCCAGCTGCCTATGCTCTAAAAGGAATTCGAGAGCAAGACTGTCTTGCCATGCCACTCTGCACACTTCTATGGAAAGGAAAAGTCAGTGAGCCACTGTTTCAGGGAGTAAAGAAGTACCGTATTTTTCAGACTATAAGATGCACCCCCCCAAATTTGGGAGGAAAATGGGGCTGCGTCTTATAGGCCAAATGTCGCTTACCTGGCTCACGGGAGGGGGCGGGGGAGGAAGGAGAGGCAGCAGTGGAGCATTGTTTATTTATTTATTTATTTATTCTATTTTCCTCCTCTAAAACCTAGGTGCACCTTATGGTCCAGTGCATCTTATAGTCCAAAAAACACGGTACATTGTGGCAAAGATGTGCCTGTATAGACCAGATATACACACATATAAACACAGGGGAAAAAATCTACCTATAGTTTTTAACAACAGTGCCAAAAATATTGAAAAACCATTTGGCAAAAAAAAAAAATCAATTTGCTACTTCGATAGGAATCAATATTAAAGTATCAGTAATGCTTAAAAGGACACTCAGTAGTCAATTTACATCCTTCTAAATTAGCAGCTTTTCCCTTGATTCTGCCCTTTCACACCAGAGGACATTAGTAACAGGTGCCCCCCTGGTTAGCAGAGTGGCATTCCTACTCCGGATGTAGCTGAATGAGGGGTGAGAAAGTCTCCCAATCACACTCGCAGATCTCCACATCCTTCCAAAAGCAGTGCTCTTCCCCTCCCCTGCTCCGATTGTTTTTTTTTCACATTCGCTCATGTATGAAATCTTTTTTCTCTCCTGATCTTTATGGAATGGCACTTTTTGTCAGTGTTTAAGAGGTTTAGCATCTGGAATCACTTCAGATGTTCATGGCAGATTTTCATGTAGTATCTTACACTCTTCTTGCTAATTTCTTAACTACCCGCTTAATCCATTCTCACTTTCCCAGATTAAACAGATTTGATGTAGCTGTTGCCAGGAAAACTGAATTTACCACCAAGGCCCATACAGACCAACATGCTCCTTTTAGCCCTTGCCAAAGGCTGCTAGTCTCTTGTGCATTTTGGATTAAGGCCACACAATAAAGGCAGTATTTTCAGTGAAAGTTATCATATCATTTTGCAGTATTATATTGAAACTATTCTAGCTCGTATGGTTTTAAATTCTATGTACAAAATAAATTCGTATCCAGCTGTTTATAAAAGACTGCGATCTGGATTTGCAGTATTAGTACTAATAACTACTCTTCCTATGCTCCAAGAAGATCGTGAGCATGACAGGACCCTCAGTGATCATCCTATCCCAACCGTATGGGTGAGGAGTGGAAGATACAGAGAGGTTAAATGAGTTATCCCAGGGCACACAACCTGTGACAGGGAGGGCTGGGGGCAGTTTGTTCCTTGAAGCAGTGTAACTCCCTGTGGAGCCAGGAGAACTGGATGCTTGACCTGATTCTAAATAATTCAAAAATATCAATTAAATGATGGTCAGAAGAAATAAACACACAGAAGGATTGTTATATTTATAATAAGCATCCTTGCTATAATCCTTACCAATGAAAACTAAAATAATAAAAAATAACTAACTACATTAGCTTGAGACAAGGTGTGAGCTAGATGCGTGTGACATGGTAACAAGAACATCCATGCAATGGGAAGCTCATGGCCCTGGAGTCTGGAAGCCTAGGTTCACAGCTAAGCTCTACCTTATGAAGCCACTTAACCTCTCTGAGATTCAGTGTCCCGGCCATCTGCAAAATGAGGTTAACCTACCACATACAGCATTATTTTATAATGTATGTGAACAGTTCCTGACTGAAGTAGGCAATTAATATTAGCTATTTCTGAATTTCAGAGAATAATTTTCTTTTAAAAAGTTAATGAAAGGAAAAGCATGAAATTCTAGACATATTCAGTCAGAACACTTTAAGATCTTTACCCAAAATATTTAGGGCTCACAAGAATAAATGAAAAGAGACCTCAAGACTTGACTGAAACCATACTCATTATGAAAGAATTTAAAATATAATACAACCAGTTAAGGAACATTGCCTTAAAATGTGATAAAGCCTTTCCCTTTGTCAGGGTTAGATGATTAAGTCTGGGATGGTAAAGCAAACATCTCAGGGATAGTGGGTTGGGTAAGACAAAAGTTGTTTACACCTTTTTCTTGTATTAATAGAATGGGCAAAAGGGCAAAAGAGCAGGGATGCCACAGTGATTCTCCACACTAGTTACACAGCATCGCGTGAGGGTCTGTTCGGCTGTCTTGCCGAAATATCAAAGCAAGAGTTTCCCATTGTTTCACCTCCTCCCTCTCTGCTAGGGTTGCTTCAACAATTTCCTCTTCTTTCTGGCTCTCATCCAATCTCTCCACTGATTCCTTCCCTGCTGCCTACAGAGACCTCCGAGCTTCCTCTTCCTAAAGAGTCTGTGAACGTGTTCACATCTCCTCTCTGCCGGACCCTTGTCCTCTCAAGCTACAATCTTTGCTTCTCCTGTTTACCACCAAATTTCATAAAAGGGTAGCCTAACCCAGCCGTCCTAGCTTCTACATATTCCATTCGTTGTTCAAATTGAAGTGTGCCTTCCAACCTCAATGTTCTACTTAAACTGCTCTCTCAAAGGTCAGCACTGACCTCCTAAGTTCCACATACAATGACCTGTTCTCAGCTGCCTTGCGCCTGACCTTGCTGCAGCACTAAGAGCTGTTTGTGGTTCACCCATTCTTTTCCAAAACCTTGCTTCCCTTGACCTCAAACACACAGCAGTCTCCTAGTTTTTCTATTACGCTGATCATTCTTTTTCAGCCTCTCCTGCCCATTCCTCCTTAGCTGCCTTTTCCTTAATATTTGCATGACACCATGCCTCAAAGTAATAAGCAAGATCCATCCTGAAGGACCTATGGGAAGTCAGACACAGATTACAATCCGCATCAAAGAAGTTATGAAACCCAAGAGAGAGGAAAGGTAAGAAGCCAGAGAACACAGGCAGGGGCCAGCAGATGGGACTCAGTGAACGGAGGACCCTCCTCAGCAGGGCTGGGTTTATGGATCGTGCGTCTTTTGCCTCACAGCACCTTAAAGGCATGTGTTGGTCCTAGACACCACTGTTTTCCAAGATTCTGTCATTGTCATCTTCTTATCCTCTACACTTTCTTCCTACATGGTTAGCTATTCCCAGGATTTTGTCTATACCCTTGGATTACCCCCAAGTTGTGTCTCCAGGAAGAAATTCTTGCCTAAATTCCAGACCTTAATTTCCTATTTAAATTACCCCTTCTCTCTCTCCCCATTCTTACCCCAAGGGCTCTAAGGCATGTAAAGTTGTCACGAATTTTTAATTTTCACATCTGAACTCTTCAACATAAACTGTGGCATTCCCACATTTTTAAAATCCACCACTCCCAACAACAAAACTAAAATGTGGGGAAACATGGAGAACTGTGGAATATTTTTCTCAATTGCCACCTTAAAAATTGTTCACTACAATAAGTTCAAATGCATGCTCCTCAAAACCTGTGGATATCCTAAATCCATACTAACTATTACAAATTATATTTCTAAAACTAGTATACATCCTCCTTAGAGTGCTGATCTCAGCTCAAATAATGTGAAGAACATCTAAAATCCTTGCCTTATCTTTTTTTATAACAGGTAATTCATGTTCCATTTGGAAAATGGATCTTTGAAGAGCCTTTTATTAAAAAGGATGTTAAAATCCTGCACACCAAGAGTACATTTTAAAGCTTTAACCAAGACGTAAAGTTGGTAAGTATGAATCTACTATTCTGGAGAGAATTCTATTGGGTACTACTATCTTGTATGTGGAAGTGTAAGCAAACTCCATAGGCATTTTCACAGTTAAAAAAAAATATTGTGGAAGCAAATGAATCAAAAAGGACAGGGCTTGTTTGATATTTTTCAAACCCATCAAATGTCTCCACCTATAAAAATAGTTCCACAAAACTTCCATTAGATCACAGAGACTGACTAGATAATCCAGATTTATTTTAACAGCTTAGTTCTGTAAGATAAAAATTTTGTTCTGAGGAACTGGCTTATCAATAAATGAAAGTTGAAAACGAAGTTGAAAAGCTGGAGGCATGTCTGAAATGGCTAATTTCTCCTTAGGAGAAGCTCCTCTTATTGGATTCTTTGTAAGATTCATGAAATACAATGACTTATTTACTAGAAATTTAAACCATCATTTAAAATTATTACAGAGGAAAATGTAGAGCAGGAAAAAACAAACTTACATCTCTTGATTACCGCTCTAATGGATGACAAGGGTCCTTGGCTAAAAAAAGAAAGAAAGAAAACTTATTATACATTCATTCATCCTTTTGAAGAAGAATCATTCATCACAACAGGTCATTTCTGGGACTCTATATGGCGCCAAGCAGCAAGTTTCATACATTAATTACTGGTCTATCCTCTTTACAAAACACAAATTAAAAAACATTTAACAACTGCCTTTGATATTTAAGATGTTTTATGGGAGGTAAGGAGGCTGGTGAAGTACATCTGCAGCGTAAATAAAATTTTGCCTTGAAGTTGCTTTTATAGCTACCTACATACTGTGTCTTCCAGTGAATTAATTGCTTGAAGTCAGGTAGCAATTTATGTGGTGCTCAAAGGATTTTGAACCCCGCCCCCCTCTTTGATTTGACTTTGGAATTCCTATCTTCTCAGGTCAAAACAGATCATTTTTATAGTCAATTTGACCTGAGGACAAACATTTCCCCCTAAGATCAGAATTAAAACATCACTGCCTAAAAATAAAAGTCTTCTGCTGGGATTTTTGTTCAATAGCTGGTTGGTCTTGACCTCCTCTCTGAGTAACCACAGGTAAGTCACAGAACTCTTACGAGCGCCTCTGTTTAGTCACTGTCGAAACCATCTAGACCTGCAAAGGTTTATGCTATTAGTTTTTCAGGTTGTTTGTTTGTTTGTTTGTAGTTTGTCTTTATTCATACCAGCTGGACTGTGATTTTTGGAATCATTTAGAAAAAAATATACAACCATGAAAGTTTAATGATATGATTTAGAAAAAAAAGTTCTTGTTTATAAAATTCTTCAGTTTTTTTCAGAACGGTGTTTTAAAATTTATACTTATTTTTTTGAATTTATGCTCTTTTAAAATTTGTGCCTGTGGTAACCTGCATAAATCCTCTTGCTGTTTCTAAGATAGGTACGATAGGAAGATACAACAATATACTAGTCCATTTTATGGGAGAGGTACTTTAAAAACATACTGTTCTGTCACATCAGAAGAAAAAAGGCACTAGGAAGTCTTCAATGCCAAGAAGTTAGGACCATAATATAAAAACATGTGTTTTCAGCAATACTGATTTTTAAAAAATATCTTGAAGGCTTTCTACTTGAAAGTAAATAGTATAAAGTAATATAGGAGAGGTAACAGCACTAAAACACAAATAGATTGACGGGAGGTTTTAGAAGAAACTTCTTGGTGTAAAACTGGAGTGAATCTGTATGTTAATATTGTGCTTGTTGATGCAGGTACAGTAAGTAAAAGATCAAAATCAGTATTTAGAAAAAAGGACAAAAAAGCCAAAGTTCCACGTGTGCCCCGCAAGACATAGGGCTGTTACTGAATGTCTACATCTTAATTTCCTTGCTCTTTAATACTGATTTGGTAGGATGTTATTCCTACTCAAAAACACCCTCTGTGCTCTGTTACCTTTGTGGAGGGAAAAGGTATCCGGACTGAGGTGGAAACTGAGAGTACTTAGGTCAAACTATACCCCCACCCCCCACACAAATATGTTGAAATCCTAACCTCCAGTACCTCAGAATGTGAACCTTTTGGAAATAAGGTCACTACAGATGAAATCAGTTAAGATGAGGTCATACTGGAGTAGGGCGGGCCCCTAATCTAATCTAACTGGCCTCCATAGAAGAAGGCCAAGCGATGACAGAGACACACAGGGAAAGTGTCATATGACAATAAAGGCACAGTCTGCAGTGATGAGGCATCAAGCCAAGAACGCCAAAGAGCTAGGAAGAGGTGAGGCAGGATTTGAGTGTGACTTTCAGAGGGAGCATGGCCCTGCCAGCCCCTTGATTTCAGGTGTCTAGCCTCCAGAACTGCGAGGACCCAGGTTCTGGTGCTCTGGTGTGTATGCATCTGTTATGACAGCCCTAAGAAATTAATACAGGGGAAACAGGGCTTCTGGGGTGCTGAGTAGATGTGACAGTCCATTGAGCTGCAGACTTTGTGCAACTTTCTGTGTGTTTCTTCAATAAAAAGTTGGGGAAAGGCAGAAATTTTGACACAAAATAGAGTTTTGACCGAGGTCAGCCCAGGCTCTGCAGTTCTCAAGATTTGCAGTATTATGTTTAGATTCGATCTATAAACCAACCAACCAAACAACCAAGATTTTATGTTTAAAACTGTACTGTCCAAACTCTAAAAGTTTAAAGTTTTCTTTAGAGGTTAACAGGTTTCCTGGGAGGGAAAATTAAAAAAAAAAAAAAAAAAAAGGCCCGTGGTCCAATACATCTCCTGTGCACTACACACAATTTCTGCAGCTCAGATGTAGCTATGGATGCAAAGACTGAGGTCAGAAGACGTTCTGCAGAGTAAGGGCTAGAGGTGAAGTTCCCTTTCGATAGTGTGAAGAAGAGAAAACCCCATCAGAGTCCTCCCCTGGCATGAGCTCAGGCTCATGTCTCAGTGGGAAACCTCCACAAAGGGTGGCCACCATGGAGGCACACATGGCCCCAGGACCACTGATCAAAGGAGGGGGACAGTAGAGCCTGCTGGTTCAGAGCTAGTTCTGGCTTCCAACTAATTGTTCATATCCTCTCCTGGTGCCTACCCTTAATACACTTAATAATACTCTGAAAGTTATATGAGTTCTGAGTTCACTTTATCATCACCATGACAGGCCAATTATAATAATTAAGATTTATAATATAACATCCTTCAAGTTATATCAGGTACTTTTCTACTTAATCTTTTTCATGGACAAGCAAACCTTATGTGCAACGTATATTTACATATTTAATTTCAGGACAAATAAAGCTAATACACATTTAAATGAGTTTTATTAACACATTCTACCTATTATGAAATTTGTAAAGTGAATTCTATTGATAGTTATACCTGTGAGGATGATGGCTATGGAGGAGAAGCAAATGGGATGCATGATCTACCCCCTGGGGCATCATAACTGTCGTGGCAAGAGCAAAGAATTTGAAGCCAGCCAGAGACTGACTGACTATTTGTGTGAGCTTGGCAATTTACATACTTGCTGGGATTGTTTCGTTACCTGTAATATGAGGACGCTAATGACTATCTTTTTTTTAAAATTGTTATTCAACTACAGTTGTCTGCATTTTCTCCCCATCCCTCCACCCCACCCCAGCCAAACCCACCTCCCTCCCCAGCCTCCACCCTCCCCCTTGATTTTGTCCATGTGTGCTTTATAGTAGTTCCTGTAATCCCCTCTCCCCATTGTCCCCTCCCCACTCCCCTCTGGCTATTGTTAGATTGTTCTTAACTTCAATGTCTCTGGTTATATTTTGTTTGCTTTTTTCTCTTGTTGATTATGTTCCAGTTAAAGGTGAGATCATATGGTATTTGTCCCTCACAGCCTGGCTTATTTCACTTAGCATAATGCTCTCCAGTTCCATCCATGCTATTGCAAAGTTATGAAACCAAATTAAAAAACTACATAAAATATATAGCACAGTACTTGGCTCAAAATATGTTAGTTATATTTACTACCCCTATTTTCCAATACACAAATTTCTATAGTTCATAAGTACATGAGGCTGAAATTTTTGGAGCTATGCTGCCCACACCAGTTGCCCTATAGTCATCATAACTCTACCTTATAAATTCAAATAGTTGACCACTTGCATTTCAATTGCAATTATTATTCACTACTAGTTATAACCATTCTGAGTTTCACAATGCATACTTCTCATATACCTAATCTCCTATACTTAAACTCCTACAAAGCCTAAACTGAAGGAATAACAAAGCCAAGAGAACAAAATAGACAAAGCTTTCATGAGTACTATATTATCCCCATTGAGGACACAGACCTCGGGTCCTTTGGGTCATCCTTCCCATGATGTTTTTCACTAAATGGGCATGGTAATCAGTAGCTCTGCTAAGCAAGAAACCCCACAAAAGTGTTCAAAGATCTTGGAAGAGGCTTTCAACTCTGTTAATACTACACAGTATATTTAAAATTAGAATATGTTCCTCTATCCTTCCCATTTCTCTAAGTTGTTTTTCTTTTCTCTTTTTTTCACACATGCATGTCTTGACTTCCTGATTAGACTGCAAACACCTCAAGGAGAGACTATCTTCTGCTCATTTTTATAGTGCAACTTAGTGAAACTGTGTCAAGCTTACTGAACTAATGTGAACTTGATCTTACTCAGAGAGAAATAAATACGATTTGAATAGTACATATGATTCTACCCACAATCTATTTAATAAGCAAATCCCCAGGAATAATTTTGTGCTGGTTTTCTTCCGGAATTGGAATGGTTTCAACTCCCATTTATATCTTGTATCTGCATCTTGCCAAAAGTGCCTGGCTCTAATGTCTTAAGAATTGGTATTTTTCATACAAAATGTCACCTTGATGAACATCTGATGCTCAATGAAGAACAGCACTATCTTCTAATAGTAGGTGGGAAACTAGCCAGGATCAACCTCAGAGATTGTGCATTAGACTCCAACATGGCACCTAATTTGGCAACGAATACTGTACTTTGTGTAAATGGTATTAATGGTATTTCTGGGGTAATTCTGCCTGTTTACAGTTTTTCATTGTAGACCATCTTTAGAATCTGTGTGACTATAAGTTAAGCCTCTGGTAATTCCCAATAAATAAATAAATTTCCAATAAATACATCATTCCCATAAATAAATTATGTGCTGCTAAATGTCACGCCATGTATACAGTAATACACAATGACACACAGTGATCTTAATCAGCTAGAACTTGTACCAGGGGGTTATATTATATGTTGCAGAGCAGGTATAACTTATTTTGAGAAGCAGCTTGGGACATAATGTCAAGTCAGTGCCTAAATAGGTGGCATTTACCGCAGCATGTGAAAACAGGATCTCTTCACATGTGAATACATGGGTCTGGTGTGTAACTGTGTTCAAAGCACCTGCTAAATGAATCCAGGAATTCACAGCCAGAATAAATCTTTCTGGGATTATATCTTAACAAAAGAGTCACCCTAAAGCAATCTACAGAGAGTTTACAAAGAAAACCTAGAAGACAAAAAGGGCTAAAATCCAACCCTCTCTTTTCTGGATCCATGGCAATATAGAATATAATTTTATGATTAGAAGTTATTTGTTGGTAAATCACATCAAAGAATAGCATAGGAAAGGAACTGTCAGAAAAAAGTGAGGGAATAATAAAATGTTAGACAATATATGGCAGTTTCAGTTTCAAGCATCCATAACATCCACAGACTTAACTTTTCAAATTTTATCTTACTAGCTGATGAATTCTGTATTTTTGACTAAAAGGCAAGCATACATTTATCTGTTAAGAGTAAATTTTAATTTTCATCCAAGAAATTTAATGCTTATGCCATCCCAGGCATTCTGCAAGGCACCGAAGAAGAAGGCCGACCGGGTCGCGGTCTCCATCCTGAGGGCTCGTAGACCAGCATAAAGTTGACATACAAGAGAAGAGCTGACAATCTGTATGTTTCTGCTTTTTCCTAAAATAAGGACTTCCATGTACTTTTGACCTGTATTCAAGGTATTTTGCTGTATTATTTCCTCTATTAGACTATAAACTTCTTTTTAGGCAATGTATATACTGGAATGGTGTTGCATGTAAAACTTAAATTTAAAAATAATTATGGCAAATTAAAAAAAAATCAAGCCAATTTTCAAGTCCTCTTAGCATGTTCAGATTCTTTATAATAAAATATTTTAGATCATATGTAAAGAACAAGCGCCCTAGAACAACTAACTCATCTGTTACACCCTATTTAACAATTACTTTTAAAGGATGTAAAGAGAAATTCTTTAAAAAACTTTAAAGAGGAATAGACAACACACACCCTTCCCTAAAACCTGTCATCCTGGTTCTAGAAACCATATGCAGCAGAGCTTTGACCAGAAAAGGCTGACACATCCCTTTGGACACTTCCTGGTTCAGGGAGAGTTCCTGCAACAGACATGAGACTATCAGGGCACACCACCTGGCAGGAGAATTAGGACACGAGGCTTGGTGGAAATCCACGGAGTCATTTGGTCATATTACAGAAAGAAAAATTAAAGACAAATATTTCCTTCATCACAGTCCATAGACAGAGTCCTAACACCAATATAATAAGAAGCAAACACCAAGTAAACTCCCTCTGCTCTGTCTAAGAGAAAAAATATATTCAGGGAGAAAAGAGGAAAAAAGGTTTCTTATAACATAGTAGTTTATCACCTACTGAGAAAAAAGTCTGCTTTATGGTATTAGTTTGGCTTTTACTTACATTTATTAAGTACTCTAATATGCGTGTTCTCGTCAGACCATATGATCCATTTTCTTTCCCTTGGTCCTATTATGCAAAAGGATAGAAGCCACGGTGGGGATGTGGAAAGTGGTAATGAGGTAATGACACCACCTCTTACACTTTTTGCTGTAAACTCAGAGGCATATCTAGTAATGCCTTTTTGAGGTCAGAGTTATGGTAAATAGCTCTTAATCCTAACATTTCGGGCTACAGCTTTTAGTTATCTCTTTTTACTTTGTTACTGCACAAACAAACGTCACATTTTAAAATAACCTAAAATTAACTCTATTCTTTTATAGGTAAGTAAATGACAGTACCTGTTATTTGAATTTTAGGTCACTTTAAGGATACAGGAGGAGAGGGTAGGAAGAATGAAAGGAGGAAAAGAGGATCCAGGCTCCGTATGCAACCTGGTAAGTCTATTAGTGGAGGTACAGGTATTATAGTCCAATATTTTTGGGTTTTGTTTTGACATCATTCCTTACTCACTTTGAATCATTTAGTATTAAAACCTAGAAGAAATAACCACATAGCATAGGTGCCTGGTGCCTCTTGGTGATGTGGCAGTCAAAACCAGAACCCAAATTCAAAAGTTTCAAAAACAGCTGATATTTGGAGCTAGGCCAGAGAAAAAATATCTTATATATTAATACAAAGGGGTGTGTGCAATATATTTGAGAAGATGTCTTTGCCTGAGTGTGTGACAGTTTTCAAATGAGACAATGTTCATCTCAATTAACCAGTATAATATTCTCTTGTAAAAAATAAAACCTTTTTATTAATAAAAACATATGAAAAATCAGGCTTAGTAGAAAGCAGCAGGGAAAGAAAAAAGGTGAGTAATATGATTTCATGTTTCTCTATTCTTTCTGGGATTAAAATAAAACTGTGGTAAGGGATGGTAGTTTGCTATATTTCATTGCAAAAATAAATATGTATTTTAAGCAACTGTTACTGATTAATGAATTAATTTAGTGACATTTCCAACAAGTTATAAATAAATTCAGTCAGTTTGAAACTGACTTAAAAATCTAAATTCAATTTATAGAATGTTAGCTCCTTTTTTTATTTGAAATAGTGAGACAGATATTTTGGTTTAAATAAAAATGCCTAAATTATTAAGTTGTCATGAGAAACTAAGATTTTCCTACACCAGTAAGTAAAAAAAAAATTTGAAAGACATTTTTTAGCTTTGTAATCACTTGATCAAAGTTTTCGGGTTGGTGAAGCCCTTCCTTTGCCCTGTTAGAGTTTCCTAGAGCATTGCATTTCTATCTTTTCAGCAAATCTCACTGATGTCTAAGCTAGAATAAAACAGGCTCAATCTATGGTGTGGGAAATAACAATGAACTAATAAAGTACAAAACAGCAAAATCTAACGAATGTAATTACATAAAAGGTCTTTATTTTATTAATAAAAACAAATCCAATTTTTAAAATTCATTTAACCAAATCCTTCAAAAACAAGCCATTCTTAAAGCATTCCTGTGACAAAGCCAAAGGCTTTGACCAAGAATGTAAAACGGAACATAGAGACAGCTGAGTCCATTCGAACAACACACGGATTTATTTGTTCTTCTCTGGGGAATGGAAAACAAACTCCAACAGTGGGCAGGCACGAAAGCTTCTACTGCAAGTATTTAACAACTCCTCCAATTTCTCTATTACATAGGGAGTAGAAGCAGCATGCCCACCAGGTAACATCTATTTTTTGCAAGGTCACTGGAAAACTTTTCCATTAGATACCAAGAACCTATCTGGTAGCTCAAGGAATTACAAAATGATGACCCCAATACTTACATGAAATGACCTAATCTATGAAATTTCTACTTTGCGGAACCCAAAGAAAAGGAAGTTTTAGGATACATATGATGTATTTGAGGATACCATCCTTTAAGTGTATGAGTGTTCATAAAGCTGTAGACACTGAGTACAACTGCCCCCAAACAAGTAGTTTTATTTTTTTCAGGGTATTTTCTGTTTAAAGATTTTATTTATTTACCTTTAGAGAGAAGGGAAGGGAGGGAGAAAGAGAGGGAGAGAAACATCAATGTGTGGTTGCTTCTCATGGGTCCCCTACTGGGAAACCTGGCCTCCAATCCAGGCACGTGCCCTAACTGGGAATTGAACCAGCAACCCTTCGGTTCGCAGGCCCGCGCTCAGTTCACTGAGCTACACCAACCAGGGCATATTTTTTCAGGATATTTAAAAAGATACACAGAGAGTAAACTTGCCTTCTAAAAGCATGAAAAAGAAGCATTAAGGGAGAAAGCAAGAAGACACAGAAGAGAGTGTGGGAGAGAACTGGCAGACAGGAGGTCCAGGTGGGCAGTGAACGGAGCACTCCATTTCAGACAACAGGAGCCAGGCTGCAGAACACTCTCAAGGTGCAACGCTGCCTGCGGAGCGATGAACTTCATACTGGCACCATTCCTTACAACAACCAGCCTGCTCCACGGGATTTATGCTGCCCCTGCTCCCAGTCAGTCTCTTCTCTCCCCTTGATACTGAACAGAGGAGGCATTTATTCAACCATTCTCACCTCATCTCCCATGCGACCAGCTATACCTGCTGTGAAATGGCCTGAAGTATATACAGTCTGGCAAAGCAGCAGAGCATGACCACCTGATATCAGAATTTCCTCCTATGAGGTAGATAAACAGGTACCCAAACTGAATGTTCACTATGATCCCAATCTTATTTTTAAAATCTTACTTAAAAATATAAATATACATATATACACAAAAATACATAAGTAAACATGTATATTTATGTTATATTTATACAAAAAAACTGAGAACAAATCTATTCAGTGATGTGCTTGAGTCAGTTCATACTGGCTCAAAGAGCTAACAATTAAATTTTCAGAAATGTGGCAGGCCAGTTGTTAAATATAGCCATTATTTAAAATTACATATAACTTATTTAAACTTACATAAATTATATACTTACAATTTAAAAAATCACACAAAAACAAAGGCAATAAAGACTCCAAACCCATCATTTCCTAACCATTTCGGCACCTTTACTATTAGCTCTGCTCCTGAGAGCCTTTGCGTCTGCCATGCCTTCAGGGTGGAGTACGACGCAGCGATGTGGCACTGCCACTCTCTTCCCAGCTCACCACCAGTGCTGTCATGTGGGCAGCCTGAAACGGCCACAGTAGGTGTATTGACACAAATAATGGTAAACCAGAGCCTAACTTATCATTTTACTGATTGTCTAGACTTTAAAAAGTGATGGAGAAAATGTTAATAATGCCAATTCACCTTAGAAGCATGTTGTTTGTAGCTGTTATGTGATGAATAGCACAAAAAATTGAGGAAACATTATTCCAACATTTGAAAACTATTATCCAAATAAGTAAAGAAGTTGCTCAATGTCACTGACAAAAAGAGTAGAAATTCTGACAAATGTCCTACTCATTAATATCAATAAAAATATCAACTGACATTCATGTCAGAATTACACTAAGGCGGCTGGCTGTTAAACACTTACCAGCACATCACCGCAAACGCCCAAAATGTTAACTAACAGTAGTTGGCTCTGAGACTTTCAGAAATATGATTTGTTATCTACCTATGCGTCTGTACTTGCCAAGTTTCATGTAATAAACATTCACTTTATAACTTGAAGTTTTTAAAAAAAGATTCGCTATGGCAAAAAACAAAATGAAGTATTTGGTTCATGTTAAATTCATGACCTTTGAATAATTAAAATTATACTCAAACCATCAGATAACCAAATCACTCTCCGGAAAAGACTGAGGTCAAGTCCTGCGTGCCACTATCGGGGTAAACCCCCCGAACTCTACTGTGGTATGAACAGCAGCTTGCACACAACTTCACCACAGCTTACAAAAGGAAACAATCTATGTATCTCACAAACCTATGCTGCTTAAACATAACATAAAAAATAAGGACTTAATAATAAAATTAAATGAACATAGACACTTAGAATTAAAAAACCATTAATGTAACTATTATTTCTTTAGTGTCTTGTATGTTCCAGGGATTCTTCTGGGTGCTCAGACAAGAGTGAAAAAGATGAGCCCGTACATTAAGAGCTTACAGTTGGTTAGGTGGAGAGGATAGAAAAGGAAACACACAGCTTTTAGTTTTGGGTTTTTTCTTATTTTTTAGGCTCACAATTTTAACAGATTAGGAAATGTGGAACCACCTACAGGTATCTAGAATCTTTTAAAAATATCACAAACATAGAACTAATCATGGATGTCAATGCAAATTAAATATACCTGAAAGAGAGATTAAAGTATAACCAAACTTGAAAGAGTAATAAAATATATTCTCATTGGCATGACTGTGCAGATACAAACAGTAACATTTACCTTCCTGCGGCAGCCACAGCCAGAGTCACTCCTCAAAGTGCCAGCTAGTCCAGCGCTGGCGTTTTTCGATCTGGCTTGGCAGGACAGTCCAGTCCCAAGTCACACTTCTGGTGGCACCCAACAGCATCCTGCTCACACCTTTAACTGATGGCTCTGTCCCTTACAAATGCCTATAAGATATACTAATTGTTTCTTAGGCATGGCCCTTCCTGTTGCAAGAATTTATAATAATAGAAATCTACTGAAATCAATGTATGGATGAATAGATGAAAGAACAGGTAGGCAGACACACAGGTAGATGTATAGACAGACAGTCTTTTTTCTTAACAGCCTACTGTCAGAAAAGAAGATACATCATCCAGTAATTCCCTCTACCTGTAGGTCCACCTGTCTAGGTAACAAATACCATTCCTGTTTAGATGGAGTGACAAAGAGAAAGCCTTTCTGAACACCCAAAGCTGGTGGATAAAGTTACACATTTTGCTTCCAGACAAATACTCTGACTGCTGAAACTGTGGCCATAGCTGTTGCATGCTCAGTTGAGCCCAGTCAGAAGATATTTGGAATTCTTCCTGGAATTTCAAGAAAAGGACAATGAGAAAGAGATGGAGACAAAAGAACACAGAGAAATGTAACTGTTGGTGGTGGGGTTAGAATCGAAGACATGCTTGCAAGCTCTAGTCCTGATTCCACCTACTTCCCACAAGCCAATGCATCCTTACAACCCTGGCACCAAGGGTCTAAGGAGGACTGGGTGGAATTCTGGTGACAGGACAGTCAACAACAGCAGCCAGAGTTCCCCCTGAAAAGTCAGCCGATGTGGAACAGTCCTTGGTAGTGGGGCAGCAGGACTATTGTGGGTGATTTTTAGCTGCCTACGAAGACCACAGCCTGTAAAGAAAACCAAACCACAAATACTGATTTGTAAAGCTTTTCTCTACCTCATTCATTTACTTTTGCCAAGTAGCCTCAAAAAGAAATACGTTTCTTGAGGCGATCAGATTTCTAGTTGTTTCTAGTTCACTTGAAAGTGTCTCCTCCCAAATTAAGAAACATTAACTGATCATCTGTTATATACCAAGCCTGAGATGCAAAGATGAACAATTGCTTTTGGGTGAGGAGCCAGACTCATAAACTTATCATTATTAACTGTAATAAAGTTGATTTGTGCTCTAGATACAAATCAAGTATGCCGAAGTAATTAGCAAGCAGCCCTTGGTACGTTCATTTTTATCTCCGTGATCAAGATGTTTCAAACTTCAGGCCACATTTTAAAATTTAAACACAATGACTCTATAGTCATTCATTGCTTAACCACAGGATACATTTGAAAAATGTGTCATTAGGTGATTTTGTCATTGTATGAACATCATAGAGTGCACTTACACAAACCTAGGTAGTATAGCTCCCTATACACCTAGGCTATATTGTCCCTAGGCTACAAACTGTACAGCCTGTTACTGTACTGAATACTACAGGTAATTGTAACACAATAGCATTTGTGTATCTAAATACAGAAAAGGTACAGTAAAAATACAGTAAAAAGATAAAAAGTGGCATACCTGTATAGGGCATCATAAATGGAGCTTGCAAGGACTAGAAGATGCTCTGGGTGAGTCAGTGAGTGGATGGTGAGTGAATGTGAAGGCCTAGGACATTACTGTACACTGCTACAGACTTTAGAAACACACTAAGACTACACTAAATTTATAAAAAATTTTTCTTCTATGATAAATTAACCTTAGCTTACTGTAACAGCTTTACTTTGTAAACTTTTTATTTAACTTTTTGACCTTGTGTAATAGCACTTGGCTGAAAATGAAAACACATTGTAATGACATTACAATAGCTATGACGTCAGTAGACGACAAAGTTTTCAGCTTCACTATAATCTTATGGGACCACCATCATAAACAAGGTCCACTGTTGAACAAAACATCATCATGTGGCACATGACTGTACTTGCATTCCCTTTTAACTCTCGAATCTCATCAGCAGCGTTTGTTTTGGACTGTGACTTCATGAGAGACACTGAGCCAGAACCACCCACGTAAGCTGCTCCCAGATTCCTGACACTCGGAAACAGTCAAAGTGCTAGATTCCCATTAAGATGGCAACATAGCTAAATGTGGTACTCGAATCCTCTCACAACCACAAAAAAATTACAACTAAACTACTGAACAACCATCATTCAGAATTGCCTGAAATCCAGATAAAGTGCTTCCCAGATAAGGTCAAGTTAAAGGAGTTCATCATCACCAAGCCCTTATATGAAATGTTAAAGGGACTTATCTAAGAAAAAGAAGATCAAAACTATGAACAGTAAAGTGACAACAAACTCACAGCTATTAACAACTGAACCTAAAAAAAAATACCCCAAAACAAACTAAGCAAACAACTAGAACAGGAACAGAATCCCAGAAATGGAGAGCACATGGAAGGTTATCAGTGGGGGAGTGGGAGGGGGAGAGAGGAGGAAAAGGTACAGAGAATAAATAGCATAAATGGTAGGTAGATAATAGACAGGGGGAGGTTTAGAATAGTATAGGAAATGCAGAAGCCGAAGAACTTATATGTATGACCCATGGACATGAACTAAAGGGGGGAGATGCAGGTGGGAGGGGTGTGCAGGGGGAGGAGAATAAAGGGGGAAAAATGGGGCAACTGTAACAGAATAATCAATAAAGTATATTAAGAAAATAATACAAAAGAAGAGAAAAGAAAAAAAAGCACTGCCTGAAATCTAGCTGAACAGAAGTCCTACAACTAAGGATATAAAGGAGAAGCCAGATTAACATAGGTAAAGTAAAAGTCTTAGAATAAAGGAGGAATCTTCCAGCCACTGGAGCCTGCAGGCACACACATGGCCTCTTGCACAGGTTGAGCCCGACTGTCTGGTCCCCTTGCTCTGCACGGTCCCCCAGCCCCAGTACCGTGTTCCACTTGTGCCTCTGCGGGGGCCTAAGTGCTCTGGGGAAACAGTTTGAAAACCAAGTTGTTGGATTTCCTCTCTGTATGTCACTCCTGTGGGTTTTAGGTCTGCCTTCGTAAGATTTTAGGTGGGAATCAGAGTGTTTATTTTTTTCTTAGCAGCATGAAGTGACAAAGTCAGATGACTTGTAGAACAGTGACGGACCATTTGCCTATGTAAACCTCTAAGTCCTGCTGACCAGTTCTGGATGCTTCCAGATCACTGCAGCCCATGGCAGCCCCAGGCCCTCACTGGGTCTCTCAGGGACGTCATCCTTCAGGAAACACCCATGTATGAGTCAGGCAGCATACGTGAGCATCAGCCCAAAAAGAGTGGGTAAAAGGTCTTATGAAAAATCCTTCCCATCTCTGTGGGGCCTTATCTCCCACACCTCCTCTCTTTAGGAAGGGTGGGGGAGCATCTTGCAAGGAAAGGGCTGGACCAGATCCCTGTGTCTGACCCCACCTTGAACTTCCGGTTCTTGTTACTGGGCTAGTGCTGAGCTGGAACCCACCCCACTCCCCCAAATAAAGATGCAGCTTATCAGAGCCAAAAAACAAAACTGAACCAAAAAATATCCTTTGTTTTCAAATTATGACTTTCTATAGGAGCAATGACCTTTCTCTTATGGAATAATTCAGTCTTGATCATTTTATCTTATACTATTTGGTGAAGCAGAATAAAAGCTCCTCACCAGGCTCATACTGAATTGCTGCAATTATTCTGTCATAGTAATGTTGTATGTATGCTTTGTGAGGGGAATCTTTTTCTTAAATAAAGTTAAAATTTTTCTAACAGCTTTAGATTTATGGAATATTTGTAAAGATAGTAAAGAGCTTCCATAAACCCCACACCCAGTTTCCCCTATTTTTCACATCTTACATTAACGTTACATTTGTCACAATTATGTATGTATATTTTTAAACACTAGTATACAAGCTCTACTTTCCCATGTTTCGTCTGTAAGATATTACAGAAGATACTAGAAAAGATCCCCGGCAGGCTTGCATGTAACACTGAACTGAATGACAGCATTGTTCAACGCTACTTCAGACTAACGTTCAGACTGAGGAGTGAGGTCAAGCAGGCCCACCCTGGGCTTACCACATAAAGACAGACTACTCAGGGTGGTGTTTCACAAAGAAGAGAAGTACTAGTAAAAGGAACAATAATTCAGAAGACAGAAAGACTGCTAACCTTAACGGAGTTTAAAGGAAATCAGGGTAGGGCAAAATTTCTGTAGATTTATTTTTTAGGGTTTCAACTATCTGGGTTTAGCATGCCTAGCAAAGTGCTTATCCCACACAAAAACTATTTGTTGAATATAAGTAAATTCTACTTGCAAATATATCATTGTACAGAAACTCCGATACATCTGTTTGATATCAATATGCATTTATCAATGTTTCATGGAGGTATTATTTAAATTGTAATCCTTCTAACAACAGGCCTACCATAAATGCAAGTTGTGGTTTTTGCCTCAGTCTTAACCAGAACAAATGTATGGGAGATTTAAAGGCTGTATTCTCAGAGCCTACTATTTAAAGAAACAAAAGGGCACTACTTTATTTAACTATCTAGATCAAGTTGCTTCTTTATGCAAACAGAGGGTCAAAGAGAAGAGAGGAGAGGTGACCCACCCTTGTACATAAAGCATCTGCTTGCGTTAAGTCTATAAATGAATCCTGGAGACACGAGGCATGCAGGGCTCAGGACCAAGACTCCTCCTGAGACTTTTCTGACCGGGAGAGTGAGCTGTGTGAGGCAACTGAAGTTCACGTTCAGCCTTGTCACTCTGTGAGCGTAACTGTATAACTTAATGTCAGTTTCCTCACCTGTAATATAACATTATTAGAAATGTTGGGATGATCTCTATTCTACCTACTACTCTAAATTTTTTAAATATGAAACTTAAAAAACTCCAAGATCCCAATTTAAATTCCACTTAAGAATCAATTGCTTAATCCACCAGAAAAGAGGTGGACCTGATAACTAATTCACTCCAATAATAATAGCTAACCTAACTGAACATGGTTCTAATGCCTTATACCTTTTAACTCACTTAATCCACACATCCACCCTTAGAAGACAGTACTGTTACTATCCCAATTTTACAGGTGAAAAAAGAATTTTTGTAATTTAAATGTCCAAGGTTTTACAGCTTTAATAATGAAGCCAGGATTCAAACTTGGACAGTAAGGTTCCAAAGACTGAGGTCTTAGTTCCTGCCTCATAAAAAGTTCACTTGCAGCTGAATGTTGAGAGGAAAACACAAAAAAACACTTAAAAATGACAATTGAGGATAAATTACCAAGGAACCTTGAGAACTTGTCTTCTTCCACTGACTATGGCTTGAAAGATTTAAATCAGAGGCAATGGTGGGAGAAAGCTTTAATTATGAGTGTACAAGGAAATCTTGGGAATTCCCACAGATGGGAAGTGCAGGAACTTCACGCAGCTCTGGGAGGCAACAGGCTTCTTGCACAAGCCCTCACTCCTCACTTTCTCTGGGACCACTCTCTCTGCTTCTCTCTTCAAATCTCCTGCTACAGATGGACTCTCCCTTCTTGTTCGCCAGCATACCCAGCTAGTGTCATCAGTATGTATATCCCACCAAACCCAAATCTAAACAATCCTTAAGCTCTGGAAACCACAGCTCTCAGCTATATCCTTAGTTTAAACTTTCAAGAGAAAGAACTTGATCCTCACGGCTTATACATCAGAAGTCTACCAGCTATGGCCAAATGGGGAAAGGCTGTGTAACAACCCCATTCCAGGAGTCTATCCCTCCCTGTTGGGAGGCAGTTCTCAGAGAAGTAGGCAAGGGATACTTCTGCACCAGGTCTAATTTAGTAGGACTGCAAACAAACCAGACACTGAAATGTAGGCCTAGAGGATCCACAAGAGGATCAATTGTTTCCAGAGCTCCTGCTAAAAGCTTTGAAATCTAAGACCACAGGAAGTAATACTAACAATGTTTATTGAGCTTTTTCCACTAGCTACTTTACTTCTGAGTGGCCTATCTTTTCCTACTTTGAGTGAGGGAACAAAAGAAGACAGCCTCCTATATTTAGATTGAGTGCAGCTTAGGATTTATTATGCTCAAAGAAATAAAGTTAACTTCCCAAAAGGAGGTTTATCTGCTATGTAGAATTGGCTATGAAAAACCAGCACCAGTAAAAAGAGAGAACCAAATCTGTATCTCTTCTGTAAGCAGCCAAAGCTAATACCTTGTCACTGCGTCAGGAGCCTGTGGGACCACGGACAGTGCCTGGCGATCCCAGACTTCCCCAGCCCACACAAGGCAGACCTGTGTAGCAGCGCGCTTATGTAAGCATGACAGGGTGACACAAATGTGGTAAGAGCAGATACCAGCAGGTGTGCTTAGGCAGATGCCGGCTTCAGATACCAGTTTAGGTGCCCGCATAGACTGCTGCCCTGACCAGACAGTCTGGCTCCAACAGACAGAACCTTTAGGGTCATGGACAATGCAGCAGGACAGTTATTTAGGACAAAATTAACAGATATCAAACAGATCTGTCAGAAAAAACTGAGGTATAGACAGATAAAGAGCTTGAAAAGCAGAGGTAAAATGTAATTCATTACCAAGTGGGTTTAGTCTGCTTAACTGAGGTCCAAAGCTACTGTGATGATCAATTTTATATGTTGATTTGGCTAGGCTGCAGTTATTGAGACACGACTTTATGTAGTTAAAGTTCATGATTATTTGACTTTAAAATATGGGATAATCCTAGATCATCTGAGTGGGTCTCACTCACTCAGTTGAAAGACCTTTAAGAGCAAAGCTGAGGCTCCTTTGGACAGCAGCTCCGTCCATGTAGTTCCAGCCTGTCCTTCCTGGTAATCTGCCCTGTGGATTTCTGACTTGCCTAGGCAGCTCCACAACCACTTAAGCCAATTAACCACAATAAATCTCTTCATATACTTCTCCGACTGGTCCTGTTTCTCTGGTTGAACCCTAAGTGATACAGCAACTAAATAATCATCATAATAACCCTAGGAGGTATTATTATTAGCCCCATTTATAGATGAGCAAACTGAGGTACAGAAAGATTAAGAAACTGCCTAAAGTACCCAGCTCCTAAGTGGGAAGGCTGCATTCTAATTCAGGCAGCCTGAAGTTCAAACCCGAGCACTTTACCTTCTATTCCACTGCTTTTCTGAATGATTTAATGATGTGAGCAGAGCCAAAACAGTACTTCTCAAAATCCAGTTTGGATTGCCAAAAAAAGTTCTCCAATCTTGGGCATGACCTAGGAGTATTTCTGGTATTCACTTCGGGTCACCCTAGAAGTTCCCCAAACCCAGGCACAGACAGTCCTGGTTTCAAATACAGGCCCAAGGGAGAGGCGGTCTGACTCCCAAATGCCCTGGATAAGGCCTCGGAAATGCTCTGGGCAAGAGGGTTTCCAGGGGCTGCGGGTTATTACACGTGTTGTTTGGGGGCCTGAACTAAAAATTACAGAAGTGGGTCATGGCTAACAAATCTGAGCCTTCTAACGTAAAAATATGAGTTAAGTTGAAACAAAGTTCTTAGTGGTTATTTTCCTCTGGTTCATCCATAAGCAACACAGGGTAAGGGCTTTAAGTAAAGTTACAGTGGTGAGAATGAAACCTTTCACTGAGGCAATTTGGCAGTACATATAAAAAGTATGAAAAAATTTTTTGATCCATTAACTTTGATCTATTTAATCCACTGCTAGGAATTTATCATAAGAAGGTAACCAGTGATTGTTCATTAAAATGCAGGTTTAAGAATTTTACCACAGCACTATTTATAATAGGAAAAAACCACAAATAACCTAAATGTCTGACAACAGCAAACTACAGTTTGGTATACCACCTTGAGGGAATACCATTAAATATCATACCTTAGGGAAACGTGTACAAACTCTCGCTTTGTAAAAAAAGCAGGTGATATACAATGCTATGTGCAGTATGCCCCATTATGTTTTAGAAAAATACACCAAGTATGCACAGAAGAAAGGTTGAGCCACAAATAGACCAACAATAGTTATTATTCAGTGATTGGACCATAAGTGATTTTAATTTTGTCTTTTCTTTTTTAAAATAAATTTTCTATAATAAAAATGTATTACTTTATAATAAAAAATTTAATCATAATTTATAAGACTACTGAAATGGGAAAATGTTCACAATATAAAGTTAAATGAAAACAATTTAAAAACAGTATATTCATGAGTCTCTGTGTTAAAATTATAGTATCATATAAAAAATAAAGACCAGAAATACATCAAAATATACTAGCAATTAACTATGAGAAAGTAGAATTATAGATGATATTTTTCTTTTATAGACTTTTTCCAAATATTCTATCATGAAAATTGTTTCCAAATTTTCTATCCATATTCTCCTTTATAATCAGGACAAGTAAGTGCAATTTCATTTAAAACAAAAAAGAGCAATGGTGTTAAAGATAGGAATTTATCGTATAGGTAAGTTCTGAACAGTGTAGTTCAGCTTATTAGGACTTCTACTTGGAGCTTCTCTTTAGAATCTGTAACCAAGAGAGAAACTACTGAGGCAAATGGCTGATGCTAAACTTTAGGTCCTATTTGTCATCCCCTGGTGGCATCCCCGGACTGCCTGGAAAATGCAGTGTGCCAGGAACAATATTATCTCCAGGAAACAGGTATGCAATTGAGGGGATGTTTGTACAGGGTGAGGCAAAAATAGGTTTACAGTTGTTTGCATGGAAAATAATACAATAACTAATAAGTAATAATACAAGAATAAACTCTGTGTTTCATGCATTCACAACTGTAAATCTCCTTTTGCCCCACCCTGTATTCTAGACATATTACTCTAAAGCAATCATACAAGCAGTACTTTCCTTCTATTCTTTCATTTTCTTAATTACAAAGTACTGATTCTCAATCCTCCTTTCCAAATGCAGAGAGTCACACACAAGTCCTTCTTTGGCCTGCCTGCCTTAGTTTTGTTACATTTAAAAGTGTTGTGCCCTGGCTGGTGTAGCTCAGTGCATTGAGCACAAGCCTGCAAACCAAAGGGTTGCTGGTTCAATTCCCAGAGAGGGAACATGCCTGGGTACTGGCCAGGTCTTCAGTAGAGGGTGTGTGAGAAACAACCACACACTGATGTTTGTCTCTCTCTATTTCTCCTTCTCTTACCCTCTCTCTAAAAATAAAAAAATATAGTCTTTAAAAAAAAAGTGTTGTACAAGGTGGGCAGGTTCATCTCTGGAAAGCTGCTCTACAGCTGGAACAAGACTGAAGTGACAAAACCTTGTCACCAGGACAAAACTGGATGCTGATTTGAGCAGCAGTTTTCGACCTTTTTCATCTCATGGCACATAATAAACTAATAACTAAAACTGTAGCACACCAAAAAATATATTTTTCATTGAGCTGACAAGAAAACAAAAAGGTATAATTTTGACTTATTCACTCTTGATGGCTATTGTCTTTTTTTTTTTTTTTTTACAATCTAAGGGATTGTTGTCATTTTTTAATTTGACAATCTAAGAGAAAAGAAGTCAGTGCCCCTGACTAAATAGCTATTGCATGTTGTAAAAATTCTTGCAGCACACTGGTTGCAAATTGCTTATCTACAGAAACACCTAATTAAAAAGGAAGCCCAAACCCTGGAATTGTATTTTTTGGCACCAGGCCTAATTTCTGGTTTTGAGAAGGGTTTTATGTATAAGACTAAAAAAATTTTTTTTAATCCTCACCCTAGGATATGTTTACTGATGAGAGAAAGAGAGAAAGCGATAGAGATAGAGAGAAAGAGAAACATCGAAGTAAGAAACATCAATCAGTTGCCTTCTGTGCACCCCAACAGGGGACCCTACCATAACCTAGGCAGGTGCCCTGGCCAGAAATCAAACCCATAACCTTTTGCTCTACAGGATGACCCAGCCAGGGCAGGACAAAACTAAATTTTGATCAACCGCAGTTTACTGTTAATGAGACAGGAGGAGACCAGGCTACTGAATGACTGTTTAGCAACCCTGCCCATACTAAGATTCTTCCAGGAATTACTTAGTACACTTCTATGGTTCATAGTCCCAATCAATACATTTGAAAAATGTGACATACGCTATGCCAGTAAGAGAAAATATTTTTTAAAATTAAAGTCCAGTTGTACAAGGATATTTATTAGGTGGGGTAAGGTCATAACCTAGCGATAGAGGTCCACAAAGATATATACAAAGTTTACTCAACTAAAGGCTATTTAATATAGATTATGTAGAACTGTATAAATAACTGCTTCTAAATTATACTGAAGAGAAGTTAAAAGCTAATATAAAGTATAAGTAACCCAAGGGAAAGAGAGGAAAGTTTTAGAATGAAAAAATGTAAGGGCCAGGAGTTCCATGTGCTCCCTAGACTGCTGAGAAATAGTTGGCTACACATGCCCATCTTGACAAAAAGTAATAAAACAGGAGCAGCTGCTATTCCAAAGTTAACTCCTGCTGATAGTTTAATTTGAAACAACTTCAGAGAAGCCTCCACACTAAGTATTAAGTGGTACACTAAGCTGGCGGTGGTAGGCCAGCTGATAAAACTTTTCAATTTCCCAACTGACACACCATATAAATGCTTCATTTTCATTCCCATCACACTAGGGGGAAATGCTAAAGTGACATTTCTTAAAACTACAATAAAACAACATAATACACATAGTCTCTGTAGAATGACATAGAATGTTAATAATCCTTCCACATCTCCCAGTGCAAAAGGACTCCCCCCACCCACAAAACATGTGTACCCTTTCATTTTTCACTTTGTTTACAGCATTACAGATGCTACAGCCAAAGTAATGTTTCTCTTATAGCTTAGAAAACATAATGCCAGAAAGTAATTACAAACAAGCTATAGTTTATAGAGATAGAGGAATCAAAACCTAGAGGCAGGGAAGTGCCACAGAATCAGAGTAGTTAAACTAAGCCCAACAGAGCATGACATTTTCATAGACACATTTAGAAAGAAGAAAAGCAAAAGCAGGTCAAATCTTTTACTTTTAGCTAAGCTATTTAAGCCATAATGTGATGATGATAAAAATGTCAAAATAAAATCCTCCACATCTTTATAAAATCAACATCAGGGTACCAATCCAGAGTACCAAGACCCCTTCACATTTTAATGATAAAGTGAATTTTCCCATCATCAGCCATTAATTCTGAGTGTATTGAACTATGTACTCTCAGCTGCAGATGCTTCCTGCATGCTGAGTTTGAGTACCCCACTGCGAGGGGTGACATTTCAGGCCGTACTTTGGTGGGGGGGGTGAGAGAGAAATGGGCTCTACTAAACCTGAAGTGGCACCAAACCACCAGAAAGCTGTCTCCAATCTGCAAATAGAAAAGTAGGGCATAAAAATTTTTAAAACCTAATGTAATTGTGAATGAGAATAGGTGTTCAATAGAAACTTGAGAAAAAACCCATTTTGGAAGAAGAAATATAGGTTTTCTTCCACATTCTTCACAGATATAAACATGAAGATGTTTATTGTAGCATCATTTCTGTTATGAAATGGAAACAACCCAAATGCTATCAATAAAGGACTGATTAAATAAATAATATAAAATTCTATGTAGCAGTTTAAAAAGTAATGAAGTGGAAAGTGACACGGTAAAACTTTCTTAAATATAAGTGAAAAGGGCGAGTTGGTATAAACATACATGGATGTATATGCAAACATATATAACCTACATGCCACACAGACACATATATATACACCCAATTATTCTATAAGGTACACCATATATACGCATAGAAAGCAGACTCGGATAGGCACTGAACCACCAGATTCTTAATAAAGTTGTCTACAGAATAAAGGCAGATACCACACATTTCTATACTACTAAAAAATGTTTTCATGTGTTACTTGTATAACTCAAGTGACAAAATGGGATAAACACCCACAGAGCAGTAAATGGTACTGCGAGTAAAGGGAACTACAGGAGTAGGACTATGAGTAGAGGTAAAATGGAAAGTATTTAACTGTGTCTTTTTCTGAACAATCTTTACTATTTCCTTTTTATTTTCCTCTCTCAGAAATAATCAAAGAAAATTTCACTCAATTTTATGCTTATGTCCTATAAAAATACCTATTGGTGCCATAGGATTCAAGGTGTTCTTAAAGGCCTTTTTAATTAATTATGAAAATTTTTATGATTTTTAAAAAGTATAGATAATTTTACAAAGCCCATTAATTAGCTTAAGAATAAGATACACCTTAAGAAATAGATACACCTGAAGCACTCCCTGTGGACTCCTCTCTGACCCATTCCTTTGAATCAACATCCTAAATTTACTATTTACCAGTTCCATGCATCTTTTTATACTTATATAAAAACATATATAAAAATGCATATACACAGTATATATGTAACCATAAAATATGCAATTAACAACATATTGTTTGTTTAACCTATGGTAATGAGTCAGTATTTTGGGGGGGAGGGGTTATCTGGAGTTTGCAAACTTTTAGGGTCAGATAGTAAACATGTTCAGCTTTGAGGGCCATATGGTTTCTGTTGTAGACAGTCAACTCTGCTGCTGTGATGTGAAAACATACAGACAACACGCAAACAAATGGGCCTGGCTGAGCTCCTATACAACTTTATTTACACAAACAGGTTGGCAGGCCAGATCTGGCCCACTGGCTGACCTCTGCTTAATATGAATGATAGATTGTACCTGTCCTTCTGCAACTTGCTTTCTATCAGCCACAGTTATATTTCTAAGATTTATCTATGTTTTCATGTGTATCCATAGTTCTCTTAATCCAAACAGTACTATTCTCACATTCTAATACATGGTTCCTTTGGCACATGTGAAAGAATTTCTCTAGAGTATCTAAATACATCCTGGGTTGTATGGTAAGGGCATTTTCAGTTTTACCAGATATTGCTCAGTTGCTCTCTAAATATGATGTAGCAAATTATTCTCATACAGACTTGTCAATCATTGAGATTTCAGTGCCAACTTGATGGAAGTGAAATGGTCTTTCTTATCATGTTGTTACACATCTTCTGAGTAATAGCAAGGTACAGAATCTTTGCCAATACTAGTTGGCCACTTGGGTTTCATTTTTGTGAGTTCCCTCTTCCTATTTTACTGAGCTATTTGTCTTTTTCTTTCTGATGTGTATTTTTTAATGTTGTACACTAATTTTTATCACCTATGTGCATTGCACAGTCATAACTTGTCTTTTCTTATGATTTTGAAGTCTTCACGAACATAAATTTTAGATTTTTTTTTCACATGGTCAAATCTTTTTTTCTGTGGTTTGTACTTGTTTAGGCTTTAGAACTCTTTTTCTGACTGCAGTCATAAAAATAGTTTCATATATTTCTTCAAAATGTTTCAGTGGGAGCCCTGGCCAGTGTGGTTCAGTTGGTTGAAGTTCATCCTGTAACCCAAAGGTTGTGGATTCATTTGCTGGTTAGGGCACACACCTGGCTTGCAGGTTCAATCCCCTGTTGGGGTGCCTACAGGAGGCAACCAATCAATGTTTCTCTCTCACCCTTCCTTTTCCATTCCTCTTTCTCTAAAAGCAATGAAAAAATGTCCTCTGGCGAGGATAAAGAAAATGTTTCAGTTTTACTTCTGTACTTTTTACGTCTTTAGAGTCTACCTCACATGATGAAATAAAACAAACTGCATCTGAATTTTTAAAATATGGGTAATCAATTGTTTCTGCACCATTTGTTGACATGTCCACATTCCCCACTGATCTGTAATGCCACCTCTTATCATAGCACATAATACAGAATTGCATATGTCCATCTTTGCCTGTTATATCTACTTTGTTCCATTGACTTGTTTCTCTTTTTGCTGACAAAACACTATCTTAATTACATGCAAGAGTCTGCCTCACTCTCTTGCTCTTCAGAAATGATTGGTTATTCATGCTCTTCCTCATGAATTTTAGAACTACTGTACTGAGTTCAAAAATTTATATTGAAATGCCCTGGCTAGGCGGTTCAGTGGTGGAACACTATCCCAAACACCAAAAAGGTAGCAGGTCCAATCATCAGTCAGGGCACATACCTAGGCTGTGGGTTCGATACCCAGCTGGGGCACGTGCAGAAGGCAACCAATCCACGTTTCTCTCCGTTACTATTTCTGTCTTTCTCCCTTCCTCTCTCTCTAAATCAATGAACATATCCTTGGGTGAGGATTTTTAAATTTTTTATTTTGTAATGTTTATTGAAATTTCATTGAATTTTATGAATAGTTATCAAAGCGGATTATAACAGGTAGTTTCAAGAAGGCTTTAGAAAGACTTAGATACTAAGCAGCAGAAAGAAGCAAGGAGATCCTATCCTACGAGACAGCATGGATGGAACTGGAGAGCATTATGCTAAGTGAAATAAGCCAGACAGTGAGGGACAAATACCATATGATCTCGCCTTTAACTAGAACCTAATCAACAAAACAAACAAGCAAGCAAAATATAACCGGAGAAACTGAAATTAAGAACAAGCTGACAGTAACCAGAGGGGAAGGGGAAGGAGGATAACAAGGGAAAGAAAGGAAAGGGTCATCAAGGAACATGTATAAAGGACCCATAGAGAAAGCCAATGGTGGGAAGGATTGAGGGTGGGAGGTAGGGGTGGGTGGGGTAGGGCCAAGTGGTGGTGGGAAAAAGGAGACAAGTGTACTTGAAGATAAAAAAAAAGACTAAGATTCAAATGATAATTTTTGAGAAATAGATTTAGAATTCTCTCTTTTGCTGCCTTCTTTTGTTGCTGCTATAAATTATTTCCTTGTAGTAGGTAAAACACTTAAAGTAACAGGTTTTGTAGCCTGCCTGCATAAGTCACTAGGATCTATTATATTATTCAGAGCTAGTGGGGCGGTAAAAAAAAGCTCCTAATTTTCCATTAGTGACACCAATTGCCACAGGGCTTAACTTTATTATCTGTTGCTCTTACTTCCCTCTTGATTAGTTTATCAAACTACCATTGCATAGAACATTTTTCTAATACTAATAGCTTGTCTGGGAAAGGAAGTTACAAATTCAAACAAAAAAATTTAAATCCTGTATAGTAAATCTCTCACTTGGAATTTTACAGCGTACTTTAGTATAGGAAAGACTCTTAGTGGAATTATAGTAAAGAAATATCTCTAATTTAGTTTTAATTTACCATTTCATAAACTTTTTGTGAGTGAATGTTTATTTCTTGCACACTGATTAATTTCTTACAAAAGAATGTTCCATGGACATCAATTTGGGAAATGGTATATTTAAACAAATAAGAAAAAGACAAGGATTTGGACATTTCTGATTTCCACACTGGTTGGTCAGCAGTGAGAAAAAATTAAAATGCCAGTGTCAGAACAAAAAGCACCCAGCAAGACTTATAAAAATGCTTAAGCAATATTTTTTGGCTTGGGGTCTTAGCCGTGGCCTATACCTGATAAACCTTTTCCTTTAACATGGTAAGAGTTATGTTTTCCTTCTTACTTCAACACCAAAATGAAAGAATAGGCAGACGTCTCAGACTTATTGATCTCTCGCTTTGGTCTTATAAAATAAGACAAGCAAAAGAAATGTGTTTCTCTTATCCTTGCTGGGCTTTGAGCCCATCATTTTTGTTGCCGAGCAACCAACAAACATACCAAAATTAAATGACTTTTTGTTTATATTTTCTCCTTTCTACTTGATGCACCACTGGCCTGGTGGGGTAGTCCTGCTCAGCTAAGGATGGCAGGGGAAGAACAATGGCCTTCCCTGGAAAGACATTTCTTCTCTCTTCCTGTAGGACATTCCTGCTTGTTGTTGCTGTAACAAACATTTCATAATAGTCATGGGAAAGCTTTTGAGAGTCAGGTTCTTTCCAATTTTCGAGGGGAAAATATTGGCATTTCCCTTTCTCTTTTCAAACTACATTTAGCATTTATTCAACAAACATGTACTTATTACTAAGACTAATAATAGCACAGTCCTTGGTACCTAACCATATAAATTAGAGATTAAAGAATGAAGGGTTTTCAGGAACATGTATAAAGGACACATGGACAAAACCAAACGGGGGCAGGATCAAGGGTGGGAAGTGGGCATGGCTGGGGTCAGGGTTGGGGGGGAGTGGAGGGGAGGGAAATGGAGACAACTATGCTTGAACGACAAAAAAATGTGAAACAAACAAACAAACAAACAAAAGAATACAGTCTTTTCTGAATACCCTCGAGTACCAAAACACTGCCTGAGGTACAAGTAGAAGACTTGGATGCTGCCTTCAGAGTAAACAGGCTCTTGGAGACTGGGAGTGTAATACGAAACAATGGATGCTCCTTGCGCAGTGACGCTGGAGACTTTTATTGTTTTCTCTTGTGTCCTGGGCGTGGTTTAGGGCCTCTCAGCATATATTTACTGGCTATTGAATGTGCAAAGGACTGCAGGCATGTGTGAATCTTTTCTATTTTGTTCCCACCATCAGCTTGTCTAGTTTTTCCTTGACAAGTGTTCCCTCACAGGTGGTCCAATCCAGCTCTGACCAGCTGCGTCATGAAAGCCTTCCTCCCGAAGTACAGAAATCCACCCCCACCTCCACGGACTCACAGTCTGCCCTGTGGGACTCCACGGAGCACACGGAACAGCCCCCACCACCCCCACTACATTTGATTTTAAAAATTTCAAGTCTACAGAAACTTTGAAGAAGAGAGCAATTAACACACATATGCTTTTTACCTAATCACCAATTATTAATATTTTCCCACATTTGCTCCATTTTATCTCTTGCTGTTTTCTTTTTTTAATGAATCACCTGAAAGTACTTTGCAAATGTAAAACTATACCACACCTAACACTTTGGCATAAATCTCCTAAGACAAAGGACATTCTCCCACATAACAGCATTCCTATTATACATCTAAAAAAAGTATATTAATAAACTATTATCTAAATGGAAATTCACATTAAAAGTTTAATTATCCCCAAAGTGTTTTGTTTAAAATCTGAATTTAAAATTCCAGATTAAAAAGAAATTCAGTCTCTTTTAATCTAGAATATTTTTCTAGCTTTTTGTATAGTTCATAACTTTTTTTTTTTTTTGGCCAGGACTGCTGCTACATAAGTACTACCTACATGTACAGCTAATCTGTCGTCTGGAGGCACACACTGTCAGGCTGTCCCACTAATAATGATATATAAGTTGACCACTTGATTTAGAATGTGATCACCAGATCTCTTTATTGAAAAAGTATATTTCCCCCTTTGTATTTAAAATTTTTGAGGCAATGTGAATGTATATTCTTCCAACTACTTTTTGCCCAAGTTTTAGAAGCCACTGTGATCCTTGTCTGAATCAATTATTACACTGAAAATTATAAAATTATGATTTCTAATTTTATGATTTCTTCTACATGGATTTTTTAAAATCCAATGTGTTAGAATCCATTATCACCTAAAAATTATCAATACTCGAATTATTCCAGATTTGGCCAGTGGAAGCCTCCTGAAGCCTTTTAGTCATGACTCCATTAGTTGAACATTTCCTACATTTTTGTCAGATTAAAAGTCCAGAGTCCCCTGTACCTCCCCCATCCCCACACCTGGAATCAGCCACTCCTCCAAAGATCCGTGTTTCTTCTTATGGGGAATAGCATTCATGAGGAATAATGTTGCTAGTTTCTACTACATGCCAGCCCTCTAAATGTTTGAAGCCAGTTATTTCTATCCCATATATATCTCTCAAAGCTTTCATTTCTAGGCTACATTCACCCAGTTCCTTACATAGTCTTCCTGTGACTTGGCTCTGCTTTCTATCCTACTCTTCTCGTTCATATTACCTGTCCCAACTCGGCTGCTGTTTTCTATTCCACTGGTTCCCAACCGGGCTATACATCAGTCACTAGGGGACTTCTTTCCTCTATAGATTCCCAGGATCTACTCACTCCATACTTACTGAATGAGAATCTCTGGGAGCATGGGACTCTTGTTTTTATTTTTGTTGTTTGTTTTTTAAGCTCCTCAAGTGATTTCAACCACTGCAGATTTGATTTTCAAGGCCCTATGGACCCAGAATTGGATATAACATCAATAATATGGTCTAGAACTATTACATTTTTTATACTGGACACTAAAATTCTTTCAATGTAATTAAATCAATGCTGACATTTTGGGGGAAGTGGAGGCAATGACATGAAAATTCTGACTTATGATGAATTTGTGAAGAATTAAATCCTCAAGAGTTTTTCAAACATATTTTTAAGTCACATCTCCCACATCTCATATTCAATTGGTCTTCCAGAACTAAGTGTAAGAACTTACAGTTGTTCTAACTAAAACTCACATTGCTTGATTAAGTCTTCAGTGTGTCAGTGGTATTATGGACTGTGATTGTATCATCCTCAGTATTTCCAACTTTATGTCACTCACAGTTAAGTGTGCTATTGCAGTTCTCTCTCTTACATCGCCTTTCTATTATTTTTTTTAAGTATTAAAAATATCAATCTCACAAACTTTCCTGATTGTAGTGGTGATCACATAATGGTATGTTTCCTAAAACTCACAGAATAATACACCAAAAGAGTGTTAATGTATGTAAATTATACCTGAAAAATGCCAGCCTTATATTTCAAATACTCAGCTATATTTTTCTCCCAGGTCTCACTGATTTATTTTTGATTGACAATTTTCTGCAAAATGTATTGCTATTCTAACTAATGGCATTTTCATGGATTTTGTATTTTTATTCATTCGAGGTCAACACATTCTAGGGTTTGATATCTTGCAAAAGCATCAGGGTTTGGTTTACCAAACAAATCAACTCAGTGTCTGCATTATTTCCATTTTATCTGTTCCCACAACACAAAATGCAAGGAAAAAGTGATGGAACGTGGGATAAGGAGAAAATAATATTAGAAAAATTACAACCCTTCACAGAACTGGATCAAAAAATTGAATTCTTGCCTAGAAGTGGAAGGTAAACGATTTTCTTTTTTTTTTAATCATTTTTTAAAAAGATTTCATGTATTTATTTTTAGAGAGAGGGGAAGGGAAGGAGAAAGAGAAGGAGAGAAACATCGGTGTGTGGTTGCCTCTTGCGCACCCCCTACTGGGGACCTGGACCGCAACCCAAGCATGTGCCCTGATTGGGAATTGAACTGGTGACCCTTTGGTTCGCAGGCCAGCACTCAAACCAATGAGCCACACCAGCCAGGGCAGAAGTTAAACAATTTTCTACCTATAAGTTTGACAAGGATTTTAAAAAATATTCTTCAGTGTTGGTGAAGATCTTGTGAAACACACTCTCACAAGAGTGGGTTAGTGGATTAAATGATATAACTTTCCTAGTCATTTGAAACTAACAAGAACTTAAAAAATTCAATTGGAACTCATATATACTAATAAGAAAAATAGAGAAAAAACTATACCAAATGTTTAGCAGTAGCCAGCTAGCTCTAGCTGATGAAAGACTGTTGTGTTTTGTTTTTCAATGTTTTTATTTTCTAAAATACTTTTAAAAATTCTACATGATGATCCCATGTTAATTTGTAATTAGGAAAAAAACAATACACACTTAGAAAAACACCAGTTAAGAAAAGGAAGGAAAATAAACCACAAAAGGACAGAAAAGGGAATAAAATAATTTTTGTAAGAACTTACGTATCACTGACAGGAATTCTCAAAAGAAAACATCTTTCGAGTAGTCAGTAATTTTATAAAAAATTTTTGTTAAGAGAATAAACAATATCTCCTTGAAAAGCTTCTTCGAATGCCACAGAATATTCAAATGTACAGTAACTCTAAAAGGGATATTTGCATTGCCTCCAAACAATATTTTTCAAATGAGAAGCTTTATGCAGATTAAATATTATAAATTCATACCTTGAGGAACGATGCTCTGGTTTATTTCGTTCGTTGCGATCTGTAAAGAGAGAAGAGAGTTACATGTCAAAATGTTCTTTAGAAGCCCTGGAAAAGTCCTTAATTATGAGCTGCCAGACCATTAGATTTCACAAGAACCGTTCAAGGTAGCTGTGTCTTTTCCTGTATAAGGCTCTTCATCAGGGTGGAGCGGGTTTGCCTGACAGAAGAGGTAGAAAAGATTCAGAGAAAGACAGGCATATACAGTTTTCATGGCTGATTAAAATCATCTACTTGGAAAATGTATCATTACGTGTTATTATTTCATTCCAAAGATCTTTGCTGTTTTAAACACTTTACTAAAACAAAAACAAATTGAGCTAAGGAAAGAAAGTAAGGAAATTGAAAAGCCACAAATTACTCAGCTCCAAAAAAATTATTCCATGAATCATGGTTGGCAAAAACTTCTAACAGGATGGGGAAGGGGAAAAAATGAGCAGTCATACAGCAACATCTGCAAATACACTAAGACCAGGGCAACCTCATCCTTAACTCTCTATCACCCAGAGCACTTCAGAAGTTGCATTTCACTGTTTGAAAGATTATTAGGTCTAATGTGCTAGCAGGCAGTGGTTTTCCCAGGGGGGATTTCACAACCCCTCACCCAGAGAACATCTGGCGTGTCAGGAGACATTTTTGTATTGCTACAATCGGGGAAGAAGGAGTTACTGGCGTCTAGTAGGTCAGACCAGGGATGCTGCTAAACATCCTGCAATGCACCCTACAACAAAATCATCTTGCCAAAATGTCAACCGTGCAAAGGTTGAGAAGCCCTGCTACAGGGTAAGAGACAAGAATGACTGCTAGAAATTTTCAAAAACTGTCTCTTTGGAATGCTGTAAAATGCTATTAACCAACTTGAAGACTACTATATACAAGAGAAAAGAACCACAAGACCCCCAGGTTGTCTTTTTGAACCCTGAATAACATTTTTCTTTTCAATACATGCTTCAAAATAAGTAAGATGAAGTAAAAAAGTCTCCATGTTATAGAAAAACTAACAATAGAAAGCAATATATAAGCCACAATAAAGTCCTATGCAATGACTTTTTTTAAAAATCCTATGCAGTGTTGTCCAAATACTGTTTTCTGAAGTATCCTCTGAATTATTGCTAACCTAGTAAAATTAAATCCCAAAACAAAGATTAGACAGGAATTCTTTTTTCCCCTTAACTTTATTGCTGGTGGAGTAGCATAAAGATAATGAAAATGTACTGTAAAACTTCTGGAGAGAATTGTGAAAGGAAAGGAATTAGATTTACGTAGTTAAATGTATATATCAATTCTTCCTGAATGGGTTCATAATGATAAAGAAATGTTTAAACCAAAGAGTTAGTACACAGGAAGACAGTGTTTTATGAAAGACTAACAAAGAGGAAGACTCACAATAAAACACGTTTGTTTAGATATGCTTTCCAAAATGCACTCTGTTAATATGATTCTGGTTCCAATTTCTCTGCACAGTGACTTAGTGTTATTGCCACTTTTAAAACTTTTGTTTTAATTTAGCTTGGTTTTACCCTGCCCTTAAATAAAAATATCATGGTTTTTCACTTGTTAAGTACCAAAAATTTAGTCATAGCAATACGGCACGCATTTTGACTGCATTTTCAACTGTTCCTCTTCAGCTTTTAGCCTGCTACTTTTGCTAACTAAAGGAAAGTAGAAGGTCTCAAAGTAAAGCTAGAAACTGTGCAATGCAGATCAGCCTTCCTCCAAAAAGAAAGCAACGACTCTTACCTGTGGCTAAAGATGAGCTCAAAGTCTGCCCGTAATACCATTTGCTGTGGCTGAGATCCAAGTTTCATACAGATTATAAAGGCATGCAATCCCAAACTCCCCCACAAATCTTTCTAGTGGTACAACACACGGGAGGAGGAGAGAAACAGAGTCACAGTGAGTGTAAACAAGACTCAACATCTGAGGGCTTCCCTCCAGGGCCTGTTCTGATTGGCAGATGTGCTATGACCAGTCCGCACAGCTGGAATGCGGCCACTCAGGAAGTGAATGGCTCACAGCTCTCATTAATTCTTGGTTAAAACAGGAAAATTTATAGTCATTTTTATACTTTCTGTTCTAAGAAAATAAAAATGCCTCCCCAAAGTACTTATAGAGCTAGTAATTAAAATCCAAGAAAATAAGTTAATAATCAGTTGAAGGACATTTTAAACATTAACTCCAAAATTCACTCAGTGTTATATGTGTTACATTTCTATGTAAATATACATACACACTGTTTGTAACATGTTACTCCTAAATCCCATATATTTGATAATTTGAAGATATGAGTAAACTACCCATTACTCACAATATTTTCCATCCTCTACCTCAATAGAAAACAATAGACAATAGAAAACAAATTAAAATGCAGGTTCTTGGTGTGATCTTCTTTCCTCAAAGTATACAAATAATTGGACTTCAAATTTTGCCATAAGCCATCTTGTAGCTTGAATACACATAAATATGTAGTGTATGTATGCTGTCCACACATATTTTTATATTCCAATTTTAAGCAAAGTAATTTTCATGACAGCCAAGAATATTGTGCAATTGTCAAGAAATACATTAGTAGTAATGTGGAATTTCTGGCAAAATAATATGTGGTTATTATTTTGGTCCAAAACCAAGACTTAACAAAACAAAGCACTGAGGGAAGATTCAAGATCTGGATCATGCCAACAGTAATAAAACATCCGGATAAAATCCCCTTAAGAAAAATGAGAACTGATCTATAGCAAACATGGAAATTTCATCTTGCAATATACAGTGCTATAAGCATATGGATTTTATTTATTTCAAATCAAATAAATTTTGGCACACCCCCCAATTTTTTTTAGTTTCTAATTTTTAAATAATTAGAATATACTTGCAAAGCCTTCCTGAACTTTTACATACTTAGAAATGATGTAAGTAACTTATTACCCCAACTCACCATTTCTACAAAAACAAATCTTTAAAAATGTTCTAATTCTAAAATTTAATTGCCAAATGCTGCACATTTACTGTAGATAATGCACCAACTTCAGGGGCCAACCATACTGAGCATAATGACTTAGGTCAAAGATCAGCAGATCAAAGGGCACCCTCAATGTGAAGGCCAGCATGGCTGGACTGCTCTGGAAACGCAGTTGTGCGTCACTCACACACTCACACACACACAGCATGAGACCACTTGCATTCCTGTCCCTACTCATCCATGTCTCCTGGTTAATAACGCTAACTGAGGAAATGAAAGAATACCCTGCAAAGCAGAACAAAGGCAGAAATAAAGCAAAACAGGTACGAAGGGTGTTGCTGGTGGCTGCATGTGTGTGAATGTTGTGAGGCGAGAGAAAGGAGGCAATAGGGGACCCCTCACCATAGCGGGACTGAGAAGCAGGAGGGTGGCAGGAAGCTACATTGAGTCAGAGACGCTATATAAGAACTCCAAATTACCCAAATTTTCCTGCCGTGATGACTTCTGGTTCTAAGTATTCTGGACATACATGATTCTAATGTGTATCTATTTAGGTGGGACACCACTTAATATAGAAATGGGACCCTGTTCTTTTTGGGAATGACTAGACAGATTCTACTGATGTGTAACCAATCAGGTGACTCTGAAACTAATAATATGAAAAAAACTCAGAAATGAGGATGCCAAAAATGCAAATGTCATCTTTTGCTGTGATTAAAAATAAGAAGAATGATCAACTCAGAATTTATGAGAATCTCCTGTAAGACATTCAGGCTTTAGGGATTTTGCTTCAATCACTTAACTGAAGAGAAAAATCAAATTCCATTGGGTAGGAACTTAACATTGCTAATTCAAGTTGTCAGTGAAAGGTCCTAAATCATTGTTTGAAATTAGAGGGAAGACTCAGTCTACGTGAATGAATATACCCAGACACACTTGGGGTGGAGTACGAAACAGTATAAAGGAATCTGTATTGTACCTCATATTGTATAACTAAAATCTTTCTTTAGAATGAGTATTATCTCTGAAGGGATTCTGTATGATACTCTCAAGAATTACTGTCAAATTCCAGCTTAGATGTAAACAAAGTGTTATTTTTTTAAGAATGGATCAATCCTACATAAAAGTTTTGCACCATTCAGAAATTAACTAAAGGACCACACATTCTGTAAAAGAATTCTTTGTGACAACAATATCATTACCTCTTTCCTTATGATAAACAGAATAAATAAAACAATGGATCCATCCATTCATTAGAGAAGACAAAGGATATTCAGGTTTTGCAATTCTTACATTGATGACGCTTTAAAAGACAGCAAAACTGGTTCCACTCAAATTGGACATGAATGGAATTTTAAATATCTGAGATCAGAGTTTCAGAGACTTTTCTAAAATCTTTAAATGGTTCTTATATTTACGCAGAGAAAGTTGCAAATCTACATCTATTTGAAAAGAAGCCAATGTTCATTCTATAACGTTACAGATGCTGAGCAATTACTATTCACCCCCCTTTTATCTAACTCCATTTCACCACCCTTATTCAGGTGTGTTTCCAAATGGATTTTTTAAAATTTTATTTACTGAGTTGAGAGAGAGAGAGAACATTGATATGTTGTTCCACTTATTTATGCATTCATTGGTTGCTTCTTATATGTGCCCTGGCCAGGACAGAACCTGTGACCTTGGTATATCGGGACGGCACTGTTAACAAACTGAGAGACCTGACCAGGGTCTCCAACTGATTTTTAGTCACTTTTGGGGCTTCCAAGGTGACTAGTATATTGCCCTTTTAAATGGCAGGTTATCCATAAATATATTTGTTGTTGTTAGAACTTCAGTGAGAAAGTTGCTATCTCTTTTGGTTTAAAACACCAAGACATTAAAGACAGTTTCTGTGAGTTACCATGGCAAGAGAGAAATGAGGTATTTTATAGAGAAGTTTCCATGACCTCTGCCCACGCTTCTGTGGGTAAGTGGAAAAGTTTGATCTACAGCACTGTCAATACTGACACCTTTCATTAATTCTAATTATAAAGTGCCTAAACTCATTAAAATGCAGTACTCTAATCACACAGGGAGGAGGTATTAGAGATGGAAGCGAAGTGTTTTCAATACAGGAGTTATGTTTCAACAAAGAAGCAGATTGTCTGTAGAGTCCATTTTTTCCTTCCCAGGCCCGCTGTCTTTACCTGCATTTTAGGTTCTGATCAGCTCCTGTCTGGACCATTGTGCCTTAACTGGATTTTCTGGTTCCAGTCCCTTTCCCTCCAATTCAGCCATATATTTATATATTATAAATGTTCAGTTTGACAATTAGGTAGAGGTTTAGGACAAGAACTCTAAGTCAGACAGGCCTTCTTTTGAGTTCTTGCTTCACTATTTATTACCTGGATGACCTTAGCCAGACATTTAACCTCTGTCAGCTTCAGTATCCACATCTGTAAAAGGGGATAACAGTAGTAACCATCTCATCAAGTTGAACGAGGATTAAGTGAAGACATGAATAGGAAGGAGGGTAAAGTTGCTGACTACGATAATTGCTCAATAAATGTTTACTATTATCATGATAGTAACTGGAACACAGAATATTTGTAGAATTCATAATACTTTGAGTATAATTAGCTAAAAGATTAATTATCTTTTGTCTAATATGTAGTTTTTAATTCTGTGAGGGTTTTTTTCTTGCTTATCACTGGTCGAGACAGAATTAGACTCATAAATAACTTCCAAAGCCCCCTTATCCCATGACTCCTGCCTCTTTCCCTTTCCGGCCCTTTTGTACCTAAGGCTACTGTGAAAACTCTTCCCAGTGCAGCTTCTGACAAGTGATAAATAAGCCCTAAAAGTAAGCAGCAGAAGGGAGAAAGAGAATTAAAAGGCAGGCACAGGTAGTTCCTTCAAGATGAAAAACTCTTGCCAGGCAAAGTCTGCCATCCCTCCTACTCCTTAAAGCCCACCCCTTGCAGTCTTTCCCCATCCCACTCATGCTGTGCGTATTAAGTCCTCACAGTCATTTTTGGAGACTCAAGAAGCCTAAATACAATGAATTTCCTTAGTAAAATGAATGAGTGAAAATATTGAAATCTGCCTCCATATTTTAGGATAGTATGGATTTCTTTCACAAGAACCCAGAAGACAAATTATTTCTGGTGCCAAAACATAGGTAATGTTTAACCACGCGCTGCTTTTTCAGTTGTTAGGGTAAAAAGATTCTTTTTTCCTTAAGAACCAAAAGGCCCATTCTCACTGTCCCTTCTTCCTTTATTTCTGATTAATTCACAGATCTCATAACGAAGTTTTACCTTGTACGGCTGCCTCTACAAAATTAGCAAATACCAGAAACCACTGAAACCAAGAGACTCACTCCGCCATTAGCAGAGAAGCAGGAAAGAAAGGGACAACCAGATTATCTCAAATACCAGGCACCTCATTCTGATGGAAGGCTGTGCTACTACATGGATGCGGATTTTTTAATCTGGATTTTCAAACTGAGATTTTTATCCACAGTGGGGCAGTCTTGGTCTCTAATATAGAGTGATAACATTTTTTTTTTCTTTTAATCAAAAAAAAGGCAAAGCCATATCCAGCCCTTGCCGCATCTCCTTACCTACGCAGGGATAGAGAACATATTCTCTGGACAATACCACATTCCTTCTTGCAAATTCAAACCCACCCATCTTCGTCCTCTCCACTTTGTTAACAAAATTCCATTCACACAACCACCTTCAAAATGCTACTGAACACAAACAAGGAGAATGCCAACCGTCTCATCATATTTTTTTCAACTGTGTAGAATGCCTCTGAATGCTTCCTTCTAATTTTTTACAGTTCTAAAGATGCACAGGATGTTTGAATGAGAGGAGACCTGAGGGGCATTGCCATTTCTGCTTTGAAGCCTTATCTGATTTCTCACAGGGAGAAATAATGCTTCTACCTACCCTTCCCACACACGCACACACACACACACAGTGCCTAGTACTTGATGGCACGTATCACATTTTGCCTCACATTATAATTCTCTTCATCTATATCTTACTGCTTCAACTATTATAAGTGCCTTCAAGACAGGGCCTATATGTATCTTGTAATGCTTGTCACAGTACCTTACACCCAGTAGATACGGTATAGTATCTATCATTGAATATACTGGTGTGGATCCTCTCCAACACCTCTGCAAACTGGAAATCAGCTGAGCTAAAAAAAAAGTTCTTGTGTTAAGGACATGGAGTACCTGTATACTGAAAACTACAAAGCATTATTAAGAGAGATTGCACCCTGGCTGGTGTGGCTCAGTTTGAGCACTGGCTTGTGAACTGAAAGGTTCCCAATTCAATTCCCAGTCAGGGCACATGCCTGGGTTGCAGGCCAGGTTCACGTTTGGGGGCATGTGAGAGGCAACCAACTGGTGTTTCTTTTGCACATCAATGTTTCTCTCCCTCTCTTTCTCCCTCCCTTCCCCTCTCTCTGAAAATAAATAAAATCTTTTAAAAAGAGAGACAGAAAATGACACAATGATATGGAAAGATATTCCATGGTCATGGGTTGGAAGAATCAACAGAGTTAAAGTGGCCATATTACCCAAAGCAATATACAGATTTAATCCAATCCCCACCAAAACTCCAATGTCATTTTTTGAAGAACTAGAACAAAAAATCATCAGATTTGTATGGAACCACAAAAGACACCTACTAGCCAAAGCAATGCTGGGAAGAAAGAATGAAGTCAGAGGTATCACACTTCATGAATTCAAATTATACTACAGAACTACAATAATCAAAACAGCATGGTAATGGCAGAAAAACAGACACACGGGCCAATAGAACAGAACTGAGTGCCTAGAAAAAAAATCACATATATACGGGCAAATCATTTTTGACCAAGGGGCCAAAAACACACAATAGAGTAGAGAAAATCTCTTCAATAAATGGTGCTTGGAAATTGGAAAGCCACATGCAAAAGAATGAAACTAGATTACAGTTTGTCCCCATGTACAAAAATTAACTCAAAACGAATCAAAGACCTAAATATAAGATCTGAAATAATAAATTACATAGAAGAAAACATAGGTACTAAACTTATCAACCTTGGTTGTAGAGAACATCTTATGAATTTGACCCCAATGGCAAAGGAAGTAAAGGCAAAAATAAATGAATGGGGCTATCTATATCAATCTACAAAGCTTCTGCAGAGTAAAAGAAACTGACAACAAAACAAAAGAGCAACCAACAGAATGAGAGATGATAGTTGCAAACACAGCTTCAACAAAGTGTTAATATCCAAAATATATAAAGAACTCACACAACTCAAAATCAAACAAACAATCCAATTAAAAAATAGGCAGAGGACCCGAACAGACACTTCTCCCAAGAAGATATACAAATGGCCAACAGATATATGAAAAGATGTTAAACTTTACTAGCTATTAGGGAAATGCAAATCAAAATTATAATGACAGACCACCTCACACTGTTGGAATGGCTATTATTAACAAGTCAGGTAGTAACAAGAACTGGTTGCAGAGAAAAAGGAACCCTCATTCACTGCTGCTGGGAATGTAAACTGGTATAGCCACTATGGAAAACAGTTTGGTGGTTCCTCAAAAAATTAAGAAGAGAGTTACCACATGACCCAGCAATCCCTCTACCTGAGAAACTCGAAAACATTTATCCACAAAGACATATGCACCCCTATGTTAAATGCAGCATTATTTACGTGGGCAAGACCTGGAGACAACCAAAGTGTCCTTTCAACAGAGGACTGGATAAAGAAGATGTGGTACATACGTACTATGGAATACTACTCAGCCATAAGAAAAGACAAAATACTGGCATTTGCAACATGAATGGACCTTGAGAATATTATGCTAAGCAAAGTCAGTCCATCAGAAAAAGCTAAGAACCATATGACTTCACTCATACATGGGATATAAAACTGAACCTCACAGACACAGATAAAGGGAAATGGGTGGGGGGTAGAGGGGAGATAAAGGGGGCCAAATATATGGTGACAGAAGATGATTTCACTTTGGCTTGTAGACACACAATGCAATATACAGATCATGTATCAGAAATATACACTTTAAACCTATATGGTCCTATTAACCAATGTCACCCCAATAAATTTAATAAAAAAGGGCTTTGTGGTGTTTGTGGGGGTTTTTTAGGAGTAGGAGGGTGGGGTGTGGTTATTATTAATTCATAGAGAAAGATTGGGCATTACTGTGCAAGGCTTCATATAATTTCAATTTGGAATGAAATCACTTTGAAGTGCTACTTCAGAGTTGCAAAATTAATAAAAACATTATATTCGTGCAATAAAAAATGTACTGTTTGGGAGAGTGGTCACTACAAAGTATAGGAAACTACATGAGGGATTCATTTCTGTGGCTCCCAGGTCACAAAACAGCTGAGATGAATTCAAGACTTGCCTATCAGCATAACAACAACTACAATGACGGCTATTATTCATGAGTGTTTACTATGTTAGAGGCATTCTTAATACATTCCCATTTAATCTTCACGGATGTCCCATGACGCAAGTCTTTTCCATTTTATTGATAAGAAAGTAAAGTCTCAGAGCAGCTAGTGAAATGAAAAGGGAGTATGAATTTTCAGCCCTGGATGTGAAGAATCCCGAAGTCCCTGTTCTTTCCACTACATCAGAAGGCTGGAGGTCTCACTCATTTGATGAACTACAGGGTAAATGTATAGGAATTCTGTTCACCACAAGACACACTTATATTTCAGTATCAGACAGTGTGTTGTTCAGGGACTGAATCCAGGGCTTCACAAATTCTTTGCAAATGTCTCTGTGGTTTTCTTCAGCTCCATAAAACATACAAACACCCTCTCATAAATTTCTACGAATACAGAAGATTTTGACTTGGGTGTTTTATGACAAAATATCTGAGCTGGGAGAATAGCTCTAATTCACTACCTAATGCTATCCATAATCTTAGGCTATGAACATTAAATTTATGGGCTTAACAGAGTATGGATATAGGTACCTGATGATACGGACAATTCCTTATAAAATTAACAGATTGTGAGGCAAGTTTAAATTTTGTTGCAATATTGTTTGTTGTTAATTCCTGTACTCTCTGAGTGAAATTTTTAAAAATGTTTTTTCAGCTGTACAGTATAACGGTTTGGCGATTATATAATCTGCAAAGTAATCCACCTGATATTTCTAGTACCCACCTGGCATCATACATAGTCATTACAGTACTACTGACTATATTCACTATGTTATTTTTCACATCCGCATGATTATTTTGTAACTCCTTACTTCCTTCACCTTTTTCACCAATCCTCCTACTCTTTCTCATCTGGCAACCCTCAGTTTGTTCACTATTATCTATGAGTCTGTGTTTCTGTTTTGTTTGTTCATTTATTTTGTTCCTTAGATCCCACATGTAAGTGAAATCACATGGTATTTGTCTTTCTCTGTCTGACCTATTTCACTTAGCATAATACCTTCTAGGTCAATCCATGATGTCTCCAATGGTAAGATTTCATTCTTTTTTTATAGCTAAGTAATACCCCATTGTACAAATGTACCACATTTTCGTTATCCAGTTGTCTATTGATGGGCACTGGCGCTGCTTCTGTAGCTTGGCTATTACAAATAACACTGTAATGAACATAGGGGTGTATATATCTTTTCAAACTGGTGTTTTGAATTTCTTCAGATATATTTCCAGAAGTGGGGTCCCTAGGTCACAAGGCAATTCCCTTTTAATTTTTTTGAGGTATCTCCATACTGCTTTCCACAGTGGCTGCACAAATCTACATTCCCACCAACAGTGTGCGGGAGTTCCCTTTTCTCCTCATCCTTGCCAGCACTTGCTGTTTGTTGATTTATTGATGACAGCCATTCTGACAGGACTGAGGTAATATCTCATTGTGGTTTTAATTTGCATTTCTCTGATGGTTAGTGACATTAAGCATCTTTTCATATGTCTGTTGGCCATCTGTACGTCCTCTTTGGAGAAATATCTATGCAGTCTTCTGCCTGTTTTTTAATTGGATTGTTTGGTTTTTGGGTGCTTCAGAGTGAAATTTTTTGAAAAAGGAAAAAGTGAACTGAGAAAATTACTATATTTTTATAGGACACCAATATGATGTGCTGACTTTCTTTTCAAATACAATTAGCCATCTTTAATTGCAACGCAAAGTCCACTCAATACTGATAGTTAAAACACATGAGAGTTAAAATACACAAACTTTGGGCAATGAGAAGGAAGAACTATAAGATATTAGCCACACACCAGAAATTGGCTCTGGGGTAGCTTACGTGTCATTTATGCAAACCAGACTTTCAGCAATCTTCAGTTTGCCTGTCATTACTATCTAAGATTTCCATACTACTTCACACCCAGAATCATTAACACATGCTGAAATGTGTTTGCATCATTCACGGATTAACCCGTGTACCACAATCAATTAAAAAATAGGTCTGAGCAACAGAATGATCATTTGATTAGGGGGATACCTCCAGCAATACAGAGATGAAATACAACACAAAACATACTCTACTTTGTTAGAAACCAAAGAAAGGTGTTGTGTGCTTTCTTTCCCCAGAGCCATAAATGAAACACCTGCCAATGCACGTGAGTGAGACAGATCTTAGTCACCTCCTGTTTGCTCAGGCTGGGATCGCTTTGATCTGCCCAGCTCTGGCCCAGAGAAAAAAGGGGCACAGATAATGCTGATTGTCTTAGAGGATATGAGATTGAGGAATACAGTTGAAATACAACAAAATCTACTTTCAATAAACAGACTAAGAAATCTTCAAAGCTTCCCAGAGTACAGAGTATGTGACTTCAACATAATTTTAAGTTGGCAAATTTGAGAGGTAAATATGGGATGAAGGGTACCTAAGTTTAGGAGAACAATGTACTATACAAAAGCATAAAAGTACATGGAACAGAGGAAAAGTGTTGAGTAAACCAGTTGTAGGTAGAGTCAGGGTATTAAGGAAAATATATTAGGAGATGATATTACAAAGCTAATTCAGGATTATTTGGGGGTAATTCGTGAATGTTATGCCTTAGCATTTGTACTATTCTGTAGACAATGGAGGAAGGGTAATCTTGTGGGATGGATTGGGGTGGAGGGGTGGAAAAGGAAAACAGAGACCACTAACTACACCAGGACAAAAAGCCTGACATAAAAGAGAGAGTAACAGGAAATGAAGTGAGAGGGTTGAATGGAAACAGATAGGATTAGGAATGGACAACATGTGTTGAGGGAGGAAGCAGGAATAATGATATGATACATGGTGGTACAGGCTACCATTAACTGAGGTCAGGAACAAAGCAAGATGAGGAAGCAGGATGAGGGAATGGGTAGGAACATATAATGATTAGGATATATTAAGTTTGAGGCTTCTAAGTGAAAAATCACACAGCAATGTTTTATTTGACTCACTCAAGATGGCCCAATAAGTAGTTACATCCAAGCTGCCTCTCTCTAAATGTGACATGACAATAAAAATCTGAATGGAACCATAACAACACTTAAAAAAACAATTCACCCCCCCCAGGAAAAAAAAAAAAAAAAAACTCCAGAATGAAAGTCATCAATAGACCAGATCAGACCTCCTGAAAAATTTGAAACCAGGGTCCAAGACATGAGAGGTTAAACATGTACACTCCCTAGGAAGTTCCTTGTTAGTGAAAAAATAAAAAAGTGGGCCCTTGAGCAACCACAGAGACAGGTAATTAAACAGCTACATTCAGGTGACCAGATCCAGCACTAAGCACTGCTCAGCCCACTCCACTACCAATTATACCTGGTAACCAGTCTTCTAAGAACTTATTACAAGATTGTTTTCAGTTTTATGAGCTAAAGGCAGAAAACTGCTCTCCATATAATGGTGATCTGCCTGAAGAGATTCCCATTGGGGGACTTTGGGCTTCAGAGGTACAAAGAGTTGAGTTTAAGGTAATTTAGAATTTAAGGTAACTTCAGACCCTTACATAGAGGAATGACAGGTACTGAAGGTAAACTCAGTAAACTACTCCTTTTCTAGATACATCTCATCCCTAGAATGACAATTTCCTTGCTTTGGAAATTTGGGTGAGTTGAAGCTTGCCTTCCTCCTCCCTTATATGAAAGCCATCCTATTGGTGTGCCCCATTAATAAATCCACTGACACAGTTGGTTATATCATTCAGAGGAAGGCATTATTACAGAAAAAGCCCCATAACTTATGTCAATTTAGTCTTTTGCTCATAGACATGTACCTACAATCAATGATAAACAAACATCTAAGAAAAATCAATAGTGTAAAAGAGAAAGACCAAAATGTATGATCACATCTTGATCCAAGAAAAGGAGAATTTAGGGAATAGGGAAGAATATTTAAGATATTCTAATCCTCACAGCCCTGCAATTATTCCCATTTTAAAAGGTGGCAAGTGAAGTTCCCTCGCAGAATCACAAGACCAGCAAAGGGCCGATCAAGGCCTGGAGCTGACCTGGGAATGGAATGCAGCTCAGTCTGACTTAGATCCTTCCTCGAGATGGCATTTCGCAATAGTACATTCCTGATGTATCTTTTAAAATAAATGGCGAGAGAAAGTAAAAACATCACATTTCTATTAACAAGTCAGAGTACACGTATAAAGAGGAAAGTCTGCAATGGAATAGAAAGAAGATGGTGTATTTAGGATAGGTTTTATATAAATTTATATGGTTCCTTATACCCTAGGGTGACAGTTGACTGGGAAATTAAGGGCAATATTCTAAGACATAAAACCTCTGGTATGAGGGCTTCAATAGCAAAAAAAGTTGTGTTTAACTAGGGCTATAGGATTCTCAATCTCTAAATATAATACACAGGAAATAAAAAAGATAAATGCTCTTTTGAAAAAAGCTGTAAGAAAGTCTCCCACGTACAGATAAGAAGCTGAGCACAGATCTGGCATTGACAGTACAACTAACAAGGCTGTAGGAACCAAGAGGGAAAACAGAGTAAGCATAAGAAATTTTCCAATAATAATTCCAGGTGACAGACACACTGATAATTCCAGGGGAGTAATTCTGATTATTAGACAAACTGCAAAAAGAGTTAGAGATGACAGAATATCTCCAAACTTCTCTTCCACTTCCCCAGAAACAAACAGCCTTGGAAAAAAGAAAGGTCTCTCTCACTGGTTCTGCTTCCTCAATCTTTATGATGCTAATAAAGTAAGAGGAAATAAAGGTGCAATCCAGAATTTGTACACCTCCTGAATAATCTGTGTCCAAATATTTGTAAGAAAAATCATTTAATATCTAGGAGAGAACTCCGTGATGATCAAATAAAAAGTATAATAAATAGCAAATAAAAATGTAAGCCTTTACACTATAAATGGTAAAAAGAAATGGGAAAAAGCGAAAAAAATAGCTCTTGCTTTCTATTTCCCTCCATAAATATCATTAAGATGTGGGAGTCAAACTGTATAAACTGGTTTCACAGACCCTGAGAACAAACAACGAGGGAAAGTAAAGCGATTCCTGTGTCTGGTAAGGACGTCATATTCTTAACTGTTTTAGGTATTCATATTATGTTGCCTACTGGCAGAAACTAAGTCATATAAAGAAACTTATTGCACTGTTCTTCACAACAGCAAATCCAAATGCTCAATAATAGAGGAGTATCAAATTTTGACATATTGATAATTTTTAATGGACTATGAGGTTATTATACTCAACATTTATTGTCAAACAGTTATCTAAGTGCTTTATTCACTGGGGGCTTCACAAGAACCTTATGAAGTAAGTCGTCTTACTTACCAGTCCCACTTTACTGATAAGAAAGAAGCTTAGTTACTTTGACACAGTCACGGAGCTAGGAGGTGACGGTACTAGGATTCCAAACCAGGCCAGCTCCAGAGACCAAACTGTTCAGCACTTTACTCAATTGCTGTTCTGTGTGTTACTTTTCAAATGTGATCATGGATTCTGTTTTATAGTTTTTCTTTCAAGGACTGTTTCAATATTCAAAAGCAAAATTAATCTCTGGGGTTTTTCTAGGAGAAATATCTTTTCCTTGTTTCAATATCAATGTTATTTTCCCTTTAAAAAAAGGAATTTAGAAACTTTTCTTCATTTGCTGTGTTCTCAAAGAGTTTAAAATAACATTGAAATAATTTGTTTCTTAAAGTTGTGGTAGAATATCCTTATAAACATGAAGGATAGGGAAGGGACGGTAGATCTTTAACAACTTTGTCTATTTCATCAATAATAAGTGTTCTTTTATATCTTCTATGTCTTCTGGGATTACCTATGGTGATTTCTTTTTCATTCCATTTTTTTAAATTTTAGCAGCTTTATTAAGGTATAACTTCATGCCATACCTGTTTGAAGTGTGCAATTCAACGATTTTTAGTAAATTTACAGAGCTCTGCAATCATCATCACCATTATTTTAGAACATTATCATCACCTTAAAAAGATCCCTCATACCCATCTGGAATCAATCCCTGCTCCTATCTCCAGCCCTTCCCTTGTTTTAATAGCACAGTGTTATAACCTTAATGCACATGAACAGATGCATTCATCTAATATGGATTAAATAAAATAACAGTGTCAAATCTTGGATATATTGCATATAACATAACATGATTATATTATATTAAAATTATTTACTTTCAAGAAATTAATGTTGTGTTATGCACAAGTGGTATAATTTTCTTATAACTCATTAAAGCTACCTGGTATTTATGGAAAAAACAAACAGTATGATTGTTCTCATGTTCCCACGTTCAGTACTGAGACATCCATAAACATGTATTCTTACTAGCCCCATTAGCAACAAGCAATAGGACGCAAATAATAAAATATGATCACAATAACTACTCTCCCTCCAGACATAAGAGAAATCGCTATTTTGCTTTACTTCATGTTAACCATATTTTCGTCATGTAAGACAGTTTTAAAAGATTTTATTTTTCTTAATTTTGTTTTTAAATTTTTCCAATGAGAGTCTGGAAAAAGTCTAGCTATTTTTGAATTGGACAAAGTGTTTTGCCCATAATGTTCAGGAATTTAGTGATGACAATTAAGCCCAGCTGACTAGAAGTTTAGCCAATATATTTTTAGTTAGCATTGAATAGAAATTTCTTTAATTAGGAAGTATTAGTGTCATTTCATTTCTTATCCTTGCTCCAAAGTTTTCCCTTTACAACAGGGAACATTAAGTATAAGATTAAACTTAATTTAACAAGAAAATATTTTTACATGTTTAAACATGCCTAATCCGGTCAGTAGCATTACTAGATCTAAGATTAGGAAACCCTGTTTTGAGCATTGAAAATTTCTGCCAATGATAAAAGGTCAACAGAAAACAAACTCGGAGAAGTAGAAAAGAGCACTGACTTTGGAACTATAAACATGGGTCCAAATCCTCCTTCTCTCTTTTTTCCCCTCCTCCCCCGTCTGACAGCCCCCTTGCAAAAACAAAACAAAATAAAATGCAAAGAAAAGACTTTAGTGAAAACATACTCCCAAGATTTTTCTTTTTTTTTTCCAAGATTTTTCTTAAGTGAATTTATACTGATATAAATTTTTTCCCATTCAGGAACTAAAGTTACTAAATTAAGTTGCTTCCTTGTCAGCTTAATGTCCTTGTTGGCCATCTGTTACTTTTTTTCTATCATCTTCTCAAAGACATAAAATGAGCCTCAAAAACATCTAAGAGCATATTACAAGATTGTTCTGCATTTTAAACAGATGCATAGTTACATGAAAGCCTGACTATAAAGCACTCAAGGGTATGTAAGTCTTGTGCTGACAAGTATGGATTCGCAGTAAAGGAATCCAAAACATATATATACTCACACATATATTCAGAATCTGTACATATCCTTTGTCCTAGGCATATACTCAGTATATCCATAAAATGTAAAACTATTTTCTTAATTAAATAAAAGGAATTCCATACTCAAGACCTGTTTTCAAATATTTCTCTAAAAACACTATTAGAAAGTTATCAAGTCATTCATAATATGACTTTTAACTGGAAGGAAATCATTAATATAAGTTCTATATACTCACAGAATAAACATGAGAAAATTAAAAAGTAGTACTAAATCTGTACTACTACATTTTAAATATGTACTATTATGGGTCTCTCCTTCCAAAACATACTGATATAAAATTTCTTTCCAATTTAGTCACCATAAACTCAAAATTAAACTCAGATAAAATCTGAAATCAATACCATATGCAGGTTTATCAGAGAACTTGAAATCTTTGCAAACTTGCTGTAAAAAATGGATGCGGAAACATTTTCGGCAGCAAAAAAACAGAACTCAGGTCTGTCCTTTTATTTTGATGACTTTCATCACTCTCCAGTCCTGCCTCTGATCACTTTTCTCTTTAAGGAATTAATTGAGGCTCTTTCTGTTGAAGCTAAGTCTTAGAAGTTGGAGAAGCATTAATGTTCCATCCTTTGCAGAAGGAATAAGAAGAAAATATCTTCCTATTTTTCTTATTCCGTCCCAAAATTAGTGCAGTAATGTTTGTTTAACATATTTTCTCCTAATAGTCCTATCCAAATAACTAAAATGGAAAGGCTGGAAAGATAAATAACAAGTATGATCGAGGAGGTGGGAAAAGAGATGTTCCCAATCTCTGTAAATTGGTACCATCTTTGTGAAGGTGATTTGGCAATAGAGATTAAAGTTTAAAACACAGATCTTTTCTTTAGTACTTCTATGTCAGAGCAATTCACAGCAAAGCAATTGCACAAATACACTAGAAGAATGGTAAAGAATACCTATATTCTTTAGCATAATTGATAATAGCAAAAATAAAACCTAAGCATCCATCAACATGGACCTGATTTTAAAGTTACGGTATGCTACTGTCTTGTGTACTATAATGCAACTGTTCCAAAGAAAAGTCATCAGGTTAGTATATACTGTCATGAAAAGACTCTGAGTGGAAAAAGTTAAGTTGCACCTAGAATAGTTCCACTTTTTTTCTGTGATACACAGACACAAATATGTGTACACACAAATATATATGCATAGGCAGAAAGAGAGGGAAGGACAGAGAGAGAGGTCTGGAGTGATGCCCCCAAAACAACCCATAAGGAGCTAGAAATACAGAGGGTGAGGAAGGAAACTTTCTATTTTACTTCACTCATTTCTCTACAGTGTAAATTTTTTCATTAATTGCAGGGGGAAAAAACAACCATATCCCATACCCAGCAAGCAAGCAGCACCCTCTCCCTGATCTCAGTTTTAAGCAATCTCACCTTCCCAGCATATTTATCATCTGTCTTGGTCTCCACCATTTTCAGCCCCGTTAGGATTTATAATCCACTGACTTTTGCCTTGCTTTACTAACTACAGGCCCCTCATTCCTTACTTCCCTCCTTCCCACTTAAATTCATGATTTATTATTATGATCATTCCCTTGCCCCCTCCCACTTCATCATACCCACTTCAGAAAACCTCAACCTCGTTATAGCGAACCCTCTGCCCTCTCTGTGCCTCTAAACATGTTGCTTGTGAACACTGCTGTGAACACACAACAATGCCAACTTCACTTTAAATTCAAGTGGATACTTTCTGCTGCCCAGTAATCACACTTATTTCTCTGGTCCATTCATCTCCCACACTTATACAGGACTAAAAGAGTTCACGCCTTCTTCTTTAGTCCTCAATACCTCCCTTTCCATCCCCACCCTTGGGAGATGATTTCTATTCCTCTGAGGAAATGGAAACAACCAGCAGAGAACTTCTACCACCACATCTACCAAATGGCATCTGTGTCCACATACTTGCTTTTGCTCCCGTTGTATGAAAGACCTGTCTGTGCTCCAATATAAGCATCCTCGCCTCCCAAATGATGAGTTAGGTTCAGTCCCCTCCTGTCTGCCCAAGGACACCACAGCAGCAAGTCTCAGGCTTTCTCTTCTGCATCATCAATTTATCCCTCTTTGCTGGATAATTCCATTAGCACATAAACCTGATGTAATTTCTCCCATCTTAAACAAAACTAGAACAAAACTCTCCCTGCACCACCCAGGCTCTTCTGCCAGCTATTTCTCAACTTCCCATAATAGTAAAACTACTTTTAAAAACTGCCTATATTTGCCATCTCCAGTTACTCCCTTCTTTTTCTTGAGTCCATTCCATGAAGCTAAATCCAATGGTCAGTTGGTCTTCTGCAGCAGTTGGTGGCTGATCACTTCTTCCTACTTGAAACACTCTCTACTTGGCTTCCAGAATACTCCTCCCATCAGTTCTCTGCCTACCTCACTACTATGCTCTCAGTCTCTTATTGTTTCCTGTGTATCGCATTTCAGCTTCGGTGTAGTCAATCCTTAAAACTCACAGTGTGCTTTGTTTATATTCTCACCCTATGAGGCCTTATCTCATCTCATTGTTTTAAACAGTGTGACATGCTGGTGACACCTTAATCTGCTCCTTCACTTGCTGGTAATCTCCTTGATTCCAGATTCATACATTCAGCTGCATACCGGACATCTCCAGTTGGACGTCTATCAAGCATCTTGAGCTTAACATGACTATAAATAAATTTCTCATCCCCCCCCCCCAAACCTCTCCTCCCACAGTGTGCCGCATCAACAAATGGTGTCCACACTTCCGGTGGCTCAGGCCAACAACCTTGAAGTCAGTATCGACTCCTCTCACTCTCTCATCCCCTCAGGCAACCCATCAGCAAGTCCCACTGACTCAACCTTCAAATTGCCTCCAGAACCTGGCTCTTCTCACCACTTCTGCCTGTACAGCGCTGGTCCAAAGCCACATCAGCTCCTGCCCAAATCACTGCAGCCATTTTCTGATTGGTCTCCCTGCTTTTACCCCCACCATTCTCAACCCAGTAGCCAATGTGATCCATTTAAAACTTTGTGTCAGATAAAAATCTTCCCATTCTACTAAAAATGAAAATCAAAGTCTTCACAATAGCCAAAGAAGGGCTCCATGGTCTGGCCCCTGTCCCCTCTGACCTGATTTCCTGTCACTGGAGCCCGTCACATAGTCTGCCTGCTCCAACTTCAAAGTTCCTCACAGGGCCCAGACACACCCTTGCCTCGCGGGCTTCCCACTGCCTCCCTCGGTGCTTTAACCCCTCTTCCTCCAGCTCACTGCCTGGCGCATTGCCTCTTTCCTCAGAAGCCCGCTCAGAAACTCCTCAGTGATGCCTTCCCTGAACACCCTATTTAAAAGTTATGTCTCCAGGATGGCAGCAGAGTAGGTGGAAAATACACTAACCTCCTCCCAGGACTAAACTGGAATTACAACTAAATTTTAGAAAAATTGTCCTGAATAACCAACTGAACACTAGCTGGAGAGAAGCCTTATAACCAAGGACTTAGATAAGAAAACACATCACCACGAGGAAACAGGCAGAAAACGTGGAGTCACGAGAGGGCTGTCTAGGCTCCCACGGGTGGCAGCTGAAGTTCTGGAGGAATATCTCAGCAACTAAGGAGGTTCCCCATGAGAAGTGTGGGATCTAGACCCCAAGCTGGGCTCCCAGTCTAGAGCACCAGAACTGGAAAAGAAACTCAAATAACAAACAGCTGTGAAAAACAGGGGTTTCTGTCTGCCAAGGAGAGATGGCTAGAGACACAGAGAGCATCTAAGAGGGCCAAGAACAAAATCTTATTTGCAGCCACTTACCCTGGGCTCCAGCAGAGGGTGGGCAGAGCTGCCTAGAAACACAGGAGGAGAGGGTGAAGTTGATGGCTCTGGGGAGAGAGCTGAATGAAGGGTCAGCTGCTAGGATCCCTGTGCTGAGTCATTCCCCATAGGCACAGGCTGTCTTTCAGAGCGCTCCCCTCCAAGCCACTTGGTGTGGGGGAGCAACAGCCCCACCCTATGGAGCTTAGGTCAGGCTGCGGAGGAATACAGCTGGAGGCAATTTCATTGTTTAAGCTTATCAGAAAGCCTGCAGGCAAAGGCGGGTATCTAAGAGTTCCAATACTTTAGCTGACCCTCTCCCAGGACTAGTGCTGGTAAAACCCAGCCTTGGTGAGCAGCCTGATTCTATCTGCACAAACCCAGGCCCAGCAGAGGAAGCCGCAAGCAGTGGATGGCTGATAAGCTCCAAACAGGTTGCCCAGGCACCAGTCACAGGCAGCCTCTGACATAGCTTGGCACTATAGTCTTTCCAGATCTGGAGGAGGAGGAGGAGAAACAACAAATGGTACAACATTTGCAAATCAATAAACGTGATACACCGCATTAACAAAATGAAGGATAAAAACCTTATGATCAAATCAATAGATGCAGAAAAAGCATTTGATAAAATCCAGTACCCCTTAATGATAAAAAAAAAACCCTTAGTAAAGTGGGAATAAAGGGAACATACCTCAGCATAATAAAGACCTTATATGACAAACCCACAGCCAACATCATACTTAATGGGCAAAAACTGTAAGTGTTCCCCTTAAGATCAAGAACAAGACAAGAATGTCCACTTTCACCTCTCTTATTCAACATATTACTGAAATTCTTAGCCACAACAATCAGAGAAGAAGAAGAAATAAAAAGCATCCACACTGGAAAGAAAGAAGTACAATTGTCATAATTTGCAGATGACATGATACTGTACATAGAGAACCCTAAAGATCTCACCAAGAAACTACCAGAACTGATGAATGAATTCAGCGAAGTAGCAGAATAACAAAATTAATATCCAGAAATAAGTTGCACTTTTATATGCCAATAATTAACTATCAGAAAGAAAAATTAAAAAACAATCCTATTCACAATTGCTTCAAAGAGAATAAAATACCTAGCAATAAATTTAACCAAGGATGTAAAAGACCTGTACTCAGAAAAATTGTAAGACACTGAAGAAAGAAACTGAAGAAGATACAAACAAGTGGAAGCACATACTGTGTTCATGGATAGGAAGAATAACATCATTAAAATGTCCATATTACCCAAAGCATCTATAGAGTCAACACAATTCATATCAAGATATCAATGATGTACTTCACTGAACTAGAACAAATACATCAAAAATATATTTGGAACCACAAAAAATCCCAAATAACTACATAGATCTTGAGAAAGAAGAACAAAGTTGAAGGAATCACATTACCTAATATCAAACTATACTATAAGGCCATAGTAATCAAAACGGCATGGTACTGGCATAACGGAATAGAGATCAATGGAACAGAATAGAGAACCCAGAAATAAACCCATGCCTTTACAGTAAATTAATATTTGACAGAGAAAGCAAATACATACAATGGGCCAAAGGTAGTTTGTTTATTCAATAAATGGTGTTGGGAAAACTGGACAGATATGTACAGAAAAATGAAACTAGACCATCTTCTTATACCACAAACAACAATAAATTCGAAATGGATTAAAGACTTAAATTAGACTCAAAACCACAAAAATTCTAGAAGAAAACATAGGCAGTAAAATCTTGGGACACTGTTCGTAGCAGTATTTTTTCTGATATATATCCCCAGGTAAGGGACACAAAAACAAATGGGACTACATCAAACTAAAACGTTTTGGCACAGCAAAGGAAAATAAAAGACAACCCACTGAATGGGAGAATATATTCACTGATACATCAGATAAGGATGAATAGCCAAAATTTATAAAGAATTTATATCAACACCAAAAAACCCCACAAACAATCCAACTAAAAAATGGGCAAAGGACCTGAATAGACACCTCTACAAAGAGGATGTACAGACTGCCAATAGACATATGAAAAGATTCTCAAATGTCACTAATCATCAGAGAAATGCAAATTAAAACCACAATGTGATATTACCTCACACCTGTTAGAATGGCTATTAGCAATAAATCAACAAACAGCAAGTGCTGGCAAGGATGTGAAGAAAGGGGAACCCTTTTGCACTGTTGGTGGAAATGCAGACTCATGCAGCCACTGTGGAAAGCAGTATGGAGATACCTGAAAAAATTAAAAATGAAACTACCTTTTGACCCAGGAATCCCACTTCTGGAAATATATCTGAAGCAACCCAAAACACTAGCCCAAAATAACATACACACCCCTGTGTTCACTGCAGCATTATTTACAGTGGTGAAAATTTGGAAGCAGCCTGAGTGTCCATCAGAAGATGAGTGTATGAAACAACTATGGGACCTTTACATAATGGAATACCACTTGGCTGTGAAAAAGAACAAAATTTTACCATTTGTGACAGCATGGATGCACCTGGAGAACATTATGCTAAGTGAAATAAGCCAGTCATAGAAAGACAAATACCACGTGATTTCACTCGTATGCAGAATCTAATGAACAAACTGAACTAACAAGCAAAACAGAGAGAGACTCACGGATAGAGAGCGGGCTGACAGCTGTGGCAGAGTGCAGGGGCAGGGTTTCAGGGTGGAGAGAGAGAAAAAAAGGACTCATGGACAGGGACAACAGTGTGGTGATTGCTGGGAGAGAGGGTTGGGTAGAGGTGGAAGAGGGTATAAGAGGAATGAATGATAATCAGAAAAAAAATACAGTAATGAGAAAAAAAATTACGCCTCACCCCACTATCCCTAGGCTGTTTCATTTTGCTCCCAAACACCGGTCATGATCTAATCTAAAACTCGAATATAAGCTCCATGAGAACGGGGGGTGGGGGGGGTGGGTTTCTGTGTTGTCACTCCTCTACTCTAGAACAATGGCTGGCATGGGCACTGAAAAAATTATTACTGAATAAATAAATGATGTCTCTTGAACTTGGGAGGTTGCATGGAGGGAAAGATTACTAGGCAATAAGTCAGGAGATCTGGAATTGAATCTGATTACTAGACTAGGAAATAGAAGCACCTCCCATCTTTGCTAGTGCATAGTATTAAAACCAGTTAAGACATTTAACCTCCAAGATCCTCGGTTTCCTCACCTATAAAATAGGAATGAAAACTTCCTTCCCTCACAGAGCTGTGTGGATGAAAAGGTTATGCAAATATAAATACCATCAAGCTTCCATAACTGATTACATGTAAATTAGTAAGAATCAATTTATCATTTTTTAGACAAAAGTTTATTCTCTTGTAAATCACAGGACAACCTGAATTATAATAAAGATTTTAAACTGACCTCTCTCTAGAGTTTGTAATTATCTGTATTATTAATTATACATATTAGTATCTTATAAGCTCTAACTTCTGGGCATTATAGTTAAAATTATTTTTGCTTTCTATTCTGAGACAGTATCCTTTCTTAATGGGGGAGGCAAACTTCATATACTGCAATTTTTGGTACTTATTTGACTCTGGAATTGCCCTCCCTAAGGTCCTTTCTGCAGCTCAAATCAAGCAAAACTGAGATGATCTCATAGGAGCAGAAATACAAGCCAAGTTCTTCAGTCAAGGAAATAAAATGTCAAGACACTCACTCCAAAGACTGCCTGGAAAACATGGACCTCACCAAAGCACCACTGTAAAGAGTGGCGTTTGAAAGAGAAAGGAGGCATCTTCTCTAAATTCTACTCTTGTTTCAAGTTACATAACAAATATAAATACTTCATTTAAGTTAGTTTAATTCTTCAAAGAAATGCCTTAATTGGGCTCTGGCTGGTGTGGCTCAGTGGACCAGTAGACTGTGTGCCAGCCAGCGAACCAAAGGGTCGCTGGTTTGATCCCCAGTCAGGGCACATGCCTGAGTTGCAAGCCATGTCCCCAGTAGGGGGCGTGTGAGAGGCAACCACACTTTGATGTTTCTCTCCTCTTTCTCCCTCCCTTCCCCTCTCTCTAAAAATAAATACATAAAATTTAAAAAGAGAAGTGCCTTAATCAGGATTCAAAAGGACAGCATCAGTTTTTACGGAGAGATAATATTAAAAAAAAAGTATTTTTTCAGTCCCCTACAAAACTGCTTATTATGTTAACCAATGTGCTTTTTACAATATTGTAACAAACTTGTTGAATTTATTGCCAAGTGTTAAAAAGTTATCTCCTGACTTAAGAGTAATATAATATCATCATATTATCAGATGCTATGAGCTATGTATTGTTGTTTGTTTTTCTTTCTTTGCCTTGGTCTCCAGAAAGCTTCAAGTTAAACGAATTCTCAATTTCAATAATTATTATACATAATCCCATTCTTGCCTTTTGCAAAGTATAATCTCCCCTTCATTTCTACAGGCCTTCTAATCCTATTCATTTTTATTATACCCATCAGTCCTCCTAGGCCAAGCACTGGGCCTGGAGTATTAAAGAATCTCTAACTACCTGATCATAATCATCATCATCAGGTCTTTAGAAATAGCAACCAACATTTGCTCAGCCTTGTCTAAGCTCAAAAGTTCTCCAAACCAATCTGTGGGGAAGGCAGGAGTGAGGTTGAACAGCCTGTGCTCCCCACACAATGTTCTGTTATTCAGCTATCAGAGCTTCCTGCCCTCTCCCTTTATGAATAGAGTATCAACTAAAACTCAAATCTCCTAAGTTATTTCCTTCTTCTACCTCTCTCCAACTAAACTGTCAGCCCCTTGAAGGCAGGTGGCCCCATGATTCATGCTTCTCTTTAGATCCTGCTCTGCATTTAGCACCATACCTTCTACACGATAAAGACCGAGTAAATACTTGCTTACTTAGAAAGGCAAAGAACAAATTACATCAGGCAGAGATTGAAGCAAAAAAGAGAGAAAGAGAGCAAAAAATATTGGTCAGCTACCTGAGTGGCTTATTTCCTCTTTTTTTCTTTTCTCTTGTTAGTCCTGTAACAAACCGTTCTAAAGGCCAAGGGCTGAGGCAGCCACTTTGCACAGTCCCTTTGCAATCCAAACTCAGGGATCTGCCCTAGGTTGGTTCACCACTGGTCAAGGAGGATATTACATGGGAGCAACGACAGCAGATTCCTGATTGGGCAGAGGGAGGTCTGTAAGCCTGGCCTCACCCCATACCAGGGTCCCTGGGCAGAGTGAGCCCTGCTTCTTCCACTGCCCACACCCAACCTGCCCCCATTCCCACTGCCCCTCCCCCACCCACAGGCAGGAACTCGACACCCTGCTCTGGGGTGGATGGGGCGTGTACCTCAAGCACCAGCTCCTACCCCTGGGTCCTGTGTCTGCACTTCTCAAGTCTGATCCTTTCAGTGCTGGGCCCTTAGTGAAAATCAAAGAGAAAGGGGTGAAGCAAGAGAAGCTGGTCCTGCCCCACCCAGCTATAGCTGCTCCTCAGCTGGCCTCTGCCTGGGAGCCTGAGTGCAGAAAGAGCTGATTCTGAGGACAGGGACATGGGCTCTGCTGGCTGTGTCTTCCTGCTGTCCCTTGTGCTGGGGAACTCAGGTGAGTTCCCTGGGTGAGAACAGTCCTAGGTGGGGGTTAGGGGTGTCCCAGAGCAACAAGAACCCATCTCGGCTGTCTCCCACATACCTCCTTTTCTCTCCCTAGGCACCGATCAGAAGGAAGCAAAGAATCTCTTAAAAGTCAAGTGAGGTGCCCCAGACAGGGACAGCATGCCTAGGTGAACCAAGGGAAGGGAATTTGTGCCAAGGAGGAGAGAAGACTTCCATTTGGGAAATGAGCAAGGAGGGGTGGGGGCAGAGGGAGGACAGGATTCTACAGAGGGTCTCCAGAGCCTTTCTCCTCTTTGTCCATAGTCTGTGGGTGGTCTGCAGCCTCACCCCGAGATGCCTCAGGCAGGGAGGTCAACGTTGGGCAGTGGCCCTGGCAGGTCAGCGTCTTCCAGGGCTGGCTTCATATCTGTTTGGCCACCCTTATTTCAGCACAGTGGGTATTGACAGCTACGCACTGCTTCCGGTGAGTGCGAGCCTTGCTTTTGGGGAGATTCATCAGGGAACTAACTCAGGTGACTGGAGCTCCTGGGCTAAGGGCAAAAGGGAGTTTGTCTTTTCTTTTTAATTTATTGATTGATTGGGGCAGGGGAGATACATTGGTGTGTTTATCTTGCATGCCCCAATACAGTATGTTGTACCTTAGAAATGGGCCCAAGTATTTCCTGCCCTAGCTCTCAGTTCAGTGCAACCACTCTTAGACTTCAGGTTTCTGCATATTGGATAATCATCTCATTTGAAATGCGTACCTAAAAAAGTCACACATACACACTACCTAAGTCTCTACTCAAGGAGACATTCCCTAGGGAGGGAATATTTGAAATCAGGGCTATCCCTGAAAATCAGAGGCACAAAATCTATCTCCTAGCTGAAAGTTGCTTCCAAATTTTTTAGGACAGCTTTGACTCCTTTTGACCTTACAGATACGAAGCCATCTTATACACTGAAGGAACTAAAAGTGCCCCTCATTTGACCCCCAGACATGCAGCGACTACTATCAGAAAGAAAGCTTCCTGCATGGAGTCATCATCAGTGAAGCCATGATCTGCTCCAAGGGCCCAGTAGGGCCGATGTATCAGTGTATAGTAAGGATTCACCCTATAGGCATCTTTCAGAGCCCCTTCCCCTCCCCATTGTCCCCATTGTGCTTCCATGTCTCTTATCTTCTGAGCTTCTGGGTGAACCCAAGAGTGCCTGGACAGGCCCTAACTCCACAGTTCTTGGCTAAACTGCTGGACAGTCTCTCCCTTTGCTCTCTATGTGACTGAGCCATCTTTCCTCCCTCCCCCAGGGCAGTAGAGAAGATCTCCTGATATGTAAAGTGGAGGATTTCTGGATCCTGGCAGGTGAGCTGGGAGTCAAAGTGCAACCAAACCAATGAGCCTGGCTGGAATCTATACAAACAACAGTTTCTACAAATCTTAGATTGAGAAGTCAGTCATCTGTCACACTGATTTTTCTCCTACCCTCAGTCTGGACTTCTCTGGGCTCCTCCCTGTTATGCTTCTACTGTTCACTTTCCACGGGCCACCCTAACTGGCTGAAGTCAGTATGGCCAAGGCGAAGTGGCAATGAAGAACAAGAGAGAAGGGGCAATTCTTCTTGCTGGGTATTTCGCAGATTCAGCAAGACAGATGCAGTTCTGCTACCTCTAAGCATAGCTCCCATTAGTCTAATCTGCTTCTTGCCTTTTTCTCCCCAGGTCAACCTGGAAAGCAACATCCTCAGAGTGAATAAAGTTTGGTTGACTGTAACTATTATTTCGCATACTCGTTCTTTTAATGAAACTGGGAACAGAGGCTGGGGAAATATAGAAGCACAGAAACTTAGGGCTGAAAGGAATCTGGAAATCACTGGCCAAGCCCCCATTCTATGGACAAAGGATTGGGGGTCCAGATAGATTAATTAGTTTGCCCTTAGCTGAATTCAAGAAGAAAACCGTCCAATCTGTGACTGAACTGGGTTCTGAAGAAAAAGCAATGACTCGGAAGATTAGAATATTTTAATGAAGCACGCCAGGCAAGAGGAGCCTCCAGCAGTATTTGATATCTATTGCTGAAAACAACAAATATATATTATCTCACAGTTTCGGTGGGTCAGTAATCCAATAGTTCTGGCTTAGGGTCCTTCAAGAGGCTGCTGCTGTATCAAGCCCAGCTGCAGTCAGCTCTAAGCTCATCTGGAACACAATCTGCCTCCAAGCTCATTCATTTGTCTGTGGCAGACCTCTGAGGAACAGTGAGCGTCTAGGCTCACTCACCAGGCCACTCTGCAGGGCTGCCTCGGGGCACACGGCTTCTCCCAGAGTGAGTGGTCCAAGATAAAGTGAGAGAGAACACTCAAGATGGGAGCCACAGTCTTTTATAACCCGATTTCAAAACTGACACCTCATTACTTCTGTTGTGTTCTGTTCTTTACAAGTGAATCAAGGTGTGAATATCAAGGTGAAGATCATTCCCCAATGATCTTAAAGGCCACCCTCCCTCAGGTGGTGTAAGGAAGGGGTCTGGATTAAGAAACTGGGAGACGGGGGCAAAGACAGACTGTGTTTAGTAATCATGGATTAAATAGAGGCATGGAAGAATTTAAAAGGACATTTTCACAGAAGAATGCCTTTTGAGTCCCCATTAACTCCACCCACTGAAAGCACTTCATGGTTGTGCTCACAGATGTCTTGGGGTTAGAGAAGGTATTTGTTAAAGAGATTTCCAACTCATGTTATCCTGTGACCAGAGAGTCTGACTGCTTTATCCCCATCCTTGTCCTGGGCCTCTGGTGTACACAGAGTGGTTAAGAACATGGGATGTGACACTGGCCAATGCCAGACTAATTTATGGATTTCACAAGATGCTGATTAAAATAGTAACAGCATGCTCTGTATAACCTAACAATAGTAAAAAGTAATCAGAAAGAGTTTGGACAAGGCAGTGGAATGAGCAGCAAAGTGAACATCCCTTGCTCAAATTTCATTAAATACTACTAAAATCATTGTTTAAAAATAAAAAATTTCATTAATAACTATAAGGATAAGGTAATTATATATCAATAAGTAAATTCAATCTGGGCCATTAAAAAGTTTTTCACATACATGAAGAAAATAGTCAGAACGCTGAAAAAACATTAATTCCCCCAAATGCAAAAATCACACAAAGTATAAGCAGGATTCAAAGGATGTTTACAATTTATTTTCAAAGGGACACTGTTCACTTTAATAAGATTTCATCGGGATGTTTTTAGATGACAACACTACAGAATTACAAGCAAGGTATAACTGATGCTGTGAAAAATGCTTCAGCACAAGAAAAGATAAACTCACTAACTGTGGGATTTGGAATAAGCAAAAAGATAATAGAATGTGAGAGAAGATGGATTTAGATAATAGAGTCAAGAAATTCAACAAGGAAATAAAAGAAGGTTTCAGAATCATAAAATAAAAGAGTTGAAAGGCACCTTACAAGTTTATACAATAGAATTCTCAGCTCAAGGCATAAGTTTGCTTGTTTAATAGATCTTTCACTTATTAATACAGCAGCATTGGCAAACTATCCATCTATCATCTGTCTTAGCTGTTGGGAATGGGAGAGTGGACACTATATTCACTACACAGCATTGTCCCACCCCTTGCCCACCAGAATCCTCTAAAACTGAAACTTAACAAATGAAATATACACACAATGGGTGAGATGAAATGAGGTAGTTATCTGTAGAAAGAACCCCCTAAAATTCAGTTAATACATGCCTTCTATGTTTTAGAAGTAAGCTAAACTTGGAGATTTAGGTATAACCTCAAAGCAACATACCAGGAGTAAGAGCATACCTGAGAAAGTTCAAGTCTAATCAACAATATTATACAGTGATTGAATAAAAAACACTATTAGCAAAGGGAATGGTCAGCATGAATCTAAGAAAGCAAAAGCCAGATAGCTGGGTGTGTTTATCAGACCCTAGGTTGTTAAGGGAGAAAGACTCTGAGTGTGGTGAATATAAACTTCACATTTACTTAGAAAAACATGTCCTGTTAGGAGAAGTGCTCTTTCACTTCGTTTTCATAAACAAGGAATAATTCATCCTAGTAAGTGAAATGCTTGTGGAGATTAACCATTTCCATTTGTTCTGATCTAAAGCCTCTTCAAACCACCACCCACTTACTAATTTGGATTCCCTACTCATATAAAGGTGTGCCCTGGTTGGGAAAAATGAAAATTTTACATAATAAATATAAATAGTTCTCATTGCAAATAAACATTCTGGTTCATACACAAGTCTATTAAAATTTAGTAAGTCAGTCTCTTGAATTTGATCTATTCTAGGTGCTCTGACAAACGTTGAATTTCATAAGCTAAAAAGCTAAGGGCCCCGACTGAGATAACTTGAGCCAAGTCACGCTGCCTATGAAAGACCCACCTAAGTGGATTCTCTGGGTGACCCACATCTTCATCTCATCTCTAACTGTGGCAGGAACTTATATTTTCTTTATGCCTCCTCTGCATTAGTTAACATGCTGGTCACTTTAAATATCCTATTTAGTGCTAACATTTTAAGAAGGTATTATTTATCCCCCTTTTACAAATAAAAGTACATACACATACACACAAAACAACTTAGGTTCAGAGAGTTTAGGTAACTTGCCTAAGATCACACAGCTAATATATGATTAAACAGATTTATCCAGGACTGTCTGACTCAAAAGATTTGGCTCTTTCCACTGTACCAAACTACCTCCATTCACTGTTAGAAAGCAAGGTTCTTCCTTACACTTTGCCAAAGTAACATCTGCCCTTTGGCTTGAGTTATTTATACTTCTTATTATACTCCTAGTCTCCTTCTATAATGATCTGGGTGCACAGTTTTCTTTTTCCTGCTGAATAGATAACAACAGCCTTGAAAAACGGCTGTCCTATTCATCTTCTTGATCTTCTAGCATCTAGTACAGTGTCTTGCAAACAAAAAATATCAAATCTTATTTTCTGAATAACAAAATGAGAGCTACAGACCACAGAAAGCCAGCTGTCAAAACCATAAGGAAGAATTCCTTTAGTATGAGTACAAGCAAATAAACATGAAAAGGGAATTTTTTTTCCTTCCAGTAATTAAAAAAACAAACCAACTCCTTTAAAGGGGGACTGGTTAGTGGGCAGAGGGCCTTGGGCAAACTGGATGGAGCTCCGTGCAAAATCAGTCCCAGTGGAGAAGGTGAGTGAAGGCGAGGGAAACTACAGGCTGCCCAATAACGCAATGAGCTGGGAAGATGAAGAACATTGTCTCTAAAAGGCTGTGCAGGCTTTGGGGCCATGACGTAATGGATGCCATGCATATAGCCTAGCTCAAAGACATTTTGGTTAGTGGAACTAAAAGATGGGCTAAAGTTTCTTGTCCAAGTTCAAGCACTAAGACCAGACTGGATCTGTAAATAGAGAGCATAGGTGTCTATTGCTGCAAGGTGACAGAACAGGCCAAAGCCAGGGACTCCTACACATGTGCTAGAGAAATCAATTACTCCTTATAAGACTGTTTCATAAGGTGATTTAATCATTTTCCAATATAATAGATTAATCCGATGGGTTGGATTTTAAAAAGAGACAATGAAATTCATTTGCCCTTCCTGGAAATACAGATAGAAAGCTACAAAACTACTGTTGTCCCTGCTTTATTCTCAGGGCAACAGAAGACTGCATCCTTGAAGTGGCATCCTTGCTTTACAGTGGTGGTTCTCGGCCAGGGGACATTGGCAATGCCTGGAGACATTTTTGGTTGTCACAACTGGGGGTGGGTGGTACTACTGGTATTTAGTAGATAAAGGCCAGAGATGCTGCTTACATCCTACAATGCACAGGACAGCCCCACAACAAGCAATCATCTGGCCTAAAATGTCAATAGTGCTGAGACTGAGAAACCCTGGTTTATATGCACCGCCACCATCAATCAAAGTTATCACCAAGATGGCCTGTTTGGCCAGAATCAGAGAACTGCAAGTACCATATGATTTCACTTGTATGTGGAATCTAATGCATAAAATATACCAACAAACAAAACAGGAACAGAGTCATAGGTGAAGGGATTAAGCAAAAAAGGAAAAAAGTCACAGACATGGACAATGGTATGGTGATTACTAGAGGGAAAGAGGGGTGGGGGGAGGTAGAAGAGGGTATGGAGGGATAAATGGTGATGGAAGTAGTCTTGACTTGGAATGGTGAACACACAAAACACTAAACAGATGATGCATTATAGAATTGTACACCTGAAATCTATATAACTTTATTAACCAATGTCACTCCAATATACTCAATAAAAAAGTAAAATAAATCAATAAAAATAAAACCGGAATATTAGTTCAACAACAATAACAAAAACAGCAGCTACTATTTATTATTGCATGTTTAAGTAAGCCAAGTCCAAGCTAAGAACTTGCCCTAGATTTCATTTACTTCTTACAAAAATCCTGTGTGGTATTATCATTCCCATTTTACAAAGATGAAAAGGTTGTAACTTAGCCAGAACCACATGGCAAATAAAAAAGCTCTTACTACCAACACCGTATCGCCACTTCCCAAACCCAAGTTATTGTGTACAGAAAGGTATTTACAGACAACCGTAATGACAACAAGGAATGATCTGAGGACAGAGAATCTAAGTGAGCCTGGAGACAGAGCATGATGAGGGAGGCAGAGAGCTGTCTTCCGGAAAGTCAGTGGAGGGGCCATTATGCACCTGCTCTCTTGCTTCCAACGCCTAGGCACATCCTTACCTTAGAAGAAGCAAGGGAGCAGTAACATGGCAGGACCAACAAGTCTGATGATTGCTAAATCAAAAATAAGAAAATATTTGCAGAGGAACAATGGAGGCAATAACAAAAATAAATAAAGATAAGTAGGTAAACAAGCAATGCATAATTTAATGTTACATCTATAAAGAATCTTTGAGATCAACAACCAATTATAATTCCTTCATGTTACAACAGTAAAACACAGGGCCTGGGGGAAAGTTTACTTGCTGAAGGTCATATAGCCATCCCCATAAACATGACAGAGCAGCACTGTGGGCTGAAAGCCACAGATCTCTCCAATATGACAAAAGAGATTAGCTTAGACTTAGAAAGAACTATAGGTTCCAACTCTCTTTAAAAATGGACATTTTCTTACATAACTCAATGCCATTATCACACCTATCAAGTTGGACAATAATTCCTTCATACCATCTAATATCCAGTTCATTATCAAATTTCCATGTTTGTATCAGAATGTCTATTAGAGTTGGTATGTTATATCATGATCAAAACGAGGGACACACACTTGTCTGTTAAGTTTCTTTTCAGCTAGAGGAGTTTCCCTCCCTTTTTACCCTCCCATCATTGACTTACTACAGAAGCCAGGTCAGTTGTTTTATAAAATATCCCACATTCTAGATTTGACTGTTAACTTCCTTGTGTTGTAATTTAACTTACTCCTTCATCCCTGTATTTGCTGCATGTAAGAGAAACTTGAGAGAGCCAGGTTTCACCTTTTTTGACAAGAATACTCCATTGGATATTGTTTCATACTGTGTCACATCAGGAGACACATGTCTGCCTTATCCTACTTTTCATGGTGCTAAGAATGACCACAAGGTTCAAACACTTTTCATCTGCTTTCAACTACTGATAAACATCCCCTGAATCAATCTAATGAGGGGTTGCAAGAGATGATTTTCAAGTTCTATCAGTCCAACCACATTTATTACCTGGAGTTCTCCCCTCATCAACTAAACCATTTTGTTACTTTGAACTATAGTTTGGAGAGGAAGAGCAAGACTATTCCTTTCCTTTTACTTTCAATTTCAGAGTAAGGAGCTGGTGTCTTAGTTACTGCCATTAAAGTTTATTTCCAACTAAATTGGAACCAAATCCAAAAGTATATTTTTATAAAAGCTAAGCAAAATGAAAAAGAAAAGACTCTATGAACAATCCAACTAACACGTAAAGAGTACTGATCAGCGACCAGATTTACCCAGGGAAACAGAAGACCATCCAAAGATCTAGAACCACCACAGACCCTCAGAGGGAAAAGAGTACGTGGTGAAATTTTTTTTTCCCTTTGATAAATCAATAGAAAGATCTGTTCAGAGCTTTGATGTCTTTGCAAAATAACTACCTTTACTCCAAACATGACCTGAAGACAAATTTCAAACTGAGGTTTGACTTTTTAAACTATACTTAAATAAGTTGACTAAATAGATAAAATGGCCTGTGAATACTATTAGTTAATAGAAATACCCATGTAGATGGTTGTGATACAAATAAATCTTTTTCTTCAATTAATTGAAGACAAAAATCACAGGTTGCAATATTAATTTCAGAAAAAATTAAGGTGAAAAGTACTAAGAGAATAATTATATATGATAAAAAACACAGTGAGTGACAGATGCCTAACCAGAATGAATGTATAAACCACACACACAAAATAGGTTTCTTAAAAGAAGAACCACTAAAAAAATCTATGAAGGAACTAAAATAACTATAATAGTAGTAGTAGATTCTCATCCTCATCAAGACACAAATAAAGACAAATATATCTGAAAAATATAAATTAGGTAAAAATTCAGTTGTGGCAGTCAGTAAAAAGTAAATGGGTCTATAGATTTTACATGAGGGGATAAAAAATATGTGGTACATTTAAACAATGGGATACTATGAGGCTGTAAAAAAGAAGGAACTCTTACCCTTTGCAAAAAATGGAACTGGAGAATATTATGCTAAGTGAAATAAGCCAGTCAGAGAAAGACAAATACCACATGATTCACTCATATGTGGAATCTAATGAACAAAATATACTGACAAACAAAATAAAACCAGAGGCATGGATACATGGAACAGACTGACAGATCTCAGAGGGTAGCGTGGTGGGGGTCCTGGAAGAGATTAGCCGAAGAACATATATGCATATATGCAAGGCCCATAAACACAGACAACAATGTGGTTAAGGCATGTGGTGTGGGGGGGACTGGGTGGAGGAAGGCAAAGGCAGGGTGAGGAATGGGGGAAATCTGTAATAATGTCAACAATAAAAAAAGTAAATGGAAAAAGTATTTTTTTCAAGTGTTCACTGCTAAAGTCTGAAAAAATGTATTTAAAGAGGTAAACATCTCACTGTACTGAGAGAGCACCTGCCCCACCACAGTCTCCCCTGCGTGGCCGACCAGCTTTCTGCACCCTCACATCCCCGCTTCATGTGTAAGGGCATCACTCCAGAGACGACTGGTCCACGGACACAAACTTGTGTCCTTTCAGCTCCGGTCTCCTACAGAGGTCATCAGGTCTGTCCTAGGATAGCTCCAGATGTCCTTGTTACTCTGCTCTCCTTATTGTTCCATAGAAACCTGTATTCCTCCGCAGGGGATGCCGCAACAAAGTACCACAGACTGGCTGCTTAAATAACAAAACATATTTTCTCACAGTTACAGAGGTGAGAGGTCTGAGATCAGGGTGTCAAGAGAGCTAGTTCCTCCTGAGGGGCATGAGGGAAGAATATTCCAGCCTCCCTTAGTTTGTAGATAGCCAGGGTTTGCCTGTGTATGAGTTTACATCCAAATTTCCTCTTCTTATAAGGACAACATTGATGTCAGATTAAGGCCCACCCTAATGACCTCATTTTACTTTAATCACCTCTTTAAAGACAACCTCAAAACATGGTCATTCTGAATGAAGTACTGGGGGTTAGGACTTCAAAATAGGAATTTTGGTGCAAACACATTTCAGCCCTTAACGATATCTTTAAAATAATCCTCTTTTTGTTTAAGCTGCGTTAAGTGAGTCTCTGTTGCTTGTAACTGAATAAACCTTACCAAAACAGTTACATTTTCTGGGCTTCTATTATTTTTTAATTATTCATGTGTATCTTTCAAACCTCCCAATATTTTAATCTATATGAGAACAATAATATGCTAATAATATACTTTAAAAGTGCACTGAATTCTGCCTCTACAGACCTAGTACCCTACAAACAATCGGCACAGAAAACATAAAAGGCACAGAGAAGAATCCTGAGGCCGGCGCTGTGTAGCACCACTCAGATCCGCCTTCCTGACTGAAACATTCCTTCTCCTTGCAACCAGGAGTGTTGGCGGCTGACAGTTCACAGCTAAGTTAGATCCCAAGAACTGCTGACTGAGCCTCCTCACCCAAGGTAATGCCCCATCCTTGGAGGCAGTCTGCATCCAATCATGCAAAAAGTCCAAGTGCCAGCCTTCTTGCCTCAGTTCAGGACATCTGTGAAGGCCACCCCAGCTTCAGAGAAACTTGTGGGATGCCTTGAGGCCTCCACTGCAAATGCGTTAGTTTGACTCTTCCTCTGCCCAATCCTACTTCCAACCCACCTTGAGGCATTGATCCTGATTCACTACTCAAGAAACTTCTTGCACACAAATATCTCTGCATTAAAGTCTATTTCCAGATAATCTGACGTGCAGTATATTCTCCGGCTAATACTATAACGAAGATGAAAAAAAAAAAAGGAAAAATTAGCCATGTGCTGGGTTAATTTCCTCTTTTCCATTTCTTGCTTTTGAAGATTTCTGCCTATCTTCCACTACCTTGCTAGAGAAAAGGGTCCCGTTTCTTCCCACGTTGTGCCCTCTAACCTGCCTAGGGAGGCCGCTACTGCACCCACCCCTCCCCCACCCAGCAGGCTCCGCCCCTCCCTTCCTACACAGCAGGGGGCGCCTCAAGCCCCAGCTCCTCCCCCTGGGTCCTTCCGCTGCACTTAAAAGTCTGGTGGCTACGTCCTGAGTGAAAATCGGTGTGTTGGTGTGTCCGCCTGGGAACCTGAGTTCAGGAAGCAGAAGTGCTAATTCTGAATACAGGGACATGGGCGCTGTTGGCTGCGTCTTCCTGCTGTCCCTTTTGCTGGGTGAGCCCCCACCGTGGACTGGGGAGGGGAGGAGAGGTTTTTTTTGCTCAAGAAGTTACCGTTTAGAATAAGGTGACACTCTGCTCATGTGGTTTGACTTATAATAATGTGCCCCAAGAAAATCCTGAGAGGATACTATATGCCAGTCACCTTTCCAACTATCTTACATACAGTAGTAAACAAAACAGAGATCCCTGCCTTTATGGGGCTTATAATCAATGCACATTTGAATATGTACATTATATAGCACTGTTAGGAAGTAATAAACACTATGACAGGAAAGGGGCTCTAGAGTGCAGGGACAAGAGGCATGTTGTAATTTTAAATAGGGTAGGCAAGGAAGGTTTCATTAAGACAGAGTCATCTAAGCAAAGGCTGGAAGTAGATGAGTGATTTGGCTAAGGGGATCTAGGAAAAGAGAATTTCAAGCAGAGGGAACTGGAAGTGCAAACACTGTTCAGTGATTTCAGGCATAAGCTTGTTCCTTTATTTTTCTGGCCATTGTTGATTCAAAAGCAGGGTAGGCTGAGAGTAGCCAAAAGATAACAGGTGGCAAAGAGGAAAGATACACAAATACTGCAAAATTTCAATCCAGTTAAAGAAAACAGGACAAAAGTTAACACTTATAAATCTTGACAGCATCTGAAGGCATCATTGTATTTACAACCATACATCTTGATATTCCTGATGACAACCTTGATTCACCAAGTAAAAATTAAATTATATTCTATGTATACTCTAAAGAAGGCAGGTAGGTATGTAATAATTATCAAGATTTCCCACTAATGGGTAAACCGTTATAAAAATTTTGCCTTTAACACCAACCTGAGGAATTTAAATATGTGGAACGCCTCTCTGTTCAGTGAATTTAGATATTGTGTTATTATATATTAATGATACAGTGTGTCTGTCTTAGGATCTTGTCCATGCTCTTCTTCCAAAGAGAAAGATCTGCAGGCAGGTGAGTGGTCTCCATTTGGGCCCAAAACTGCTGGGTTTGGAACTGGAATAGGATGGCCTATGGAGCTAGGCAGGAAGCAGGTTCTAGAAATGGGATTTGGGGGATGATGAGAAGATGGGGACAATAGGACACTCAGATCAACATTTCCTCTCTCTTCTTTCTCTAGTGTGTGGACGACCTGTACACTCAGGCCGTATCATGGGTGGACAGGATGCTGTTGAGGGGCGCTGGCCTTGGCAGGTCGGCCTGAACTTTGGCCTGACTCAGGTCTGTGGCGGTTGCCTCATCAGTGACAAGTGGATCCTGACTGCTGCACACTGCATACAAACGTGAGTTCTAGCTAACGGCTAGCACACAGGTAGGGTCTCAGTAAATATTTGAATGATTTCATGAATGAACCAACAAACGAATGAAAGTGGTAAGATGGACCAGGGACAGGACACAGAGGTAGAAAAAGAAATAAATAATGAAAATAGGTACTGTGTTAGAAACTTTTCTTTTTGCCAAATAAATTCCTAAACACCAGTCAGGGAGTTCTGTCTTAAGCTTTTTGGGGGTCGTAAACTTACAACCTGAGCTTCTTCTCAGAAATGCTAAGAAAAGCAAGGTGCCACGTGGTGAACAGCCTAAGGAGAGGCTCATGTAAAGCTAATGTTTTTAGCCAACAGCTAGTGAAGACGCAAAGTCTGCCAACGTAAGAGAATTTGGAAACATCCTCCCTGAGTGGAACCTTGAGATGACTGTGACCTACCTGACTGTAGCCTCGTGAAAGACCTTGAGCCAGAGGCACCCAGCTAAGTCACACCTGATTCCTGGCCCACAGAAACTGTGCGATAAGTGTATGTCTTAAGCCTTTAAGCTTGTGTGATAACTTGTTATTCAACAATAGATAACTAATATATACAGAAACCAAAATGACGGGACTTTCCAGTAACAACACTGAAAGCTCAAAAAAAATAGAGAAATAACTTTAAAATACTTCCAACCTAGAATTTTACCTGTATACAAACTATCACTTAAGTGTGGGGTAGAAATGAGATATTATCAAATATACAAAACAGCAAAAATATTACTTCTCATGCACATTTTCTCAGGAAGCGACAGGAATATGTGCTTCAACAAAATAAAGGGGGGAAAACAGGGAAATACGGGATCCAGAGAAAAGGGGATACAACATAAAACAGAATCCCAGGAAAATGATTTTAAAAAGGTCCAAGATTGGAATCAGAGCAAGAGGGCAGATGGCTAAAAAAAAAAAGTATTGCCCTGGCTGGTGTGGCTTAGTGGACTGACTGCTGGCCTTCGAACCAAAGGGTCGTTGGTTTGATTCCCAGTCGGGGCACCTGCCTGGGTTCCAGGCCAGGTCCCCAGTGGGGGGTGCGTGAGAGGTGGCCACGCATTGATGTTTCTCTCCCTTTCTTTCTCCCGCTCTTTCCCTCTCTCTAAAAATAAATAAAATCTTTAAAACAGAAAGTACTGATAGAATGAATGCCTGGGGATTTTAATATACTGAGAGATTTACACTTCTGGCAGAGAGCTTGGGGGATGAACGATCATCACTTACCAATAGGTAATCAGAAAACAATACAAAAAAGTGAGACCCCATTATTAACTCCAGGACAAGCAAAAAATTTTATAAGAAATGTATTCACAGGACCCAATATGGTCCAGTAGTAAATAATGTTTACATGGTCCCAATACCATACATATTAAATACTGCTGACAAAATGTTATAATCCTTGGTTAGGAGGATGCTGAAAAGGAAGTGGGAGGCTGGCAGTGATTGTTGGTTCAATCCTCACCTTTCACAATAGGAATACCATATTCTAAAAAAAATTAATAGCAATAAATAGAGTTTCTTAAAAATACTAAGGAAGATACTAAAAGACATAGCTAAGAGCTGAAAGAGATTGCCTTTGGATAAGTGTGAACTAAGGACAGTAGGGCAGAGAATTAATTAATTAATTAATTAGTACATCTTATCAAGCTACTTGACATTTTAAATAGTGTATATATGTATATAACTTTGGTGATTATACTTCATTTTGCATTGTTATTTAGAAATAAAGTTCTAGTGCTCAGAAATCAAAACTGGCGATAAAAAATACCAATGACTATTAAGCATACAGGTGATGGCTGAAACCATGGAGAATGGGAAAGGTGAACAAGAGAACCAGGGAGAAAATGCAGGACAAAAGGCTGGCCATAAGCACGTAAGAGGATACCACAGAAACAGTAAACAACAACAACAAATAGTCCTCAGGAAAGGCAGGAAGGAGAAAAGGCAGACAAACCAACCCTAGTCCAAGCTGGAAGCAGCCTGGTTGACTCCCAGTGTGTTACCTACCTTTCTTACAGTCTTACTGCTTGCTGTACCCAAGCAGCTTGTTCCGACCCAACTGTAACAGATAAGCTCTACTTTCTCTTCTCCTTAGGACCTGGATTCCTTGGTTATATACTGTGTCGCTGGGATCACTTAAAGTAAGCTATCCGAATGACCCTGCGAATCATCATGTGTCCCGAATCATTTTCCACCCCAAATCCCAAGATACAACTGCAGACATCGCCTTATTGAAGCTGGTCGCTACAGTTACCTTCACTTCTTCCATCCTGCCCATCTGCCTGCCCAATACCACAAAGCAGTTGAATATTCCTGGCTCTTGCTGGGTGACTGGATGGGGAAAAGTTAATGGAAATGAAGGTAAGACTGGGTAGAGAAAGGGGTTGTTTTATGTCACCCTCTTGTACCCACCTATTTCAGATGGTTCAGATTGTTCAGATTCTAGATACATCATTACTATGGCAAGTATTTTTTGACAAAACCAGATCAACCTATTGACATCTGTACATCTTCAAATAAAATGTCCTTTTTCACACTTTTATGTTTATTTACTCTTATATCCTGACTAGAGTCTATCTGATACTGCAAGAGCAGATACTAGCAACTTAAACACATAATTACCTCTCTGAAACAGAGGTTAACAAACCTGACTTAATGTTTGGAGAGAGTGTAGTGTTTCCTCAATGTTTTTAAAGTATTTGTGTCACGTTTCCCAAGATGGAGTGAAAACAAAACAGAGAATGATCTCGAGCAGAAAAGTAGTAAAGGAAAAAGTTTTAGAATACTCACATCTTTTCTTAATCAAAACGTATCTGAATTTCTCCTTATTTGCAATGCTTGGAATACCCAATATTGGCACATTTGAAAAACCTCAAACAAATAGAAGTAATTTTGAATTGTCCATAGTTTTAGATTAAGTGTACCAAAAACATTCTTGCACTGGCACATACAATTAGAAAGTGATCATATTCTGCTTTTGGATTCCCATCCGGAAATTTTGCACATCATGACTGAATGCTGCGTATGCACCTTTCCAGATTGCTTTTCCTTTCATTCCTGTCTGTCTCTACAGATATTGATTACACTTCCACCCTCCAGGAAGCAGAAGTACCCATCATCGACCTCCAAACTTGTGAATCTATGTACAACCCAGTCAGCTCAGCATTGTCAAAATTAGAGCCGATGGTCAAGAAAGACATGATTTGTGCTGGTGATATTCATAAAAAGAAGGGTGCCTGCAAGGTTAGGTTTGCTGGTGAAATTTTTTAACATAAGGTCTTAATGTGGATCCAGGTATTCCTATCTGTAAACAACAGTGGATTAGGAATCAGGATACAAGGGTTCTGACAATAATTCTTGTGTTACCCTGGACAAGTCACTTAACTTTTAGCTATTGAATTTAATCTCTTCAAATGCTGATGTAGAGCATTGCTAAACCAACCATTGGTCACTGGGTTTTTACAAACTCCTAAATTTTTCTAAATATATTAGGAGGTTGATACAGAATTGCCAACCTTTTTATTTTTTCAAGTAATAACATTTCATTCTACATTTAAAAGATGTCATTCCATTGTCTTCTAATCATAACTGTCTGATGAAAAATCAGCCATCATTTGTGTCTTCCTCCACTGAGTATGACAAGTTGGTCTGGCTGCGTTCAATTTTCCTTCATATTTGACTGTCAAAGTTTGATTGTGATGTGTTAGGGATGATTTTCTTTGTATTTATCCTATTTGGGATTTGTTGAGTTTCATGCTTTTTAAATCTATTATCTTTCACCAAAACTTGAAAAATTTTTACTCATTATTTCTTCAAATATTATTCTGCCTCATTTCTCTATTTTCCTCCTCTCATTAAAACCACAAATGTGTAAGTTATACTTTTTTGCATTTTCACACAGGCCTCTGAATCTATTCATTTTATTTTTCTCTTTTTCTCTTCTTCAAGATACTCTAAATTAATCTATATTCCAGATCATTGTCTCTTTCTCCTGTCACCTATATTTTTCTGTTAAGTTCATCTAGTGAAATTTTTCAGATATTTTATTTTTTATTTCTAGTATGATCAATTAGTTTTATTTCTTCTCTCTCTCTGTCACACACACATACACACACACACTTTTCTATATCTCTAACAAGATTTCCTATCTGTATATTTATTGTTTGGAAATCAAACAATGAGACATGGCTTCACATTCACTAGGATGGTTATAATCAACATAGATAATGACAAGAGTTGACAAGGATGTGGGAAAATTAGAACTTTTATACACCTCGTGGTGATGTAAAATGGTGCAGCTGCTTTGGAAAATTGTATATTAGTTCCTCAAAAGGTTAAATACAGAGTTACCACATGACCCACTCCTATAACTAGGAATTCCACTCCTAGTTATACACACTAGAGAAATAATAACATGTTTATATAAAAACTTGAGCACAAAAGGTTCATAACAGCTTTATTCGTAATAGCCCAAAAGTGAAATAACCCCAAATGTCCATGAACTGATGACTAGATAAACAAAATGTAGTACGCCACATAATGGGATGTTGTTCAGCCTTTAAAAGAAATGGGGTACTAATACATACTACAACATAGATGAACCTTGAAAAGAGTATGCTTAATGAAAGAAGCCTGACACCAAAGGTCACATATTATATTATTCCATCTATACTCAATGTCCAGATTATACAAATTCATAAGGCAGAAGGTAGATCATTGATTGGCCTAGGACTGGAGGGGTGGGAGGAAAAGAGGGTGACTCCTAATGGGCATGGGGTTTCTATTGGAGGTGATGACAATGTTCTAAAATGCAATGTGGTGATGGTTGAACAACATTGTGAATATACTAAAAAACTGGTACCCTTTGAATGGGTGAATTGTATGTAGTTTATGTGAATTGTATCAATAAGGCTGTTACAGAAAGGAAAAGCAAGAATAAAAGACATACCACCAACCACTTATCATTTATGTAACAGATTATTTTGACACTAAAAAAGGCTATAAGAAGTGAAGAACATAAAATTAAGGGCAGTTCCTTCAATTGAGTAACTTTAGTGAAAAAAATGCATCACGTTAATTTCTCTTACCACAAATGAGTATTTTGAAACTCCTGATATATAGATTTAGCTAAGGTCTCTACCAATTTCAAATTCTATGATTCTATAATTCCCGTGATCTCCCCCTGCTACAGTGGAAAGTCCAGCTCCCTCTAGAGTTCTGTAGTTCCTCAGGCTCCACTGTCCCATTCTAAGGAACTCTCTCCACCTCTTGTAACTGCTCTCCCATTCATGGTCTTTTTTACCATGCTCATGACTTTTATCTCTTCCTTAGGGTGATTCTGGAGGGCCTCTGTCATGTCAGATTGATGGCGTATGGACCGTGATAGGACTGGTAAGCCGGGGATTCCGATGTGGTGAATCTCTTCCTGGAGTCTACACCAGTGTGACCTACTATCAAAACTGGATTAAAGCCACTATTTCAAGAGCTGATGTTCCAAGGCCAACAATCTGGACTTATCTGACTTCCTGTCCCCTATTTTACTATTCTCTCTGGCTCTTCTAGGACCCTCCTGGGCCTTGGGTCTAACATCTTACCAGGGAACTAGGCAAGCAAAGCTGACGCCATTAGCCAAGTACAGGGGTAGGGAGGGAATGCATGGAGAATAAACCTCAGGGGCAGAGAACTCACAGGAGAGTCCCTGGAAACTCTGGATAACTTCATTAAAACAATTAGAAATAATTCTGGGTTCTTGATTTTCTAAGTATATTTTAGTGGTTGGAATGTAAACAGCTGAGAAATAAGGTTGCCACTTCTAAACATGGCATTCTTTATCCCTGACTATGCATCTTATGAGGCAAGAAAGATGACTTCTATGAATAAGTATTTATGAAAACAAATTAAATGGCTACTGGAGAAGCAGGCAAGAAAAAAAGCATCTGTGAAGGCAAAAGGGAAGGACATCAAGGAAATAAATTAAGGGTTTACTTCCTGCCCGTGGGCTGCATTGTAGGCTTCTTACCTGGTCTATATCTCTTATGTCCTCTACTATCGTATGCTTTCCCTCTGTAGCAAGAGGTCTAGTACGAAATGCATTTATGTAGTTCAGTTCTGCAATTTCCAGAAACTTACTCTTTGAAATATCAGGGTAACCTATTGCCAAAAATGGATTAATGCCATGATCACAGGAACTGAAGTCTTGGGTTTTAACAATCTGGACCACTCCAGGTTGTTTAATACCGATTCTACAGTAAAGTATAAATGTTTATAAGGAAAAGATTATATTCCCTACTTAATTAGCATGCTTTCTGTTAAATAATCACATAACCTACACTATTCCTTCAGCTCAGAGCTAAGTTTTAAACTTGAGCTCAGTCGTCATTTTTATCCTAGATTATGTGGTATAGTTCTACTCATAACCCCTTTTTATTTAAATCCATTTCTCATCTGAATGAACTTAAGTTTTATCACATCTGTGTAAGTCAATGCTCAAAAACAATTTTGGAGTTAAATACATTTAATAGCAAGTGAGGGTAGGTTTGGAAACTTAAAATCCTTGCTAACCCCTGCCTTCACCTCTCATCTAGACTACTTCAACAGCCTCTTAACTGGCACTCCTACATCCTTTCCCTCACTTACACCTACACCAAACTCCATTTATTCTCCACAGTATTCAGACTGTTTTAAAAATAAAGGTATGTCTTACATTTGTATCCCCCTGCCCTTGCTTATTACAGCACTTCAATTGTATCCATTCCATTGCTCATAGAATAGGACCAAAGTCCTTAAGAGGACCCCCCAAACCCTGTTGGATTTGGCCCCAGCCTGCCTCTGCAGCCTCATCAGCCTCACTCTATCCTGCTCCACAAGCTTTCACTTCCTCATACTCCAAGCCCCCTCTCAGCATGTGACTCATCCCTCTTTCCTGCTGCCTTCACCTACTTAATTCTTGTCCCTTAAGATCTCAGTACACCTTTCCCTTTCTCAAGGAGGCTGGCCCCAGCTGTACTGATGAGAACAAATCCCTCTAATATGTATTCTCACAGCACTATGGAGTCCTCCTTCATAGGACTCGACATAGCTGTAATTTAACATTCATTTGTACAATCCTTTACTTAATGTATGTCTGTCTTACCAAAATGTGTGGTCCACGAAAGAATTTTTGTTTTTGCCAACTACTGTATCCCAGTCTCAACTATTTGCTGAATGAATGAATGCATGCATGAGTGAATAACATTCAACCACTTTGTCTCCCCAACTGAGAACCTAGGGGTTTTATTTACTGAGATAGCCCACAACCTGGCACAGTGTCTTACTCTAGTAGGTTTCAAATATTAGTTAAATAAAATCATGAGGAAAGAACAGAATGTTTTCAGCCCATTCTCTCCAACCATAGGAACATAGGAGAGAAAAAGAGTACACAAAGCAGTTGAAAGGTTTCTCAAGGCAAGAATTCAAACTAAGCAAGCTCTAGAATGACACAGAGGGCAAAGCAAAATGGCAGCTAAAAGAAAAGAGTAAGAGAAAGAAAGGAGGGGCAAGGAGAGAGGAAAGACTAAAATAAAGAACTAGAGACCAACAAATAAGAGGAGAAAACCCACAAATACTTGAATCAGGAGGACACAGCAAGAGGACTTAAAGAAGGTCCAAGAGCTCTGGCTGGTGTGGCTCAGTGGACTGAAGGCCAACCTGAGAACCAAAGGGTCGCCAGTTCAATTCCCAGTCAGGGCATATGCCTGTGTTGCAGGCCAGGCCCCCAGTAGGGGGTGTGCAAGAGGCAACCACACATTGGTGTTTCCCTCTCTCTCTCCCTCCCTTCCCCTCTCTCTAAAAGTAAATAAATAAAATCTTTTTTAAAAATGTTACAGAAATATCTAACACAGAAAGTTCAAATCCCCATGTAACTGTCTTATCACTCTTACCCTATACACTCCTCATGCTTAAGGATGTGTCAGTATGCCTCTGACTCCTTTTTAAATGTTTATACAGATGTATAGTTTTTTTTTAAACTTGCCTTTTAAAATTGAGCTTGCTTTTTTAGTTTATAATAACAGAAAATTGTGATTACAAATGTAAAGCTTCAAAGTTGAGAGACATCTGATTCATTTTATTAAAAATTCCATATAACTAGGCTAGATAAAAATAAAAGATAGCCCTGGCTGCTGTGGCTCAGTAGGTTGAGTGCTGGCCTGCAAACCAAATGGTTCCTGATTCGATTCCCAGTCTAGGGCACACGCCTGAGTTGCAGGCCAGGTCCCTGGTGTGGGGTGTGTGAGAGGAAACCACACAATGATGTTTCTCTCCATCACTTTCTCCCTCCCTTACCCTTTCTAAAAATAAATAAATAAAATCTTTAAAAAAAGAAAAGATAGCAGTTGATCAAAGAAAGTTTGTGTCAATGAATTTTAAATAATGAAAAGATTTTGGCCTTAAAAATTAAAATTCCTAGAGCATTTTCAAAGGCAAGAATTTGGGTTTTAAAAGAAACTACCTATCCTCTCTGAGTTCAGTGAAACTATTTTTATTTCTGAAACACAGAGCTAACATGAAAAGAGATAGTATTTTTAATGCATTTGTTTCATATTCTTATTGTTCAGAAGCTACTGAGTTGGTATCATAACGAAAAATATGTTAGCTCACTTAAAGAGGCCCAATAAATTAGTTCCAAAATGGGTACATGTTAAACTTCTAAAAACAGGTCACAGAGAAAGTAAAACAAAACCAATGTCTGTCTACCTTTCTTTGGAGCTCATGTGGCTTGGCCAAGCCCTTCTAAGTAACAATCCACTTAACATCAAGAGGAGACATCCTATTGTGGGACCATGGTCAATACTGCACACAGTCAACTTTGCACGGTATGTTTAATCAAGTGTTTGAGTCTCTACAAGTGAAAAACATCTACCAAATACCATGTGAGTTCAAAAAATTTGCTCTAGAAAATAACTTTCTAGAAGAAGATTACATTTATACAGCCATGAAAGTAAACTAAGCATAACAGGATAGACTTGGGAATTAACAGGAAAAAAGGTCAAAGGCCATGTTAAGAAATTTGAGCTTTAAGGTTTGAATACAGGGGACTAAACATGAGAAGTTTGCATTTTAGAAAATCACTTTGGTGATTGGGCAGAAAGTAGATTACAGAGAAGCAAGTCAAGAGGTAGAAAGGCTACTTAGGAAGCTGTTGCAATGATGAGAGATGACTGGACCAGAAGGGACCAGATGACTGACCAACAAACATAAAAAGAAGAGGACAGAATCAAGAGCCACAAAGGAAAGAGATTCAACGGAATCTGGTAACTGACTGGTTAGTTGTAAGTATTCATGGTGAAGGAGAAAGTTAAGAACTTCACCCAGGATTCTGACTTAGGTAACCTGAGGTATGTCACTCAGTGAGATACAGAACCTTGGAGAAGATGGCTTAAGGATGAGAAATACAAGTTAAAGACATTATAAGTCTATGAAAAAGAAACCCAGACACATTATAGTCTTACAGTGTACATTTATTAAATAAGCAAGTTGACAGAATTAGGATATATTCCAAAAGCTCAATGGGCCAATTCCTAGTTATTTATGAGTTATACAGAGTTCGTGAAAATTAGCACACATTAGTTTCAGTCTGATCCCACCAGCAAAACCTTTTAGGAAAGCTGTTAGATGTTACTGTGCCCAACAATTCACTGCTCTTCGGGTGGAAGGACTATCCACCCACTCAAGGTACCAGGTGATTTGCAGGACTTCCTGCAAAAGGATTATACTTCCCTGAATCACACAAAGCAGGCCAAAGAAATGTGAGTAGAAGTGATACATGCCACTTTTGAGTAGGAGTCTTAAAAGCTGGCACATGGTTTGTCCATTGCTCTTCTTCCCAGATAAAGTGAATGCTGAGAAAGACATCTACTAAGAAGGGCTCCTGGTAGATAACTGGGCTCAAACTAAAAAACAAAACAAAAAACAGAGCCTAGCAGCCCTTTCTACACACTGGGCTCTCGCACAAACCGCACTTTGCGGAGAAGAGGCCTGCACTGAACTACCTACCTCTGCCTGCCTGCACTGTATTTCTTCCATCTGGGCCAGCCCTTACAAATTCCTGGCATCCTATTTTAACCAGTAAGACTAAGGCTTTCCCCATCTGATTGGAGACACATAGCTCCAACCAACCAGAGTAGCTGACCAATTAAGACAGTGCCTTTTAGGCCAATCAAACTGTTCTGACTGAAGCCCTCATTTGCATGAGGACATACCAATCAGGGACCGGGGGCAGGTACCTCAGTTCACACAGCCAGCTCTCAGCTCTCCTCTGGCTCTGAGCAGGCAGTTTCCTTTTCCACCAGACTGAAGATTGTGTTTCCCTGGCCAAGTTGAAACAGAGATGTCCCACCAGAGCAGACCAGCAAAGAGAGGAGCAAAGCAGAGCAGTCTAGCCAGAGAGAGGCCTGGTGCCAGGGCTGCCCCATAGCTGTGCTGTTTTCACAGCCTGTGCTGTACCACAATTAAGCTGTTTTGTACTGAATGAAGTTTCCTCTTCACTGCACCCCAAACTGGGGATCCATGATTGGGCACCAAAGAGGTATTGCTCCTTCAGCCAGGATCCCAGAATGATGAAGACAAGTGAGCCAGAGCTGTGGCTCATCAGTTGAATGTTACTGTTAAACGATACTGAGCTCTCCTGGTTGTTTGTTACCACAGCATTAACAGTAAAATGTGAGGGACATTGGTGTCTAACAAATAACAGTGTTGATTAGTTTCCCCTCTTCTAGTCAAATGACCTGGTGATCTGCTAAGAAGTAATCTGATGGGAAAATAAAAAATTGTCCCAAGTATCGCAAAACTAAAACAAAGAATTTTGAACCTGAAAGGAACTTGATATTCTGGAGTCAGTAAACTTTTTCTGTAAAGGGCTATTCCGTAAATATTTTAGGTTTGCAAGCCACACAGATGTGGCATGAAAGCAGCCGTATATAATATATACATGATGAGCACGTCTGTGCCCTAATAAAACTTTATTTACAAAAACAGGGAGTGAGCCAGAATTGGCCCACAGGTCTGTAGTTTCCAGACCCCTGGTCCAAATCCTTTATATTGCAGTGAGATATCTGAGATGCAAATAGATTAAATTAAGGTCATACAGCTGGCTAATGACAGGTCGAGCATTAGCATGCAGGGCTCCTGAGTCTACTCCTCTAGACAAGGTTCTGTTGGGTCACAAGATAGAGATGGAGGAAAAAATAAGGCAGAGAATCAGAGAATATTAAGGTGAGTTTTGATTATGTTAAACAGCTTTTAACAGTTTGATTATAAATGAGGATTTGCTTTTCAGGAGATTATGGTTGTCATAAAAACAAGTGAGTGTCATAAAACCAAACAGGTGAACAAATGACAAATTAGCCAGTGTTTGAAAAATGATCTTCATAGGAAACAATTATACACCGCCTTCCTACTATCATTTCCTTGGACACTTTATCAATCATTTGTTTTATCAACAAGACAGCATTTGCTATAATCATTGCAATAACTTATCTTGAGGCAAAACAGGTTTTTAAAAAATACCATAATATGAGCAACAAATATACTAGACCAGCAGCAGGCAATTATTTCTCATGGTATTTTAAATTTATTTTTCTTTCTTTTAATTTTCAAAGTAATACTCATTGGAGGACACACAAACAATACAGAAGCATATAAAGTGACACACTCCAGCTCTCCTCAATTTCATTCCCCTGGGTGTTAACACATGACTAACTTACATCAAAACAATGTAATAAAGCTACTTTCTCTGAGCCAACTCTTAACAACAAAGAGGAATACGGAGGTCCCCTGGCCAGACAGCCCCTCCAAATCATGTTTTAAAAAGCAACAGAGAGGTCAGAGGTTGTCTGCGGCCTACAAATGAGAAAAGCGAGCTGCCCGTGCATTCTAACAAAATGAGTGAGTCTCCTGACATACTTGATGCTACTACTGTAGAATGTGCAAACACTTCAGAAATGGGTAAGAATATCCATTTCTTCTCTTTGGATATTTTAGGGGGAAAATGGGTCAATTTGCTCATAAAAAGACCAACAATCTTTAATCAGTTTTGAAATCCATACTTGAGTGATCAGCAAAATCAGCAAAGTAAAGAACTCCAAAAGGCTGTCCTCCATAAAAGCAATAAAAAAAAAAAAAACTGACAGAATCAACTTTTTTGGAACTCTGGAATCTGACCATAAGTTTGCAGAAACTAACTGCTAGACCTAAGTAGAGTAAAACACTTAAGAGAAACTAGCTGGGTTTGGTTGAGTAGTGAGCTTTGTGGCATTTCCCCGTTCTCCAGCTCAGTAACAGCCTGCCTTCCTGGTACCAGTGCCAGTACCAGCACCAAAGATCGCAGGTCTGACCTCATTCACAAAGAACTGCAATAATTTGTTCTGACCTATCTGGTGGTGTGCACTGGAAGACTGGCACAAAAGATGACTTTACCTTCATGCCTAACTCAGAACTTTCCAAGTGCTAAAAACTGGCTAGCTGGAGGGACTCGGTTGAAACATTTACAGGCAAAAAATAATTAGTTGGTGCTGCATGAGGCAATGAATAGTAATAATGGGGGCAAACAAGAGACTAACCAGAGGCTGGGAGGAAAGGCTAGAGAATCAGAGGCTTTGGAGAATAAAGGCTTTGAAAAGCTCCCGCACACTCTTGGGAATCAAGACCACGTCCATCCCAGGGTGGGTGCCCGCTCAGAAAAGATCTGAGAAGGCCCTAAGCTCTGCCTCTGGGTGACCTCCAGGTCCCGCACGAGCGGGAAGAGAGGCCTGGGGGGAGCTCTGTGGCAGTACACGGAGCCCACCTGCAGAGACTGAGAGATTCTGCCTTGGCTGGGTGGCCCCACTGGTTGGACCGCCGTCCCCTACACCAAAAGGTGCGAGTGCAATTCCCCGCCAGGGCACCGAGCTAGACTGCAGGCTCTACCCCTGGTCGGGGTGTGTCCCGGAAGCAACTGACTGATGTTTCTGCCGCACACGGATATGTTTCTTAAAAACATCCATTCTTTGTTAGAAGAATTACTTAAGTTCCTGGAATACCTGACACACTAAATAAGGTTGATAGTTTTTTCAGACATGCTAAACAGTTACTACTTTTATTTAATTAAAAAATATGTTCATTGAGATGGTTTCCCACTTTTTTTTTTAAATCCTCGCCCAAGGATATGTTTATTCATTTTAGACAGACAGAAGAAGGGCGTGGGGGAGAGAGCGAGAGAGGAAAAAAATCCATGTGAGAGAGAAACCACCCGGTTGCCTCCCGGTGCCCGGGTGGGGGACGGAACACGCAGCCTAGGTCCCTGCGGACCAGGACGAACCGCACCCTCTCCGCGCGCGGGGCAACGCTCCAACCACCCGAGCCTCCTGGCCAGCGCACAAGTCGGTACTTTGGAACAACCTACTATACAGCATTAAGAAATCCAGTTTTCAATTAAAAGGCCAAGAATGAGATAATACTGCAATTAAACCTCCTAATTCATCATCTTTATGAAACTTTCATTGTTGACCTGTGACGTGATCATTCCAAATTACGTTTTACAAGGTCTACAAAATCCTGATGCTCAAGGGGGTACTGAGAGGTTGAAGTGCTACTTGTCATCATATTTAACAGTAATAACAAATGTGCTCCAATTAAGGATTACTACTAAATGTCTGGTATCATTGCCCCTCTCCGGGAAAGACTGTCAAGTGACAACCTTCTTTTCCCAAGTCTAGGAACCTCAGCCACCTTGGACTTTGTCGCTCGCTTTGCCCCCTACATCCTATGTCAGTAACCAGTCAACGCTTCCTCAAAAAGTATCTTCCGACATCCATCCTACACACTGTTCCACACACCAATGGAGTTTACGATTTTAAGAGCGAGCAGCGGCTGCAACTAACGACGACTTCGATCTTCCCAGGGTCCCTCCCCCTACCTGAAAATTAGCCTCCTTTTCTCGCCCAAATCACCAAGGCGACGTTTGCACCGGGACCCAAGATGGCGGCAACCAGCGGGCACTCACACGCAGAACCACCGGCAGTTGCGGGACGTGTGTGCGCAGGCGCATTGCAGGCTGCAGGGACCCTTGGGGAAGGGCAGGGGCGCTCAGGGCTCTACCACGGCTGCCAAGGAGGCCCTGCAGGGGAGCGCAAGGAAGAACTCGAACACTGGACCTGACATCCATTTGCTCAGCTCAAAGCCTGGCGCCTGCCGTGCTGGTGGCACCAAACGGCAAACGTGGAAGTTGCTTCTACGAAAAGGGGAGAGTAGTGTGTGAGGTTCTTGCATGTTAAAACACATTGCTGCTTCTCCACAGGGTAAGCTGTGGGCAGGATAGGAATTCGCTTTCCGTCATTGTGTACATAAGGATTTGGGTCAGGGAATCAAAACTAACAAAAAAAAAATAAAGGTTACGTTAAATCATTTTTTACAAATTCTATTCTACTTGATAGGTGTGTCTTCAACAATAGTGCCAGGCACTGTTGTGAGTCATGGGGGCTACAACTGATTTTCAACCGGTGTGCCACAAGAATTTTGAAAAGATGCACGCTACCTGACCAAAGAGGTCAGGGGCACAGACCTCTTTTCCCTTAAACTGTCAAATACAAAGGTAACAGCCAACACAACAGCCATCTGGTGGGAATGAATCAAAATTACAGATTTTTTTTTGTTTTGGTCAGATTGGCAAAAAATACATATTTCTTGGTTTGCTGCAGAATTTTAGTGCATAATTAGTTTATATGTGCCACAAGATAAAAAAGTTGAAGATCCTATGAAAACCAACAAGTGTCTTCCTTCATGGAACTCATTACTGAAAGTCAGCGTGTTGGCTCACGCATGGAGCCTGCCAATTTTACTCTCTCTCCATTCTAAGGAACCTCGAACAGCCCCAGGCCTAAGGTTCCACTGCAGAAGCGGCTGCTGGCGATTCTCAGTCCTGGAATACAGCCAGCCAGGTGAGCAACCAGGCAAAGGAACCGGACAGGGGTGAGTCTGAAAAGGTAACTGTCTAGTTGTCATAGGCTTCTAAGGTAAACGGGCCTGAAAAACCCATCCAAAAGGTACACTCTGTGCAGGAGGGTGGCTGCCCGTCCTACTTAGAGCCTCGTCCTTGGGGAGGCTGACTGTCGGAAAAACAAAGACAGCCAGTAACTTCAGAAGCCCTGGGCACAGACAGGTAAACTGAGTCACAAAAATGGTGGTGTTACTGACATAAGGAATTAACTGTCATCCCAATTTACAAAGTAATGTCTTCTGGAGTAGTTATTTGCTGTCACTTTCCTAGGGCTACTCTTATTTCCAGATGACTTTTGAAGCTACTTCTTGTGTGTGCAAACTTACCTGTGCATCCTGATAATAAGCCTGCATCAGCCGGCCCAGATTAGCAGAATCTGGCCCCTATTTTTGCAATCAGATAATATAACTATCACATACCCTACTTTCCAGTAATTTCAATGACAGCTCCTTACATCATTCTTCATGTGGAGCCTTATCTCCACATAAAATAGAGGGATCAAAAAAAATTCATGTATAAAATGCATGGTGGGTTTATTTTGTTTGACTAAAAGGCAGCACGACTTATGATGGAAGAACATAACAGTTCAAATCACAAGAAATCACACTGAAACCACTTAACATCCCATTTTTAAATAGGAGCCTAAGCTGACTCTCACCTCACCCGGAACTTCAAAAATCCAGCTTCCCAGCAACCATTCCAAAAATAACTAAGCAGGAAATCGGAGGGTGGGACCATAAGCGTGTCCTTTTCAGAGCTCCCCAGAGGATTCTGATGCCCAGCCAGCATCTAGAACTCTGACACTGAGGCAGAGGTAATTGGGGGTCTGCAACAGCAGCGTCACCTGGAGTTCGTCAGAAATGCATAATCTCAGGCTCCACCCCAACCTACTCAATCAGGACCTGCATTTTTACAAGCTCTCCAGGTGATCTGTAGGCACATTGAACTTTAAAAAGTACTGTTTAGAGATGCTATTGCTACAGAAATGTGACAAATTCCAAACCAGGTTATAAAGTTGAATACCTCAAGAAATTTTCTATGAAAAAGAAACAGGAAGAGAACAGCATGAGAGATGAAATTAGGCATTTCACATTATTAAGCTTCTAATTAATAGTAACATTCAAACGCAAGTCCCTGTGTTTTAAAACTTGCAATACCACTCACTCCAAATGAATTCAACTTACAAACCACATCCACCACTGAGTTCTGCCTCAGCTGAGTGACACAAATCTACCTCCTTATCTCCAGAGAGCTCCAGTTGTCTCCACTAAGCTAATAGTGTGTATATGGAGGGGGAGCCCTTGTGAGGAAATAAACAGGGGTGTGGTGACAAGGCAAGAAGGGACCGGTTACATGGGTGACCCCCTGCTGGGGGGCCTGCCCTTTTTGTGTGTGAACACCTCTGTCCTAGTTTCAAAGGACTATTTGGAAATGGCAACATTTAATGCCAGAAACACTAATTATCCATATGCCGTTCAAACACTTTCTCCTGTGCCCTGTTCTTGGCCACCTCTCAGAGAAAAAGCCTTTAGCTGTCCTCCAGTAAAGTGATTCCTTGATTAGTGTCTCTTCAGGGAACAACACTCCAGTACAGGGAAGGCAGCCATATTGAAAGTAAATGAACTCTGAATCCTAAGCAGCGGCCCTGGCTTGCAGGAAAGGGCTCATCAGCAACTGCAGTTGTTCATCTCATATGCATCAGAGTAGAGGTGAAATCACCTCCCTTCAAAGCTTCTATTTATTTAGTCCCTGGGAAGTATTCAAACCTGGGACTAAGTGAAGTGACAAACACAGAAAACTGTTTTCAGATTCTACAGGGTTCCTTTTTAGTACATCACACGTGAGAACTCATAAAGTTATAGAGTAGTTAAATTAAAGAGTAATTCCCATTCAAAAGATGCAAATAAGGGCGGGGGTGCAGAGGGGGAGACAGAGCTCTAAGTGATTTGCCCAAGGTGACATTACAATAAAACACAAAGTAACAACAAGAATTTAGGTATCCTAAGGGAAACTTATGTTAACAAAATGCATTATAGTCTGGTGGTAAGAAGAGAGAAAGGTGGTCAGGTTAGAATTTTTATCAGTTAGAAAGTACATTCAGGGCCTAGTTATAGAGACTTAAGATAACAATGGCTTAAACAAGCCAAGAGGTTTTCTTTTTCTTTTTTCCTCAAATAAAGGAGGAGGCAAGCAGTCAAAAGCTCAGATGATGACTTATATCATTGGGAACTGAGATTCTACCTACTTTTCTGCTCCACCATGCTCAGTACATGGATTCCATCTTCAAGGTAACCTCATGGCCCAAAGTGGCTGCTGTGAACTACACATCCTTGTTCCTGGTAGAAGGGGGAAGGAAGATGATAAAGGCAAAAGGATATTCTGTGCAGTTGAGTCCTCTTTAAAGAACTTCCCCAGAAACCCTACCCAATAACTTTTACTTGCATCTCCTTAGCAGGCTGGCAGAAGCACTTTTATAGGTGGGCAAACTGCCACCGTCAGCAACACAAGGGTCAGGAACATGAAGGGCTTGAATTCTGGGTAGGCAACTAGGAGTCTCTGCCACCCTATGGTGTGTCACTTGCTAGCTGTATGACCCCACATAGATTATTTACTCCCTCTAGGCTTCAGGTTCATCTGTAAAAATGAAGGACATCATCGCATGGTATGGGGGCTGAGAAAAATAGGGGTAAAACAACTCAAATTTCTATATTATGCACCCAGTGCACAATAAACATTAACCCACGATTATCTATTTTAGTCCAATGCTTTTCCAAATTCTTATATTTTAACTTCCTCTCTATTTCAAAAATTAGAAAGGCACTCATATTAGTCCTCTTTGTACCTACTGATACTCAAGTATGAATGAGTTTTAGTCATAGGTCACCTCAACTGGACATGCATGTGAAAAATGATGTAGTCAGAGCTGCCATCCCAGAGGAAGTACCTTGCATGTCTTACTCCTCAAACCTTTGAAATATTTCAACTCAGCTAAAGGACCTCCGGACTGAGCCAAAGCGACAGTATGTCCCACAGAAGTGTTTGCAGCGCTGACAGGAAAGCTGGCATATTCTGACTACCAGACTGAAAATTAAAGACATTCTTTAGAATTAGCACCACGGATAGCTAAGGAATAACTTGGCTTATTTGCACCTATAGAAATTCCACCTCTGACTTAACACCAATAGAAATCCCTTCCTGCTATTCATGTAATTATTCTCCTTCCCTTTCACATAACATCCCTTGCCTTTACTTCATAATAAGAACACCACTTGGGTTTCTGCCTGAATCCACGCTTCATGAATAGCTATTTTGGAAGGATCTCAAACACTACTGCCTCCCAACTTTCACCTTTTATCCTTAGGTTAACAACATAAATAAGTGCTAATAACTTTATAGGCATTTGCTATGTGCCTGGTCATGTTCTAAGGGTATTACATATACTAACTTAAATCTTCAAACCCTACATAACAGGTTTTATTAATATCCTCACTTTATAAATAAAGAATGGATGCATAGAGAGGTTAGGTAATTTGTCCAAGGTCACACAGTTAGTAAGAGATGGTCCAAGAAATGAACCAAGGTTGTCCGGTCCTCATATGCTAAACTCCAACTGACAGTCACCATGGACTACTTTATATACTTTTCTCCTTTATTTTAAAGATTTATTTTATTTATTTTCAGAGAGAGGACAAGGGAGGGAGAGAGAGAGAGAAACATCAATGTGTGAGAGAAACTTTGACTGGTTGCCTCTTTTTCACCCCCCAAATGGGGACCTGGCCCGCAACTCAGGCATGTGCCCTGACAAGGAATCGAACCTGCAACCTTTTGGTTCATAGGCTGGTGTTCAATCCATTGAGCTACACCAGCCAGGGCTATATACTTATCTCCTTTAAAATGTATTATTCTTACCTTCCCTAAGTCTGTTACATGTTCTTTAAAAGCAAGGGTACTATTTCACATATCCCTTGTATTCCCCATATTTTCTATACCATTTTGCATTCAGTATATTGATGGTGATAAAAGAACCCAATGAGTACACGATTTCTGAACAATGTGTAAATATATTTATAGTTTCCATGGGACTTATAATAACTTTCTCAAAATAAATTAGACAACTCTGGAATTCTAACAAAAACAGGAAGATGGTGGCCCAGAATAATTAATGCAGTTTCCAAAAACTAACTTTTTTTAAAGATTTATTTACTTATTTATTTTTAGAGAGGGAAAAGGAGAAAGAAAGTGAGAGAAACATCAATGTGTGGTTGCCTCTTGCATGCCCCCTACTGAGGACCTGGACTTCAACCCAGGCATGTACCCTGACTGGGAATCAAACTGGTGACCCTTTGGTTTGAAGGCTGGCACTCAATCCACTGAGCCACACCAGCCAGGGCTAAAAACTAACTTCTTCGAGCCACAAACTTTGGGCCGTATGTTTGTTATATGAATCAACTCAAAAAAACTATAGTTTATGACTTGAAACACACAATAGAGGCAACTGAGGTACAGTTACACCTAACTGTGGTATTTTAGATTAAGCCTTAAACATTTCTAAGTCTTAATTTACTTATCTTTAACATGGGAATGATAAAATTTACCCTCTTTCCTCTCAGGGTCTTTAAGAATCAGTTAAATTAGGCTGTGAAAGCCCTTCCTAAGAAGAAAAAAACCAGATGAAAAGTATTTCTAAATATATAACAAGGAACATGCAAGTATAATCGTGTAAGGCATTAATAGCAACTGACTGTCATTAACAGCCAGTAGGACAGTTTGGAAAAACATGAACTTTCAGGTCAGAAAGACCAGAACTCAAGTTCCCATTCCACAGATTACTAGTTGACGGACCTCGGGCAAGTTGCTTACATGTTTCTGAGCCTCAATCTTTTCAGTTACAAGCTGGAGGAAATAATACCCACCTAACAGGGTTTAGCATATAAGAGGCACCTGTTCATAGTGAACACAAATTTTATTCTGGGCCCTTATACTGACAATAGTAGTTATTTTACTCAAAACACATCCGAGAACTTACATCAGTTCTTCCAGAGTTTACCGTAAAGACATCAACATATAAAAAGAATAGTTTCTTTAATATTTATTAAACCCTATTTAATGCCTGCCACTCTTTTGGGTGATTAGGGGAGTTCCTAGAATGTTATGTTCCAGGCCCCATGGATCAGTTAGAGATTCTCAGACCCAGGTGACAGTCTGATGAAAGCTATGCCACCTCTCTCCAAAGGTTACAAAACTTTCAGGAGATGACACAGGAGATATAGGAGAGTATGTTCATGACCCTGGGGAAGGGGAGAGTGAAGGGAAGAGGGACACTATAAAGAAAAAGATTCATACGTATGCCTACATTAAAATTAAGAATTTCCACATCAAAAGAGACCTTAAAGAAAATTTCAAAAATAAGCCACAGAGTGGAAGATATTTGCAATATATGCAATCCAAAAAAGTTGAGATTTTTGGGTAAAGAACTCCAACAAACCAATAAAATGTGATAGACAAAAAGTGTGACAGATATATTTATACAATGAAAATAATCTACAGCTGCATGTAACAATATGCATAAGTCTTACTAACTTACTATTGAGTGAAAAAAGCATGACATTAAAGAATACATACAGGATGATTCTACTCATGGACCTGTGAAATAGGTAAAACTAGGCAATATTGTATAGGGATGCATATGTTATGCATATGCATACAGGAAAAGCTGTACAGAAGAATAAGGAGATAATTATTACAAAAGTTAAAAAAAGTGGAATTGAGAGGGATCAGAGTCTGCTTCTAGGTTACTGACACTATTCTTTCTTGACTTGGGCACAGGTTACAAGAATTCTACAGGCCTACTGTTTTACTGAGCTTCATTCACTTTATTGTGCTTCACAGAACCTGCGTTAAGGGGAAGACCCTCCACCAGCAAAAAGATAACAACTCACTTCATTGTGATGGTCTGAAACCATCACAATGAGGTATGCCTGCATTTTATAATTTATGGGTTTTTGTATGCTATTCTGAATGTACCTTGCAAAAATAAACAAACACACTTCCACCACCACACCTAAAGTTAGATGTGAGAGGAGGAGTTCAGGTTCCCTCAAGTCCCTAAACCCCGAATGGATGGTGTCAAGCTACAGGGAGATCAAAGAAAAAGAAAATCTTTAGATTGTAAAGAGGGAAGGAGGAAGTGATAAGAACAGGAAAGGTGAAAGACTGGAAAGAAACATGAAGCAGAAGAAAGAGAGGCCTCTGGGTGAGTTCATGCTTTCACTTGGAGAGGGAACAACATGCAGCACAGACGGAAGGAACAAATGCCCAAGCTTGGTAAGGAATGCAACGGTGTCTGAAAAACACAGTAACTAATGAGGGGACAGAGGAGCAGAGCTTCCAAAGAAATGTAAACTTATATAATGAATCCCAAAAGAAAGAAGACCAGTGATGGCAAGTTTAACCCTCTACCCACTCTCTAATATCTCTGCCCCTTGCCCCTTAACGGAGACAGGGTATGTTAAATGCTTAGAAACTGCAAACATCAATTTCTGAGTGAAATACACCATGTCATGTCTCAGCAAAATAACTATAAGAGAGGAAAAAGCCTCTCTTATGGGAAATTAAGGAACTGGTAAAACCAAGTTATAAACACACCACTTCCACCAGCCTCGGTATTCGTACTGCTGAAGTGAGCACTCCACTAGCCTTGGAATAAATACACGTATTGCAGCTAAACGATAAACATGTACCTGGATCATGTCCAGTCTGACCTCCAGTATAGAGAGCTCTTCACAGTTTGGCCCTTCTTAGAGAGTGAAGCTTTTTGCTGAAAGTACTAGGACTCCACAGTAGCCTACACTGTTTGAATCAGTAAGTGAATGGAGATACATCTTTGTAAAGTTTTCTTCATTGTATTCTTGCAAAAAAAATATTTACTCATTTCATATTATTCCATGAGGTCTGGATTTATACCGAACAAAACTATCATTTTCGAAATGGATGGTGTCCAATGTGTTATTCTGATAAGGAGTCCTAATGATGGGCATACAGAATTATTTTTAAGGTTCCAAGATCCTACCAAGGGCATCAACTTGACCATTTCTTCATACTACAGTCAAATTCTGTGCTTTCTATTTTCTTCCTTGCACTGTTCCCCACAAACCCATTAACTTCTCTTAATTCTCCAACTTTCTCTTAGGTTAAGGGAGACACATGGAAAAGCTTGTCCATGACTTGACAGAATATTCACTACATTCCACTTTCTCAAGAGGCTTTAATGAATCGTTCTCATCTCTCTCTCTCATTTCTCCATCTCCCTTTTGTAGTCATTTCCCTAGGTTTGTTCTATCAGCTAGGGCTATCCAGTTGGAACCAAAGGCCAAAGAATTCCTATTATGTTGAAAAGCTGCTGGGAAGAGAGGAGTGTCCGTTTATATATATTCAATGTTACACTTACGCACCAAACTATTGATCTGTGCCGCCTTTGTGCCTCCCAAAACACGTAAAAGTAATTTTAGGCCCATAAATGACTCTCAGTCCAAGTGAATTGCCTTTGGAATGTTATATTCTAGACTGGGGGGCTCACAAAATAACTCTAAAACAAGTCCTGTAGAAAACTGGTGAGCTCCAGCGGTGTTGGGGGCAGGGAGCAAAGTCAGGGGTTCAAACTTGAGAGACACCGAAACCAGACTAGACTATTAGCACGTGGTTCTACCTGGTAAGGGCAGCCCAGGCAAACCTCTCCGGAGGGGTGTCGTCCTCCACGGGTCTCTGACTCATCCGGAGATAAGTAATCACCTGGGCCACAAGGTCCGAGTCAGCAGCTCTTGCATTGAGCAAGCGCACAGAAAATTTGTACTTTGGTCCCTGGGCCCTAGCAGGTAGATACCAGTGTGCATTTCCTCCGGCTCCGCCCCAAAGTGAGGACAAGGATGGAAAAGCCAGGCTCCGGTGTTGCCAGTCCCATCGGGGCGGGTGAGGAAGCCGCTGCCTTCCAGGGCAGGACCTGCGGCTCCGGGGCGCCCAGCCCTCGGTCCCGCGTCCCCCCTCACGCTCCCAGCGCCCCTCACCTGCGGCCGAGTGGCCCGAGAGCGCACGGCCCCGGGCGCGGCGCGAGCCCCCGAGCTCCCGCAGCTCTTCCTCCTCGTCGTCCCACCGCCGGCCTTCAGCCATGGGCGAGGCGCGGAGGCGCAGCTGCGGGACGGCGGACCAGCACCGGGTGCCCCCACGCCAGCACCCTCGGGGCCTGCAGGGCGGCCCCGGGGAAGAAGCGGCAGCAGCGGCGCCGGCGGCAGCGGAATCGGCTACCTCTGCGGGCTCCACCTGCAGCTAGTGGGGGAGCGGCCTGGCGCAGGCCGAGCAGGTTTCCCCGCCTCCGCCTCCTCCTCCTCCCAGTGCGCGGCCTCTTTCTCCCAGCTTTCGCTCTCCCACTCTCTTCCCCCTTCCTCCTTCTCTTCCCCGCCCCACGGACTTGGAGCCGGGACCCTGTGGGTTCGGCTGCGCCTCCTCGGGGAGGGGTTACCGGCCACTGAGCACAACCCCCCCGCCCCCGCGCGTGCACACACACACACACACACACAGTCACACACGCGGGAACCACCCGCTTGCTCCACCAAAACCAACGTACACAAAATAAACAAACAGGGGTGTAGGGAGGTGGCCTGGCCTCTTCCTGCCCTTTCACAGTATTCCGGTGTCAACAGGAAACCCATTTGCTTGACACTTAAACAAAAGGAGGAGGAAGAGGAGGAATCTGCCCCTAGCGGGGCTGGGAGAGATGGGACAGCTGGGAGCCGCTGAACTTGGGAACAAACTCGGCGTGGAGTTTGGTCGAGACACTGCGCGATTTTTTTTATTCCTCTTTTCGCTCTTTAAAATCGAGCTCTGCCAGAGCACAGAGGATTTTTAGGACAGTGAAGCTACGCGTAGAATGTACAAGGTCGATAATGAACCCCGATGTAAACTGTGGACCTGGGGGGATTATGTGTCATGTAGCTTCTTCAGTTGTAGCGTGGACCGCTGCCGGGGGGGGGGGGGGGGGGGGAGGGGCGGGGCGGGGGGGTGTAATTGTGGATAATGGGTGAGGCTGTATGGAGCAGTGGTTATAGGGGAAATCTCAGTCTTCAGCTCACTTTTGCTGTGAGCCTAAAACTGTTCTAAAATATAACGTCTATATTTTTTAAATGTTGTAATTTAGAAAATGATTTTAAAATATGACCACCATCCCTACAAGGAAATGCACTTCAGAGCCCCAAACCAGATTACTTGAGGCGGTTTGGCGAAGTGGCGGGAGCATTGGCTGTGGAGTCAGAAACTGCAGTTTGAGGTACTTAGCTGAAAGACCAGCCTTTTTTGATGCTGAAGAACGTTTCAAGAAAGACGTTGTGTTTCTATGTAGCACACTTTTTAGGTTCAGCACTTGCACACACAGAGGGGGAGGTTTCTGGAATCTCAAAAAGAAATACCCAAGCAGCAGACAGGAGCACTGCCTGGACTTGAACTGACAAGACAATCCCTGAGGTATGAACAAGCCATGTCTTCACCCTCCTGCTCTATTTCTGAGAGAGTGTGAGAGGTCCTAAGGTTCAGCATGTCCGAGAAAAAGAGGGAGAAAAGGGTCACTGAAAACAGAATTGCATGCCATACCTGTGTACTCTTTCTTTGCTTTTCAATAGTGGTTGTTGCCACCTAAGAAAATCTCTCCTCTTTTAGGCAGAATTGAGATCAAATCCACGAGCGAAAACTTTATTAACTGCTAAGCAGTTAAATAAGTAGACATCTGGAGATCTTGAAATTAAACTAGGGGAAAAAAAGGTTCTAAGCCTTTAGGGTTATTTTCAGGGTTTGGGCTCACTGTAAGTGAAAGCGTGTTTGTCACTGAACCTTCAAGGATGACTAATCATTTGGAAGCCCCTGACCTGACAACAGCACCACTTCACAAAGCTGTTGGAGTACATCTCTACCAGTTTTCAGATTCCTAGTTTGAAAAGGGCTCAAGTGTTCTGGGTCTCCCACACAGTCAGAGCTTTAGGAATCCACACCCTTATTTTGGGTGCATGCTCAGGCCCATTTTACATTCAGCAAACATTTATGGTAACCGTTTTGTGCCAAATACTGCACTAAGTGCTATAGGGAGATTCAAAAGAAGAATCAAAATATTTACTCTGAGGCCTGTGGTAGGTGCTTTTCACATAGGTTTTCTCACTTTAAATAAACAAAATATCTTTGTAGTTATCCATCGTCAGAGGAAGATCTATTGCGGTTACCACAAAACAAGGCAAAATTTGGTAAATTCTATAGTAAAGATATAACCTTAAATGCGGGTGCCAAGGTAAGTCAGTGAAGAAGGAATTGTTTTTACAAATGGATATTCACATGCAAAAGAATGAATTTAAAGCGCTTATTTTACACCCTATCAAAAATTCACCAAAAATGATCATAGATTTAAAAGGCTAGAACTTCAAAAAAAATAATAAATCTCTGTAACCTTGGGATACACAATAGTTTCTTAGGGTGACAGCACAATGTATAAGCGACAAAAAGAAATAAATTGGTACTTGGCAAAAATTATAAACTTGTGTTTCAAAGTTCATCATCAAGAAAGTGAAAAGACAGCCCTCAAAATGTGAAGAAAATATTTATGTATTTGATAAGGCAGTTGTATACAGAATATTTAAAGAATTGTATGTGCAACTGAACAATTTTTTTAAATTAGCCCAGCCCTAGCTGGTGGCTCAATTGGTTGGAGCATGGTCTCTGTCACCAAAAGGTTGTGAGTGCAATTCTCAGTTTGGGCACGTTCCTAGGTTGCAGGTTTGATCCCCAGTAGGGGTGTGTATGGGAGGCAACCAATTAATATTTCTCTCTCCCTCCCCCCACCTTTCTCCCCCTCCCTTCCTCTCTCTAAAATCAATAAACATATCCTCAGATGAGGATTAAAAAATATTAGCCCAATTTAAAAATAGACATTCTCAAAAGAAAGTTACAAAGGTCAATAAGAACATGAAAAAATTCTCAATATCATTAGAGAAATGTAAATTAAAACCTCAGTGAGATACTGCTTCCCACTTACTAGATATCTAAAATAAAAAAATACAGACAAATAAATGTTGATAAGAATGTGGAGAAATTTCAGTCTTTATGCATTGGTGGAAAGGTAAAACAGTACAGTCACTTTGGTTGGCAGTTCTTAAAAAATTAAATATAAATTTACCATACATTACAGCAATTCTAGTCACAGGTATATACCTAAGAGAAATTAAAATATGTCCACACAAAAACTTATACATGAATGCTTACAGTGGCACTGTGCATCATAGCCAAAAAATGGATACAAGCAATTGTTCTATCAGTTGACTGGATAAACAAATAGTGACATATCCATACAATGGAAAGGAACGAAGCACCAACACATGCTGCAATATGGATGAACCTTGAAAACATGCTAAGTTAAAGAAGCCAGAGACGAAAAAAACTGTGATGGTCTATGATCTGTTTCTATGAAATGTCCAGAATAGGTTAATCCAGAAAGCAGATTAGGGTGGCTGGGCACAGAGGATAACTGGGGGGTTATAGCTAATAGGTGCAGCATTTCTTTTTGAGGTGATGAAAATATTATAAAATCAGACAGAGTTGCACAATTCTGTAAATATACAAAGGGTGAATTTTGTGGCATGTAAATTATATATCAATAAAGCTGTTATTTGGGTGGTCGGGGGGAGTATAACCTACTCACTGTGAAAGCAAGAAACCAGAGACCAGGAAGAGGACTGTATTCTAAAGTCATTGTATTGAAGTAGAGAAACCAGATAGGATTTACAAGCAATGACAATTTAATCACATGAAAGAAAATCAAAGGCGTGGCCCACTAGCAACCAAATAAACATGCCAAACATCCTACCCATCCCAATGACACAACAAGAGCCAAACCCACAGAAGGAATATGGTGAGAAACTTGGAATGCAAATGTACAGACGAAGAGTAGAACAAGATGTGCCTTCAAAGCCTGAAGACATTAAGAAAAAATGTTTGTAAAAGATATTGAAGAACAGCCACCATTACAAAGGAACACTTGTCACTCTGGATATATAGCTTGAAACAAAATAGTGTGTGAATAGAACACTATGAAAAATAAGAATATACTATTTAAATTCATATGTAGTACAGGGCTTCAAATAGAAGGCACAATAAATACTTGTTTAATGACTGAATGAATATAATTCCATTTCTTTTTGTGCTGAATCACACCAGAAGGCATGAGTCTCAAGTTTGTTCTTTTTTTTGTTTTTACTTAAATAAACAGTAACTATCTGGAATTTAAAATTTACAGCTGAAGACCTCAAAAAATAAAAAGCAAGGATGGACAGGAATATGCAGTGGATTTTAAAAGTATAGTATCTTCAAAGTTTGTTTCTTAAAATTAAACTATCTTAACCAAATATAACAGAATTTTAAGATAAGTAGAGTGTTTCATTCATAGGTGGCTTATTATATTATTCTCTATATTTTCTGTATGCTTTTAAACTTATATTATTTTCTTAAAAAAGGAAAAGCAAAAAAATGTTGTAGATTGAGATAGCATAGTTTCTGTCTGTTCCATGTACTTCAATCTAGGGAGTTCTCCTTATGGTAGATGGCTTACAAAAATGTCCCCATTATCTCTTCTCTACCTGTACACTTTACATGTTACTTTCCATCTCCTGTGCCATGAAGCTGGACTGGCTTTGAGATTTGCTTTGACCAATAAGTAGAATATGGCAGAACTTGACAGTTTGTGAATTCTAAGTCCAGACCTAAAGAGGCCTTGCTTGTTCTCTTGGAAGACTTCTACCTTCATGTGAACAAGCCAAGGTGAGAGAATGAGACAGTATGGGAAGGAAAGACCAGTTGTCCAAGTCAAGGCCACCTAGACTTGTCCGTTGCCAGTCAACCCTCAACCACTTGAAGAGCCCAGCAGAGAACAGCAGAGCTGCTTATCTGACCAACAGCTGACCACACACACGCAACTAAGAACAAAACTGCTGGCCTGTCAACTCGTAAGCAGTAAGAAGTGCTTAATGTTTATGTCTCTGAGGTTTTGTGGTTGTTTGCTACGCAGCATGTACTGGCTTGGGATCCCTGGTTCTGAGTCACTGAAATAGAGTTAAAGGTACAAACAAACAAACAAAAAAACTATTAGAGAGTAGCAGCTGTAAAAGGAACAGGAGAGAGAAAGACATACTTGTCAGGAGGAACTGTTCATACCACTCTGCAGACCTGTCAAACCCTGTGGTAGTCCAGGAGTGTAAGTGTCTAGGCTCGTAAATCACCGCCTTGCTCAGTCATTGGCTAAGGCTGGTTGAAAGCTGCAGCAGACACCTAGGGAGATACTAACTAGAGGCTATCAGCTTACCATATTCTTTGTACCTGAGCAGCAAGAGCTTTCTTGAAGGGTGGGGCACATCTCTGTGTCAGCCATAGTCCAATCCTTGCATTATTCACATCCACTTCTCCATACATTTCCAGGGAGTAGCTCAGGTTAACCTTCCTCACTGCAGTTGGTCTCAGAGCCTCCACTAGCACGCATGGCCTCCCTTCTCCACTACCCACCCTAAATTTCTCTTGCCCTCAGCTACCACCTCTGCTGGTCTCGGTGGCTTTCCTGGCTTACCTTAACTTTCATGATTGAAGTGTTTTACCTGCTAGTAATCATCTCCTTCTCAGGCTGGGGTTGCTTCACTTGTCTGTCCACAGTTACAGTTGATCAAAGGAGAACCAAGAACCAAGAAGCACCCAAGCAGGTTATCTGAGTTCCACACATAGGCCTCCCCATCCCCATTGTGTAAAATCAGCCTTACCTCCTTCTGTTAATCAGTTAATTATCCACGCCAAGGTGGTCACTCTCCTCACCTGCTGTTCCCCGGCCACAGGGAACTCAAAGTGTGCAAATGGCAGCCACAGTTTGTAATTCAGTGGGGCCCTTGCTGTGTCCTCTGGTGAGGAGAGCTTGCCCCTACTGACAAGCAGAACCTCTGACCCTGTAGAGCCCAGGAAGCCTAACTCAGGGCATTGGGAGTGACAGTGAGTGGGGCCGTGTCTGAGTCCACCCCCTCTTTTCCAGATGTGTATGTGTGTGTGTGTGTGTGTGCAGGAGGATTAAGCCCCATCTTCTCAAAGTATTGCCTCCAACTTTACACCTCAGCTATGTCTTCCTTCAGCAGAAAAAATATATATGTGAAACTAGAAGTAAGAAGAGTGGTATATAATAGCTTTTTAAAATAAGCACTATTTCATCCATCAAAAACAAATCCAAGTCTCTCAATGTCACATTCATGGAACAAGTGATTATTATTAGTCCCTCTCTTCAAATAAAAATGAAACCTATATTGCAAAATCAAGACCAGGGCTCTGAGGAGCTGTAGCTTCAGGTTCAAAATATAATAAAATACATGAAAGTGTCAAAAACGAGAGTTTATTTCCTGACAGAAGGACATTTTTATTTTAGCTCTTGACAAATCTGAACAAGAAAAATGTTAGTAGTTTATATACAGGGACCTGGAACTTCTAATGTTCTTTGGCCAGGTCAAGTTTTAATCCCTTTCTTTTGCCACTTCTTTCTTTCTCTCTTTTTCTGTCCACATCTTAACTTGGCAAAAATTTCCCCTTTACCCCCTCGTCCCTTCTTTCTTTCAGTTTGTCTATACCTTTTCACTTTATTTCTCTCTTAACTGCTGTGTGCCTGTTTTCTCATCTGTAAAATAGGGATAATAACAAGAGGCATCTCACAAGGGAGTTGTGAAATTAGAATGAGTTCATACACTTTGTTGGAGCTGTCATAACAAAGTACCACAGAGTCGCTTAAACAGCAGCAATTTAGTGTCTCATTGTCCTGGAAGCTAGAAGTCCAAAATCAATGTGTTGGGAGGATCCTGCTCCTTCCGAAGGCCCCAGGGCAGGGTCTGTGCCAGGCCTCTCTCCTAACTTCAGGTAGTTCTTTGACCAGTGGCCACATATAATCTCAGGAATGCTGGGGTGGTCTTTCATTAGGCAAGGCTTTCCCTCAAACCTGCTTTCCAGCCTTATCTTTCCTGTTCCCTGCGTGGAAGAGCTGCTTTACAGGACCACCAGCTGGTCTCTGAGCTCTTATCATTGACATGGACCCTGAGCCAACCCTCTGAGAAAGCAGTACCAAAGCTTACCCTGGAGCAGCACAGTCCTGCCCTACTCCACCAGCAGACGCCCTCCACATCATCCTGGCTCCATTTCACACCCCACTTTCCTCAGGAAGCATCTCCTACATCCCGTCCCCCCCTCCCCAGCACGTGTGCCCTTTCTCCTGTATTTAGCCCCCATGACACTTTCTACTCCCCCTTGTGACCATTTCGTATTGGTCTCGCGTATTACCGTTGTACCTGTATCTCATCCCCCCATTTCGTATTACCACCAAGTGCTCTATATCCCAAGAAAAGAAAAAAATTTACTACTACTCTATATTTTACATCTTAATATTTTATCTTACAGTCTTTCATCTTGATGTTCTATGCCCTGGCTACAAAGCGTGGGCCATGGACTAGCGGCATCAGCGTTACTTACACTTGACTAAATACAGAATATCAGCTCCACCCTGACCTACTAAACCAGAATCTGCATTTTAACAAGATCCCCAGGTAACTCATACGCACAGAGGCTGAAAAGCACTGTTCTAGGCACTGACACATCTAATCCTCTTGCAATATGGTAATAAAAATGTCTAATTTTAACCCTTTGATACAATTTCTAGTTTCCTGATATTATTCGACTGCAATCTCCACCAGAGCAGGGACTGTATCTGCCTTGATTGTGCCCCCCAATCTGGGCACACAGTAGATCCTCAATAACATGTTTACTTAAATAAGTAAATTAAATATTGGCAGAAAGCAGGTAGCTTTTTCAAATGGGTTCAAGAAAATATGGTATTGAACTGAACTCTGTTGGTTTGCTCTCATTTAAGTTATACTTTAAAAATATGTCATATTAATAGGTACTGGTAATGTTCATGAATTGTTTTTAGTTGAAATTCAATGCCAATGTTTTTTTCTGTTATATTAAAGTCAATGTCAAATATATTATTAAAGATAATTAGACATAAATTAATTTTCATTTCCTCCCCAGAAGAGTACAAATAGCATTCAGTTCTTTCAATTTAAAGCATATGATTCTTTTAAGGGTATAATAGAGATCAAGGGTAAATTTTCCACTTATTTCTATTCCTCAAATAAAGAAGCCACTGGATAATGAAAAGAAATGCCTCCACATGTAAGTACTCCAACCATCTAGGGGGAGAAAGCAGATGGGTTTTCTATAAAGACTCGGACTTGTTCAATTTCAATTTTATTCCCTGAAGTTTCGCTTCAAATTGGTGTTTATTTGCAAAGCTTGTTATGTATGAAAGCTTGATTTACTGTGCTTCCCTCTAATTTCACTTCTGGAAGACAAACATTTCTGCTTATCTTTGCTTGTGTGGCGTCTCCATAGCGATTGTCAGAACTCTTTCTCAGCAATAAACCCACCACATTGACCTTAGCCAGACCAAAAAGGTCTCACACAGAGCTTATTTTGTGCACTCCAAAGGGAATGTTCAGCCTCAGCAGTTCTTAGGGCTAAATATCATGACCAAATTAGTGGGACTGACACATTTTATAAACTTTGGGAGTTAGAGGCCCTGGGAGCCTTACTGGGACCAGCCTCCACTGCTCACTACTCCCTTCCCCAGTCCGCCATGCTCCGGTCACACTAAGCTTGTCACTGTCCCCAACACAGGTGTCTCTGTGATGCCTCTGCCTTGGACACGATGCTGCCTCTTCCAGGATCACTGAGACAGCAGGAATGCAGAGATAGCATGGGCTTTGGGCACACCCAGGTTCACATCTCCATTCTGGGATTTTTGTGCGAGTTCATTAACTGCTCGGAACTATTTATTGATCAGAAAAGTAAGAAATAGCAGTATCTAATAGTTAGGGCTGCTCCATTATCTGAAGTAATTCTTACGTCCATAGGATGCCTACCTTTTTGGTAGCCCTTTCCATGTTGGGAAATGGTGTGTATGTGTGTTTTTAACATGCCTGTCCTATACACTAAATTGTTAGTCTTCAAGGACTAAGAAATTATCTTCTTATTGCTCTTGAAATCAAGCGAGCACCATGCCTGACACAAAGTAGGGACCCAATGATTGTTTATTTAATGGTTTGGTAGTGTGGCCTTGTTGCTATTTCAGCTCTCTTTGCACTGTGACCTTCTCATTCCAAGCCTCAGGTGTTCACCTACTAAAATAACACCATGCAGAGTTATTTTGAAGATTAAAAGTAACTGGCTGCCACAAAAAGACAGGGAGGAAACTTAAATGCATATTGCTAAGTGAAAGAAGCCAGTCTGAAAAGAATACATACTGTGTGGTCCCAACTCTGTGATATTCTGGAAAAGGCAAAAGTACAGAGAGAGTAGAAGGATCGGCGGTTTCAAGGAGTTTGAAAGAGGGAGAGAGGATGAATAGATGCAATACAGTGGATTTTTAGGGTATAGAAATTATTATGTTTGTGATACAGATAACATATATGATACAAACATAACTATTTGTTAAAGCCCATAGAATGTACAATTTTATACACTTGTCAAAACCCATAGTCTGTACAACACAAAATGTGAATCCTAATGTAAACTGTGGACTTTAGGAAATGATAATGTATAATATTGGCTCATTGATTGTGTTAAATGGGTCGCATTAATGCAAGCTGTTAATTATAAGAGAAACTGGGTGGGAGAGTGAGGGGCTCTATTGGAACTCTGTACTTTCTGCGCCATTTTCTTGTAAACCTAAAACTGCTCTCAAAAAACTAAGCCCATTATTTATTTTTAAAAGAAAAAGTATAACTAATAATGTGAACATAATAAGTTTTCAATATAGAATGTGAATTACATTTAACAAATATTTATTGAATGCTTACTCTGTACAAGGCACAGTGCTAGGCACCAGAGTTGCACAGAAGGAAGACCTTGTCCCTATCTTTAAGGGTTTTAAATCTAAGGAAAGACACAGAGACCCCTGGCTGGGTGGCTCAGTTGGTTAGAGCATTGTCCTGTACAACAAAAAAATAAAATTAAGATTAAAATTAAAAAAACAAAGGTTGCAGGTTTGATTTCCATCAGGGCACATGTCTAGGTTGCGGATTCAGTCCCCATTTGGGAAGCATATGGGAGGCAATCAATCGATGTTTCTCTTTCTCTCTCTCTCTTTCCCCCTTTGTCTCTCTCTAAAATCAACAAACATATCCTCAGATGAGGATGGAAAACAAAACACAGACAAAGAGAATTTTCATTACAGTGCGACATGCACAGGCATGCTCAGAGGAAGCACTTCTAACCAGGTCAGGGGAGAAGACGTGGGTAGGGCATGGAAGTCTTGCTGGAGGAAAGCATGCCTGAACGCAGTCTTAAAATAAGCAAGCATTAACCAGGCAAAGAAGAAGGGAGGCGTGACCAAAATAGAGAGTTGTGGACATAGTAATCAGAGACCTACAAGTAGTTAAATATTGCTATGGACAAGAGAAAAAGGCTGGCGGGGCCATATGTGAAGATGAGGAGAGGCGAAATTAATAAAGAGCCTTTGTTTGCCATGCTAAGGGATCCATTGGTGGGAGAGTAGGGATCCATGAAAGGATTGTAAGCAGCAGGGTGACCCGTGGCCAGGAGGAAGATTGACCAGTATTTTGGTCTCAGCTTTTTCTCATCATGCCCGTACCCTCTGTGCAGCATTGTACTATGACTCAGGCGGTTTGTCTTCCTGGGTAGTGTCTAGGTGCCGGCAGCAGGTGAAGGTTTGGAATTGGAGAGGTTTTGACCGTGAAGATGGAACATGAAATGGAAGCAGAGAAGATGCATGCTTCCTCAGGCTGCTCTTGTCCCACTGAGGTTGCTTTTACCAGCACAGACTCTTTCCACTTCAGTCCACTACACATCCTCAGGACACAATCTCCAAAATTCCAGGAGAGGAAGTATTCAAAATATGGAAGAAATACTACTGTCAAGCATTTTTTTCCCAAATATTTGACCCATATATGTGTCAAGCAAGCAGAGACCCAGATACATAAGAAAAAGGCGTGAAGTCACTGTTAGATGAAGATCTCAAAGAAGATAAGCTGAATGGAATTTCTAGCACATAATGTCTTCAGCTTCTATGAAAATGTATGACAGCTATTTGGAGAGATCAGTGGGTAAGGTTATAACTGAGACCTGGGAAACGTAGAACTTATTACAGTTGGGACTATTGGCAGATGGCCTGGGTACTGGACATTTGGCAAGGCTATGGTGGGGAGAGGAATGCTCTGTATTTTCTGCTTCTAAATTCCCCCATTTCCAGTTCTGGAGCAGGTCAAACCAGAACACTTCTGTGGGAGTTACAAGGGGGAGGGAGGGAGCAGGTGGGCAGAAGAACAGAAACTCCATCAAAACATGGGGAAGGAAAACCAAATAAAAATAACAACCTGAATCAGATCACCCAGCCCTTCCATCCTCAGATTTTAAGTGGTATAACCACAGTCAACATCTTAGTGATAATTTCCCTCAATACATCTTCTGCCTCGAGTCATACTGCTCCAGTTTGTATTTGTTGCCCTCCGTGTCTGGCATTCAGCTAATACACCATCACCCTGAGCACTCCCTTCACCTATTTCTTTCCTTGGATGTTCTGTTTGTCTCTAATCCACACTTTCTTCCTTCTGATTCGTAGTCGGATGCATTACCCATTGCGCCACTGGCCCCATTTTATCTTCTTTCTTGGTTCTCAGTCTCTCTCTCTCTCTCCCCTCCCCACTCTCTGATTTAGCACATTCTCCCTTAGCTTCTTGAGATAGGGTGCATGGAAGGTCAGCTTGTTGGGAATTTATGTGTATTCTACCTTTATTCCTGATGGACAGTTTCTTTGGGTATAGAATTCTAGGTAAGAAGTAATTTCACTTCAGAATTTTGGAGGCTAGTTCTGCTGTCCTCTGAACTCAGGGTTTCAGGTTGTTGAAAATTCTGATGCCATTCTGATTCCTACTCCTTTGTATAGGCTTTTCTGCTTTAGGAGTTTGGAGAATTCTGTCTTTGTGTTTGGTGTTCTAAAATTTTATGGTGACAGTCTTGGAATGGGTCTGTTTCCATTCACTGATGTGGTTATTTGGTGGGCTCTTTCAATCTGACAATTTAGGTCCTTCAGTTATATTTCATGTTAAAGGATTTTTAGTGCTGTTTGGTAATCTTATCTGTCTGCTCATATTTAAGGGTGGGATAGCAAAAAGCTGGTTAGAAACTCAGCGCTTTGGGGACGACCTGTTGACCGTGAACTTTACCGAAAGGTGATGTGAGTGAGCTCTTTTGGGGGGAGTTTCATGCCCATCCCATTTTACTCCATATAACTCTACGGATTTTTTTTTCACCTGGGCTAGTTATGTTCCTTAGAGATGTCTTCTCAAATCTTGCAGGGGTGTCCAACTTTTGGCATCTCTGCACCACACTGGAAGAAGAAGAGGTGTCTTGGGCCGCACATTAAATACACTGCAACATGTAATCACAAAAAAACCTCATAATATTTTAAGTAAATTTACGATTTTGTGTGAGCCGCATTCACAGCCATCCTGGGCTGCATGCAGCCTGTGTTGGACACCCCTGGTAGAGGGTAAAACTTGATTCCCAGCATATTCAGAATTGGGAGCACATCTGAGCATTTAGTATGCCTACATTAATTCCTGTTTTCTCTCTGAGATGCTAGCTCCTTCAAGCTCCAGATAAGAAGGGGATAAACATCCACTTCTGTTAGGGGTGGAGGAAGGGCAGTCAACCAGTGGAAGAGAGTGGGGGAGATGTATAAAAGTAGTTCTGATTCTCAAGTAACTCCAACCTCCAACCAGTTCCCTTAATTCAACCCTCATGCATCTTCACTCCATACCCAGGGGGGGTTGCAGTGCCACTCCCTCAACACTTGGTTTTCTCAGCTCTGCCAGGTCTTTTATTACTGCTGTCTAGCCTCCAAAATTCTGTTGCCCCATTCCTCATGAGTTTTAGTGGGGTTCTGGAAGGAGTCAAATTAAATGCATATACTCAGTCCTTCATTTCTACTTGGAACCAACTGTCAAACATTCTAAAAACATTGAGATTCATTTGTATAGTAAGTGTTGAGTGCTTACAATGTTTCAGGCACTTTGATAAATGCCGAAGGTGAACCATGGTTTATTTTCCTATTGTAGTGACTGATGCTTTAAAGTGATGGTTTAAAAAGACAACGTCCCTTCCTTTGCCCTGTGGTCAGACTCTTAATATTTTATGGGGATTGCTCTATGCTGGGGTTCCTTGGGCAGCTTCATAACTGATCCTTATTTGAAACCACACCTAGAAGCCTTGGATCATCTCTGATGTCACCTGTTCTCCGACCCTGGCTGTGTTTCTGAGTGTCTGTAGGCTTAGTGGCCTAATACCTAATTTCAAAACTGTACGTGGTGTCAGGGCTGATTTGCCTTAAAGACCATCCATTCGGCATAGTGTGTAAGCAAAGGTCCGGTGCCTCCGGCACTGACTGAAGGCTGGATGTGCAGTTGTCTTAACGGAATCCTTACAGGCACCTGATTGTGTCTCTGCTCCTGGTGGCAATTTATTACAGATTTTTGTCTTCAGAGATTAGCAATAAGCTTCGATGATTGGAATCATAGAAGGAGGCTAGAAGGGAGGTATGACATTTATTGAGTGCCTTGATACTTCACATTTAATAATAATTCACTTAATCTAATGTTATTCCATAATAAATTCATGAGCAAGGCAAAATTCTCCTGGAACAAAGCGAATAATTCAAGCACCTGTCCTTCTCTTTTCAATCATCCTCCTCACTCAGACATCACTGAATTCTATGTTACAAAATCTCCTGGAGCCAAACAGACACATTTACAGAAATCACATACATAGGACGTGTTCCCAGGACATGCTGACAATCCTAGTCTACCTTGTTTTTCTCTTTCCAAGAGGTGACCGGCATACGTGTAGCAGCACGGTGCATCTGCTCTGAGGGCAGGTTTGGGGGGGCCAGTGGACCAGGAAGAGCCCAGGCAGGCTCCCATCAAACTAGCCCCCCATGAGCTCTTCAGCCAGCCTCCCAGTCTAGATGAATTGGGAAAGAGAGAAAATGACCTCTGCTTGTTACCGGTATCTTACACTGAGGAGGAACTGAAAGACGTCGGGAGTTCTTGTACATTGAATCTGGAAAAGTCTCACATTTAGCACAGCGATAAGTAATAATGATATCGACAGTAACATCTTATTTTTGCAAGTGCTCAGAGGTTACTCGTTGCTACACACACTGGTTCCTCTAAATAGCTTTGAACTTGGTTTCCTTTGATTTATTGCTGTGTGATTCAAAGATTACTTTGTGACTTTATTAATGACTAACACAATAAACATACTTTATCAACTAGCAATTTCCTAACCTCAATTTAAATGTGTGGTTTATATTGAAAATCCTCCCCCATCTCTTGGAATAAAAGCACTTGAAAAAATTGGGAGAACAAGGAACTGTGGCAAACAAGCAATTTGAACCTTAAAAGCAATACCTTACAACAGAATCATAAAATCTCAGTGAGGGAAGAAAGGCTGAAGGTCAGCTAGTTCTAATGTCTATACAACCCTGTTCTCCATTCATGCAAATATTCTCCCCAGAGGAAGGCTCTACATTCTCCAGGCAGCATTTGCATTTCCTAGATACTGGATTGAGCCTCAGGGCTGAGGGCAGCTGACTAGGAGAGGTGGGAGAATAGGGAGCAGTGGATAAGGAGCTGGAGTAGGAAATGGGAACTGCCTTAGAGAGGGAAGAGAGTTCATCTTGTCAATAAACACTGGCCCCTAGTCCTGGGCCTAACACAGCTGGTGTTGTGGGGGAAACACAGAGGGAAAAAATAGGTCCCTCTTTCAGGAAGTTTACAGCCTAGTGCAGAAGGAAGAGCCTTTCACAGGAAGCAGTTAATGAAGGTGTGCCAGGGGTTCACCCCTTGAACTCTGAGTATTTGACTAATAAAATAAAGGCAAATAAGGTGACACTAGACAGAGGTACTTTAAAGGGACCAGACAACTTGCAGGCTGGGTGTATGATTGATCTAGAGCAGAATGGAAGATTTCCGTTATCTAATTAAAAATTTTATTAACGACTAGAGGAGGTTGCAAGTTAGGACCAAAAAAAGTAAGTCTGAGTAGGTCTTGGGTTTATAATTCCATTCTGAGGAGACACCCAATATCAGCCTGAGGAGCTTCCAGCAGGGGAGAGGACCTCACAGGGGCCTAGAAGTGACACACCCAGGACTGTCCACCACCCTTTGCTGTGAGTCTGCCCTTCACAACGACCTTCTGCGTGGTACTTGGTTTTGAAGGCATATCTCCTCTGGGGAGTTTCCCTGAACACAGCCCCCGCCTTCCAGGTAAAGGTAGCCACTCCCCACTCAGTCCCCACATTTATTGTACACATACCTCTCATATGCAGTACTCATACAGTATTTGGGATGCTCAAGTCACGCACCTGTCCCTCCTACCATACAGAAGACCAGGAGCCAGGCCTTGGCATTTCTGTATTCTCATTGCCTCTGCACAGTGGCTGGCGCTCAACGGATGCTCTGTTGACAAATGAGCGACAGGATGAGTAAGTGAGGAATGAAAGGATAAATGAATAAAGGAAAGGGTGCATTGGAGAGTCAATCTGAGCAGAGACTTCGAGTCAGCAGTGTGCCTAAGGAACAATGGCAAGAATGGCCTGCATGCAGCATGGGGACCATGGTCAGTAACATTGTAATAACGAGGCCTGCTGCCATGTGGGGATGTAGATATCGGGGGATCACTTTGTAAAGTGTATGATTGTCCAACCACTATGTTGTACACCTGAAACTAATGCAAAAATAATACTGAATGTAAACTGTAATTGAAAAAAAAAAGAATGACCTGTATGAAGCCTGTTTGGAAAGAGCCAGAAGGAAATAGAGAATAGGTTAGTAGAGTTAGGCCAGATCATGGAGGGCCTTGAGTACCAAGAAACATTCCTTTATTCGTTGTGTTCAACAAAAATTTTGCTGAGTTCTTTCAGGTATCGTGGATAATATAAAGCTACAGTCTCTGCCCCAAGGGAGGATACGGTGGAGGAGAAGAGGATGCCCTCTCAAGAGCTACTTTAAAAGGCAAACGGTGGCAAGGGCGGTCAGAGAGGCACCACCAAAGAGCCCTAGGAGTCCAGGTTTCAATCAGCCACTTTGGGCTGTGCTGATGGAAATACATCTGATTCGGCCTTCATATGTAAGGGGCCCTGCAGAAGGCATGACATCAGCAAGGAAGAAGAGGCTGGACTATGCAAAGCGTAAAGGGGAGGCTGAGAAGGTTTCCTTCAGGCTGAAGCACATCAGGAGACAGAGGGGTGAGGTGGAAGATAAAGACGTGAGCAGAGGTTGGGGCGATCAGATCGTGTAGGGTGTTTGTCAGGCCGAGGCATTACACTCTATTCCGGAGGAGTTGGGGAACACGTGTGGGAACTTGCTGTATGTTAGGGTAGGGCTAATTGCCGTGAGCACAGGGAACTGTCAGCCCAGCCCTGGCGAGGCAAATCTTTTTGACAGGCTTACCTGAGGTTTTGAAAATTTTTTACTCTATAATTAAGTGTCAAGTGCTGAGACAGGTTCTGAGGTTTTTACATGGTAACTTGTTCTCTGCATGCTGCCCTTTCATTGCACCAGATACTGTCATTATCTTTGCTTGGTGTTCTAAGGCAGACCTCCGCTGAGACAGATACACACAGACCGTGTTATTGGATAGATCTCGGGGCAGGAAAAATAAAGCTAGCACCAGCAGAGGATTCTGGGAAGATGGCAGAGTAGGAAGCACCAGGAATCTGTCTCCCCACCGGGACAACAATTGCACTCACTGGTGGTATCTGTCTGGTGGAACTATTTTGGAACTCAGGAGTCTATTGAAGGCCTGCAACTTTCAGAGGAAAGCTTGCAGGGCAAACTGTGGTCAAATTTCAGCTCTTAGCAGACTGGCGGCTACCCATTCCCCCACCTGCAGTCCCATGGCAGGCAGCTGGGCATGTGTTCTTGGAGCCGTTCTCACACAGCCTGTGGGAGCCTGGGTGGACTCTGAGCTCTGATCACTGGTGATGCTTCTGATCTCACAGGTGCAGACAGACAGGCAGATGTGGGTGGAAGTCCTTCTCCTTGCAGCTGAAGTGACTTCAAGGGGATTTAAAGACCATTGCCCTTCCCTCCTCAACTTTTCTCTTTTTCCCCTTTTAGGAGCCGGACATTAAAGACTGCAGCCCAGGATGGCTGTGAATGTGGCCCAACACAAAATCGTAAATTTATTTAAAACATTATGAGGTTTTTTTGTGATGACGCGTTGCAATATATTTAATGTGTGGTCCAAGACACCTCTTCTTCATTCAGTGTGGCGCCGAGATGCCAAAAGGTTGGACACTCCTGGTAGACCATTCAAACTCAGCTGCTTATATGAGGGAGATTAGAAAGGCACCGCACGTGCCCAGAGAAAGACACGGGTTCAGAAAATACCTGACACTTACACCCCAGGCTGATCCTTGACACAGACATAGTCTATAATAATGATTTAAAAAAGGGGGGCAGGGAGGAGGAGAATCTAATTTCCACAGTGTACACATTATTAGATTCAAATGTCCAGTTTTCAGCAAAAATATCACAAGGCATTCAAAGAAATAGAAAACTTTTGCTCATTTAAAGGGGGAAAAAAAATCAACGGAAACTGTCTCTAAAAAAGACCTGATGATGTGTCTATCAGACTCTGGGATTTTAGATCGTTTATTTCTCTCCTGGCTTTGGTTCCCTTATGGGTTTTTTTTTTTTAAATGGTTAAGACATAGGATTTGAAGACAGAAAGATCTGGGCAGCTCTGACATGTTCTGGTTGTGTGACCTTGTGGAAGTTCTTTAACTTCTCTGAGCCTCATCTGTAGAACAGAAATAATAATTTTGTCTCAAAGAGTTGTTATGAGAATTAAATAGGATAGTAATCATTCAAAGATATTGAAAACTAACAATTACATATAAGATGCTATGCTGCATGAATCACTTCATTTAAAAATGTTTTTAAGCACTTACGAGAGGATCTAGGTATACAGTACAAACTTCTACTGGGGCAGAACAGGAGAGGTGGGCAACCTATGGAAATATTTTTCTTCCTTATTAAGAATAAAGTCCCAATATATCAAATATTCTTGATTAATAAGGACAAATTGCAGCAAAATTCAAGGGTCCATTTAATTTTTGAATAATCTGATTATGTTGTATTTTATATTTCTTGAAATAAAAATGACTCACAGTTGGAAATATTTCAGTTCTAATGGATTTTTACATGGTTGTACTTTATAGTACATTGTCCCCGTGTATGTGCAGTCCATCAAGACCTTAATTCAGATAATCCACTCAGCATCACTCAGCATCAGAGCTTCTCTACCAGGGGCAATTTCCTCCACGGGGGAGCATTTGGCAATGGCTGGAGATGGTTTTGGTTGTCACGACAGCACAATTCCTCCCAGCAAAGAATTATGGAATCCAAAATGATGTTCAGAGTGCTGAGGTTGAGAAATCTTCTCCCTCTCTTCCTCCATGTATATATATAATATATATTTTATATACCATCATTCCCTTTATATATATATAAAATATATATATTTTATATATATATAAAATCACAAATATAGAGAGAGATCTTTATGTATAAATATATATGACATGCAAGCATACACTCATCACAGAAAGAGAGCAAAAATGAGATACATAATAAAAAAAGAACTTTCCAAGGGAAACACTGGCGGGAAGAGGAGGTGGTGAGGTTGAGCTGTGTGTGGGAAGAGTCTGTCTGTGGAGGCTGGAGATGACCAGGATGTCAGGTTTCTAAACACGTCAGCCAACTTTCCAATCCATCTGCCAAGAGCACAGCCCAGTTCTGCCTCAGCCGAGTGACCCATCTGTGAGTCCTGGCTGCTGGAGACAAAAGTGTTGCTATCTCCTCGTAGAACTGGGCACAACTGCAGAGCAACGCACACTAGCATTTTTGTTAGGAGTTGGCAAGTTCACAATTAGCGCGATTGTTTCAGAAAGTGTGCGAGTGCACTATTGCTTCATGTCATTAATGTCTGCAGTGTGCTAGGAATGAAAGGATGGCTGGGGGAGGGGGTACATGAGTTTTAATTATTTAAATACATGCAGAATTATACAGCCTTAAAGACTCCATTTCTGAGGCTCCTTCCTGCATCGACACAATGTGTTAGATTCTACCAAGTACTCAAAATGCCTCCCTTGCTTTGAGTTAGGGACTGAAAAGAGGTCCATTAATTCTCTCAGGCTACCAGGTGATCCTTTAGTCATTCCTGTTGTGGGGGAGAAAAAAGAAAGAGAAAAATCAGAAATGTTAAAAGCCTAGACTGGTAAAAGCCCCTTGGTCTAGGCCATTACCTCTTTTATTTATTTATTTTTTTACATTGAAGCAATTCAGAAGCAGTCTTTCCTTGTAAGTCCCACAGTTGTTTTTTTATTTTTATTTTTACTTTTTGTTCAGTCATGTTAGCAACGGCTGTTATCATTACTTTCCCTTCTCACTTTTTTAAGCTAAAATAAATATCTGGGGCTCTATCATTTGAGTATCAAAAGATTCACTCTGTGACATGCTAAGTTGTCCCATCTCCAGAGAAAGATACTTAATGTCAGGTCAGCAAGATGCCATTAGTGCTGGGCTTCCAGGTCAAGGAGTGAATCAGTGTCAAATGCTGCTCAGTTCTATGTGTACCAATCAAGGAGGAGCCACTGGTACTCAGCATGGAGCTAGGTGCTATGAGATATATAAATATATGTTATGATCTATGTGTAAATAAAAAGGAAAATATGAATATGTAAAGGAAAATATAAGATTTTTTAAGACCTTAGTGGGTTTGAGGCAGTATTTGTGGTAAAAGAGTGTTTTGATAGGGAATGGGTCAAAAGACTGTTTTATAGCAGATAGTTAATAGAGTTTCAGGCTTTTCGGATATCAGAATCTAGTTAGGGAGACAAAGTATATTGATAGTGGAGAATTAATGATTGCTAAATAGTTTGTCTTAATTATCAGTTCAGTGTAAGTTTATAAAAGGGAAAACCAGATTGGCTTGAGTAAAGGTGACATAATTGGAATTAAGATGGCATGAATAATTTATACTGTAAAGAACTAGTCAAGCCAGAAGCGTGAAACTGATATCAGAGAGAGAGAAAGAGAAAGAGAGAGAGAATCAACTCCCCTGAGCAAGGGAATGATGGTCAATAATCAAGTATCAAGTGCCCTACTGAGCCAGGTGCTGGGGGCGCCAAAGTGGAGCTCACAAAGGAGCATTTCAGGGAACTGATTTAGCTGCAGTCCACAGGACAGACAGGACTAGGTGGAGTCTAGAGCTAACGAGACCAGCTGTAAGAACAAGTGGGGCGCTGATCCGGGCAGGACGGCGTGGTGGGCCTGGGAGAGCCGAGGAAAAGTGAGTCTGAAAGGCACTGAAGATACTTGGAGCCAGAAAAAGGCACTGAAAGGGAGGAAGGCAGGAGGGCAGACATGTGGGAACAATGGCAGTATCAGCAACTGAACTGGGTCACTTGAAAGGCAGCCAATTGGAGTAGTGATTACAAAGTTTCTGTAGATATTGAAAGTGAGATAGTAGCAGGACATACATGTTGGAGTAGCTAGTGGGAAGGTGGCATTATGGACTGAGGCGAGATAATGGAGAATGGACGAATTCTTCAGACACTGAGGGGGGTGGTGGTGGGGGCGCGAGAGAGAGACAGAGAGAGAGTGAGTGAGAAGGATAAAGAAAGAGGGAGAGAATTAATGAATGAAAGAGAGATAGGGTCTTGGAGGCAACCCCAGAGTTAGGAGCTGGAAGGGAAAGAGAGAAGGAATCAAAAGTAGTTGCAAAGGTCAAAAAGAAGTTGAAAAATGAAGTGTCACTGAATCTAAGGGAGGAAAGAATTTGAAGGAGTGGGTTGTCAGGGTGGTTAAATGCCACAGAGCCTAGAGGGAATGAAAACCAAGCATTCATTGTGTAAGACTGCATTCTATAAAACAGCCTGTGGGTTTTCTGTTTTAAAATTAAATGAAAAGTATCAGATATTAATAAGCTCCGAAATAAAACATACACGCAAATGGACAACATCAAAGATTCAGTGACCTGCAGGGCTGAGATAACAGTACCTTATAATCAAATAGCACTTTTGTTTTCAAAGCACATTTGAATACATTATTTCAAATGATCTTTTACCTCATTCCTGGGATGATTATAGCCTAAAAGGAGTCAAATTTCCTGGTTTCATTATTTACTTGTTCAATTACTGTTTGCATTTTACAGTTATCAATACTACTAACAACAAATAACTGTTCAGGAATTTTGCTGACAGAAAGTGAAAAATGATGAAAATGATGATGATACCCATAGTAAAAATACCCAACATTTATACAGCATAAAATGATTTCACACATGTCATTTCATTTTACCTTCACCAGCTCTGTGAAATAATTATCTTCATTTCACAAGTGTGGGCAGCTCTTTAAAGCCCAGACCCAAAACAAATACATTAAACAGGGCTAAACTGGACCAAATAAATGGGCTTTTAATATTTAATGAACTTAAGCTCTGCTAAGAACAACAAAGTATATCTTATCATAGAATAAGAAAAAAATCTCAACATATTAGGCACATCAATTAATGTATCCCTTTTCTATAAGTAGATAAGAGTATAAAGCTACTTGTTTGAAAGTCTCAAACACATAAGTTTCTGTGTTAGAAAGTTTTTGGTTGCAGATGACAAAACCTACCTCAATCTCATTTAGGGGGAAAAATGTGGCAGGGAATTCATTGATTCAACAATTGAGGTCTAAGGCTAGAAATTCAGTCTAAAGTTTCAAATGTGACTGAATCCAAGTGCAATTCAAGTTGGAAAAGAGCAAATTCAGAGCTTGGATGGGCTGTGTGTGCATTACAACCTTTGTGCATGTGTGTGTGTGTGTGTGTGATGGGAGGGAGTAGTGGGGGAGCAAGGATGAAAATCAGCCCTACCTCAAATGCAAGGACTTACAGTAAGGAAGGGGTGATTCTCCAAAGGAAAACAAGGTGCTTTTAGAAGAAGGAAGAGGAATGGTGCTGGACAGGCAAGACCAGCAGACCTCTTAAATCACTCCTGTCCTCAAATAGTGTTCCATGAACACACCTGAAATTCCCACCATTATTGCTCACTGTTTAAGACTTTAGGACTCAGGAGTTTCCTACAGTGATTCAGCTACTTTGGGGCAAAGATTCTTAACCTTAGCTATACATTGGAATCATGGGGTGACCAAAAAATGCTTTAAAAAATTCAGGCATAAGCCTACCTTCTCCAGTGAGGAGATATCAGTTCCTTATCCCACAGCTTTTTTCTCCTCCCTTCTCCCCTCCCATGCTATCAGTGAGGACTTGGGGCCAGAGCAGTCGTCCCATAAGTCTTGGCAGAATCGAGGACAGTGGAACTTAATTGAGAGACTACACTATTCGATCCATGTTTGTGTGCTTTCCTCCTTGAAACATACCGGATTCCTACATTCTGCTTGAGACTTTCTGTCTTCAAGTCAGGAAGAGTGGTGGGCAAAATGAGGAATCGCGTGCGTGTTCAGGGACCCTGCAGTCTTGTAGGGGAGACGGATGAGTTTACAGGAATGAACTGCTTGGAGCTGGGGGAGCCCCCAGCAGCAATCAACAATCTACCCCATGTTAGGAAATTAAAAGGAGTCCGAGTCTGAACTGAGATTTAGAAGTCAGAAGTGAGGGGTATGGGGTTTGCTTAGCATGTGTGCGGTCCAGCAAGCAGAAAGAAGCCTGGCCCATTCGGGGACTTGCGCACAGCTCATTATGGCCAGAGGGCAGTGCCTAAGGGCAGAGTGACCAGGGGGAAAGTGGACGGAAGAACAGGGGACAGAAGTGGTACGTTTCTTTTTATTCAAGTGTTCAGGGCTCTAAAGAAGTGTTTGTTACAGACAAAAACACCCCACACATTCTATAGCATTGAGCTTGTGCATTTTCTATTTGTGAGTTGAAGGAAAAAATTAGTTTTCAATTGGATTGTAAACATTTGTCCGGAAATGAATCCAAACGGCTGCGGCCAAAGCACCACAGTCCGGTGTTCCTGTGCTACAGTGCCGCGCTTCGGCCACCGGGGTGCAGTGCAGCTCAGCGGACAGTGGGCGCCGGAGGGGGATGGCGGAGGGGGCGTCAGAGAGTCCCCCAAAGGAACAAATTCGGCTCTCCTTGAACTACGTGGAGCACATGGTTTCCACTTCTACTCCTTCACGCTTACTCCCTCCATCTCCATCACCCATCGCCCTCCCCACCGACAAAAAAAAAGAAAAAAGCCCCCCAAACAACCTATCATAAATAGTGTGCGAAGCACAAAACTGTAAATTGATGGTCCCTGTAGGACTTAGGTGCATGTCCTCCTATCTCAGTGAACTGGGCTTGCCTTGAAAAAAATTGGAAATAACCAAAATGTCAAATGATGTGGGCGTTGACTAAATGAGTTGTGGTATGTTCATACAAAGAAATGCCAGGAAACCATCGAAAGGTAGGAGAAATGATAATTAGAAAACGTAAAAATAATCCAAATAATATATAGTGAGATCCTAGTTTTATTAAGGTGTTTATATATCTTTGCACAGAATAAAACCCAGAAGGTAGCAGTGATAATCTCTTACGTCTTATAATTACATGAGTAATCTCATGTAGTTATTCTTTTTTAGCTTAAAATGGTGAATTACATTGATCAATTTGCTAATGTTAAGATAACTCTTCATTCCTGGGGTAAACCCTACTTGGTCATGATATATTATCCTTTTTATACATTGTTAGATTTTGTTTAGAATTTTTATATCTATGTTAATGAGTGATATTGATCTATAGTTTTCTTATAATATGTATTTGTCTGGTTTTGGTGTCAGGGTAATGATGGCCTCATAGAATGAACCAGAAAGTTTTTCCTCCTTTTATATCTTCTGAAAAGTGTGTTTATAATTGATGTTGTTTCTTTCTTAAATGTTTGGTAGCATTCACCAATAAAGCTAGCTGGGCCTAGAGCTTTCTTTTGGGGAAGGTTCTTAACTACATATTCAATTTTGTTAGTGGATATATAGGGCTATTTAAGTTATTCAATCCTTCCTGAGTGAGTTTTGGTAGTTTGTGCCTTTCAAATAATATTTCCTTCTGACTCAGGTAGTTTCCTCACGCGCATGCACTGATCAGTACCCTGCTGAGTAATCAACAGAGCCTCTGTGTATCTTCAGAGTTGTGTCTCTGTGTACTTTTTCTTCTCTGGTTCTCCATCTTGTGAACACTGACCATCTTGGTTTCCTCGGACTGTCAGCTCCATCCTAACTCAGAGAGCCCACTGGGCTGTGCCTGGATCCCCCTCCCTGCACTATAGCCTGGAACCTCTCCTGAAGCAGCAATCACAGGGTTCCCCTTGCTTCTTTCCCATCTTCCAGGAATCATTCTCCTTCATTGCCTAATGTCCATTGCCTGGAAAAATGTTGTTAAATATTTTTAACATATTTTATATGGGAAGAAAAATAAACATACGAGAGCTTGGAGATAAAGATTAAGTCAATGGGAAGAATTTTCCTCTCCAGAGAAATGCATTTCCTTATCTTGCCACTATAAGGCTACTGGCCAAGTAACAACCAACCAACCAATCAGACCAAAAAAAAAGCAACAACTCTTTTAAGACCACCTCATTAGTATTCTCAGATAACTGTCTCCAAGGCTCTAGGGAGAAATGACTTAACTGTGAATCCTTCCTTGAGAAAAATTCTATTCTCTTAATGATTAAGGGAGAATAAAACTAGCCCTTTAATGAGGGAAAAGTAATGCAATACATATTTTTAAATGGTAAGATTACAAATTGTCATAAACAAAAATCAATCAAATAGATTCTGAATCGAACTCTCTTCTGTATTTTGAGTCATCCAGTTTTGATTCTTGGAGTTATCACGTCCTATCACACACAGAAACCACTGAGCAGGATAAACTGGACACCTGACAACGTTCTGGTTAAGCCGTTTTTTCAGGCTCTTTCATCGAAACTAACAGGAAATTTCTACTTGACTTGAATAGAACTACAGAGTGAAGTTTCTTCTGAGAAAAAATGATTACTTACTATTGTATCAGTTGGGGACTCCTGGGTTCAATGAACATAAGCAGGGCATGTTTCCTCCACCGGAAATGCATCACATTGGGGCACAGAGTTCTCCCTAATCTGCTTCTTCCAAGCCAAGATGTCCTGGCACAACCATGAGGATGCTGCCCAGTGAGAATTATTTTGTTTTTAGGAGGGAAACCTTAATCCTGTCCTTTAAAAAAAAAAAACACTCATAATAGCCCTGACACATACTACAACATGGATGAACCTTGAAGAAATTATGCTAAGTGAAATAAGCCAGTCACAGAAGGACAAATATTGTATGATTTCACTTTTATGAGGTTCCAGAGTAGTCAGGCACAGACCAAAAGTGGAATGGAAGTTGCCAGGGGTGGGGGGAAGAGAGGAATGGGGAGATGTTATTTAATTAACAGAGTTCAGTTTTGCAAGATGAAAAGAGTTCTGGTGACCGTTTGCACAACAATGAGAATGTACTTAACACAACTGAGTTGTGCACTTAAAAATGGTGAAGATGGTAAATTATATGCTATGTGTATTTTACCACAACTTAAAATGAAACAAACTAACCAACTGACCTTCAGTGGTTTCCCATTGCCAGCAACAACAATTCCCAGTATTTTTCATCAAGGCACACATATCAATGATCACCAGCACACCAGGATAAATGGGCAAAGTTGTCCCAGGTCACAGTTGACCAAAAAGCTGATAGGATCAACTTCTTGACACTTCAATCTCCTAGTCACAGGCCCCCTAGTGGAGAATACCTGCTCATGTTCCTCAGCCTAGCCTCTAAGCCTCTTCCTAGTCTGGCCCGACTCTGTCTTCCCAGGGTTCTTTCACTGCATCTAACTGAAATCCAGCACAAACATGCTGAAACAAAAAAGCAGGACATTGCTTTATACTCCTAGGTAATTGACTGTAGACAAGGATGCTCTGAATGGTGCCGACAAGTTCAGCGGACTTGTGCTCATCGAACATTTGACTCGGCATCCCGCTGAATGCCAGCTTCGTTTTTCAGAAATGCCCGCAGTTAACTGATTTTCAATTACAGGCAGAACTGCCTTGTAAAATGTTTAGCATCTTTAGTCTGAACATTTTTGTACATGCCCTCTGATATACATAGGCAGATTTCTTTAGGAATGGTTCTTCACAGATGGTCATGCCCTGCATCTCACAATGTAACGTGTTTGCAAACTAAGATCTTGTGAAAATGCAATTTCTGATTCTCTAGGTCAGGGGTGGGCCCTACCTCTCGCATTTCTAACAGTCTCCCAGGTGACAGGGATGCTGCTGGTCCAAGGGCGACATTTGGAGTGTCTACGCATTAGGGGACATTCAGAAATGTGTGGCAGCATTTTTGGTTGTCACATGACTGGTAGCACTCCTGGCGATTAGAAGTGGGGAGCAGGGATATTTACGGTTCCAGCGATGTGCAGGAGAGTTCTTCCTAACGAAGACCTGGCCCACCCCAGATACCCGTAGCTCCCCCTTCACGGAAGTGCTCTCATGGCCAACACGTTCCATGCCTAGTGGCATTGTAAATATTTTAGCATGAAAGTCAGAAAACTTTTCATACCACATCAGAGTAGAATGTGACCCTCAAAAAGACTTAACACCACAGTAAATGTTTAAAGGTCACCATTAAGGTGTTTTCTTTTGGGGTTTTAAAAAAACACCATTAAGGCCCTGGCTGGTGTAGCTCAGTGGATTAAGCACGGGCCTGCAAACTAAAGTGTTGCTGGTTTGATTCCCAGTCAGGGCACATGCCTGGGTTGCGGGCCAGGTCCCCTTTGGGGTGTGTGCGAGAGGCAACCACACATTGATGTTTCTCTCCCTTTCTTTCTCCCATGCCCTCTCTCTAAAAATAAATAAATAAATAAAATACCATTAAGGTTGTAACATCTATTTTTTTATGTGCTTAGACCAGAACTCAACCTAACTTCAAATCTTTTTTTTAATCTTAAAAAAGGTGTGGAGAAGCCAGATTCTTCCTCCAAACTTCATATTGAGGCTCATGCTTTAGTGATACAAATATAAATGCCTATATTATGGCTGGAGCAGGTGCTTTGAGGTATTTTAGGTAAAATGTGGATTCTGGGCTTGGTGGAAGCATGCCACATACAGATTAAACTCCGTCTTCATGGAACCTTTTTTCTGATTGTCACATCTTTTTTTGTTAGACGTTTGGATGCACTAAGTTCAGAACATTAAGCCAAAATGCCATGGTCTATTTCTCTGGGAATTTGTATCATGTTAAGGAAACAGTCCCTAGTCCCAGACAGCCTGGGTTCAAGGCTGGCTCAGCCAGACACTTAGTTGTGTGGCCTTGAGCAAATTACTTAACTACTTGGATTCTCAGCTGTGAGAGTGGATAACACTGGCACCTACTCCCTGGGGTTGTTATAAGTAATTAATAGATGAAATACATTTAGAATAATGCTAAGCACATGGTAAGCATTAGGTAGATGTTTATCACTACAAAAATACCCATTTGAGTTTGTTACAGGGTATGTTTTATGGGAAGACAAAGGAGCATCATACACAGAGAGCATTGTTTTGGTAATAAACGTGAAATGGTTCACAGGATAAATCAGAGTGTTTCCATACAACTGAATACTATTCAGTCGTTTATGGATCAGTGGTTCTCACTTTAGTGCGCATCAGAATTATCCGGAGGGTTTTGTAGACCACAGATTGCTGGGCTCCGCATCTCAAGTTTCTCATTCATTGGGTGAGAGGCATAACCCTAGAATTTGCATTCTAACTAGTTCTCATTTGATGCTGAACCTGCTCGTCAGGGACCACACTCTGAGAATCACTGGCTTAAATCAGGGTGTTTCAACCAATGGCACTGGCATTTTAGACTAGACGACTCTTTGTTGTGGGGGGTCGTCCTGTGCAGATATTTAGCAGCATCCCTGGCCTCTGTCCACTTGATGCCAGTGGTACCTGTTCTTCCTCTCCCGTTATGACAACCCAAAATATCTCCAGATGTTGCCCAACGGCCCCTCCTGTTGAGAATCACTGGTTTAGAAGAATGAGCTAGAAACATGAACCAATCTTAAAAATAATCATTTATAGTTAAAAAAGCAGGCTGCAGAAAAAGACATACAGACAGTGTGCATCCATTAATGCAATTTAGAAACACACAAAACAATAAGTTTTTATGGCTATAGATGTATTTATTAAAATAATAAGAAACATGGATTGGGAGGACACCGCAAAAGCATGAAAATGGTTGCCTGTGATGAGAGGAAGGCAGTGGGCATGAGCTGGGTCTTCTGTCTGTAGTGTTTGGGTGTAGTGTTGTATTACTTACATATTTTTTTAAATCAGGAGCTCATTCGAAAACCTCATCATTTTTGTTAATCGTTATTAGATATGTGGATATTTATATACTATTCTCTGTATTTTCTCATATTTAGAACATTTTTTCCTAAATAAAGACCCCAGAAATATACAGTAAGGAACCATCCGCATTATAATTGGTGCTACTCATGTACTGAATGGAAGTGTTGGTTTTGGGATTGGAAAGACTAGAGTTTGAAATCCCAATTCTACCACTGATGAATTTATGAGCTCTCTAAACCTCAATTTTCCTAATTATAAAGTGGAAATGATCACAGAACAATTGTTGTTATAAGCATTGACTGAAACAATAGGTTTACTGTGTTAGGCCAGGTCGTGTGAGAGGCAGGATTAAAGATGCAGGATTATTTTTAGATTTCCTCCCGGAGAGAAGATAGAAGAGTGGGCAGAGCCTTCAGACTACGTGCCAGTCAGCCTGTGAGTGAGGCAGAGAAGGGAGGCAGCCAGGATGGCAGCATCCTAGACTCCGTGCAGGCTGCGTCAAGGCCTGGCGAGGCTGCTGGGGAGCCCTCCCGCCGGTCAGTTGCTTGTCAGGGGAGTCTGGTGTCTCCAGGACTGGGCCTGCTTTGCTACACCTACCACGCTCAGGCATTGGCTCAGAGCAGCCCGCGGGAAGCTTGGTCCAAACAGGACATAGTTTCAGAATCCAGTATCCGAGGCCCAGACTGATGTGGTTGGAGGTTTGAGAGGAGCATCTGGGCTGTCACAAGTGCACAGAATCGCTCTGAGCATGCGGTGATTACTCACTGAGTATCAGGTGCCATAAACAACACTACGAATAGACTTAGAACAATAATACCCTTTTGAGTTTGCCATGTACTCAGAACACAAATGAGTACTTTTTCTACAGGTGGCTTGTCTGTTCATCAGTTAATGGACATTTGGGTTGCTTCTTCCTTTTGGGCTGTTGTGAATAATGCTGCTATGACCCCTGGTATTCGAATGTCTTTCTGAGATACTGCTTTCAGTTCTTTTGGGTACGATATCTACTCGGAAGTGGAATTGCTGGATCGTATGGTAATTCTATTTTTAGTTGTTTGAGGAACCACCGTAATGTTTCCCATAGCAGCTGCACCATTTCTTCATTCCTACCGACAGTACACAGGGGTTCCAGTTTGTCCCCGTCCTTGCCAATACAGGAGTATCTGGGAGATACTGCACATTCGGCTGCAGACCACCACAATAAAGTACGTGTTGGTATAAAGCAAGTCGTGCTCTCTTTCCTGGTGAAGAGTCTTGCCTTCAATTTGTAAAATACACAGCACCTGTGAAGTGCAATGAAGTAAAGTGTAATACAACAAGGTGTGCCTGTCCCTGTTATTCTGTTTGTTTGTTTGTTTATTTTGATAACAGCTATCCTAATGAGCTTAAGGTAGTATCTCATTGTGGGTTTGATTTGCATTTTCCTAATGATTGATGATGTAGAGCAACTTTTTCATGTGCTGGTTTCCACTTGTACATCTTCTTTGTGGAAATGTCTCATCAAACCCTTTGCCCATTTTTAAATTGGGTTGGTTGTCTTTTGTTGTTGAGTTGTAGGAGTCCTTTTTATATTCTGGATGTTCACCCCTTATCAGATATGTAATTTCCACTATTTTCTCCCATTCCAGAGTCTGCTCTTCACTCTGTTGATTGTGTCCTTGGATGCATAGTTTTTGATTTTGATTTAGTCCAATTCATTTTCACTTTTCTTGCCTGTGCTTTTGATGTTGTGTCCAAGCTATCATTACCAAATCCAATGTCATGAAACATTTTCCCTATGTTTTCTTTTCAGAGTTTTATGCCTAGCTCTTATGTTTAGCTCTTGGATCCATTTTGAGTTCGTTTTTGTATAACAGCTAAAGACTTTTGAATAAATGGAGTGACATGAAATGATTTTGAGCTAAGGTTTTAGTAACTGATAATTACTGATAGTGCTTCATTCATGTCCTCAGATTCTATGTAGATTCTAAATAGAATCCTTTCTGTAAAAGGACCTTGATTAACTTGAGCAGTTGTTCCCAACCTTGATTGCTCTGGAAGTACCTAAAGAAGCTTCACAAAACCACTAATCTTCCACCCCCAGAGATTTTTATGAAATTGTTCTGGGATATAGCCTGGGCATTCATTGGTCCTTTTAAAAGCTCCCTGGGTGATTTTAGCATGCAACCAAGGATGAGATCACTGTGCTAGAAAGATTTCCACCATTATAAAATTGAGCAACAGTTCACAGTGTGATGATCACTATTTATTTGCTTTACTTCTTGTAGTAAAAGACAGCTTGTAGGTTTAAGAAAAGGGGGGAAAGGCACACATTCCAATATGTTTCTAATGCAGTATATTGCCTTTCCCAATACAAACAGTCCCTGAGTTGGGATAGTTCCACTTCGGATTTTTTGACCTCACGATGATGCAAAAGCATTATGCAACCAGTAGAAACCTTACTTGGAGTTTTGAACTTTGATCTTTTACCAGGCTATGGTACTTTCTCATGGTTCTGGACAGTGGCAGCGAGATGCTTTTGCCTCACTGTAAGCTAATATAAGTGTTCTGAGCATGATTAAGGTAGGCTAGGCTAAGCTATGACGTTCAGTAGGTTAGGTGTAGTAAATGCATTTTCAACTTAGGATATTATTAACTTACAATGGGTTTATTGGGACATAAACCCATTGTAAGTTAAGGAGTATCTGTATTTACTGACAGATAACACTGCCAGGTGAAACTATTTAGTGATATTAGAGAGAATCCAACTTCAATAATTTATACATTCAGAAAGAGTTCTTAAATGATAAACTGCCTATGCTATTATTTTTATAACTGCATCCCATGCCTTTTTGATAAATAATGGCAATTATTTTATCTTAATGGCATCATACTCTGACTCCATGAAACACACTCAAATGGAAAAATGCAAATGAAATATGCCTGCAAATGAAATATGCTAAAGAACTGTAAACAAGCATAGAATAAAAAAAAAGATACAGCTTTTTATACTGCAGAACTGAAAACCCGGGCTACAGATAAAGCCCTTGATTTTTTCCTAAAGTTACATACTTTGGAAATGTCACTGTTCATCAATTATATTTTCACAAATCCTGGGAAACAGTTAGAAAATGAAATTCCTTGTCAAAGACTGTGGTTATGGGGAAGCCTGGAAGGAGGTAAGAAGTAGTAGAGGATAAAGAGAGGAACCGGAGGGCTGAGTGTTTTATGTCACAGAGTTAAGTCCTGATGACTGAGATGAAGAGCAGCAAGCCCTCACAGGCTTAGACCAGGAACTGTTTTGATAATGGGACATCATACATGCCGTTTTAAATGCTAGATCTTATAGTTTTCGTTCGGCAAAATCATAGGTAAGGTGCGGGTGGCCAAGTCCTAGGACTCTTCAGAAGCAGTGGAATGTAAATGAGTTGGCCTTTAAGTATTTTTCCCGTGTTTTATACCAGCACTACTCAAACTTGACAGTTCATCAGAATCACCTAGCAGGCTTGTTAAAACATTTTGTCGGGCCCCAAACACAGCACTTTCATTTCTAATAAGTTCACAATGATGCTGATGCTGTCATGGGTGGGGAGGATGCACACTTTGTGAACCTCTGTTTATGCTGTCTTCTTTGATGCTGAGCCCACTGGGCACAGGTGTCTCCTATTGGTCCTTCTTGAATTTTCAGCACGTCTTTTGAACAGATTTTTGTATTGGTTGGAAGGACTGCTATGTTTTTAATACTTTCCTTTGAACACTGTTTCAATCTGATATCTGTTTTGCTTTTTTAACTGAGTAAAAAGCCCTATTGAATAATGTCCAAAGACTCATATATTTGGATTATGTGGCTGTGTTCTTTTTTAAATATATATTTTAAAGGTGTATTTATTTATTTTTAGACAGAGGGGAAGGGAAGGAAAAAGAGAGGGAGAGAAACATCAATGTGTGGTTGCCTCTCATGCACCCCCAACTGGGGACCTGGCCCACAACCCAGGCATGTGCCCTGACTGGGAATCAAACCAGCGACCCTTTGGTTCGCAGGCCTGCACTCAATCCACTGAGCCACACCAGCCAGGGTGTGGCTGTGTTCTAATGTGAGTTCCCATAATTTTTCATTTGCATACATTTCATTTGTAACAATAATCCCTTTGCTAGCTACAATAGTGAATTTTATAGTCCTATGACCTTTCCAAATTTTGGATGATTAGAGTTTTGAATTAAATGGGAATTAAGATAGGAAATAAGGGCTAATGACATAGAGGGTGTTATAGTCTGAATATGTCCCTCAAAAATTCCTATGTTGAAACAACCCGCAAGGTGGTGTTAGGAGGTGGGGCCTCCAAGGGGTGATGAGGGTGGAGTCCTTGTGAATGGCAGTGTCTTTATAAAAAAGGCCTGTGAGCATTCCCTTGCCCTTTCCATCACGTGAAGATTCCATCAGAAGGTCGTGACCAAGAAGGAGGCCCTCACCCAACCATGCTGGCACCCTGATCTTGGACTTCCAACCTCCAGAACTATGAGAAATAGATTTCTATTGTTTATAAGCCACCTAGTCTGTGGTGTGGTGTTTTGTTGTGGCAGCCTGAATGGACTAAGATAGAGTGAAGCAGATTTTATTAGGCTGACCTGTGGATTTCAATTATTCATGCAGTTTTATTTTATGAATAATCAAGAGTTCACTATGGCTATAATTTTCTGTTGAATTTTTCCTTTTTAAAATTCCGCATAGCAACTTAATTATAATCTCTCACTGCCTACTCAGAGAAAGCTCTTGAAACTGGCTGTAGGTTTCCTAAATATCTACGAGTTTAATGTGTCATTTTGTAGCCTAGGACTGAGGCTAAGGCATCCAGTATAAAGTATACATAGTAGGACATAGAGAGAATTTGATCTGTGAGAAACCTGAAAGATAAAGGAGAAGCATTCTTAAGACTGTAACAGTAGACAAAACAGTAAAGAACAAAAGGAATAGATGGCTTGGAAAATGCTAGAGTTTTTACCTCTGTTTTTAAGAAGCAAATTGATCCCTGACGAGTTAGAGTGGGCGACTCCTGTAAAGAGAGGAGGAAAAACACCCACAACACCCTCAGATGTCACAAATGCCAGATGACTATGTTAAACCCCAAACTGGACCAAATCGTATCAAGAGGGGCTAAGAGCAGGGAACCTTAAAAAAAATGTATGGACCCAAGAATCCCTTCAGCGAGATACTCCACAAATCCCCTGTAAAAAACCAATCTTATCAGTAAAGGGATTTACATATGTCCAACCCGGAACATAGCGATACTGCCACATATGTAGCTGGGTGCTCCTAACTTATATGAGCTTTTACAAAGCTGTTTATTTGGGTTTTGCTCATTTTTGGCTGAGCTGGACTATTTTCCATTCCTCGAGTATAGCTTTCTGTCTCCATGTCATTGTGTCGGCGTTGACATTCTTTTTTCATAGGAAATATTTTCTTTATCCAGTCCTGACCTATTGAAAATGTACAAGCTCCCCCAAGGTTTTGGTCAAATTCCATTAAATTTTTTTTTAAATTGAGGTATAATTGATATTTAAAGTATTAGTTTTGAGTGTACAGCATAATGATTCGATATTTGTATTGGGTTGGCCTAAAAGTTCATTTAGTTTATTCCATAAGATAAAAGACTCTTTTACATTTTCACCAATAACATTATTGATTTGGATATTTTAAGTATGTCAGCTATGTCCCATGTGATATAACATTTATTGCTCTCAATTAATGTCTTGATTTGATCACTGTCAACTTCAACTGGTCCACCTGACTGTGGAGCATCATCCAGCAAGAAATCTGTAGCATGAAACTTCTCAAACCACTTTTGACACATTTGATCAGTCACAGTACCTTCGCCATACACTGTACAAATTTTTTTTTTCATTTCAGTTGCAATTTTATCATTCTTGAAATAAGAAAGCCTAATATGCTGTGTATTTTCGTCTGTCTTCAGTATTAAAATGGCTACACAAAAATTCACCAATTTTGATAAGTTTTTTTTAAAACACATGCTGATGTGACAGCTGTCACAATACAATCTAACAAAATTGTTTCGGATGAAATTAAAGACAACTAAGAACTACTAGAGCCATCTTTTAGAAAAAACCCAATGGACTTAAGATTTTATTTATTTATTTATTTATTTATTTATTTATTTAGAGAGGGGAAGGGAGGGAGAAAGAGAGGGAGAGAAACATCAATGTGTGGTTGCTTCTTGAGCACCCCTCCCCCCACAACTGGGGACCTGGCCCACAACCCAGGCATGTGCCCTGACTGGGAATTGAATTGGTGACCCTTTGGTTCACAGGCTGGCACTCAATCCGCTGAGCCACACCAGCCAGGGCCCAGTGGACTTTTTGGCCAACCCAATATATGTTGTGAAACTATCCCACAATAAGTCCAGTTAACATCCATCATCATACTTAATTACAATTTTTTTCTTGTGATGAGAACTTTTAAGATCTACTCTTAGCAACTTTCAAATGTGCAATACAGTATTATTAACAATAGTCACCATGCTGTGCACTGCATCCCTGTAACTTATTTATTTTAAATCCAGAAGTTTGTTCTTTTTGATCTCTTTCACCCATTTTGCCCACCCCCACTCCTGCCTCTGGCAACCACCAATCTCTTCTCTGTATCCGTAAGCTTGGGTTTGTTCCTTAGGTTAGATTCCACATATGAGTGAGACCATGAGGTATTTGTCTTTCTCTGACTTATTTTAGTTAGTATAATGGCCTCAGGGTCCATCCATATTGGCAGATTTCCTTTTTTTTTATGGCTCAATAATGTTTTATTGTGTATTTAAATCATATTTTATTTATCCATTCATCCATTGATGGATAACTAGGTTGTTTCCAGATCTTAGCTATTGTAAATAATGCTGCAATCAACATGGGCATGCATATATTTTTTGAATTAGTTTTTTTTTTTTCCCAGAAAGGTGCCCAGAAGTGTAATTGCAGGGTCATATGGTAATTCAATTTTTAGTTTTTTAAGGAACCCTCCTACTGTTTTCCATAGTGGCTACACCAGTCTGCATTCCTACCAACACTGCACAAGGGGTTTCTTTCCTTCATATCCTTGCCGACATTTGTTATTCGTGGTCGCTTTGACAATAGCCAATCTGATGGGGATGAGCCAATACCCATCCTAAAGCCAATCATTACGGTTTTGATGTGCATTTCCCTGACGATTAATGATGTTGAGCATCTTTTCTTGTGTCTATTGTGTCATCTGTTGTTTCTTGTGTCATCTGTACGTCTTCTTTGGGAAAATGTCTAGTCCTCTGCCCATTTTAAAATCTAACTTTCACTATGTTTATATGACACTGTAGTGGACATTCTTATATAGAAGTTTTTTAGAAAATACTTGAATATTAGAACAAATTTCAAGAAATAAAATTTCTGGTTTCAAAAGTATGTACATTTTAAAGATTTAGATATAAATTGCTAAAAGTTATTGTAATTTATACTTCCTTCAGCATGGTTTAATATTGTCCAACATCCATAATTGGCATAATTATCTTTTCTACTCTTTGCAAAATTTATAACTAAAAATAATTGCCTCTCATCATAGGTTTAATTAGTAGGGTTGGACCTTTAAAAAAAGATTTTATTTATTTTATTTTTAGAGAGAGGGGAAGGGAGAGATGAAGAGAAACTTCGATGTGAGAGAGAGACAGTGATCAGTTGTCCCTTGTACATGCCCCGAGCAGGAACTATACCTGCAACCCAGGCATGTGCCCTGACTGGGAATTGAATGGGCGATGTTTCACTTTGCGAGACCATGTTCAAACCCAGTGAGCCAAAACAGTTAGGGCTAGTATGGTTGGACTTTCAAGATAAATATACTATCCATTTTTCCCCAGAATTCTCTGTTCACATCCTTCGACTTTATTTCTATGGTCTTATTTATTTGAAAGAATTCTCTGCAAGACGTAGCAACCAAAATTCTTTGCTTATTACATATGCTCTGGATTTTTGCTGCTTTATTTCAAATTTCATATTTCAAATTCCTTTTCCAAACTAGCAAACTTTGATACTTTCTTTGTCCCCTTGAGGAAGCAGAACTTAGGAGAAGCCACTATCACAGATAGAGTTCGTTAGGCACCTTTGTTGGACTTAATTTATTATTTTCATTTCATGTCCATTCTTTTCTGTTTTCTTTTCCCTCTCCTTTACTTTTGGTAAGACTTATTTCCTCTGAGACAATGGCTCTGTTTCACTCATGCCACAGAGGGCATGATGGATACGTATGAAATGGGTATTTACAGAGAGGAAACTAGCATTCTTTAGTGCCTGCCATATACCAGGGCCTGTGCTAGACACTTGACTATATTAATTCATGTTATCCTTAAAAGAACCTTAATGAAGTATGTGGTGTTTTCTTCACGTTGTAAGCTGAAGGTCATTCAAATTATGTGTCCTTTCTTTCCTGTCTTCCTTTTGGCTTTCTTGATTTTACCCCCATCCTGCTCCTCTTAAAGTCTTCTCCATGTTTGTTATGGTGATTCCATCTTTCCAGCTGCTCAGGTCTTTAAAACCTCAGTCATCCTTGTTTTCTTTCTTTCATCCTCCACATACAATCTGTGCAGATTCCCTGCCAGCTCATCACCTCCACTCCATCTCCTTGGTCCAAGTCACCATCCTCTTGCTCATGAATTATTTCAATAGCTATCTAATTCGTCTGTTTCACCCCTTACCTCCTAGTTGGCTATTCTCAACCCAGCAAAGTGATGTTGTTACAATGTGTCAGAAGATGTCACTTTTCTTGCCCCAAACCTTCCAATGACTCTCAACTCAGAGTAAAATCCTCACCAGGTGAGTCACCCATATCTCTTACTTCTCTGACTTCATCTTCTCCACTCTCACATCCTGGCCTGAGAGTTTGTACCCGCTTTCTGCCTCAGAAGTTGTCTGTGCAGATATCTTACTGCTTAATCTCCTTCAGCCTTTGCTCAAATGTCACATCCTTCAGAGGCTTTCCTTGATCACCTTATTCGAAAGAGATCCCTGTCGTATTCCTCATGTTCCCCTGTCCGTTTAATTTTTCTCTATAGCATTTCTAATCACATGGCTGCCCACATATTTTCCTGTTTATTTATCATCTGTTTCTCCTACCTGGAAGGTGAGCTCTATGAAGGCTAAGATTTTTGTTTTTGTTTTCTGCTGTATCCCCAACCTCTGGAAGAATGCCTGGCATGCATAAAGCACTCAAATAAGTATTGGTTGAATAAATGAATGATTCTAACACATTCCAATTGTCAGGGCAGGCCAAGGTGACCTGCTGTGCAGAGCTGCCTGGCTTCTACTTTCATTTCTATCTCCCTCCTCCTCCTCAGCTTTTCCCTAGGAGCCACTTGTCTGCACTTGTTACTGGTGAAAGGCTGTTGAGTCCCGAGAGGTACTGGCAGTAAGTGCACCCGTGCTTCTGCTGCCAGGCACAAGCACACCAGGGTGGTAGCCTTGGAAGGGAGCGTGAAGTTTGCATCATTGCATTGCCATGGTTGCAAGAGGGAATTTGAAACTATTTATACCCAATTTTGGTTATCCCTGGATGCCATTCATGGAGAAGGATGGAAGGAAGATACTTTTTTCCCAAAGGAGAATTTGGTGGGGCGCCAGCAGGATGTTGCTGCGGTGAAAAACGTCCCACATCCGCCTTTGCAAGCGAGGTGTGACCCAACCTGCCCAGATTGTGGCTCACCTCAAGTTTCAGCCGCACCAACCACAGGGCTCTGAAAATGCCAGCAAGGCCTCTAACCAAGAATGTGATTCCTCCTCCTGGATTTACTGTCCAGAAAGCAGAGCGTTGACTTCGCCGCCCCAGCGTGCAGGGGGAGTGGGAGACAGAGGAGAGGGGGGTGGAGGGGCGCTGCCAGGGTGGCAGTGGGCACTGCTCCGCGTCTGATGACGGGCAGCCGGCAAACTCGGGCCAGGCCGTCCCAGGTCTGGGCTCTGGGAAGGATAAAGAGACAAGGAGCAGTGCCAAAGGCCACCGCCACCAACCAGCGCGGTAAGGAAATAATTTCCTGACCTGTTCATATGCCAGTGGGTCCTTAGCTGGGAAAGTTTCCTTTTAGTTGCAGAACAGTCCAAATTAAAGAGCACTTACTTTTGGGGTGCTCGTGAACCGTGTGACACGCACACACATATACTCACAAACAGCTCTGGTAACACTGACGCTCCTTAAAAAAAGAACCCTAACACCCAGCCCTCTCTCCTCCTGGCAGTAACGTCTGGAGACCCAGGCTCGCCCTGCCCACTTACAGGGAATTTGCCAGTAGAATAATAGGGGAACATTTCCATCACTTGACTCAGCTCTCTTGGGGCTTTATTAACATTTTAAAATTCAAACCACGGCGGGGGGGTGGGGTGGGGAAGATGGGGAAGAAATTAGAGTGTGTGGGGGAAGGGGATCAGTAGCTGTGGTCAAACCTTTGGGAAGTGAGAAATTGAAAGCGTCCGTGGCGTGCGGAGTTGTCTGACTTCCTCCACTTCGCAGGTTTATTTTCCTGTGGGCGGCGTGTGTGTGGAGTGTGGATCCCGCGAGGGGCAAGCCCCCAAGGGCGAGTTGCCCTCCATTCCGCAGAGGTGTAGGTTTCAGTGGAAACTTTCTGCTAGAGGCCCCTCCTCCTTCACCTTGGAAACTGGCACCTGGCGCAGGGTGTCCCGGGTGCAGGGGCGGGGCCAGGGCCGCAGCGCGGCTCCCAGTCCGGAGTAGCAGGTTGGTCCCCGCCTTGGCCGGGTCCCACCCTCCCCAAGTGTGTGGAAGGGAGGGGAGGGGAGGAGAGGGGAGGAGGCGGGAGCGAGTCTGGGACCCAGGAGGCTCAGCCACCCGCTGGTGATCCCTCGAAAAGTTGCCCTCACACCTCCTCCAGCCTGGTACTTCCTTCCCCTGGCCCTGCTGTTGAGGTGGAGTCAGGCGGGGAGGAGCCGGGCAGAGACCTGCAAGGTCTCCGGCAACAAGCCGGCTCCTCTACTTTAGTACTCAGCACTGGTGGCGCCCCGGGTCTGCGTCCTCAGGACCAGGCACAAACTTTCTGGATTGTCCCGGGACATTTGTTGGGCACGTCCCGCACTACGCGGGTAAGAGGAGCCACGCCAGGGAGACAGGTACGTGGCATGCTGCTGTGAGATTTGCACTGGAGGGATTTCTTTTTTTGGTTAATTTTAGGGGGTTAAGGGAGGAGGAGCAGAAGTGTCCCACCTTTTCTGCATCCCCTCCCCCAGCTGGGCCGGAGGAACAGGTTTGGGGCGGGGGTGGGGTGGGGGACCCAATGGGAATATCCCAAACAAGATAGCTGGTCGGCCAAGTCACAGAGGGCAGGAGGTGGCTGCCAGAGCTGTGGGACTGGGTGTTACTCGGTGGTAACCCCGGGGGAGAGAGAGCGCCAGCTCGTTTTGACGGAGAAAGATGTCAGAAGGGCTCTCACCCCTTTTCTTGGTCCCTGGGATCAGAGAGCTGGGTCCTGCGGAAGGAACGGGGATCTGGGACTCAGCTTTCCTCTCTAAACCTCCTCGTTTACACAAGAGACAGAGGCGGCGCCACTTTGAGGTTTGCAGCACTTTATTGTTATAAGGACTTACTTGTTTGGTGGCTGTTGCTCAATTTCAAAAGTTCTCAAGTGAAACTGCGTTCGTTCGGTCGTGATGGTGTGTTTGTGTGCGTCCCGCCTCGACCTCAACAAAGCTCCCTTGTTAACCCCACTTCTGCTAGAGAGTGGCACTAGCTGCTGTCCTATTTCAAGCGCGGCCAGAGCGAGGTGTTGGTGGCAGCAGTGGCAGCCGTGTTTGCTAGGGGCTTTGGGAATCACATGAGCAGACCTGGTGAATGAGGCCAGCTCTGGCCCACCCACCTGGATCCGTCCATTCTTCGCAGATCCCGCCTCCACCATCCAGCAGGTGCCTGAGTCGTCCAGGGAAGGGGAAATTCCACCTGGGGGGAAGGAGCCCCAAACAGGGGAGAGGGAGCTCTGAGGGGGAGTGGTAAACAATGCATACCAATTCCCTAAGAGCTGGCACTACTCCCTGACTTCTCGGAAAGGGTCCTGCTATCTAATTCATCTGATTAGGATCTCAGGTGCTCTCTGCTAAGTCATAGCTGCCCTGATGAAATTATGTAGGTCACCCAAAAGTATTTCCTGTTTAATCACCTTTATGCCACTGGTTAATGAGGGAAAAGATTTCCTCTCATTAATTAGTGTATCTTGCCTGCTTGGCAGGGTCACCTGCTTGACCCTCAGGTTTGTTGTATACTTGGCACTGGACAGGATGTTATCCCAGAAGCTGCCCCAGCCTAGTGAACTACAGCTGGAGTCCCCATTTGGAGAACTTCGGTGGTCTTCTCTGGACAGAAATGAGCAAAGGCTGGTTTCTTTTAGCTCCAGTTAATCCCTTTCTGCAGAGCTTGTAAGAATTGTGTCCATGCTTGTCTTGAAATAAACTAACTTTGGGGTCCCCTGTGTCATTCATCCTGTAGCTTTTGTAACGGTATTAAGCTGTGTAGGGCGGGTAGAAAAGGCAAGAGAAACCAAGCGTCAGTGAACTAGATTCAGAGGAAATTTAGAATAGCCTAATCATTTAGGCACAATGGCCTCACTAGCTTCCTCCTTGCCTCTGCGCAGAGACTCTACAGGTTGTATCCTTTTTCATGCAGGCCTTTGAAGGCTAGAAATGAAAGGACTGCTTTACTACAGGGTCAGAGAAATGTATTGCTGGACAGTTCTTCATGATAAACTCCCAAGTTTGGTTCAAAATCCTTTTTCTTCACTTTTTCCTACCATAATAGGGAGTCACTAGATAGTGCCTCCAAGTCAAGAAGCAGGCATACAAATAAGTTGTTTAGAGACGTAGAGGTGCGTATTAGGAGAGACAAGTAAGAGTTGCCTAAGAAGTGACTTTTGAAGCAGTTTCTGTATTACTTTTAGAAAGAAAATTTGATAAGAAAGCTTCCTCTCTCTCTAAGTATAAAAGAGAATTGTTCTCTTGGATCCCTTGTTAGATGCTTGATCTTTATTTTGTGTGCATTTGTCTCATAGGGCAACACATTGGCCCTTTAAAGAACTAGACCCTCAGATTCTGACCTTGGAACACAATTTACATCTACTTCACTCTTACTCTCAGCTACTTTCAGCTCTTAGTTTTTAGTCTAGGTAGGGAACAGTGCTCAAGAGTGATCAGTAACGTCAGGGACTTCATTTCTGGGGATCTCTTAGTACAGACAATAATATAAAATAACATTTCTGTAGTGCTTTATGATTAACATTGTGCTGTGACTTAACTATTGTAGTGGGCACTCTGCTATTCCGACTACAGGAGAGGAAAACAGATGAGAAGATAAGCAACTTTTAGGTGTGCACTTGGCTCCTGTATGTGGTAGACTCAAACCTGAATTCAGGATTTCCGATTTAGATAAGGCCACGTTTTAAGTTTTTCCCTGCTACCTTTTGTGAAGTGTTTGGATGTGCAAAGGGATCTTATTTCTTATTAAGCAGACTGTCTGTAATTGGAGACAGGACTACACACGTCTACATGTGTATGTAATATTTTTATCCGTTGCCTGTCCACAGTGTGGCTGTCCCTAGAGAGGTGGGTGGATTGGATGAATAAATGCCCCCAATAAATTGAATAAAGAACTTTGGTAATGTCTAAAATTTAAAAAAAAACCAGGACATAGGAATGTGAGTGTGTGATTTACAAATATGGAAATAATTACTAGAAGAAACACTTCGAAGAGTTGAAGGAGTGGCTTTTGGGGAGCAGAACTCAGGATTAGGGGAAGCCAGGCAGGAGTCTACTGTTTTGGGCTAGTACCTTATAACTTTATACCTTATATTTTATATTATGTACATACATATTCTTTTTTAAAACTCTTTTGGCAAGGACAGAGTAAAGGTGTGTCTTCAGAATTTTAGAGATGACGTGATCAGAGATTGCTTATTCCTCCTTTCGTTTTGCAGGTGAGGAAATTGAGGTATAGGAGTTTAACCGTTTGTGAAGGTCACGTGGCTGGAGAAACAAACCCTTCCCTGCACAAGTTCACAGCCCTCCCCAGGCAGGTGGAGATTTTGCCCAGGCTTGTAATTCCTCAATGACCTTTCCAGGCAATTTTCACTTCTCCTATCTAGTTTTTACAATGTTTGCATAGATTATGGGACCGTGGATTCAAAAGTGGTTTCTCTACTTACTCATATTTCCATTATGAAAATGCTTGAAATATCTTTAGTCTGCAGACAAAATTTTTGGTAAATTCTGTAATAACTTTTAATTAGAATTGGAGACACCTAGGCAGTTTGTGTGCAACTTTTTAGGAATTTACAGCGTTGCTCAGTTGAATTTGATAAATACTGGAATTTGGGCTAAACTTTTATCCTGAGAAGCTGTGACTAACAGGAGATGCTAAGGGAGCTTTTCCAATACCTCTGTGTTATTGCTTCATTTTGAAGTTCTGAGAATAAGGACACAGCTGTCTTCCAAAAGAGAGGTACAGACAGATGACATTTTAGAGCTATTACATTGAAGTTTTAATGTAAGTTTTCCTTTTCTTTATACATAAGATTCTCTCCGACTTCCACTCCACTTATATTGCCAACTTAACTCTTTGTTTTTTTCAGATTATACAGTCTATATTATTTAACATTCAAACTTACAGAAATATGTAATTTTGAAAATAATAGCACACTGTAATCTTATATTCTGGAGAAACTGCTATAAATAAGTATATGCTTTTCTTCCAAAATTTCTCTCCATTTTAAAATATATTTACTGTTATTGTGATTATTAATAATCACAATATTATTTAGTGGGGCAACACTAAACAACTTTCAACTTGGCTTCTGTTTTTAATTTAATATATCCTGAAAATATTTCCATGACCATACACATGGAGCATTCTGGCTGTCTAGTATTACATCACAGGTCATTTAAACAATTTCCTATTGTTGGAAATTTGGGTTGTTTCCCATTTTTCAATACTAAGAACAGTGCTTTAAAGAATGTCCTTAAAAAAAAAAAAAAAAAAGAATGTCCTTAAAGTACACTTGTGTGAGTGTTTTCTGTGGGAAAATTTCTAATTTATACCTCCTCTAATAGTGTACCTTCAATGAAAACTATATTAAACCTTTGTTCTTGAATGTGTAAGACTAAAGATAGAAATTATTAATATATAACCAGACATCGACATAGGAGGTCATAGGAGCAAAAGGCTCTGAGCTCTCTCCTCATTTCCTCACATTTAAGGTTCTTTTCAGTTTAAAATTTTTCCCCAAGAGAAGATAGTAATTGATAACAGCTATAAAAATACTCTGCAGTTGTTGGCAAGCTGCTAATTAGCTTTTATGGAGCATAATTTTTTTAAAAAAACATTTTCTTAGCATTATTCTAGGGCATGCCATTAAGGAGTTCAGGGAATACACTAAGCTTTGCAGAATGCAGAATGAGTACCTTTTAGCTCCTCTTCTTGTATTTTAAAAATTTACTTCTGTTGAAATATTAGTAATCTGTAAATTTTAAGATCTTTAGGCTTTTGGATAGTGCCAGGAACTGATTTCACTCTTCTCTGTGTGAAAAGTGTGAAATAAGATGTTTTGGCTAAATTTCATGACTCTGGCTCATTGAAGGAGGAACATTTCAGGAATTCCTGTGGCAAGTTTTTATTGACCATCTTAGAGAGTTGATTAATATTTTCATTGAGTCTAAGCTTTGTTCATAACCATTCAATTAAAGGATTACATTTCAGTCTTCAAAATTAGTGTCTTCAGTTTTGTTTGTGTTAAAGGAACTTGTACTTGAAACTTATTCATTAGGTCGATTTTCTTTGTAATCTATCAGAATGAGTATAGAAAAATATAAATCTATACACGTTTATTCTTGCATAAGTATGTAGTGATATAAACTATCATTTGAAAATGTGATCTTCAGTATGTCATTTAGCATGAATACTTCATGCATCCTCAAAATGAGGTAACCTCTGTCCATATTTATTTTATTAGAAAGAATGTTTTTGATATTTTTGTATGATAAATTTTCTTAAACAATTTCTTAGGACAGGATAAACTTTGTAGTTTGCATGTACTCATTTTCATCTTTTTATGGGAAGACACAACTGCCTAATATATTATTGTTGATTATTGACTATTCTCTAATATGAAGCCACTTTTTTATAAGTTGAATATTTTAAATCTCCCAACATGACATTGTATATGTTACAAAACATTTACATTTTTGCTTGTTTTAAACAAGATGTAGTAGTTTGGACACATGAAAGATCTGACAATGGGACCTTCATTGACCTTGATTTGCCTCAGGAAACACCAGACTACCTGCTGCTTACCTGAGTTGTATTAAAAACTTAATAATCAGCTGAAGTTTGACCTTTTCTAAATTCCCTCCTTGCTCTTCTCCACTGTGTCACAGTTCAGGACCTTGCAGGTGAAAACTAGACCCAGGAGTTGCTATTGGTGAATCAGCTTATAACTTGTGTTAAAGTGTTTGTACACTGGTTTTGTTGCTGCTTTCCTTTGTTTTTCTCTTTAAGTAATCCTACCTCTTGGTCATATTTTAGGGTTGGTTTGTCACTGAGGAGTGGTCTCTCCTTCACAGCGAGTCACACAACTCGTGGGTTTGATGGTGCTTCCTGCCTCAGGTCGGTCTGACTCAACCTACTGTCCTCTGAGCTCCTGCCCATGTGGGCAAGCCAGGATCAAACTCTCATCGTGCCTTCCCTGTGCGGATAATTTCTGAATCTGCCTTCTCATTGCTGACTTTTGTAATCCTAGGCTTATTCTTGCAGTCCCTCTGGGTAGCGCTACATTTGGATCCTGACATCAAATCAAATAGAATGGCAAGAGTAACTCTGCATCTTAATTCTCTAGCAGAGAACCTTTATATTGAATAGAATTCCCATGTATGTTTGTTGATGACCTGCCTCTTATTACCACATGGGCAATTATAATTTTTAAAATCTTATTTCTGGCCCCAGTTTTTTCCTCTCTAACCCATTCCATGCCATAGGCAGTTTGATTTTATAAAGCACAGCTCTGGCCATGTTGCTGGTCACGGTCCTGTTGCCCACTGGGTAATGACTCACCTCAAGGTGTCACGGTTTATTTTACGTGCCAACTTGACTGAGCCTGGGCCTTAGGGTGCCCAGATGTTTCGTCAGCATTATTCTGGGTGTGTCTGTGAGGATGTTTCTGAATGACATTAACATTTGGATCTGTTGACTTAATAAAGCAGATTGCCTTTCCCGTTGTGGGTGGCCTTTATCCAATCTGTTCAAGACCTGAATTGAACAAAAAGGCTGAGGAAGGGAGAATTCACTCTCTTTGCCGGACTGTGTTTGAGCTAGGACATAGGTCTTCTCTGCCTTCTTTGGACTCAAACTTGGATTTGAGCTTGAGCTACACTATAGGCTCTCTTGCTTCTCTCCTTGCTAACTGCACATGTTGGGACTTCTCAGCCTTCATAATTGCATGAGCCGATTCCTTATAATAAATAAGTCTCTCTGTCCCTGTCTCTTCTTTGTGTGTCTGTCTCCCATTCCTTCTGTTTCTCTGGAGAACCCTGACTAATCTGAGAGGCATCTCTGATATGCTGCCCCGTGCAGATCTCTGCCCTGGCTGCCTGTGGATCTGTTCCTCATTCCTGAGCCACACCCTTCCTGTTCCTTTTTCTCCATTTCTCCTGGGACTAATCCTTCTTTCCAGTTATTTCAGTAATCGGCATGCTTCAAAGCCTAGTGCAGAGGCTGTGTCCTCCCCTAAGCCTTTCTTGGCAGTCTTTTCCTGTGGTAATTTCCTGGTATTTGAATCTCCGTACTGAAATTTTAGGAACCTAGTCATTTTCTGACTTCTAGTGTTATCTTTTTGACATTTGTCCTTGTTTCCAACTACATTATAAACTCCGTTGGAGCCAGATCAAGCTCTGTACTACCAAATCCTCTACTGCTCATCATGTTGCCTTACACTTAGTAGGTAGCCAGTGAATATTTACTGGTATGCGTACATTTTAAAGCATTAAGATCTACCTAGGAAAAAATGTCTAATTCATTTCCCACAGGGCCTAGCACTCTTTATCAATGCAGTACTCTAGAGAGACTGCTGGTTGTTTGGGGTTGTTACTAGAAATGAAACCTATATATCATCTGTGACCTAGAGCTAACTTTTCCTAACAGAAAAAATTGAGTCATATTTTAAGTCCCGTTGAATTAGCCCTTTCCTGAGGTACTGGTTTGCAACTATTTTTGCTGTTATCAGCTTTGCTCTTATCTCTTATAATTCCTTCTCTTGGCCTCTGGCTAAGTCTTTTCATATTTTCCTCTGTAAATATGTTACGTAGCACATTTGCATCAATAATTTTGAACAAGGGTAAAGGGGAAAAGATATGGAAAATGAGCTACATATAGGCAATTTGAATTTGCCAAATTTTATGCAAATTCTATTTAAGCACAGTATGATTTTCCTTATTTTTCCTGTAATTGATGTAGTTTTTGAGGAACATCATTGGCCATCGGAACTCATTCTGCTCTTTGGCTTATCTTTTAAACTCAAAGTATTGCAAACCCTCTGCCTCGCACTTTCTATCTTCCTTACCCTGAGCTCCTGCGCTTATCTTCTAACGCACTACACTTGACTTCTTATTAGGTGCATTGTATATTGACTGTCTTCCTGAATAAGAATATAAAGCTCCATAAAGGGCTGGGATCTTTGGCTAAATTACTATTGGCTGTCTTTGACTATGTATCTCAACATATAGACCAGTGCCTGACCTTCAGTAAGTATTTGTTGAACTAACTGGGAGGTTGCTAACTTGAAGCCCTTTGTCCCCCACGTCCCCTTGGGTGTTTGGTCTTTCTTTTTTTTCTGTTGTACCCTCTGAAAGGCCTCTGTTTCTTTTTCTCTCTTTCTTTCTTTCTTTCTTTTTTTTTTTTTTTTTGCTGAGGACTGTTTCTATCCAGAGCTAGTTAGTTCTTTCACCCTACAACCACCTGTTCCCCAGGTCTGTGCCTTTGTAATAGCCATGTCAGTAACAGAAGAAATTTACGGTCCCTTGGCTGTTCATAGTTTACAAAGCACTTTCACATATAAGATCTCATTTGAGGTATTCTCGAGTCTGTGAGAGCAATGTATTCTTCAGGGCCTGCTGTTCACCAAAGTCTTCCAGTTGGCAAAATCTTGTCTCACCAGGGATGAGCCCATTCTTCATTATGTGCCAAGCATACATTCCCTTTGGCTTTGCTGTTGCTAAATTATATATAAGGACTCTGCCCCTTTGATGTCTGCTGGCCTTCTAGGATCACCCATTTTAATCCCCAGGAGAGTGCCTATGTAGTGTAAGGGCCTCAGGTAGAGTGAGAAAAATGAGAAAGGAAAAAAAAAAAAAAAAAAAAAAAAAAGGAACAAGCAACCAATAAGTGCATTAATGGGACACCTCAACAGAAGGTTCCTAGCTAGGTGCTGAGCAACTATTGTTGCCTCGAAGTTAATTTGCCAGCTGGAAGTCTGTGTGGAACTGTGCAGCAGGAAGTGGAAGCACACGTATGGAAATGGGAAGTTTGGCTGAAGGATGTAATCCATGTAGAAATGAGAACTGTTACTTTCAGGTCCTCCACCAGTAAGTTGCCGTTACTGTCCTCCTGGCCTCTCCCTTTGCGAAGCTATGAAGACAGAGCCATTTTCTTCCTAAAGGCCTTCTGTTCTTGCCTGTAAGCCATGGGAGTGCTCAATAACTATTAGTGTCTAATAATGACACAGGAATATTCCTCTGAGCAGTCGGAGAGCTGTAGGCATGTCACACATTGACAGGTACTCACAAATCTCTTTCTGCTGTTTTGAAATATTACTGCCAGGGGAGTTGTATACGACTTGTTTTGACAGAGTGGTCTTAAATATTCATTCCTTTTACCCATTACTTTAAGGGAAATGCTAGCATTTAGTCTTTAGGCTTCCAGTAGTTATTTTGGAGGAATTGTATTATAATTTTCTTCAAGATTCTGATTTTCACATGGCTCATTTATTTATGCATTAACATATTAAATTATTATTTTTAATGATGGAGGAACATGCACTTTGAAGTTAGTTCAAAGTCACAGGTTACTTGGAGGTCTTGGGTCAATTGTTCTCTCTGGTAAGTTAATACGCAAGTATTTATATTGTGGGAGGCAGCATGAGCATAGTGGAAAGAGGACAAAATTTGGATGAACGCTGGTTCAAATCCCTGCTCTACCATTTAGTAAATGTATGACTTTGGACAAGTAAGTTTGCTTTGGTGACCCTTCACTTCCTCATCTTGAAGTGGAGAATAATAATGCTCCTCCCAGGGATTTTCTGTGAGGGTTAAATAAAATAACAGATGTGAAGCGCTTAACATGGAAGTAGTCATCAGTCCATGGCCATTGCTATTTATGTACTGAGGCTCTGTTAGCACTTTTGAGGGACTGTTGGGAGGCTTTCAAAAGGTGTCTGCAAGGCCACAAAAGATGGCAACAAACATGTATTTGACACAAAAAACCAGGACAGTATGAGATGAAGTGTTATTTGTACAGAAAGTAAGTACAAAAAACCAGAGAGGTAGAGGTCATTGTGGTCATAGCCTTCAAGAATCATGGTAGAGATTGTGTCATAAATTGTGCATTTTCATTGTAAATTATAGAAATTAAACTGTGTAGAGGGTTATTTACTGGTTTATATGTCCAGGAAGTGAGGTGAGTCTCAGGGAAGCCCAAACTGGAAACTTCTGTATCACTGAGACTCTGTCTCTAAGTTCTGCTTGCCTGTCAGCTTCCTCTGCTTGGCCGGGGTGTGGCTGCCAACAACCAGGGAACCCCTGAGAGATCCTGATCTTCTTCCCCCTGGTCTAAATCTCAAAATCCCAGGAATGGCTGTTTGGCCTCGTTTTGGTGACATCCTTATACTAGTGGCCAGGGGTACACATTATCTGGTAGTTGGCAACCCTATGTAGAAATACATAGAGTGGGAGGAGGAACAGTTTATAAGAAAGGAGGGTGCTGGACAGCAGGAGCAGGAGGTGTGCTTACTCCTGAGGGGGAGGACGAGGACGAGGACGACTCTTTGAGGGGAAAGAGGGAGGCGTGTAGAACACTCAACCAAAGACACAGTTGAGAATGAGAAGTTGGTTTGTATTAGTCAAATAGGACAAGGTAGACTCTCAGAGTGAATGAGAGGTTTGGAGAGGTTGGTTGAGGGGTTTAGCCTGATACGATAGGGCATAAATCTGAATAACTGATATCAAATGGACATAGTTATATTGGATCCTGACTTTCTTTTATTCTTTAAAAATAAGTTCCCTATTGTAGGCTGACTGTTTGAACTGGTAACTTGAGGACTAAGTTGAGTGCAGTTGAGAAGTTATACTCACTGAATATACACAAGGTGGTCTTTGTATTCAAAGACAGATGTCCATTCTGGCACTCCCTTAAAAATTAGATATTATCAAGCATTTATCTTACAGGTTTTTTTCCAGGAAAGGCATTTCAGAGAAACCAAATAGGTGGTTTGGACAAAATCTTGTTTTTAGAATAATTCCAGCTAATATATGCAGAAGGAATGATACAAATAAAATATCACCATTTTGTTACCCTTAATGAAATAACAGGTCTAGGTAATAATCATCAATGACTGCTAAAACTATTAGGTCAAAGGCTGATGGGGAACTTCATAACTGATAGATTAGGCCAATAACCCCTGAACCCACTGATCAATCTTAATGTTAAAAGAGAAAGAAGTAGATACTACATGCATCTTAATTTGATGCAATAGGAAATACACAGAACTATCTGTGAAGCTTCTAGTCAAAATCTGAATGTGCTTCTGGTCAAGCTTTAGATCTAACTGCTAGTTTATAGGAAGCATGGGAGAAAGAGGACCATGTTAAACAATGGAGACATAATTAGCCAAATCCAGCTGTACAAATTTCTATAGGGCATATTACTCAGTTTATTTAATACATAAATGGTAAGAAAAACAAGGAAGAGAAACTATTACGAAGAGACTTAAGATACATATCAACTGTGTTTGGATCTTGATTTGGATAAATCAACTGTAAAATTATAAATTATCAGACCATTTGGGAAACATTTATTTATTTATTTATTTATATTGTTCCATTTGGGAAATATTTAAACTCTGATTGGAGATGATATAAATTAAAGGACTTTTGAGAAGGAATGACAGCCCTGGCCAGTGGCTCAGTTGGTTGGAGCATCATGCCACCCACCAAAGGGTTGTGGGTTTGATTCCCAGTCAGGGCACACACCTAGGCCGCAGGCTTGATCTCTGGTCAGGCACGCACGGGATGCAACCGATTGATGTTTCTCACATCGATGTCTCTCTCTCTCCCTCTTCCCCTCTCCCCTTTCCTCTTTCTCTAAAATATAAGAAAAGGAATGATAGTGGTATTATTATTTTTAAAAGACTCCTTATATCTTGAAGATATACACTGAGTTTTTTCCAGACTATATGATATTGTATTAGTTTCCTATGGCTTCCTTAACAAATTGCCACAGGTTGGGTGGATTAAACAACAGAAATTTGTTCTCTTATGGTTCTGGAGGTCAGAGATCAAAAATCAGGGTGCAGGCAGGCCCTGCTTCCTCTGAGATTGTAGGGCAGAGTTTTTGTCTCTACCAGTTCTGGTAGCTGTCTTCAGTTGAGGCTGCATCTCGGCCCAGTCTCACATGGCCCTCTCTACGTGTAGCTGTGACAAATCTCCCTCTGCCTCTTTCTTCCAAAGACACACGTGATTGCATTTAGGTCTACTTGGATAATCCAAAGTAAATTCCTTCTTAAGATCCTAAATCGTGGTCACATCTTTTGCCATATAAGTTGATATTCACAGCTTCTGGGGATTAGAAAAGTGATATATCTTTGGGGGCATTTTTTTCTTATCTCAGATATGATATCTAAGATTTGCTTTTTAAACAATCCAGCAGAAGCAAGGAATTGAGAGATTCTGACTTGCCGAATTTGATTGCGAATTTTCTAACCAACTCGTGGCAGTCCATTGTACTATTCTCTCACACCAAGATTCCTTAGCATCAGTTTTTCTCAGCACCTGGAAAATACCTTATAACCCCTGATAATATCAATACAACCCTCATTTTTTTCCTGTTAATAAATTAGGTATGAGTTTCTAATCCTTCAAATTTTTACTACTTTTTAATTTTTTTTGAATCAAAAAACTGTTTATTGACTTTAGAGGGAGGAAAGGAGAGAGAGAGGGGAACATCGATGTGAGAGAGAAACATCCATCAGTTGCCTCCCATACGCTCTTACCAGGGACCAGAACCACAACCGAGGCAGGTGCCCTGACCAGGAATCAAACCCACAACCTTTTGGTTTACGGTATGACGCTCTAACCATCTGAGCCACACCAGCCAGGGCTTCACTACCTTTTTAGCTATTTCTTTGTGCTTTTCAAGAAAAGTAAGGGTGAACGAAAATCTCTCCATTTGAAATTCAGAAATTGTACGATGTCAGATGACCTGAGGCTTAGATACGGTAAGCCTTTTTCTCTTCCTTACTGAAATATTGGTGAGTGCATGAGGTAGCACGGTTACTTCAGAGACTCATGGGCAAAGTGACTTATCATGCTATCTTTGTCAAACAGATGAAATCATGAAAGGCTCAACATTTTTATTACAGGGCCCATCTTTCAACTGGGTTTTCACGTGATCCCGCACTGTCCAAGCGAGCTGCAACTGGGCGCGCAGAGTACATTCCTTGGCACGGCTCAGTGTAATTACCGATTTCCTGCAAGTTACCCTTTTAGGTAGTATTACAGTGTAATAAGGCTTGAGATTTTAATTCCTAAATCCAATGTATTTTATTCTGTTTTTTCCTTAATAACCAAAAAATAATGAGATTTTCATGGCTTCTCTTTCTCACTCCTGTGCTGGAAAGATTTCAAGGTATACAGTTAAAAATAATCACAGAGGCAAAGCACAGCATTTCTCAAAGAGCTATTGTGATATATCAGAGGTATGATATTTCTCAAAATGCCACTATATGCCCAGTTCAGGGTTAAGTATATGTGTTATAAATGATAATGACTGCCACCATACTGCTGTACACTCTTCAAGTTACTTCACATATACTTACTATTGTAATGATTTTTTTTAAAGGAAAGAACCCTGGTTGGTGTGGCTCAGTGGTTTGAGCACTGGTCTGCGAACCAAAGGGTTGCTGGTTCGATTCCCAGTCAGGGCACATACCTGGGTTGCAGCTCAGGTCCCCAACAAGGGGCACATGAGAGGCAACCACACATAGATGTTTCTCTCCCTCTTTTTTTCCCTCCTTTCCCCTCTCTAAAATAAATAAGTAAAATCTTAAAAGAAAAAAGGAAGGAACACAGAAACTCATATGTAGAAGCTCTGATTAATTGTCCAGATTCTGAGAGGAACTGATTACTAATGCCTGAGTTCTGACTTAAATTGCCAAAAGCAGGATGTTTAAAAGTGTATTTTAGCCTTTAGAAGTCAGTTTTTTGACTTAGAGTGGCTTTATATGTTTTGCTTAGTGTTAGTGTTTTTTTGTATTGAATGTGTTTCTTTCCAAGTTAAAATCTGCATTTTGTAGGAAGGGCATAAATTCTAGTTGCAAAATCTCAAAATTAGACCATCTTCTTTTAGCTCATGGAATTAGAATGTAGCTGGTACATTGGTTGTTGATATAGCAGACTACTAAAACCTAGGTCCCTCTTACATGTTTGCTCTGAACTGTGGTACAAACTGGTCTGTCTGTGCCAGACACAAAAGCATGTGACCAATTTGGTACAAAATTAGACTTTTTGTGGTACATGTGTTGATATAGTATATAAGGCTGACTACATTGAACTTCTATTACTATGAAGTTGTAGTCCAGGCTATGGGAAAGCTGTATTTTTTTTTTGAATGGAGTGGACTAGAGATGGCATATTATAGTAATGTAGGTATAAAAATGACTTCTCCATGTGGGCAAAGTCATTGGTGAAAGAAGAGATTTAAATCTTTGCAAGCCTCTTGGCCATTCCAGTTGCTTACTAAATGGTTTATTATGAAACTTGATGGTGATTATTAAACTTCTCAGGCATTTCATCCCTTTAAAGTTATAAAATCACCCAATTTATGTATGCTGTAATAAAGGAGAAATGATGTATGGAAATAATCAAGATAGTGGTTTACATTTCAGCTGATATAGTATCATGGTAATCTGTTCTGCATTTTTTATTGTTTGCTTTTGTACAAGGAAGACATTTTTACTCAGTAATATTCTTTAAGATATAGGCTCTTTTATTACCAAGGTGTAGCACAATTTTGCAGGAACACACATTTTTACATAAAATGAAGTACTTCCTAAGTTTTGTTTTTATCTTTACTGCTTTTTCTTTATTTAAAAGAAGATAAAATATAATGCAGAAAGCTCATTGCAAAAGACACCCAATATTTGCATGATGCTCTTTGGTTTGCAAATAATTAACAAATAAGGAACTCCAAGGCTAAAGGAAAGCATTATCTTTGACTAAGTAACGAATATAGAATACCATTCAACCCTTTACTGATTTTACACCCTTGGTATCTGTCAAATCCACTCATCTACCTGTGTTAACTCCACTCTCTCTTCTAAATTATTATATTTAGTAGCTTCTTCACTGGTCTTCCTGCTTCGACCCTATCCACTCCCTAATTGGTTCTTCTCTCTAGCCTTAGTAATTTTTAAAGAATCCAGATTTCATGGTGTCATTTTCTTTCTTTCTTTTTTTTTAAGATTTTATTTATTTTTTTAGAGAGAGGGGAAGGGAGGGAGAAAGAGAGGGAGAGAAACATCAATGTGTGGTTGCCTCCTGCGCATCCCCCACTGGGGACCTGGCCCACAACCCAGGCATGTACCCCTACCGGGAATTGAACCATTGGCCCCTGGTTCTCAGGCCCACACTGAATTCACTGACCTACACCAGCCAGGGCTCATGGTATCATTTTCCTTCCCCACCTTCTCATCATTCTTAGGGTCCAATAAAGATCCTTAATGTGTGCCAGGCTCTGTGGAATCCAGTCGGACCACCTGGCCAACCTCATCTCGTACCATTCTCTCACTTGCTCTCAATTCTTTAGCACCACTGTCTTTCTTTCATTTTTTAATGTGCCCACATGCTTTAAAAAAACCCACAGAGCCTTTGCACACACTGTTCACTACTCAGACCACCATTTCCTCTGACCTCTATCACATCCATACCTCTCAGTCCCTTTTGCTTAATTGGTTAACTCCTATTTATCTCTGGCTCAAACCTCATTTCCTCAGGGACGCCTCTTTACACTTGGTTGGGTCTCACTATTATAGGCTTTTTACATCATCATGTCCCCCCCACCCCCCATTGGACTTACTGTTCTTATTTATGTGCTTATGTAAATCATCTTAATGAGGGCAGGTAATAGACCTGCCTTCACCATGTTTGTTCACCTTTAGATCCCTGAGACAGTACAGTACCTACCACACATTAGGTGCGCATAAATATTTGTTGAATGAGTGAATAACATGAAAAAACGAATCAGATATCACCGTTACCTAATTGATTAATGTACATATAGTGCCAATACCAAAGACATTCATTGTAAAAGTGAAATGGGCCCCACGAAGAGTTCATATAGGGAAGGTGCCTGCTCCCTCCACAGTGCTGCTGTTAGAAAGGAGTTTTGGAATGATTTTAAAGAATTGTCTTTAGAAGTAGTTTATAAGCCACATTACAAAAATCACCTAAGCTTTCGTTAAAAATAATATCCAGCTTGACTATTGTTTTTATTTTCTAAATGTACTTCCAGCTTACAGATACCAAGTCCCACTTTCAAAGGAACCAAATTTGCCACAGTTGAAAATTTCAAAAGAATGTCACATTCATGAAGGCAACTGTAAAAGAGTTGTTCCTAGAATATTTTGAGCATTGGCAGGCATTTCGTAATAAGCGCGTAGTCTTTGAAGAGACTCATGCCTATGGATGTGCGGGCTCTGCTCTTTCTGTTAAAATCTTCCATGAAGCCACTCTTCATGTTATAAAGGTGGCCCCCTTTCTGCTTCTGGCCATGAGGCAGAGGGATGTATTTTTCTTAAGTTACTTACTTCTTCCTTGTGCTTTTTATCCTCCCCAGGCAAAATGGGTCTTGGGATTTTTCTTTTCTTTCCCTACCACCCTCCGTCCCTCCGTTTCCCTTCCTTCCTTTTCTTTCTCCCCCGTTTTTTTTTTTTTTTTTTTTTACCAGACAGAAATATAATAGGGAATTGACTTAACCATTATAAAGTGCTTTAATTTTTTTAGATGTTGAATGCTGTGTTTTGCAAAAATCCCTGTTAGTGCGAAACATCACAGAACTGGGACCACATTCTTCCATTGAAAAGTATCAGAGATTCTTGCCAGTTCTGCTATTCAAGCTTATTTATTCAATACTTTTGTTGATTTAGCCACTAACACTGAACCTCTTGTGGGCTAGGTATTGCCCTTTGACCTCCTGATTTTGGAAGAAACTTGCTGTGTGTACTGCCTTTCTCTAATAGCTCAAATCAGCATTGATTTTAGGTAGAAGTAACTGATTTTAAAATAACACATACTTGTCTGGGCCTCTTGATCTATGGGAACACTTTAGGATTTCCTGAACTGATAACTGCAGCTGTTGAAGATTATCTTCAAGCAGGACATATGCTACATCTCCGTTCAGGTCACCATTCGCACTGTTCTTTTTGCTTGTTCACCTTTGGGAAAAATGCACTCAACTCAGCATGATGTGGATGCTTTCCGAATAGCTCTGTAAGCTAACGTTTTAGTGGCAAGTCTTAGCCACGTGGCCAGTAACAAAAGTTTTATTGACCCTTTATTCTCAAGTGTTCTTGTTTGCACCTGTCCAGCAGAGATTTGACTTTTATTTGTTTGTTATTTGGTGTAGTACCTGCCAGTGAAGGCTCACATTTTCATACTGCTTCAGTGCTGACAGTATATACTTAAGCAAATACAATTTTTGTGCCTCCTCAGGCAAATACATTTTCTGTGTCTAGCAATAACATCAAGATTTGTGAGAGAACAATCTTTTGAATATGACTTTGGTTAATTCATATATGCTTTTTGTCAAATAAGGGCCTTAGAGAAAGACATTGCAATGTTTGTGCAGAAGAGTAGCTATGTTCTCTGCCCATCCGTGGGAATCTCAGATCCGTGAACCTGAGTCTTAACTTTGTACCCGTATCAGTGACGTTCATCTGTGCGAGCCCTGGCCAACCGTGCCTACCTCCAAACAGAATTATTGTCCCCAGAGGGATTTAAATAATGTCAAATGCATTTTGACTGAGATGCACTTACTTTAGCACTAAGCCCTTTATTATTATTTTTTATAAATCATCCAGTCTTAAGCTGGAGTCATGTTATTATGTAATGTATTTAGTGGGTACAGTTCTCCTGCTCACCACTCATCTGATTGTTGCGCTCTCTCCTGCGAGGGGTGTTGAGGGAAGAATTACTCTTCTGTGTGAGGTAGTGCTGTCTTGGGACATTTTTTTGCTGTGGCTCCAGGAAGTCTTAGGAATGCTCGCAGTAATGTGCGCGGGTCACCTGTGCCCACCGGATGAGCACGGAAATGCTGTACGGTAATGAAAAGTTAACGGAGAATTAATACCTTGTAAACATAATCCCTTGCTATTTTAAATAATGACCTACTAAGTTCAAGCAACACATATTAAAATATTCGAACTGCAGTTGAACAGTTTACAACTGGTAAAGAAGAGGTAATAAAGGATTTAGGACAGATTATTCATTTAGCTGTGAAGGAAATAGGCTGCTTTGCATGACAGGTTTCCTAATCCTCTTTCAAAGAGGAAGCTGAAGCGAAGAGAGGTTAAATCTGTGCTCGCAGGCCTGTGGGTAATCAGTGCCAGAGCTGGGAGCTGGGGTCCAGACCCAGACCCTTGTGACAGACAGTGTGGCTGGTGATCCTGACCCCTCTGCAGTGCTGGCTTTCCCCTGGGGCGAAGGCGGTCTCTGCCATGACAAATAATGCAGACTCCTCTTATCGACACGAGGAGGCAAATTCAGATCTAACAGATAAATTAATGAATAACTTGAGGTTTTATCGAAGCAGCAATTCATTTAATAGGAATTTATCAAGGGCCTAGCACGTATGAAGCACTATGCTCTGTGCTAGAGAGGATACCAAGATCACCAACTGTCAGAGCTTGTAAATATATGCGTATATAAATAACTTTCATACAAGGCAGAATTCATTCACTCAGCAGACAATTATCTGATACCTGTGGTGTGCCAGGACTGGGCTGGACACTGCAAATCATTTTTATGTACTTGTCAATTCATCCTAAACTTTGATCGCCTCCTATGTGCCAGGCAGTGTTCTAGATCCTGGGGATATAGTTGAGAAGAGAGCAGGCAAGGTCTGGATTCTCACTGAGTGTTCACTTTAGTAGGAAGGAGGCGGACAATAAGTCAGCAAGTAAAGACCTGCTCTGCAGAGAACTAAAATGGGAGGGTGTGCAGAGAGGAACTGGGTGGCTTCACCGGATTGCCAAGATAAGTACAACATGATCTTTGCCCTGGAGTAGACAGACCTGTAGCAGTTAACTGCAGTATGATTCACTGTGAGCAGGGATTGACCTAGGAACAAAATGCCTGGGTGAGGCCTACTGTGAAGGGCCTTGCATATATCCTCATGTGAGACTGCAGGATGACTGTAAGCAGTGTGCTGACTGGGCCAGGGGCGTGCTTAGGATGGTAATTGTGGCACGTTCTGAAATACGGGCTGGACAGGGGAGAGACCAATGCTAGGATGTGGTCATCCCTCTTTGGAATTATAGCCCCAGGAGAGAGGAGGAAGTGTCACTTCTCAATGAGAGAACTGGGAAGGCTTCCTGAGTGAGGTGACATTTAAACATGGTCTTGAAACCTGCAGAGATGAAGGGGAGGGCATCTTGTGGTTATAAGGCCATGAACAAAAGAGGAAAGATGCAGCCTGTTTTGGGAGTGGCTAGGGTTATACACTGGCTGGAGCATATGCTATTTGAGAGAGAAAGACATGGGGGGTAGGTGTGATGAACTGGGGTGCTTCAGGTAAGCAAAGGGAAGCTGCAGAAGGTGTTTTAGTAGACTGACATAATCACAGTCTTAGGAATATTGTTCTTGCAGCAGTATAAAAGAACCTCGAATGGGGAGACAGAGGTGACAAGGAGATAATTCAGGAGCTGTTGTGATGCCCCTGACTAATTAGGGAGCTGATCCAGGAAGATGGCCCCGGGCTGGATTAGAGATCATGGGACCGGTGTGCAGGTAGTTGGTTGTGTAAGGCAAACTAGTGATCAGATGTGGGAAGTTGGGGAGCGGAAGGAGAAAAATCAATTCCAAGTATGTAAGCCTAGGTGACAGAAGATTTCTATGACCCACTGGGAGTGGCAGAAGGAACAATGTGTTTGAGAGGACAGATTACTTAGATTACTTTGGGATTTGTGGAGGTAATATGGTGGGGACCTTGAGGTAAAAACGTCAGATAAGTAAAGGAAAACAAGAGTTTAGCTCTGGGTTTGAATATGTAGACTGGGGTGGTAATTAAGCTGCTCCAGTTGCAGGATAGATGACTTTGACAAGGGACTGACTTGTTCAAAGAAAGGAGGCAAGGACGGAAACTTAGAAACATTGTAATTTCAGCCCTTTATTGTTATTTGTGTCCTTGTTCTTTACCACTAATACTCTCTTAATGAAACCACACTGTTGGACTTTCACCCCTTCACTCCCAGCTCAGTTTGTGATGTTGTTTGAAAAATTACGCACCTGGGCCACATTATTTTAACTCCATGTAGAGTTCAGTTTTAATCAGGGACAACGTAAACAGCTTTGTGACCTCATTTGCTATTGGGATGTTACTGGGAAATTCTCCTTTTACATCTTTCAGTGTCTCCTAGAGGAGCTGTTTTATAGGAAATGATAGTAAACAGCTTTGCTTCCCCGGAGGAGTGTAAATGTTTGCTCCTCATGGAAAATAATTTAACCAGTGACGTTTACTTTTTTCACCTTGGCTGCTAGGAAGCACAGAATCAAATTCTCTACTCAACTGTAGTGACTGTGTAGGACTCTGATAGGTGTCCGTATGCAAGTTCCGTTCCAATACCTCTTCTCCCAGCCACGGCCTTCATTTTCTTCTCCAAGTTATGCTCTCCTTGGTCATGACTTTTAATTTTCTCATTTAATACACACATTTCTCGCAAGCCACCCTCAAACTCTTTGTAGAATGAGATGAGGGCTAAATAAGGAATGCCACTACGCTGTTTATTATTTGAATGAGATATACTTAGAATGTTATGGGTCACTATATGGATACAAGAACATCAGTACATACGTACAAGGACATGTTTTAAATGTGTATGTTCCTTGTTGTCTATGAACTTTGTCATCACCAATAATTTTTAGGCAAATGGTACATATAATCAAAGACTATAAACCTAATTAAATGAAAAATGATGCAACAGTGATAGCCAAGTTCATGAGTAAAAATCCACATTCCACTCAGTCTACTCTGCCTCTTTACCAGTTATTCTTTCCCAGGTATGTGAGTCTTTGCAATAAGAATTGGAGTTTTTTGGTTGGTCATTCGTTAATTTTAATAGTTGGTTCATTTGGAAACTTGGAGTGGGTATTACTAATGGCCTGGGGCTGATTGAGCAATGTGATCTAGTGCTTTTATTTCTTATCAATGTATGCAAGCCCTTCCTGAGAAGACTGTGTGGGGTTTGGGGTTGTTCACTGTTGAGCAATGAACAGGTCACCAGTTAGGTGAAAAGAATTGGCCTCTTACCACCGATCATTCCTGGATTCTGTTGTCTGAAGAAAGATCATTTCTCTTTCATCCTATAGAGGGAAGCTTTTGCTTTCAGTGACCAGGTGAGAGACCAGACTCCTTTATAACAAAACTCTCCTAAATTATAAAATAGCCACATAATTAAAGGGATGTCTGTGATTATTGAATTTGACCTCGGCAGCCTCCAGTAGAAAATATCCCCCAGTTTTAAACTTGACAAGGTGTCGCCCTTCCCTGAAACCACTCTGTCCGTTCTTATAAAGCAGGAATACTGCAAAACTGTGCCAATGTCAGTTGAAGTGGTACAAAAAACTTTGTAGAATCAAATGAATATCAAATGAGATAGTTTTAGGAACTTTGTTTTAAAAACAGTAGTTTTTTGGTGTAAGTCATTTTTGTTTGTTTCAGACTGATTACCTGCTTTCTATTTACATGAAGTGTATTGATATCAAAATGTTTTTGCGACTCAGTTTGTATCAGGATAAATACATTTAGTTAATTAAGTGGCATTTCCTTATTCAGACCCATCTCATTCCCCCAAAAGAAGTGCAGTCGTACTAGATGTGGCAGTAAAGCTTCAGTTTCTTCTCTGTGAGTGCCACAGGCGTGGAGTTTGCCGTCACGGTGGAGCTGAGGCCCACGCTTCTGCCCTGTGTCCATGTTAAATCTCTTGGTTTTCATTAGAGCTTCTCAGCCTTACTCTAACTTACCATTGTTTATAGTAAAAAAATATCCTCAGGGTTTTTATTATGTTTAACAGAATCTTCTATTAGGAACCATAGCTTGAATTGCTTTCTGATCTCAGCACAAAAATAGTTGTTCTTTCTCTGAGCAACTGGGTTATTTTTACCCCATGAACACTGACTCCTATAACAGATCATGTTCCCCTCTACACGTTAGCTGCAGCAAAGCTTAGAGTCCCTGCCCCTCCTTTCCCTCCCTCTTCCCCCTCAACTGTCGATGGCACCTCTCTTCTGGCTCTCACTCTACCTGTGGTTCCAGTGGTTGGCACTTATCTTATTCTACTAGTTTTAAAAGCTGTTTGAAGATAAGGATTCTACTACCTTTAAAAAGTATTCTTACAGTGCTATTGCACTGACTTGTACACATCTAACAATCAACTAATAGATGAATTGAGTCTTACTAGGCCATTCAAAAATAGCTTCATGTTGGGCTCTACCTAGTGATACGGGTAAGGAGAAAGAAATGTGTAGTATGCCAGTGAAGCTTGTGAAATATGCTGCGGATCAGAGGGGTTGAATGCTGGAAAACACAGCACAATGAATTGTGACGCCCCTGTGAATGAGGAGAGAATGTTGAATATAGGAGCCAATGTGTGCTATTTCTGTCCTTGTGTCACATCTAATGCACTGCTGCGTCACAGTTGGTGGCCTGGCATCTCCTAACTTTGCTCCAGTAAGAAAGGTCCATTCTCTCTCCTAAATGAAAGATAAGGAGTTTGTTAGGAGAGAAACAATTTGATCTGTGAAGGTTTAGAAGAAGGTCTCTGCATACAAATAGTATAGAAACAATTAATTTGTAATGCAGGTTACATCACCTCTAAAATGGTTGTGAGCTGCAGCCAATGATCCATGTATTCAGCTATTACTCTGATGATTAAATTCCAGTGCAACCAAAGAGTGTGGACAGACCCATGCAGTGAATTATTACAGCATGTGACGCGCAGTCAAAATGCCTTAATAGGAAAGTCTATTGAAATGCAGATGACTGAAGGCTAAAGATCATCAAGTACATAACACTTTATTTCATAATTAAATTTAAAAAATCTGTATTTGGTATATTGAGAAAGGAAAGCTTTGTTCTTTAAAAATTAAAGAAAATTTTTGTGTTTTTATCAGTTATTACATGTTACTGGTAACCACCATGGTTCTAATAGTAAAACTTTAAATATCAGATGCTTAGAAAAAAACCTAACTAGAGAAAACTTTTTTCCTTGTGTTTCTCTCTCCCTTTCCTTCCTCTGACAACAGAATGATAAAATTTGTTCAAGTAAAAACAAAAAACTGAAGCCCTGTCTTACCAGAACTTTATTTATTTATTTTTTAAATTTTGCTTTGGGTCTTGAAAGGGGACTTTGAAGTAGCCTGTAGTTGAAAACATATCTTTAAGGATCCTTTATTGAATTAATGAGGTACCAATTATTCAGCATAATACTGATTACATTAATCTAGTTTCGAATTTTCTTTACTTCTAAGGCATGTTTTCTCCAAAGGAAACTTAATTAGTGGCATTTGTAGAGGAGGAGGCTGTGGCTTTAAAAGCACCGACTCTGACTCCTTCGAGGGTTAAATGAGTTTGTCCATCGTGACAAAGACTTAGAAGAGTGTCTGGCACAAAGTAAGTGCTATGTACGAGTGTTGCTGTTTCTATTTATTGTTGCTATTATATGGCCAAGCCATATATTTATGTAATTAAAAAATAACTTTCATTCCCTCCAGTTGGGTTTGAAGTTCTTCTGAAGCAATTGAAAAGGCTTCTGCTCTTAAAAGTTACAAGAAAAGCTAGAGAGTTCTGGAACTCCCCTTCTGCCCCCAGCCCTCTTTTACTCTACGATGACCTCACTTAAATTTTGTGGACTTCCATCTCCTCGTCTAAGATGATAGCTCCGTGGTGACGGGCATCTGGAATGGTAGGATTTTAGAGGTAGAAGGGGCATTAACCACACAGTCTACTCTTTGTACTCTTTGGGGAAACTCATCCCTTCTTTAGCTTCAGTTAGTTTTGGGGGGGTTTTTTGGTAGATTAGTATCAGTCTTTATTTTTCCTTTCATTTTATACTTTTTTCCAAAGTAGTTTTTATATATTTATAAACATAATAAATACTTGTTTGTCTATCTCCCTGCTTGAATGTAAACTTCACAAGGGCAGGGATGTTTATTTATTTTTGTTCAAGTGCCTGGTGCATAGTAGGTGCCAGGTAGGAGCTCAGTGAATGTTATTGGATAAATGAATGCATCCTCAATTGCCTAGGGGGCGTTTCTATTCATTGATCACATCTGACTCCTTTACAACAACTGCCTTTCATGATTTTCTTGTTTCCAACAGTGACACTACTTTCATGTTAGCAAAAGCAGAATCCCAGAGGAGTTGGCAGCCATACCCGAGACAGAGGAAATTAGATGATTTTCAGGGGGATTTAGACAGTCACGGCCACCAAGGCTTCAGGTGCAGAAGCAGTGACGTTTTCATATGTGGTCGGTGGGCCTGAATGTCCTCAAATGAGAAGGTTGAATCTTCTCAGATGGAACCGTCTGAGCCAGAACTGCCCAGGAAATTACTTGGAGTTACCAGAAGTTATTCCTGAAGCCATAGCTTCTGCTGGCTTAACGTTCCTGACATGCTTCCGTTGTCATGCTAGTTCCATCGGAGATTCCTTGTTGCTTCTAAACAAAGTCCCAGCTCTGCAGCTTGGTATCCAGTGAAACCTCAGAGAACGTTCTAGTTCTAGACCACACTAGAGCCCCCTGTCAGTTCTCTTCCCAGCCGAGGCCTCTTCCTCGGTGGCTCCTACAGCATCATGATTCTTGCTTTAAAGCCTCTCTGTTCACACTGTGCTATCGTTCACCACATGGTGAGGTTTTCCTCCTCCTTCACTCATCCAAGCCCGTCTTTCTTAATCAATCCACCAGGGAAGCTTTCAGCTCGTACGTGAAGCCATCTGTATCATGTTTTTGGGCTCCCAAATGTTGCATTATTCTTAAATATTCCTTTTGCATCTTTATTGCTTTTCCTACTTTATGATTATCTTTCTGAGGGAAGGAACTAATGGAATAATGGTGTTGAGGGTTAGGGAATGAATCACAAATCAGAACTAAAGCAAAACCTGACAAACTGGAACAAAACTGACTTAATGTAAGTGTATTCCTAGCCTGTGATAAAGTTTTCAAGGGCTTCAGAAAATGCCAAGGTTGAGTCCTTCCTACTTTTTTAAGCATTAAAATGTCCTTTAAAAAAGTTAAATGATGGTGATAACATCTAGTAATATTAATGGCTTCAAATAAATTATCTTTATTTGGAAAAAGTAGAAAATTTGCAATTGACTTGGTTGTGTGTGTGTGTGATTTTACTGGTTCGTGAAATCAGAAAGTCTAGGAGAGACAAGACTTAATGGCTGCTAATCATGGGAGCTCACATCCCCCTCCCTTCACCCTTCACCAGGTGGCCATTCTCTTCCCCTGCTCAGTAGCGCAGTATTCACTCTCCAGGGTCTCAGATGTTGGCTTGAGATTCTCATGCTCTGGTTTGACTCTGTTCATCTAGCCTGAGAATGCATGAAAGTTACCTTCTAAATGTGCAAAAAGAATTTCCTTCTATCTCTTGAACTTCAAAGAATATATATTTTTTGTATACTGTAGATTAATCTAGACAATGACATTCCATCGCCTTTCTAAGTAAATCAGCTTTATTCATGTCATCAGAAGAGAAATTTTTATGGTTTTCTAATTTTTCAGGCTGATGGAAAAACTCAGTGAGGATACAAAAGACATAAATTTCTTCATTTTCTTTTAAAATCTTAAACCATTTGGTTCTCTCGTTCCACACTGTAAGGCAAGTTAACATTCCCCTTTTTACAATCGTTCCACAATTTCAAGTTTTCATTGAATACACTATATGTATACTCTTGGAGTTTGACATATTAATTATAAGGAGTATTTGATCACATATAATCTTAATAATGCTCAACAATACCCCAGGATTCACACTTGTGTGGAATGCTGACAGGCTGACAGGCAGTGGGGGGCCAACATTGTGCTTTGCTGAGCTGACTGGTGGCGGGAGAGGCAGGGTGTTGCCATGTTACGGCAGACGTGATGTGGTATCTCCTGGTTACTGTGCAGTTCCAGACAATAGGTGTCTGCTGTCTTAGAGTTTATTGGTTGCAAAAAACAGAACCTTTTCAAGGTAACATAAAAAAGAAAAAATCTGAAACATGTAGGATTTAACAGCCACTCTCCGTGATACCAGTGCACCCATAAGGGATAATGGAATGGCACATTGCCCCCTGGTATCCTGCCTTTCTCTGCTTCTCTATTTCCTCTTTCACATGGGCCAACGTATGTATGAGTATACTGCCAGCATTGACATGACCTTTTGGTTTTAGGCTCATGATTTTGTTTGTATTTTTCTTAAGTCACATTCTCAAAAAGACAATTTGATTGGTTTATTTCAGCCTATGGGTCCATTTCCCTGGGATCAGGTAACTAACAATGACCGGTTGGGGTTGGGGTTGGGGAGGAATTAATGTGGTACAAACTGGGCAGATTTTAGTTGGATATTTCACTCCTGCATTGGTTCTTTCTTTTTAATTTATTCTTCCTTATTTTCTATACTTTTGTCTTTTCACTACACACTTGGAGAGATTTCCTCATTATTACCTTATAGTACTTCCACTGAATTTTTTTTCTGGTAATCCTATTTTCAAAAATATTTACAAAGTTCTTGTTCTCTAGTCACTTTATTTTCATTGTGTCTCATTCTTGTTTAATGGTTGTAGTATCTTCTTGAATCTCTTTGAGTTGTTTTAGAGATACTTATTTTTTTTAAGATTTTATTTATTTTTAGAGAGAGAGGAAGGGAGGGAGAAAGAGAGGGAGAGAAACATCAATGTGTGGTTGCCTCTCATGTGCCCCCCGACCAGGAACCTAGGCTGCAACCCAGGCATGTGCCCTGATTGGGAATTGAACCAGCGACTCTGGTTTGCAGGCCAGTGCTCAATCCACTGAGCCACACCAGCCAGGGCTAGAGATACTTTTTTTTAAAAGTGCTTTTCTGTTTCTGGAACTATCTTTTCTCAGTGTCATTTATTTATATTTTTTAACCTCCGACATCACTGATTTTCCTTGTACACTTGGTTGCCTATTTATAATTAAGAATAAAGGCCTGGAGTTTCCTCCACCCTTTTAAAGAGATCTGTATGTAGAGAGTTTTTTTGCCCCAAGCTGTCCCTTTCCCCTGAGTAGGAATTCTAAATTCCTACTAAATTGTGTGTGTGTGTGTGTGTGTGTGTGTGTGTGAGAGAGAGAGAGAGAGAGAGAGAGAGAGAGAAATAGGGCAGGGCACTCGGTTGTCTGCTGGCCACTTTGCTTCACCCCCAAAATGCCCTAAAGAGGAGGACTTATTCCGAGGGACCAAAATTCACTTTGGAAGGCTTCATAAGCCATCCCTCACTTCCTACCACCGCAATCGGTTCAGCTCCTGTAAAGATGAATCCCAGATGTCTCACCTGGCACTCCCCTTGGCCAAGCTCCCTGAAGGCTCCTATGGTCCTCCCCACTCTGCGATGCCTGTTGAGTCTGAGCTCAAGGTATCTCCCCTGGCTACTGTTGAGCAGATTGCCTTCGTGGTGGCCCTGGGTGGCAGCTTTCCTCTCACTGTCTCACCTGTCAGCACATTCCCATTTCCTGCTCTGTTTTCCAGAGATTTGTTGAAATCTCTTGTCCATTTAAAGTTCTCTTCCAGCAAACTTTTCTTATTCTTTCAGAATTCTTTAGTTTCGTGTTTTGACGCTTTCGCTTCGCTAGGGATTCGGGAGAGCCCATCAGGCTGTCAACCATCTTGCAATTAAAACCTCATCAGATTGTCCTTTTAAAAGGTAGCATTTGGCTTTTGGCTTTTATTTCACTTTTTTTAAAATGAGAACTATACCACAAACACACATATATAAAAGAATACATATCAGTGTACACGTATAATTTAAAGAGAAAGAGTAAAAAGAACACTGGTACCTACCATGTAGCTTGAGAAATAGAATGTCATATTTTTAGTTCCTTGAAACCCTGTATGTCCTTTCTCGATTGTGTCTTCCTCATCCCCTCTGCCTCCTGGGGTAACCGTTATTTTTCATTTATCAGTCATTCCCTTGCTTTTTATAAAAACATGAATCCGCCTCATGGACATTTATCTCTAAACTATACGTTGTTTAATTTTAGCTACTTTTGCTCTTTGTATAAATAGAAGCATGTAGTATGTACTCTTCGGAACCTTGCTGTTTTACTCAAGAATGTTTTGAGATGCATTCCTGTTTATTCATGAGGCTGTATGCTATTTATTTGATGGCTGTAGAGCATTGCATTGTAAGAATACACCACACTGAGTTATGTTTTCCACTGCTGACGGACATTTGTGTTTGTGTGACTTTTTGCAACCATGAGAAAGAGTGGCGTGAACGTAGTTCCTGTTGCACACGTGCTAGAGTTTCTCTAACGGATAAGCCCAGGAGTGGAGGTGTGGGGTCATCGAGGGTACGCATGGTTTCACTGGGCGATGACAACCGCGTGTGGAGTGGTTGTACCAGGATCGTCACAGGCGAGCACGAAATTGCCTGTGGCTCAACGACCCTTGGGGTGGTCAGAGTTTTAAAAATTTTTGTCTACTTTGTGGCTGTGAAATTATATCTTACTGTATGTTTTTAAAATTGAGATGTGATTTATGTATAGTATAATGTGCCTTATTGTGACTTTGATTTTTATTTTCCTGATTATGAATGAGGTTAAAGATACATTTTCATACAGCTATTAATCTTTCATGCTTTCTCTTCTGTGAGTTTGCCATATTTTTTTCCAGTTAGTTTTATCTTATTGACTGGTGGGTGTTCCTTATATATCCTGGATATATGTGTGTGTGTGTGTGTGTGTGTGTGTGTGTGAGACAACATTTATTTGTGTGTGGGGGGGTGGTATTCAATATTCTGCAAATATAATTATGGCACTTACCTTTTGGTTGTGGTTAATCTTCGACAAAACTGAGAAGTAGGTTTTAGCACCTTAAAAATTTTGGACTCTTTTTTGTCCTGCCCTCCTCCTAATCTACCCCCACTGTGAAACAGTTCTGGTTGAAAAAGCATCCTGACCTTCAGGAACTCAGAATGTTCTCTTTGGCATGCATGCTGTTAAAGCTGGAGCACAGTGCTGTTGATGCTGGACGCTGACAGACCTGTGTCAGCGCGGCCAGACCGGGGCTGGCCAGCACCTGGGCTGAGAGAGGTGGTAGGCTGCTGTGGACGCTGGTCCACATCTCTAACCGGAAAGCTCCAGTGATTTTCTTGGCTGTGCTTAACACATCTCTGAAATTTAATGTTTCGTGAGTTGAATTTATAAAACGATAGCTTTAATTACTACCCATTCATTTCTTCACTTGACAGCGTACCCTGAAGTTAACTTAAGGGACATTTTCTTTTAAGTGGTGATAATTCTATAAATCAAAACTTTATGAAAGGGTTGAAACGGCAGATTTTATGCCTATTTCACCACAATCATAATTTAAAAAAAAACCCAAAGACTGGAAAGAAAACTTTTTGGAAGACTTAGGACTCTAATAAAAGGATAGAGATGACACTCTGAAGTAGTGTATCTGTTGTGGAGTATGGAGCCGTCTTTTGAAAGTTAATTACTGATGTGTGGTAATTGGGCAATTCCCCTTTTACATAAGCTGCTTACTCTTTTTTGTCATAAATAATATTCTTTTAAGAAGGTTTAACTTTTTTTGAGTTTCTGTAAATTTGGGAGTGAATTTCAAGGGTTATATTTTCACTTATCTTCTCTCCCTAATCCTAGCTCTCACCTCCCCCTTTGCTGCGGCATCGTGGGCTTCCTGCCATTCTCTCTAATCAGCATCGTTGTCCTCCTCAGGGCCTTCGCACAGGTGGTTCTTTTCCCTCTGCCTGCTCCTGCTTATCTTGTTATTTTTAAACATTGTGGTAAAGTATACCACATGCTATGGGCTGAATCTTAATCCCCCAATTGACATGTTGAAGCCCCAACCTCTAGTACCTCAGAGTGTGGCTCTTTGGGGACAGGGTCTTTAAAGAGATAATTAAGTGAAAATGAGGTAATTTGGCTGGTGGGGGGGGGGCGGCTGGTTGCATATGAATGGTGTCCTGATAGGAAGAGGGGATTTGGACACAGACAGTGGCAGAAGGAAGACCGTGTGAAGACACAGGATAAGTCATCAACAGGCCAACGTGAGAGTTCCCAGAAGAAAGAGACCCTGTTGGCACCTGACCTTGATCTCATACTTCCGGCCTTCAGCATTGTGAGAAAATAAATTTCTGTCATTTAAGCCACCCTGTCTGTGGAACTTTGCTGTGGTAGTCCTAGCAAACGAATGCAATGCAGAAGATGAAATTTGCCATGTTAACGAGTGGCATTAAGTACATTCACGTTGTTGTACAACCGTCACCACCGTCCATCTCCAGACCTGTTGTCATCTTGCCAGACAGACACCCCCTTCTCCCTGCCCGCTTGTCTCTGGAAACCACCGTTCTACTTTCTGGCTCTAGGAATTTGAGTACTTGGGTACCTCCTGTACGTGAAACCATACAGTATTTGTTCTTTTGTGACTGGCTGATTTCACTTTGCATAATGTCTCAAGTTTCATCCACGTTGTAGCATTCCCTCTTTATGACTGCATAATATTCGACTGTATGTATGTGCCACATTTTGCACATTGTGTTTATGAATTCATCCATCGATAGACATTTGTGTTGCTTCTACCTTTTGGGTATTGTGAATGTTGCTGTGAATATGTGTTTACAGATATCTCTTTAAGAGCCTGCTTTCATTTCTTTTGGGTATATGTCTAGAAGTGTAATTGCTGGATTATGTGGTAATTCTACTAATTACTACCCAATTTTTTTAGGAAGCACTATACTGTTTTCTATATTGGCTGCATCATTTTACATTCCCAAGGGTTTCAGTGTTTCCACATCTTTGTTAACACTTGTTATTGTCTGGTGTGGTTTTTTTTTTGATAGTAGACATGGTATTACTGGGTATAAAGGCTTTCAGTGATGATGCAGTGCTCTATTGATTTTTATTAGAGGTAGGTAGTAAAAGAAAGATGTCTTTTAATTGTCATTGGGTTAAGTCAATTACCAAAGGGTTGTGAAGTGGCTTTCATATGCCTCTGAATTCAGAGGTTTCGCCTTGGAGGCTCGCAGGAAGCATTGAAATTATTGGTATGAAAGACTGGCAGACATTTTTTTTTCCTTATTTGGTCCAGAAACTTCATTTCTGTAAGTAATTTTGGGTCTGCTTGTGTGATACAGGACCCACTATGCCAAATTTTAGGCATTTCTCACTACAAAGACTCAGTGAAATAGTTCTTTTTGCAGAACTGAAGAGGCTAGTAAGTTTAGCTTTATCCTCCAGGGAAAATTTACATTTTCCTAAGTGTTGACAGCTGTGTTTGCATAAAACACTCATGTACCTAACAATTACAGTTTGGTGAAGGAAACAGAGCACGGCGTATTAGGCTTCAGAAGTCTCAAGAAGAGGATGTAGTAAAGCACAAGGAGCCTGAGAGATGCACAAGTGCTTCCTGAAGGGCATTTTTGAAATCATCAAAGAGTGATATGTTTAACCATAAATATTGCATTACAGCTGCCTAAAAGATTATAGAGTCAAAGAGGCTGAGTAAGAAATATTTATAAATAGATCCCTTAACTTTAGTTTGTGTGTGGAAATGGAAATTTTTGTTTGGGTTTATTTATCTTTTCTTTGTCCTTTGCTTGGATTTTTGTTCACTCCAACAGCAATTCTCGATGGCTTACAGTGAGCAGCATAAGAAAAACCATTTTTTGTTATGGCTTGGGACAGACAGAGGCACGTGGTCACATTGGGAGGTCCTATTCCAGTCACCCCCGACCCCCATTTTGACATTCTAAACTCCAGTTTGTATAGATGAAAATTTGACTTGGAAGCAGCTCCGTTTAATAATCACGAGTTCACAGCATCAATTAGCATCACAGTACCCAGCGCAATTCATTTTACAAGTACAACTCATATTTTTCTTTGTGCAATTTGTACCCCCACTGGTTTGAGTATTCATAGGAAATATAATTAAAGTTATTGAAGCCAAAGCATATAAGGATGTTCCCCCTATTATTAGCCAGTCTTCACCATCACTGTAATAATAGAGCTCCGTCTGAGAACCCTGAAAACTCTGCCAGTGCTTGATAGGCTTTGTAAACTGAGAGAACCACTGCTGTCAACGGGGGGCAGGCCGGTCGTCCCCCAGCAGGGACACTGTTGGCCGGTTTAATCTCTTCGGAATAGTAATGCTGGGTTAGGAGTCCATAGCTCACATCACATGCCTTTCCACAGGCATGGTACAAGGAACAGGAGTCAATGGTGTTGCTTTCTTGAAGTGTGGCACCCTCTGCCCCACCCAGGTCTGTCCTTGTACTTTGGAGGTTCAGAGCTGACTCAGGGAGAAGCTACATCAACATCAGTGGCCCTGATCGAGGTCAGTGGGACCACACCTCAGTCCTTGTTATTGGTATGAAATACGGCACTGCCTCTGAAGGCAGAAAGGCTGAAGGCTGGGTGTACTTTACTGTTAATTAATTGATTGATGAGTTGTGTCCTTTATGTTTAACAAATAGATGTCAGAAAGTCTGCTGTGTGTGTAGAGAGCTGAGTTTGGGTCTATAGAGGGCTATAAAACAAGCGTGCAATGCAGTTTCTATTAAAGTCATCTAGAGTATAAGATGGAAGTAGGGAGTGCAGAGAAGATGCCCAGCTGGTGGCAGCTAGGACTGCGTTGTGCGGTACAGAGCATCTGTGCCACGGAACGCTAGGGGAGGGAGCTGGCCCTTACACCTCTCAGGAGAGGAAGTAAAGGCGAAGCAAATGAGGGTACCAGGTAGAGAGCTATTGGGTTGGCCAAGAACTCCATTACGTTTTTTTCCTTATCATGGCTGTAGTAGTGCTTAGTTGTATTATTTAAAGTCATTCGAAACAACTTTGGTAGAGTGTATTGTGACAGCTGTCATATCAGTACACATTTAAAAAAAACCATCAAAATTGGTGAATTTTTGTGCAGCCATTTTAATATTGAAGATGGAAGAATATATGCCACATTTTTGGCATCTTATGCTTTATTATTTCAAGAAAGGTAAAAACACAGCTGAAATGCAAAAAAAAAAAAAGATTTGTGCGGTGTATGGAGAAGGTGCAGTGGCTCATGGAACATGTCAAAAGTGGTTTGCAAAGGTTCTTTGTGCTATTGGCCTTTTGGCCAAATAATTCTTGGCTGTGGGGCTGTCATGCATTGGAAGATGTTTAGCAGCACCCCTGGCCTCTACCCACTGGAAGCCAATGGCAGGAGAGAGCCGACACACTCAAAAAAAATATCCGAATCAATAAAGTTATTGGTGAAAAATGAAAAAATGTGTCTTTTATTTTATGGAAAAAATGTAACAGAGATTTTGGCCAACCCAATGCTTTCTGCACAATGGCTCCTGACTCCTTAAGGGCGTTAGCCCTTTAGAAAGTATATCCTGACTCTCCAATAGTGGTCAGATTCAGTATTGTTAAAATTTATAAATAAGTATTTTTCATCCGATAATGAAGGTAATAAGTTCTTTTTTTGTAGGGTAGAAAACTTGTAAAAGACACATAGACACAGAGAAAATAAATCACCCTTATTCCAGTTACCTGGAAATAATTCCTGTTAACCTTGTGGAATATGCCCTTAACTCCTTTTTTTCTATGTAAGTGACTTCAATTATACTTACTTTGGATTCTCAGATCAGAGGGTGTATGGATTTCATAAAGGACAAATTTAAGTTGGGTTTGTACAAGATCACTGAATTGGTTTATTGTGATGATAATTTTGACCTCGCCTATCTTAACTTTTGGTTATTTTGAAAATTTTTTGTCACCTTTCAAAAAACCCATTTGTCTTCATTTTAGAATATTTTAAAGCAAATGATTTTATTTTAAAGGAATGTTTTCAATGGATAGACTTTTGGGAATGATAGGAGATGGAGATTTTCTCAAACTAAATAGAAGTTATGATTGTTTAATTTTATATCAATAAATCTCTGCAATAGGTAAATATCTTTACAGTCTCATAGTGTTGAATTTTTGTATGTTTTACGGGGTATTTTTTCCCAGAAATGATGTGTTGTTAAGAAGGTGTGTGTGTATTCCTTAATTATTAGTGACCTCTTTTTATCATTAATGGAAAATCTATGTGGGTTAAGCTAGTAAGAAAAGCAGAATATGAGATGTCAGACAATTTAATTTTTGATATGTGCAGAGCTGTAGGTGAATTTGAGATCCTGACCTCTGACAGGTGCATTTGGAACAAGAAATTGCCTGGGAAATGGCCTTCTGTACTTAGGGAAGAGCCTGGCTTTTGAAGGATGTTTTCTGATCTGCCACTGTTCTATTTGCTCTGCCATTTGTGCCAGGCCGTGAAAGCTAACGGTGGGATGCTGTGTTGTGGAAGAACCTTATGGATTCTCCGTGTTTGGGAAGTTGTTACTGTCCATAAAACTACAAAGCAGAGTAGCTTTTTGGCTGATTGAGAGATCTTAACCTTTTTGGAAATTGATGGCTCTATGCTATGGTTTTTAGAAAGGCATTGTTTTTATATAATGTCTAGCTGCCCTAGTTCTATAATGTCTTTGTTTAAAAAAATTCTGGGTAACTGAGACCTTTTGTTTGTGGGGGAAGGGGTGTCACAAAATCAGGGCCCAGACAGTTTAGTGAGAATATACAATTCTAAGGAAGAGTGACGATTGTGCCAGATGAGAGAAAGCTTCCCTCTCCAAAGGCAATGAAAAACCAAAAATCAGAACATATTGTGACAGCCAAACCGAAAGTCCAAATTTGTCCTGAAGCCTACCAGTGTGTCTGTTTATGCCAGTTATCCTCGTAAAAATAACAGTAGTAGAGTAGTAGTATAATACAGTAAAAGTAGCTAACAATTTTTGATAGCTTACTCTGTGCCAGGCACGTGCATTATCTCATTCTGTCTCCACGTTAAAGGCAAATGCTCTTATTAACCCACTTAGACATAAAGCTGAGGCTGAGAGAGGGTATTTGTCCACGGCACTGGGATGGTAAGCAGCAACTCAAAGCTAGGTTTGTCTGACTCTGGATCTTGAGCTCTGTGTTTTGATTTTAGGCCACAGAACTTTGAATTGCATTGGGTAGGAAGGAAATTGTCAGTCAGTGGTTAAGCTACTCAACGTTGGCACGGCCAGCTTTGTGACCTTGGAGGAGGCAGCCAAGCCTGGGAGAAAGGGCAGTGTTCTTGGTCCTAGAGGAAGAGGAAGCGGCAAGATCAGTCTGCAGCAATGTGGACAGGCTAGAGAAAAGTCTTCACCAGGTGCCTGGAGAGGTCATTAAAGAAAACAACAGTTCCTTCGAGGTGCAGAAGGTGTGTGGGGGTTGGGAGTGTGGGGTGTCTGCAGTACAGAGAAGTGGAAAATCAGGCTAAAGGGAAGTTTCGTAGGAGCTTGTGATGTTAGGTGTTGGCAGATGTGAGTAATGTTACAGGGATGTTATGTGCCGTGGGTTTAGCAGTGTATGAGGGACTATCTAGGGCTGTTGAATAAAGAACTGAAATGTATGTGGTCTGAGATTTAATCCAGGGCTTCCTGTTACAGTACACGTTAAAACTAAATGAGGTTTTCGTCTGGGTGGAGGGGACTGACTTTTCTCCGCTGCAGGCTCCCCACACTCACCTTGGGGTGGATTTCTGGGGCATCGTGGATCTGTATCAGGATCACTGGCATTTCCCGTGGTATTTAGTAGAAAGAGAGTCATAAAGAAAGGATGCTGACAGACCTTCGGTTGTTGAATTAACCAGCACCACTGAAATGTTTGGCTATTAACATAGCACCTTTACACAAACAAGCCAGTAACTTGTTGCACATCATAGCTCTCAAAGCCCCTCTGTCTAAATGAATTTAACTCAAGGAAGTGAAAAGGAAAGTCAAGCTCTGCCACCTGGCAGCACGTGAACATGAACCTTAGGAAACACAGCAGCCTCTGTGAGAGGCCTGTCTGCCTGAACCTCACAGACCCCTACGATTTTTTAAAGATTAAAAAAGAGTTTTGTACACACACACACACAATTAAAGAGCTCTGTCTTGACTATTTTCCCTGAAAAAATGTGAATATACTACAAAAATATATGAGAAGTTAAGATTGATGAGTAGATTTTGTTTTCTGCAGTCTGAAGACTTTTAAATAGATACTGGAGGAGGAAGCAAACTTAGTTGCAGGAAACCTAATACTGCTAGACGAAGTGGGAGACTGGGACCAAAAATAGAGCAGGAGTTGGGTCTAGGGAAGCCCTTTTGTTGAATTGTTTCACTGGCTTTAAATGATCGCTTTCCTAGAAGCAACAAGAAAAACTGGTCCAGTTTGTTTTCAGAATTGGAAGAAAATACTTATGTAAGCTTTGCCACGTTTCCATCTGGAATACCATTTAAGAATTTGGCCAGATCTCAAGTGATTTATGTTTAGTAAACAAGACTGTCTTCAGCTTCCTATTGTGAAAGAGCAAATGGTTTGGGGTTTCGTTGCTGCTTTTCAGTCTCTTTTAATGGCTTATTCAAGGTAATACTGCATTAGTCTCTGTTATTTGTCTGCAGTCCTTGGTTTGTGACGGTGGTTTCTGAAGCAAGAAACCAGAACAGGTGGTGGAAGTTGGAAGGGCTCAGACTATGAACACCCTGGCAGAGCTGCCCAAACTCTACCTGTTTCTCGGGGTTGGTGGTGGGGGGGGATGGCTTTTGCGTAAACTTGAAATTCAGCTTTTTCCATTTTTCATATTTCAGGAAAGAGGCTTTTAATTTTATGGACAAATGAAATAAAGGGAATTTCAAGTCAGCTCTTTTGAATGCTTATGATTTTTTCATGTTTTAAGAGTTTACTTGTTCTCCTAATATGGGAAAACATTTCTTTCTGAAATGGTGGGTATCTAGTAAAAAATGACGTTTCTTTTTGATGGTTGAGAATACATTATTATGGAAATGTGAACACTGATGCACTGTTTTTTCAAATGTGGAGAAAATGTTAATGCTTTAAATTTAAATTATTTTTATAGGTCCCCTGTTAAGTTCTTGTAATTATTAGGTTTAAAATATTTATGTGAGAGAGGTAAGTATTTTAGCAAAGAAATGGTAATTTTATTCTGCAAGACAAAAAATACTAATGAAGTGTTTCAGAGCACATAATTTAGGAAAACCGTATAGTATGTATTTCACATTCACTGCAGATAAAAATAGTTACATCAGGTTAGTAAGTATTCTGCTGTAGTAACTTCCCCCCAACACCTCTTCCTAAATCTTGAATTAAAGGTCTTTTCCTAAACTGGTTATCTCAATATTTTGAGTTTTATATCTTACACACAGTGCAAACCAAGCAAATGATAAAATGTATAGAGGTCAGTCTGTCCTTCAGATTCTATCAGCTATTTTGAATCTATTTCTTAAACTGTCCACGATAGCTTGGCAGCAAGCCATGTGCTTGTCATTTTAGCTTGTTAGAGTTAAATCTAGTCCTATCAAGAACAGGTTTACTAGTCTTTTTTAATTGCCTCCTTAAAATTTTTCATTTCAAATATCAGCTAAAGAACTTACGATGGTCATAAGTGGGGACTGAGGCAAGTAAAAGTTCTGAGCAGGTCAGGAATTCACTGAAGGAGAGAAGTGCAGAGATGGATGATTTTAGGGCCCTTGTGGAGGAGCAGAGGATCGCCGAGGCATTTGTATTAGAACGGGGTTTAAATTGTGTAGTTACATGACACGTATATGGTATTTATTTGAGTCTGGTATAAACAATTTCCTTCTGTGCATTTTTTTTTTTGTATTAAAATGTGTGACCTGTTCTTCTGGGGAATGGGAAGGCCAAGCTTTAGAAAGTTGCGGAAATGCTGATCAAGACGAGGTGGAATCTGGAGCAGACAAAAGTGAGGGGGAGTCCTGTGAGCCAAGGGTGTCACCTACTCAGGGATGATGCCAGTAAAACCTACAGTGGGAGATAGAGAAGCAAATGGCTGAAAAAGAGATGAGGTGAAGAGACATTTAGGAAGAGGCAGGAAGAGGAAGCATTTCTGTTGAGTGGAATAGTGTATACCTGCGCCTCTTGGGAACAGGGGAGGCCAAGTTTCCCGGCAAACAGTCCTGCTCACTTTGTCGATGTGCCTGGCAGCCTGAGGTGTGGAGTCTGTGGCACTCCTTAGGACTGTGAGAGGAAATAGATATGGCAAAGGCTGTGGGGGATCTATGAGCCTCCAGGGATGTGTTCAGAGCCACAGCAGCTTCTGTGTGACCTCGCAGCGGGTGGAAGACAGTAGCAGTTGGGACTATGTAATTGATTGGGTAATCTAGTTGAGTCAAATCAGAGGAGCCTAACAGGCCCATCTCTTTCTCTGGACTCATTCCACACCCGGAGGACTTGGGAATGGGATTTCCTTTGTAATGTGTGAGGGTAGGGCTGAGCATGAGGAACTTTGGACATGTGACATTAGAATCCCCTTCTTGCTTCCTCTGCCCTCTTCCTGGGGTGCACCATGGGTTCACATTGTTCCCTGACAGGACACAATTTGCTGGAAATTATTTCATATTCTGTATCTTTCTTGATTTTTTTTCCACTTAACAAAACTTACTTGTACACTCTCTGGTGTCCTTATTCTCTCCATTAACGGGAACTAATTTGGTTAAAAAAAAACCTTTGTTCTCTTGTTTAGAGTTAATATAAATGTAACTCCTTCTCTGTTATATGTTTGCATTCAAAAGAAGGTTCATGTTATGTTGACTCAAAGAAATGGTGACATTTTGGGCATGCCTTTGGGTAAATAATAAGAAGGTGGGGATATTACAATGGAGTCTTTATATGCATATTTTTTACTCATGGAAATTGAACTCACACACTTTGCTAAAAGGAAAATGAAAGGACAAGAAGTAACAATTGAAACATGATAAGCAGAGGCCAGAGTGAACATGAGATCAGAGATACGAGCCTGCAGTCTGCAGGGAGATTTCATTTCCTTGCAGAGCTGGGGCATTGGCTTTAAGAGCATGACCCATAAAATGCAAGTGAAATACTTTATTTGGTATTTACCGGAGGAGTTAATAGTCTTTCCCAAAAGGGCCAGGAAAATGGGTTATCTTAGACTTTGTGAGAGGCAGCTAGTGCTGTATTTTATGAAGAATTTCAGGGACTTTTCAAGAATGGTTTTAACTGTTTGTAATTGTGGCTTCAAGTTTGACTTGGGACTCTGACGTAGTTCCCTGTACCATTAGATGTGGCTTTGCAGTGTTGGCTAGCTCAGGGTAGTTCTTTCAGAGCGCCTGTAAGCTCCCTTTGAGATTTGGGCCTGTGTGGTGTTCGTCATAGCTAAAGGAGCTCCAAAAACACTTCTGTTGAATGAAATAATGGATACATAACACCTCTGCCTGGCGCCTTCTCCACCCGCCACGGTTCCTGGAACAGAGATGTGTGGGGACAGTATGGCTGCTTTGGTTTGGAAGAGATGGGTCTTGCTGAGTGATTTAGATCATCTGCTGGACCTGGATTGCGAGGTCCTGACTCACTGAGGGGGTCTTTTCTTCCTGTCCCTAGCTGCTGCCCTGACCAAAGACAGTGGCCATAGGGATTGGTAGGAAGTAGGGTGATGGTGTGTGTGTGAGATCCTGCTGGCTTCGAAGATGCTCTTCCTATCCTTGAAAAAGAAAAAAATCCAACAAAATCCATATCTCCCATATCATGATAAGGTATGTAGTCTTTGCAGGCTGTTTTAGCACCCCAAGTGTGGATGCCTCACCCCCCTTACCCCTCCACCCTCACTTAGAAGATTCCATTTCCTCATTTGCTCCTTAAAGATGGTTTCGAATACTGGGATTATGAGTGACTTACAAGTCAAAGCCTAATAAAAGATATGCCATCCATCTCCCCAACCACTATCTCCACCCTGCCCCTGCTCTGTTCTGCCTTTCCCCTGTGGTCCAGTTGTGGACTGCAGTAATGATCTCAATAGCTTTATGTATAACTTACCTGGTAGCTTACAAATATGTGTCATAAAGAAAGGTTTTACCAGTTTAGTAGATGGCCTTCTTGATTAAGGTGTTTGCTTGACAGGGCAGGGCTAAGTGAGGATAATTACCCCAGGAGTCTGTCTGTTCTTTATATGCCACTTACAGATGTTTGCAGCCCTCAGTGAGTTCGGAAGCTCCTGTGTATGACACCCAGGCCTCCATACCAGACACAAATGTGATCTGACTGCCAACCACTTATTCTGATGCTGTTTCTAGCGTTTTGTCAGCCTCCTGGGCCAGTTTGATCCGTTTACATTTTTGATGTGCCAGCCAACCTCTGTTGTATTCAATAGAATCACAGAAATGGAGGGACTCGTAGAGGTAATCAAATCCAGTGTTCTTTAAACTTTCTTTCCATCAAAGGGACAGTAAAACCACTAATAAATATAATTTACACCAATATGTAAATCAGAGAAAAGCTGAACTTCCAGTTCAGAGAGAGACTTAAGTGGGAGGCCAAAATCCTCTGTGTTTCTTTACTCCCTTCCCACCCCAACCCTTGAGGTATCTGGATGTAACATCTGGAGCTCTATGGGGCTCAATTTGAAAACCACAGCTCTTGGTGTAATGGGTTTTTCTAAGTCTTAAGTAAATCTCCCTAGCACCAATTTGCTGTTTATTGCTTCTTGAAAGTGAAACTTTAAAACAGGACTGCTCAAAGTTTTCCGTCTGAATTTCTCTGTGTGTGAGCCCCCTGTAGGCCCTCACCAGTCACGAAGAAGCTTATTGTGTGTGGTGGACGTGCAGCCCAAGCAGCGTGTGCTGTCAGGTGCCACAGGTGAGAAGTTGACTTGAGGAACAGAATGGTACTGTTTTTTTTTCTTTGATGACAATGATAGCATTTGGATGAGACTATGAACATGCTTAAAAAGTTGGGGTGACCTATCTGGGATAGGCTCTAATTGTGTAGATCAGTGATTCTCAAAGTGTGGTCCCCTGACCAACAGCAGCAGCAACGTTCCCTAAAACTTGTCCAAGTACAAGTTCTTGGCTTCTACCGCAGACCTGCTGAATCAGAAACTCCGAGGGTGGAGCCCCGCAGTTTTGAACAAGCCTTCTCTGTGATTCTGCTGCACGCTGAAGTTTGAGAACCACGGGTGCCAAGAGCTGGCTGCTTCCCGCCCTCCCGCCCCCTTCCTCTAGCAAACTTCTTGCTTTGCTATGGAAATTTGATGTTTTCTCAATCATATGGGACATCCTAAACAACTTTATCTTCAAAACAAATGCCCTAGGTGTGCCTTTCAGTTAGATTACCATCCCTTGGTCCCTTTCACGGGGAGATTCAGAAGCAGCCACTGGATGTACATTTTTAGGTGTGTGTTGGAAGCCTGGTTGTTTATGAAAGGAAGAGATTTGCTGCTTGAGCAATCAGGGCCTATTTGTCTGAATACTGATAAGGTCACTCAGAATCACAGACCTTTCAGCTTCTGGTCTCCAGGGAGAGTGTGAGGGGGGACTTCCTAAGCGTAGCCCTTAGGTGACTGGGATCACCTTATCTATGTCAGTCAGCATTATGCACCAGTTTCTCTTGTCTTGTGTCTTTCTAGTCAACAAGGCCATCACTCAGCAGTCTGGAACTGGGGATTCCTAATATAATATCCAAGAACCACCTTAATAATGTAAAAACAAATTTTGCTTATATGTATGGATATGATGTTTTGTAGATAGGAGGTCTATAGTTTTCATCAGTTTCTGGGAAAAATCTATGCACCACCCCCTCAATAAAAGCCGATTAATTGTTGCTTTAGCTGCTTTTAGATAATAGTTTTAAGATTTGCAGCCATTTGAGATGGAAGAGTTTCCAGGGGGATTGGAAAGCATCTTTCAGCCTGCTTTGGGATCTCCTCAACTGTTCCTGTTTACACGGAATAGAGTAAGACTGGTTCTTCAACTGTGCAATCCCGTGTTTCTGTTTCTGCTGGAGGAAAGGATGCATACTTGTGTTTTATACAGTAGTTTCAGGTATAGTTTTTAAAAATCTAATCCTGTGACATATATAGAGCGGGAGGATATTATCCCTATTTGTGGCTGATGACACGGAGGCTTAGAGAAAAGCATGCATGAAACAATATCGCTAGTTTGCCTGTCATCTGAAAGCATTGGACCCTCCCACCAGTTCATGCTCGGGGTACTTCTAAATGCACTTGTATGACGCCTAAAAAAGTCTTAGAAGTTTATTGTGGATTTAAAAAAAATTATTTAACTGACCTAACGTTATTATTATCTCTCTAAAGGAAATGGATGGTGTTCAAATTGTGGATTTCTTCTTTGCTCTTCCTTATTTTAGTGATTGTAAAACAAATTTTTATAGACATAATTTCTCCACAATCAAATAAAAACTGGCTCCAGCCCCAATTCTTTCCTTCTCCTCGAAGATCATAGAAACCCTACCTGATTATATTCTTTAAACGTGTTGGGTCAGGAGAGAGCAAGTCATTGGCAGCTGGGAGCATTGCCTCATTTTCGTCAGATTGTTCTTTGGGTTTCAAAGATGAGTGTCCTTGTAACTTACATTACACAGCCTTAAAATTGCACATAAAAGTTTGCTGTGGAAGAGTGGCAAATGTGAGATAAATTGAGTAGGTCAAGGGGAAAACTGTGCTAAGAGCTTCTCATAAATGAATTGTCATAAAAGCACAGAGATTTCTCCAAGTGACAAATTAACTTGAGATGGCGCTTTGCATTTTTAAGTAACGCATGATAGGGTAATACCATTTGTGTTCAAGCCAGAGGTCAGTGACCTGCTTATTCTACTTGTGCTGTTGTCCAGTAGTGCAGAAAAGCGATCTGTGCATGTGGAGACTGAACTGACTTTTATTTTGCAAAGGCCTTGCTTCCGTGATTCGGTCAGCAGTGAGATGATGTGTGTGTCAATGCAGGCTGGCATCTGAGAGGTGTCCGTGCGGAGGGCTGGGGACAGAACATTTTGCAAAAGGAACATTTGTCCTTAGGAAACTTCTTACGAAGATCTTGTTCTGACTTGCATTACTCTTACTTTACTGAAGTCACTGAAAAGAACATCGAGATATCAGTTACTTACTTAGTTCCCTGGCATTGGGTGGGTAGAAAAGGCGTTAGCCAGTGGGGTGGTCGTTCCTTTTGTCAACAAGTCGGGGGTTTGATATGATAACTTCGAGCGGGTGACTCCATATTTCTAGGAGGCATGTGCATACTGATGTCATTTAGACTGCATTAATTTGGGGGTTTTGTACATCTCTGATCTGTTGAACAGTAATGAGACTGAAGAGGATTCCTGCCCTGTCTTCATAGAGTCTGTCCAGTGAAACCCAGTGGATCCTGCGAAAGCTCTGTGTTCTTCAAGCCACTGATAGAAGTATTAGGAGCTTAATAATACTATTTTTGCCCTCTTTATTCTTCTACTGAAGCTTTTGTTTCCTTTCTTTGGCCTTTGGCCACACTGCAGTTTTGCTCTAGGATTTTAATTTGTGGGGCTAAGACAGTGGGCATGATATTAGCTAATTACCTCAAGTGCTGGTGGGGATGGACTTGACCTTTCAAAATCAGAGCATGATGCCAAAGATCACATTTGTACTTGAATGAGATTTTTTTGGTTGCTTCCATATCTGGGAAACCAATGAATGCAGACATGGAGGAGATCAAGGGAGATGAGGTGCAGTGCTCCGTTCGGGAGCTCGGGGCCATGTACCGACTGGTCAGCCCCCCAGCCCATGCTGGTGGTCTTTAAGTTTCTAGACAGAAGCAGAACAGATTCATATAATTGAGATTAGAAAGGAGCCTGAGGCAAAGCAGGTCTCTGGATTTCCTTGAAGTTTCCCCACCCCCCACCCCCACCCCCACCTCTAGGTCTCTCCTGGAACCTATCTATTCTTCTTTCTTTTTTAACTTTAGTGTATTATTTTTTCTCATAAGAAAAAACAACAGCACTTTGAATCTATGCTTCCTCTGGTGGAACCTAATGTTATAGAATCTGTTTGTATCTAAATAAAGAAGGTGAATCAGTTTTAACAGCCAATTAGCTGACCCAGAAACTTGATGGGTATTTGAGGTTGTGTACCTACCTGTCTGGACAATTGAGGACTTAGGATATATGTAGGGGTAGAAAATACCTGTGCGATTATAAAGTTTGTTGTTTATGGTAAAACATATTAGCCTTACGTTACAGTCCAGTGACTTAGGGTCTGACTTTAAAATAGCTTTGCCTTAATAATTTTAAAAAAGCCCCTTTTTGGTATCTTTTAGTTGAGATAAAATTTATGTAACACAAACACTGTGAATATATTTTTGTCAAGAGAATTTAAGAAAGGCTAATTGACTGAACACTTGGTTCTCATGTATTTGAATTCAATGGCTGATAGGCTAGAATGATGTAAAGCCAGGTCCTTTCCTTCAAGATCAGCCTCCTAAGGGGATAAAAGCATAAACAAATATTAATAGAAACATGTACAACGTGCCCTGTGACTGCCAAGGATGTTTGCTGCACTTTCCTTTTTAACCCTCCCTCTGAAAATAGTGGAATCTTTTCCTCTTGCTCTAGTTTTTGTAGTGACTTGTCATCGATGTGTTCCTGTTTTCTGTTAAGGATTTCATAGGAAAGAATTTTAACAGCTGCTTCATGCTTCTGAGCGTTTCTTGCTTCTCAGATTCAGATACAAATATAAGTGGTGATGCCAAATGTTAGAATGTTTGTTACAATTATAAAATGTGCTTGATATGACTTGATATAAAAGTTGGTATAAAACAAGGTATTTTTGAATGTTGGAGGGTAACCTGGGATTCTGTTGTCCAGTAAGTTCCAGGTCTGTTGCTTACTTAAGCCAGTCCTATATTACATTTCTGTTTCAGTTGTATCTTACCCCATCTCCTCCAAAATCCCAAGCCAAAAAAGAGTGTACTTCCTGTCTTCTTTGTTTTGAGTTTTCCTGAAACTTTTTGTCTTTCTTTTTTTGTTATTACAATTTCTTGCATGTGCGCAAATGATAACAACAGTGCCTTTTCTGTTTATACTATTAAATGAAGGATTTAATGGACAATATTTATAAAGATCTGTAGATGAAATAAAATAGTATTATGTAAGGTGAATAAGCTATTTTCTTAAATTAATCTGAGTTTTATTTAGGTAAATATTTCTCAATGCTAATATATGTTTTAAAAATTTTTAAACATTTTAAATATATTTAATGCTGTTTGTACTTTGCCACTTCACCATTTTAAAGCATTTCTGAACCGGCACAATTGTTGTTGTAATTTTATAGAGTAGCTTTTTTTTAAAGATTTTATTTATGTATTTTAGAGAGAGGAAGGGAGAGAGAAAGAGAGGGAGAGAAACATCAATGTGTGGTTGCCTCTTGCATGCCCCCCACTGGCCACCTGGCACATAACCCAGGCATGTGCCCTGACTGGGAATTGAACTGGCAACCCTTGGATTCACCAGCTGGCACTCAACCACTGAGCCACGTCAGCTGGGGATATAGAGCATCTTCTAAATTTTACTTTAAAAAATTCTTCGGTAAGTTCTCTTTTTGGCCCATGAAATGTAAAAATTGATGTCACTTGACTTTGTTTTAGTAATCAATTTTATTCAAATCTTGCAACATGTTGGTCAAGTGTGAGAACGTAATTTTCATGGCTAAATTTTAAACCTTAACAGGAGTTTTATTTTCTCTGTGCGTGTGTGAATTGCTTACAGGGCACATGTATCTGGTTTCAGTCTGCGGTTTTATAGAAAGGTCCTTCCTCCTTTCACTATCTTGACAGCTGAGCAAATTAAGGGAACAATCAACAGACTGGTGTAAGAGAGCGGAAATTTGTCCAGTGCACTGGAATCTGCTTCCTCCCTGGTGTGAAAGCTTGTATTTGTGGCCTACAAAGTGACGTTGTGTAAAAATGTGAAGGACAGGTGTTTGCTTTGGCCTTGAGCAAGGTGAAACTTTGAAACGGAAGAGTTGGGCTCTGTATGTGGAGGAGGCGACTTGGAACTTGACCAGTCTGTCAGTTTTCTTACCTATCATTAAAGTAGGAGACTAAGTGGAGGAGAAATAATTTCACAACTCATAATGTAGCTCTAAAACCTTTTTTTTCTTTTGGTTGGTGAATTTTAAGCAGTTGCATACATTTTTTCATAAAATTTACTGCCTCCCATTTACCTTTGAATAGAAGCCAACTAGAGAAATATTTGGAAGGCTGTGAGCAACAATAGAACGAACTGTTAGAAAGAGGCCTTAGTGGCATTCCTCAAGTGTGTGCTGGTGGGAAAATGACTGTAATTTGACAGCGGCGTGTTGGAAAATAATTTTATTTACTATTTAGAAATAGCATAAATGAGCCTTGCTTTTTAGATTCACAGGTTCAAAACATTTAGTCATGCCTCACTAGCTCAATCTTTGCTCATTATGCTTCACATTGATGGAATTAACTGTGACACATTGCCGTGCTGGATCAGCTCCACAGCTCTAAAACGCAGGGTTTGACTGAATGCTGGAAAAAAGTTAAAGATGCTGTTTACTGTCAGAAATGGAGATTTGTGAAATTTTGTTTTTAGCCTAAAGTTGGTTCAAGAGAGTACCCTGATGATAGAAGAGGAGAAGAACATGAAGCATATCTAATTCTAAATTGCCTTTTGAAACCAAAAAAGAAACCAAGAAAGAGCAAATAATTTTTCAAAGTCAGGTCCTTGGTGTGTGCACTGGCCAGTCTCCAGGGGTGTGTACTTCCAGTACTGTGTCTGCTAGTGCTGGTAGTAAACACATGTCTAATGGCCACTAGGCCCAGAAGCATCCAGTTTTCTGGATATCAAAGGGCACATATGGATGAAGGTCATACCTTCATGATATGTGCTGTGAGGCTTATGGTATCGAGAGAGCAGAACTGCCTTCATATAATGTCCATAATTTTCAAGGGATTCTTTGGAGGTTCTCTTTTGGTTATTTTGCTTGCTTTGTGCAGGGATGATCTACAGTTTTCCTCTGACTTTTACTGGAGTCACTGGCTAGTGCTTTAGGATTCATAAGGTTATATGAGCATTTTGTATGGCCTAAAATCACCTGTCATTTTCTTTTTAATGGGTAAGGTAGAGAATTGAAAGTTAGATTTGAGTTTCAGTTTCAGCTCTGCCACTGTGTGATTTTAGTTACGTAATCTCTTTAAGTTTCAGTTTTGTTGTCTATAAAATGGCTAATTCATTCACTGAACAAATATTAAGTAGTAATTTCTATGTGCCAGGCCTATTCTTTGTGTTGGGAAGTCAGCAATGAACAAAGCAGACAAAACCCCTGCTCTTGTAGTGCTTACATTCTACTCTGGGCAATGGAATATAAATTAATACAAGTTAAATATAATATATGTTAGGCCCTGGCTGGGTAGCTCCATCGGTTAGAATGTTGTCCAAGTATGCCAAGGTTGCGGTTCGATTCCCAGTCAGAGCACATACAAGAATCAACCAATGAATGCATGGGTTGGTGGAACAACAAATCCATGTTTCTCACTCTTTCTCCCTCCCTCTCTCTCTCTATCTCTCCAAATATATGTACTGGATGGTGACAGTTGTTATAAACAAAAATAAAACAGGGTTGTGGTGACAGGATTGGGTGACAAGATTGAAAGGCAGTTTCTGTTTTATGTGGGATAGACCGGGCAGGCCTCTGTGTTGAGGTGACAGGTAAGCAGAGACGTAAATGGAGAGAGGCATGATATATGAGGATACCTGGGGGACAGATGATCTCAGGGACAGCACGTCTGGCAGGCACTGCCCAGTCCCTGAGAGCAAGCTAGGTGTGTGTGAGGAGTCGCGAGAGGGGACCTGGAGCACAGTGGGTGGGAGCCAGAGCAGCTGGGATAGTGTCCACCTTGCAGGGCTGCTTAGAAAGTTGGATGAGATAACACTTTTAATATGCACTTTCACACATTAAAAGAATAATAATATACCATCACATGTGAGGATTATTTTAGGAATGAAAGAAGGGTTCAATAGTATAAAATTTATTAATGACATTCATCATCTTATTAAATAAAAGTAGGAAAGAAATATAATTTTTACAGAAAAGACATCTGATAAAATTTAATATCGACTATTGATTTAAAAAAACCCTCAAAATATACTAGGAACTGTTTCTTGGAGGATGTCTGTACAAGCCCTGAAAACCAAAGCTGTCAAATATGATTGGGAAATGTTGGATTAAACAAAGCTAAGCAGGGTTCTCTACTACAGGCCTTCTTAGAGCCTTAATCTGCATTATGCACTTCTTGAATATTCAAGAGGGATATTAAAATTGCTGCATTTCCAAATTTATTTGAATATAGAACCTTAAACAATGACTACAATTTTTTTCCTTTAAGAAACATCTTACAAGTAGTTGTCACATTGAGAAACATCGCTCTAGTACTTGAAAGTTGCTTTCGTTTACCTTCATTATTCATTTTAATAAATCAGTACTCTTAATTTATTTTTAAGATGCCTGTCATCTCTCTCTTTGCCTGTTTTTCCTCTGTGATATGCTGCAACTCACTAGTTTGTTTCATGGCTGAGACCCTCCCAAAGTCATCTGAATTACACTGGGTGTCTTGGCTAAAGAAGATAATTCTATGTGATTAATGCAAAAACCTTAGGGATTGATTGAATGGAAATGGAAGATTGAAGGTTTATTTGACTCAACTTTTCCCAAAGCTTTTAAAAGTTTTGCTGTTCACTGGGTGGAATTAAATCAACTTAATGGGTAGCTAGAGCATTACATGGATTGGAGAACAAGGATTCTACCTTTGTCTTCGCCATTTACCAGCTACTTAATTTCGAGCAGGTCACTTGGCCTCCCTCTGATTCAATCTTGTCATCTGTAAAATTCAGGGATTGGATTCAGGTTCATGGGGGCTTATGTAGAATATTTTGTTCCACTCTGCAAGTTTCCACATGTGACCATAGCCTTGTATCTCAGTTTAGCTCTTTAGGAGAATGGAATTGTTCAATAAATTGGCTCATTGTCTCCTCCATGTATTTGAAAACTTGTTGAGTTGTTTGAGACTCTGTCTTCCTTGATTGATTTGTCAAGTACCCTATAGGAAAACACTTGATTATAACACAGGTCAATTAATTCAGTGCTATGGATAAATCCACACCTCCTGCATTTGTTTATTGATACAGGCAGAAATCCATGATGTGGATATTAATTATCCTACCCCTACCCCCCATACCCCCTGTTCATTTGGTGGCTTTGCTGTGTCTTTGGTGCACTCCCTGCCTGTTAGCTGATTTCTGAACTCAGCACAAGAGAAGTCTAAATTCACTGAATTTATGCCATCTGGAAATGAGCTTTCAGTTTTGTTCCTCTGTTAAAATTAAGCATGTGACATAGCTATTACATGGAAGGATGGTAAGCATGGATACGATTTGATTATGCAGAGGTTGAATGTTTTGTTAGAAGGAAAGCACTTGCCTGGGGAGAGATTTGAGTGTGCCTGAATTGTTAACTGCCAACTTGCCCCTCTTTTTTAACAGGAGACATATTTTGTTTTTAAATGAGATGACAACCAAGTGAATTGTCAAGACCTAGTGAATTTTTAGGGAGTCCTTTTAATGTACTTGGATTCCATTTAACCTTGCCTTTGATGTCATTCTGTGCGTTACTGTCAAAGGCAACTTTGAAAAAAAAAAAAGCTGCTGGCAACTTCACGATGGTAAAATAAAAGAGGGTTCCCAGCAAAGCCCGTAGGGATACACAGTGATGCCTTATTACCAAGTCAAAGCTTACGTGTGGGGGTGCCTAAAAATGCAGCATGTAAGGGGGGGTGTGATAATGAACACGAACATGGGAGAAGTAGTTCTCCTCAATTAGAGATGCCCTTTCATAATTCAAGAGTCACCGAATGAGGAGAGGCTTGAAATCGCCCGACAGGCGTCTGGGAGCAATCTGTAATTCTTAAGAGGCAGCACAAGAGCCTGCGTCACTGCGGCACAGGACGATAAAACTGTGCGTGTGGGTTTGTGGAAGGAGGAGAGTTCTTTGACTTGTAAAACCTCTTGCGGTTAAATGCCCAGAGATCTGATTATGAATTATACTGCAAGACCCCAGGTGCTTAATAAATGACTCATTGATTAGTGCGAAGAAGGCAAATTTGAAGGTACTGAGGAAATTTTAATATGAAGAGTTTGTTTATTTGCATGTGAAATGCTATCCTTTACTTTTTATTTATTTTTATTTTTTTCAGTCACAGTTGACACTCGATATTATTTTGTATCAGTTTCAGGTGTATAGCATAACGGTCAGACATAACTTACGAAGTGGTCCCCCGATAAGTCTAGTACCCACCCGGTACCACACGTTATCCTTCACTTTTCGTGTCCCGTACCCACTCTTCTTGTGCCTGCTCACGACCACTGCTGTGCCTGGTTTTGAAGATTTAGGTCACATTGAGGTTCCCCCACCCCACTGTTTTCCTTCCATGAAACATTTGTTATAAGAAAAGGTATTGCATCCCAATCCTTTAAGACATGTATAGGTCAAAACACACACACATGGAAAGCCTCTTATAGTAACTTTTCATGGAGCCATCTTTAAATATATTGGACTCCTGCAGAAAAATTATTACATTAATGAGTGGCTCATGCTTTGGGGCTTGGGAAATCTTTAAACAGAAATCTTGAAAAGACATATTTGTACTAAGATCTGACTTGAATTGCTCACCTGAATGCATCTAAAGAGTGGGAAAAATTTCACCTAATACTTAAAAGTACATCAGAACAAGCTGTATCTTGTTTCTTGCTTTTGTGTAGTTTTATGGTCATATGTGATTACAACATTAGACCATGTCTTTTTCTTTTTAATATGATATTTGGCATTTCCCCAGTTTATTATAAACATAAAATTTTTTGATGGTTGACAACATTGTGATTAATTAAATTATGTCAATTATATCTAATTTATTTAACTTCCCCACAGTTATTGGGCAAATGAATGGTTTCCATGCTTTAAATTTAAGTATAGTACTTGTTTGTTTTTAAGTCTTCTTTCTTAGAAATCTCCTGTAGCTTCCACCTATTTTGACGTTGAATAATGGCTTCTTGTGGTTTGGTTCAGCATTTGCATGAGCTTCTGCCTTTTGTGTCTCTGAGTGTTTGGAGTTAGCTTTCCTGCTGTGCTGTCCTGGCTATCTCTAGGTGTTCTCTGGATTTCTCACAGGTACGGTAACTTCCCAACCTTCTTCAAACTCTTGTTTTCTGGTTGGACAGTAGGGAGTAAGCCAGTGTTTGTGTTGTGGAACTTAATCTTCCCAGTTAGGCCTGATGATATGAGATGTGTCTAAGATCAAATCAAGGTGACCCTTGCCCAGGGGATGGCAAAAACCCTGAACTTGGAACTCTCAGTGTCTAGTTAGGTCAGAGGTGCCTGGGAATATTTTGGGAGCAATTGCATATTTTTAAAAAGTTGTTTTTGAAAGTGTTCTGTGGTCCTTCCTGCTATTTTACATTTTGTGGTCATTAGCTAATGTGATGCTACTGATGCATGGAGGTGGACTTGTTTAGTTTCCCATTTGTTTTTCTCTTGTGAAAGAACCATATAATGACTAAACATCTCTTAGAGATGGAGGAATCCTCCTCTCTGCTCTCTACCACCCAACGGGAGTCTCTCATTTTTGGCTGGCATTAAGATCTCTAAATAAAGATTTCATTTTGCTTATTTTTTAAAAATGATAAAGTAAGTGCCATCCAAGGATAGCTTATTTGGTGCACAACAAATAGGAAGAAGAAAAAAACTAGGAAAACTTAGTTTGGGTTTTTGTAGTTTATTCATGATTGTGGAACATTTTTTAATTCATTTCTATAGATTCTGAAAGTCTTGGAGTTCCTAGCAGTGCCAAGTGTTGGAGAAATTTTTTCTGCTCCTCCGATAGAGTGAAGTGAGCGAGGACAACCCAGCAGGAGGTTGAAGAGCGCAGTCACAGGTAATGTCTTCTTTTCTTATTACTATTGATCTGTGTTCAGTAATGTTCAATAATATACTTTGAAAAAGCCTACTTGAACTTACATACCAAGTGAGCATTATCTTGTTCAAAACTGTCTTTTTGATAGGCCATTCTCTATCCGCTACTCAAAACATTAAACATTTTTTTCTGTATCTTGATCATCCGGTACTATTCTTTAAAGCATCCTATTTTCTGTGGTCGCAAATCTTGACCCTTTGAGGATGTATTTGGAAAGTAGTATGAACTTGTTTAGAACTAGGATGATGAATCTGGGGACTTCTACCTTAAATAAAAAACCACAAGTAGCGATAATATAACGAAACCAGTTTTTCATTTGTAATTTGTGTATATGTATATGTTGGTATTCTTTCTTATCAAAATCAATCAATGAGTATTGTAAAAGGGTTCCTGTATTAATCATGTAAGTAAGATGAAGTCTGAACTTCCTTATAAGGTATACCTCTAAGACTTTGTAATTCGCATCTTACTGGTAGTATGTATTGCGTTTTTTCTCAAAATATAATTAGAGTGCCTGTTAAAAATGCACAAATAAGCCTGGGCTGGTGTAGCTCAGTGAATTGAGCGCGGTCCTGCGAAGGAGAGGGTTGCCAGTTTGATTTCTGGTTGGGACACATGCCTAAGTTGTGGGCTACGTCCTCAGTAGGGGGCGGGTGAGAGGCAACCACACACTGATGTTTCTCTCCTCTTTCTCCTTCCCTCACCCTCTCTCTAAAAATAAACAAATGGAATCTTAAAAAAAATGCACAAATGACTAGGCCCCAATCTAGTGTGTCAGAACCAGAATGGTGGGAGGCAGGATTTAGAAGTTGGCCTTTCACAAGTATCACCAAAGATTGACACCCTCAATGCAGTACAGTCTCTCCTCCAACTAATCTTTGTGTTCTTTATTTAGTTATTTCCTTGAGTTTTGCTTTAAATAAAACAATGCCAATATTCTTAGTATATTGTTTTGACACAGGGTTATGTACTCAAGCAGCTTATTATTAGATCAAATTGAGACTGTAATTGAATATAACTGTACTTTGAACTTTAAGTCTAAATTAAAAATGTGTATATTTTTTCCTGGATGTAAATGGATAAATATGTTTTTGAGATCTAAATGCTAAATACTAAATCTTATGAGTATCTTCTCTTCAAATTTACTAATAAGTTGTACTTCAGGTTTCTTATTCAAATCGAGGCTAAAGAGTAATGGGGTAGGTGAGCAACAGGGTACCCTGGGGTCTGAGCTACACTACACGTATCATCCAGTCCAGCATTTTTCAGTAAACATGTGATGAAGGTTTTACTGTGCAAGTTATGGTTCAAACAGAGGAAATCCTTTTTTGCTTGTGTCCTGAGATTTGTGAAGCTCTTTGAAACCTTCAAAGGAAGTACTAACATGAAATGAAGCAGGAGGCTTTGCTATGAAGTTATTTTCATTACCATGTACATTCTTCACATTCATATAAATTTATTAATTTTATAGAATGTACACATTATGTATAAAGTGTTATTTTATAGTTTCAATCCTACAAATTACTCCTTTCCTTTAAAAGATATTTACAGTGTTATATTATTCTGTGCATGTTGATATTGAGAGATAATATACTTCATGTAAAATAAACACACGGCACTAGATTATAAATTAAGGCTATTCATATGTTTGTCTCTTTATTAAAATATTTAATTTGTTGGTGTAAAATATTCCGTTAAGTTTGCACTTTAAAAAATTGTGTTAAAAATACACACAACACAAAATTTACCATTTTAACCATTTTAAGTGTCCAGTTTAGTACTAAGTATATTTACATAGTTGTGCAGTCAACTCCAGAAAGCTTTCATCTTGCAAAACTGAATCTTTACACACATGACAGACCTTCTTCTTTGCTCCTCCCTTCAGCCCCTGGGAACCACTCGTTCCACTTTCTCTCTTCATGAATTTAACTATTGTAAACACCCCGTGTAAGTGAAATCGCAATGGATTTGCCTTTTTGTGACTGGCTGATTTCATTTAGAAATGAATGATGTCCTCAAAGGTCATTCCTGTGGTAGCATGTGTCAGAATTTCCTTTCTTTTTAAGGCTGAATAGTATTCCATTGTGTGCACATACCACATTTTGTTTACCCATTTGTTTGTTGATGGCTGTTTGGGTTGCTTCCGCCTTTTGGCTATTGGGGAAAGTGCTGCTCTACATGGGTGTACTCATACCTGAGTTCCTGTTTTCACGTCTTTGGGGGATATGTCCAGAAGTGGGACTGCTGGGTCATATGGTAGTTCTATTTTTAATTTTTTGACTAACTGCCCTCCTGTTTTCCACAGTGGCTCCACCATTTTACATTCCCACCAATAGTACATAGGAATTCCAGGTTCTCCATGTCCTCGCCAACACTGAGCGTTTTTCTTTTCTTTTTTTGGTGGTAGCCATCCTAATGGGTGTGAGGCCATGTCTCACTGTGGTTTTGATTTGTATTGCCCTAATAATTAGTCACGTTAAACATTTCTTCATATGCGTGTTGACCATTTGTCTCTCTTCTTAGGAGAAGTGTCTGGTAAAGTCTCTCGCTCATTTAAAAAATCAGGTCGTTTGTCTTGTTGAATGAATTGTGGGAGTTGTTTATGTATTCTGGATATTAGTCCTTTATCAGATATATAATTTGCAAATATTTTCTCGCATTCTATAGTTTGCCTTTTTGTTCTGTTGATTATGTCCTTTGCACAGAAATTTTACATTTTGATGTAGTTCAATGTATTTTCGCTTTTGTGGCCTCTGCACTTCGTGTCACATCCAAGAAATCATTGCCAAATCCAGTGTTTTGAAGCTTTTGTTCTATGTTTTTCTCTAAGAGTTTTATAGTTTTAACTCTTATGTTTAAGTCTTTGATTCATTTAGAGTTAATTTTTGTATATGATGTAATGGAGGGATCACTTTATTCCTTTGCATGTAGATATCCAGTTTTCCTAGCCCACTCAATTGGCTTGAGAAAAGTTTATACTTTTAAAAACAGTTTAGGGTAAGGAAAAGCAATCATAAATGGTTATGTTGTATCTATGGAAGAATTCTTACAATGTCCTCTGTTTCTAATTAAGAAGATAATTTCAGAAACTAAAGGGCATTACACAGATTCGAAGCTCACCTTAAACTAAGATTTAATAATTGTAGGTAGGCATAGAGCCTTTGTTTATATTTTATGTTATTCAGTGGGCAACAGCTTCATACATTTGGGATTTGATTATGGCAAAGTCTGAGTTTGGTCTTCAGGTAGGGTGTGTGTGTGTATCTCCTCTTACAGGGCTTTTCCCAGGTAACTCCATCCAATGAGAGATCCTTTAATGTTTTAGGGAGTTTCAGTTTCAAGGTTGCAAACAGAATCAACATTCTTATGACAAAGAATAGCCAGTAATAAATCCTGGGAACGTCTATAGCCAGCTGGAATAATTTACCTGTCTGTGTAGCAAAAGTCACTTGGAACCTGTTTTTGCCTCTTTGCTCTAAAAAGCAGAATGTATGTTGACAAAATGATATTTACACTGATTTTGAAAAGGTCAAAAACCACATTTTGTGCCCTTGGTAGTGTGGTGATTTTGAGGGAGGACAGGAGGGTGTTGGGGTGGGGTTGGGAGAATACAAAAGCAAATACATGTAACTAAGAGGAAAGCCTGGGCAAGATCCTTCGAATGTAGAGGGAGCGGCTTAGGTGAGTATGGGAGTGATGTGGGTAATGGAAGGCTCTAGCACTAAGGTGTATTACTTTCTTTGGAGGAAATCACAGCAGATACTAAAGGTAGCGCAGCAAGGACCACAAGTAAGAAGTGGGCTTGAAAAGTGTTGAAGACAATTTGATATAAAACGTGTGTGATAGTCCTGTGCAGGTGCTGTCAGTGGGATTCATCTGTTATGGGTTTTGGATGTGAGACAGATAGCAGGTAGACAGAGGCAATTACAGATATTCTGAGCTGTTGAGAGAAGTATCTGAATACAGTATTTCAGGGTTAAGAGCTGTCCACACGAGAAAAGAGTGGCCGTAAACCGGCATTAGGATGCTGTCTGTTCTAATGTGGTACCGGCCTGCCTGAGTCACGCAGACTTGCGGTGGTGAGAGAGCAGGGTTTCTCTGTGGTTTCCCTGGCCTTGTGTGGGACCAGTGGGAAACCATTTCCAAAAGTGGTTTTCAATAAAAATCTAGTCTCTAGGTGGGCATGGCACTAGATTTCCTAAGTAAATAACACAAAAAATACCTAAAAATGACTCCTGAGAGTCAATAATCAAATCAGCTAAGTAATGCTGTCATTCTAAAATTTGTTCGTTAGCTTTTCACATGTTTTCACAATTTCATAGATTTTAAAGTTATAATCTATCTTTACATTTTTTGTGAACACAGTCTTTTTGTTTACTCAGTCACTTTTGTCTCTAAACGTGTTTCGTCATCCTTATAATTTCATTTTAGTTCAGTTTGGATGTTCTCCACTTTTAAAAAAAATTTATTTATTTATTTTTAGAGAGAGGGTAAGGGAGGGAGAAAGAGAAAGAGAGAAACATCGATGTGAGAGAGAAACATCGATCAGCTGCCTCTCCTATGCTCCCCGACCAGGGACTGAACCTGCAACCCAGCCATGTGCCCTGACCAGGAATTGAACTGGTGACTTTTTGCTTTGTGGGACAACGCCCAACCAACTGAGCCACACCGGTCGTAGCTCTTCTCCAGTTCTGCATGTCTTTTAATTGACCAGAATGGCTTAGGATAAATATATATTATTTATGTTTGGTCATGTTTTCTATTTCATTTTCAACATCATTTTTGGAATACGTTGCCTTTCTTGGTCTTCAAGGGTACAGGGCTGCACTGAATTGATGAACTCAGAGAAAAGTCTCCAATGAATTTCCTGGAGACCAGAGGGCTTCAAACGGTGCTGCTCAGCTGAGCAGCAGCAGCCTCTCCTGGGAAACTTGTTAGAAATGTAAGCTCTTGGATCAGAACTCTGAGGGCAGAGCTCAGAAATTTGTATTTAACAAGCCCTCTAAGTGATTCTGGTGCATGTTAAAGTTTGAGAAATGCTTTGGACACTCATTAGCTACTTTTGTCCAAATCCATCACTTTCAAGTCCTTGGTCTCCCAATCAAATAGATTAGGGGTCCTCAAATATTGGTGTGCTCATGAATTATCTGGTGAGCTTGTTTCAAAATGTTCAAGAAGCTGTTTTTCCTAACTGCCCTGAGATTCTGATTCAGTAGGTCTTGGATGACTCAGTTACCTGCTTTTCAGCAAGCTCCCCCAAATAGTTCTATTTCTATCTGGACCAATGGGTGTCTCTTCAGTTTCCTTCAAACCTCAGAGTGATGTGATCTAAAATGGCTTTTTTTTTTTTAGTTCAGTAGCTGAAAGCTTGGGTCCAGAACTTTATTTGCAAAATACATCTTGGATTATTTTTCACTGAAGCCATTATGTTCTGACTTATTTCCTTGAGAAATATGATTCTTTCTTGTCTACCCAGATTACTGTCTGAGACTTTCCTGAGGCTTATCCTCGTTAGCAAGGCAATTTGCTCACCAAAAGAGCTTTCTGATGCTTGTGAATTTAGAGACTTATATATAATTTATAAAGATTATTTAACTTTAAACCCTGGTCTTTAAGAAGTACTGCTTTTGAGATCTTTTTGTTCTTACCTTATTCCCAATGTCTAAGCTTCTTCCCAATGAATGATGTTGCCCTCATCTCACTGCCATTCACATTGTTGTTTGTTCCTTTAATTTTTATGGCACAACTTAATGAGAACTATTTTTTTGTGAATTTTCCTCTTGTCTCATTAGCTGCTCCTTCTCTGTCTTTTTTCATCTCTCTATCCCTTGAATGTCGGTGTTCTCTATAGGGAAGGCCCAAGTTCTTTTCCTTTCTCCCTGTCTCAGCTACTGCTCTCCCCTCAGGGCCTTGCTTCTGCAGGGCTGTGAGGTCCTTGTTCCTGTGTCACCCCACCCAACACCACTCTTTAAAAAGCAACATTGGACCTTCACAGCTCTCATCTGAACTTGGTCCCCATACAGCAAGCTGCCTACTGGATGTCCCACAGGCAGATCAGGGTAAAGCACCCAAAACTGAGCTTGTCACTCTCCTCCCCCAAAGTCTGTGCCTTCTCTCATGTTCTCTGTCTCAGTGAATGGCATCTCTGCCACCCTTTATGTAGCTAACATTCACACGGTATTTCCTACATGTCAGGTACCGTTCTAAGAACTTTCACGTAACTCCTCACAAAATCCTTTGACATAAATTCTGTTATTCTTATTATACAGATGTGGAAACAGAAGCACATGGAATTTAAGTAACTTTCCCAAGGTTACAAAACTATTGATTGATGGAGATGGACTCCCAGAGCACGTAGTCCTAATTATTGTGTGCTGAGGCCTTCCTCTCTCTGTAGCCCAGGGCAGAAATCTGGGATTACCCTTTACTTCTCCCTCTCTCCCCCTGCATATCTGGCCAGTCCTCCTGAGCCCACTTTCTAAATCTCTCTTTAAAAACACACTTCTATCTTCATGTTAAGTGTTCTAATCCAGGCCTTGTGCCCCCACTGTCATAACTGGTGTCCTCTTTCCATCCATTTTTTTGCCAAGTTCTTCTTATTCCTAGTGCTAAATCTCATCATGGCCCTTCTGCATTCTCCCCCTGACCCTCCGTCATCCAGTGCTGGGCAAACCTAATACCCGCTTCGCTGCTGAGCAAGCCCCACCTGTTCTGAGGACTAGGACGGTTCAGACATTGAAAGAATCTCACCCTTTGAGTCAGATTGCTGGAAGAGTGCAGGCAATATCTGGGTGGTACCCGACATTTTTAGGGTTAGGAAATAAAAGAGAAATGTTACCTTTTGATTAGTCTTTGCCTCTAATCAAAAAAAAAAAAAATTGGTCCTTAATTTCTCCTTACTGTAAAAAAAAAAAAAATCAGAGTCTAGTCTGGCCCAGAGAGGGATTGCCAAGAAGAGTGATCTCTCTCCTGTGCCAATTCTGTGCTCCAGCTGTAATAAACTACTAGCACTCCCTGCAGTATATCATGTTCTCCCTTCTTCCCCTGGGCCTTTGCAGATGCCCTTCCCTCTCCCTGGCATGCTCTTCCCTCACTGCCCCATTTGCCTGGCTAACACTACCATTTTCAGGTCTCAACTTAAATTTCACAACAACTGGAAAGATTTTTCTGATCCTATTTACCTTCCAACAGTTGGGGTTGAGTGCTTTTTCATATATGCTGCCACTGCACACCGTTCCCTCCCCACCATATGCCTCATCAGACTTTGTCTTAATTGGCTCTTCAGTTGCTGCTTTTAGGCTGTAAATTATATCTTACTTATTTCTGTGTCCCTATCACCCAGCATAGGTGTTAAAGAGGTGTTGATTGTATGGAAGATTAATTGAGTATTTAAATGAGCTAATTGATTTCTGCCAATTCTGTCTGCTTCTTATCTTTGTACAATAAAGATCAATCACCCGTGAGTACCTAGCAGGACCAATGGTATAAACAATTTAGGAGGTTATTCCACATAAAATAAGTCTGGAAGTGGGCTATCCAAGCTTAGCAGAATGGCTCCTTGAATGTTAGGGACCCACTGTCTTCTGGGTGTGATCATTGCCCCCTGTCCTCTTGTCAGCATGATTGCCAAAAGTCTAGCCACCCACAGGTCCTCATTCTAAAAAAGATGGGAATGGTCCAAAACCAAAAGGGAGCTTTCTCAGCAGTCTGCCTTCTACCTACCCTCCACCCCTTTTGGGGCTTTCCTGAAAGGTCTTCCAGGATTTCTCCTTGTACTCATTGACCAGATGATATCATGGCATCTTCTGGTTGCAAAGGAGGTAGGAGACAGTATTTTTCCCTTTAGTTCTTTGCTGGGTGGTACAAAATTCAGGTTCTGTTAATAAGGAAAGGAGAGAATGGTTATTGAGCGGTAGCTAGAAGTCTCTACATAGTTTAGGACAATTTCTTCTTAAGTGACCACAGACAGTTTTAGTAAATAATTTGCTGATCAGTATGGCAGCACTTTTTTAGAAAAATAAATAGATAAAGTGAATTTGAAAGGGGCCTTACCTTTTTTTATCTCTAGTCACTTTGTATAAAATTATCAATCTTTTTTATATTTTAGGAGATTTAATTATAAGCATCTAAAAATCTAAATTATGAATCTTTATTATAGTTTTTTTGGGGGGTGTTTGTACTTGTCGATGTGAGAGGATATCATCTCAGAGTCTCATTGAGATGTCCCTAGAATCTGCTGGTTGAAGTGTAAATTACTAGAACATTTGGCAAAAGATTTGGCAATAATATCAAGGAAAAAAAAGGAATCTTTATCTTTAATCTCCTTCTGTTCAATCTTCTGTAAATAAAAAATCTCCATTCTATAAAATGGATTTTTTTGAGCATTTAATAACTTGAAAAAATGCTCAGGATGGTATTAAGTGGAAAGAGCAGGAATCAAGATTTAATCCCAAGTCATTAAATACTTTAAAAAAATCCAATTATATTAGTTGTTCCTCATTTCTCTATATGGATGTCACAGATATATTATAGATTTAATCCTCTTATTGAACATTTAGCTTGTTCTAATTTTTCACTATTAGGAATATTCTTTGATGAATGACTTAGTACATTTGTACATAACTTTTGTTTGGATTTCTGGGTTTTATAATAGATTTATAGAAAAATTAAAGGAGAGATTAAAGATACAGATCTTGTATTTGTTGAAATCAATTGTCAAATATCTTGTCAAATGTGTGTACACACATATATTATGCTTCTGATTTTGTAAAATTTATGAAATATTAGAAAATATAGGAAAAAGGTAGGGAGATATTAAAGCTTTAAAAAGAGTTGATCACTTTTAGTGGCATTTTGAATGATTTTTACGGAAATATCTTTATATTTTTGTATTTTTTGGCAGTGAGTAAATATTGTTTTTATAATTTAAAAATAAATTCAGTTGAAAATAAATGATATTTTGTTTTGATGATCAACTACTGCTTTGCTATTTAGGGTTTTGGTATCAAAGTTGAAATTTTAATGGTGATGTTTTAATCAAAGAAGAATAAGTATATGGCAGATATGTCCTATAGGATTTGTAATTTACATATTTGACATGTTTTCCTGAATTTGTTTGGAGATATAGTTTTTCCATTTTCCTAGCAATTTAGACCAGTATTTTTTCTTCTTAGTGCCACTTGTGTTAGCTATTAAAAACAAAAGCATTCTTGGATTAATGAACACACAGTGCAATATACAGATGATGGAAAATAGACTTGTATACCTGAAACCTATATAATTTTATTAACCAATGTCACCCCAATACATTCAATAAAAATAAAAACAAAAGCACCACAAAACCTAAATTCTCCTATGCTGTAGCTGCACTGTGGTATAACCTTTATGTAGTCCTAGGGTCATTTTTAGCATGCCATCATTTCCAAGGCACTGCTGTTAATATATGAGTGGATGTTTGTTTATAGAGGCAAAGCTGAGAGGATCGTGGAGCATATGGGTTCATGTAATGGACCCTCAAACAAGATAAGGTGTCCCGGTGACCTATTTCATATTCACAGATCTGTAGCCAGGAACAAATTAATTTTAGAGATACATTCCAGAACGGTAGGTTAGATAAAGAGAGAATGAAAAACATGCTAGTTATATACCAAAAATAGTGTCAGTTAAAAAACAACAAAGAAAACCAACCCCTATATCAACAATATACAGCTGGGGATTTTGGAACCAAGGGATGGGAATAAGGTTTGGGTTAGGTTTAGGGGAGAGAGGGCAGCAGATTTGTGGGAACATTTTTGAGCAGCTTTCTGCAGGCTCTTGAGAATGAGCACACTTTGCTCATGTAAAAACATACTGGGAACTGCTACTGCATTCTGCCTCTAATTGTGATTCTCTCAATTGAGAAAATAATATGAATAGAAAGTTGTTAGGACTCCATACTTTTGTGTACATGTATATTTTGTTAAATATAATTATCTGTATGCTGTCTATATGTATTTGAAAAATGGTATTTAGTTTGAAGTAGAGTTTGGCAAACAATGGCCCGTGGACCCAACCTGGCCTCCTGCATGTGTTTTTATGCTCCTCCCAATAAGCATAGCTTATACATTTCTAAATGATTGAAAAAAAAAAGACAAAGAAGAAAATGCATGGAGAGCATAAATGTATCCAGCAAAGCCTGAAATATTTACCATCTGATTTTACAGAAAAAGTTTGCTAGCCTTCGGTGTAAAGCTGCGGTTTTTAGCCAGAGGAAATTTTGCCCCCAGGGGACATTTGACTCCGGCTCCAGACATTTTTGTTTGTCGCAGGGCGGCGGAGGTGGGGGTAGGGATGCTGCTGACAATCATTGGGTAGAAGCCAGAGGTTCAGCTGAACAGCTACAATGCTGTGCAGCATGGGCTCCTGAAGGCAGAGAGTTAACTGATCCACAATGTTGACTGAGACGCTGTCCTTGCCCAAACTTTAGGTAGGCTCTTCTGAACCTTCTTCTTGAGTAGGACTCCACCTTGGTCTCTCCCCTGTGTTTGGCCTTCCTAGCCTAGTTTTAACAAGAATTCTGCTGAGTCAGTTTAGTGAAAATCCCCCCACTCTTCATATCTGATAAACCTTGATATCTGATCAAGTTCTTTATCCCCCACCCTTCATATCTGATCACTCTGGCCTGCATTTAGCTAGTAGATACAGTTTAGTAAGAATCCCCCTACCCTTCATGTCCTGTCTTCCTAATTTTCCATCTGCTCACCCCCTCACTCTGCTTGTTGGTATAAATTCCCAGCTGTCTTTGTGTAACCCAGCAAACCAGGGCCCATCCACATGGCGTCTTGATGCCTGACCCAACAATTAGTGTTGAGGGAAACAGGTTTTTATTTACAGGGTTCCAACCTTGGGGTGGGGGTGCTGAGAGCTCTCCTGCTCAGAGCCCTGTTTCCCACGAGACCCAGCACTTCCCTTACTCCCCACCAGGCTGTAAGCTAAAAGCATGCCCCCAAAGTCCCCATATCCTCATTTACTCTTAAGCCGGGTGCGCAAACAGTTCTCCATCCCCTCTGGAAGGTGCACTTGTGGGTTTCAGAGTTGCCATCCTCTCGCAGCAGCTCTCTCTTTCAGGGTCGGGGTGTGTTGTCCTCAGCCTCCATGTAGTAGTCCAGGAAAACATGTGCTGTGTTCTCCAGGCAGGTTTCCCAGCGGGTCTCCTCTTTCTCACTCCAGCTCTTAATACAAAACTGTGTGGCACCTCCTTATATACCAGGAGAATCCCTCTACTTCATGGTTCCTTTCTTATGGTCAACTCCTGCAGCGTCCTATGCTCTTTCAAACCATATGGCTGCTACCCTTCCTCTCTCTCAGCCAGCCCTTATTTTAAATGCTGACCAGGAGCTTCCTACATGACTCATATCTGGCTCCTCCTACAACGTGCTACTTTTGTCAGTTCACTTGTATCTTTTACCTTTTTTTGGCTGCCATCTTTAGTCAGGGCAAACATTCTCAGTGTTGCCTGGGCCTCTGCCTCCCAGCCTCTCGCACAGGTGCTGTAAAAGCCATCCCCTGCCCGTCCCCACTGGCTACTTCAGGAGTCACCGAATGCTCTTAAGAGTCACGTCCACATTTCTCCCAGGGCGGCAGCATAGCTTTAACTTGCCATAGTTATGCAAAGTATCTGAAGTGCTGTCCCCACCCCCCAATCATGGGCTGTGGGGAATATTTTAGGGGACCCCTGCTTTGTACCCCATTTACTTGCTGTATTTGGAGTTCAGCCTGATCTCTTTCTCTTATTGCAACAGTCCTGAGTGAGCTCTTCCTTACCAGTTTAATGAGTGTCAGAATATTTTTCCTCTGACAACATCAATGCTGTAGAGGTTGAGCAACGCTGGGCTAAAGTAATGTTTGGTACACGTATGAATTCACGAACCACCTTTTCAAGTGTAGCGACCTCCCCCCCAACCCCCAGGGTTCCATTGTTTTATAGGGAAGAGGGCCTGGCTGGCACACACATGGACTAGGGAACAGTTGCCTTCAGGACTTGGAAGAGGTGAGTTGTAAAGATATTTGACCCCAACAACAGAGGAGGGCAGTCCGGATAGAGGTGCACAAGCCATGTTTGGCCCTGGCTCTATTCCCTGAGTTTCCTTAAGAATGGAATGAGGTTGACTCTGTGGGCATTTCATTATCAAGCTCCCTCCCCAATATTTTTTGACCTGTTGGTGTCTTTATTAGAAGATGAAACGTTGCCATCTTCAGTTCAAATTAAAATGCAAAAGGCAACTATATGAACTTGTTAAAACAGGTTTAGACAGTTATTAAGCAATAAATAGAATTGATTACTGCATCTTTCCTGGTTCTCATTTAGAGGTGTGGTTGAAAAGAAAAGTGCACACAGGGTTTGAAAGTGAATTTCTATATTTCAGGGTCGAAGTTAGGGAGGTTGGGGATCTTCATTGGTGAGTGAGGGGTAAGAGAAAGCTAAAGGCAAAGAGTGAAGTTCAAAGCTATAACTTCACTTTACCCTCATTGTGCACCTGAGTCCCAGCCCCCTTTTCTTTGCCTGCTTGCTTCCTGAGAACTGGGGTCCTGGCATCTGTTCTATCCATGTGGCTTTGCTATTATTTAAAGCTTCCTTCTCGGGCAGAAACCTCTGGACGCTGTGTCTTTCCTACTGGTCTGGATGTCTCTCTATTTCATGTGAAGCCAAACCTGCCCAGTACAGGTCCTGCCTGGTCCACTGAACCATTCCAGCTGATGATTCAGATGGTTCCACAGCTCTGATTTTCTTTCACATCCTAATTCTCTTTGATCTTGTTATTTCTGACAGGGTTCCGATAAAGTAAGCCTAGTTCCAAAATGGCCCTAAAGCCCTTATGTCTGCCAGTTGGAACTTATCTCTGTATTCCCCTCCACTCTCTGCATAGATTTTAACGTTTTCCCCTGGAAATCTTTCATTTTGATGGTTGGAAGTCATAGAGTAGATCCTGCTACTGATTGTAGGTCTTCTGTTATGTCAGGTGACATCTTTGCATAGAGACCTTACGGACACCATTAGGCTGTTATTGGAGACTGTTTTAATGACTTATAATTGCCAGTGTAGAAGATGTCCAGAAGGCCATGGAGAAACTTTAAAATTTGTGCAGAAAAAGGAGGGCAGTATGTAGAGATTTATAATCAGTAGCATAGTAGGCTTTTTGGTCCGTCTTTATTTTTCTAGGCTCCCGAAGGACCATTTTAATGTACTAGCCACTCACTAAAAGAAGGCAACTGTCAGTTAGTCGAACCTACTGACTTGCTATTTGTTCAGTCAGTACACATAGAAAAATATTTTTCTTTCTTGGATAGGATCAAGATCAGCCATTCTCTTCAAATAAAATCCTTCCATAAAAAAATTAAATCTGCTAATCTATCCCAAGAAATGCTGTATAATCTAGGCAGAAGAATGCTGACTTTGGACTGGAAATATTGGGGGGCACTTTGTAAAGGGTATGATTTTCTAATCACTATGCTGTTTACTTGAAATCAATACAAACTAATATTGAATGTACACTATAATTGAAAGAAAAAAAGAATACTGACTTCAGAGACAGTTCTATTTCATGTGTGGCAGTTACTTAATCTCTCTCTGCCTCAGTTTTCTCAGCTGTGAAACAGGGAAAATAATAGCATACTTACCTCCTAGGGTTGTTGTGAGGACTGTATTAACTTATATGTAAAGTACTTAAAACAGTAGAGGCCACATTGTAACTACTGTTGAAGACTTAGCTATTATTAGCAGTATTTATTGTGTTCTTGGAGTTAATGACCTAATCAAGCCAAATGCATTTTTAGGGAATTGAAGAAATATGTTCAGAAATTTCAAGAAAGAAAAGTCTAAGCACAATTCTTTGATAGACCTTAAATTAGGTTAAGATAAATGAAATAGTGGGCAGTGTTAAATATTTTATAAATAGATTACTTACCGTAGACAACATTAGCATTTACACACCTTTCTGTTTAAGGTGTTTTGAGGTGACGTACGTCACTAAGCACTGACGAGTGCTTCTGCAGCCCGGGCATCTCTCAGGGGTGTTGGCTTAAATGGCGCCTATTTAAATCACTTCTGCTGTGCAAATACTGGTTTGTTGAAAACCATAGAAGTGAAGCTCCCTATGGGACTCGGTTTGGGAGAGAAGGGCAAAATACATGGAATTTGAATTTTGGTGATATCAGCAGTAATGAAGGTAATACAAATGCCCAAATTTAGGTCAGTTGACAGAATAAATTGGCCATTTATGGAGGGGGCAGTTTCCCTCCATTATGTTCAGTAAACATGAGTTAAGAAGATTAGACATTTTTAAACAAGTATAGCTATGCTATTGAGAAACATTTCCAAATATTATTTGCTCTCCTAAAATAACAAAAGAAATTCCTAAAGCTCTATCTTCATATTTTATGACACTAGCCTAAATTTTTTATGTGTATGATTATAATCAAGTGCACCTGTGTTAATAATAGGTGTGTACACGTATATAAATGAATGTAATTCTGGTGCAGGTAACAAGTATAGAGGAAAGGTTATGGATTTCTTTTTTTAAAAATAAAGATACAGCACCTTTCTCTGAAAATGGTTTTCTTGACACACACCAGAAAATCTGAGCAGCCCTCTGCTAGTTAATTATTTTTTTACAGGATGAAACAAATGCTTCATTGATTCCTGATACGGCTTATTTATGTGGCTGGTTTCTACATGAAGTGAAAAAGTTTGATTAATTACCATTAACTGTGACATATCCCATGGGTAATGAATTTTTTTGTGTGTCTGTTTTCTCCCTTTTTCAAATAAATCGGTAGCTACATACTCAGTTCCAGTAAAGCAGTCTGCCAGAATGCTTAGGTAAACGCAGCTTCTGCAAAGACGAGGCTGGCAGGGTTGTCCAGCACTCAAGCAGTGCCTGAGCGGTGTGGTGTCTCGCTGCTATCTGCAGGATTTGAACCGTCCAGTCATCTGACTGGGAGTTTGCGGCAGGTCCTGGGGGTGCCTGTGTATCCTCGAGATCGCCGCTTGGGCTTGGAGCTGTCGTCTGTTGCCACGAATCCCAGTGTGAACTTGAAGCCAGTGCTGGAGTAAATCTATGGCTTTGATTTTGATAACTCCTACTCTTGCCTATAATCACTCAGGGTACCATTGTTATTCATTAAATCAGTGCTTCCTAATTTGGAGTCACAGTAAAATTTGATATGCTTTTACACAATTTTTTTCTTATTCGATTCCTTTAATCCTGTATGGTAGGTAGGCAGGTGTCAGTTATGATTAGAGTAAGATTCAGCGACTGCCCAAGGCCATTAAGTAGTATGTGCCAGACTGGATCTCAAACCCAGGCCTTCTGAGCCCAAGTTCATTGCTCTTCTGTACCACATGCTTTTTTATACATTGCTGGATTTGATTTGCTAATATTTTGTTGAGAATTTTTCACATCTATGTTCATGAGAAATGTTGGGCTGTTGTTTTCCTTTCTTATAATGTCTTTGTCTGGTTTTAATATTAGGGGTAATACAGGCCTATAGAATAAGTTAGGTAGTATTCTCTGCTATTGCCTTCTGGAAGAGATTGTAGAGAAGTGATATAATTTTCTTTTTAAATGTTTGGTAGAAATTCATCAGTGAGCCCATCTGGGCCTGGTGTTTCTGTCTTGGAAGGTTATTAATTACCAGTTTGATGGCTGTAGTTTTATTCAGATGATCTGTTTCTCCTTACACTTCAGCACTGCCTGGTGTGCACACAGTAGGGGTTTTAGTTGTCCCAGTGTGCTGTGAGCGGACAACACAAATGCATGTTGTTCAAGGCCATTCATAGTAAACTGAGTGGCCACAAAAATCTTTTGAACTTAATGGCTACCTAACACTGAATAATTTGGGGTTTCTAAAAATGTAAAACAGTTTAACAACATTCTGAGCTCAGGAACACCTACAAACCAGTATCATTTGTGTAGAGCTAGATACTGAAAGAATTAGTAGTCAGACTTGTAAAAGCTTTCTTAATAAGGTAGGAAATACTATACTGTGCCCACGGGACTGATAGTCTGCCAAGACTTGGTCTGACTTATTTAAAGGTATTTGTCGTATGGTTTTTTCAGAAAGCTAAAGATCGGGTCTCAGATCCTCGCACATTGGCATTAATAAATCATATTTTTGAACAAGGGCAGGCACAACCTATATTTTGAGGATAGAATTTGAATGGGCTATAGGAAATGGGTGGAAGGAATTGACTTGGGTGGAGATTAAGTAGAGGGGGGGATTTATTTTCGGACAGCAGGGTTAATAAAATATTTGCCGTGACTGTAAGGCTCCACCGAATTTTCCGTGGCCTTTGCCAGGGAGGTGTTTCCACTAAAACAAACAAATACACAAACATACCTTAACAGAGTGCTGAATTAAAAAAAAAAAAAAAAAAGCCATGGAACCAGTTATGCAATATGGGATGAGATTTAAAACTGTGGTAATTATTTCTTAAGTTTATTCACAAACCAACTTTGTTACCTGAAACAGAGGACAAATCTTCCCTCCTCTACAAAAGGAAAATCAAATATTCCATTAACATTTAGGGCAAAAGTGAGACTCCCGTAATCTTCAACAAGAAGTACTTGTTTCAGTGTGGTGACTACCAGAGGGAAAGGGGGGTGGGGGAGGTAGAAGAGGGTAAAGGGGGGATTAATGGTGATGGAAGGAGACTTGATTTTGGGTGGTGAACTCACAATATAGTATACAGATAATGTGTTATAGAATTGTACACCTGAAGCCTATATAATTCTGTTAACCAAGGTCACTTCAATAAATTCAATACAAAGGAAGAAAAATTATTTGTTTTTAACTGAGATCCTACCCGAAGTCGTACTGCTTAATTCCACAATTTATACCACTATCCCTATATATGAGAGCTTTGACTAATTTTTTAAGAGAAAGACAACAAGGAGTGAGGTAAAAACTAGAAAATTAAAAAAAGTTTTTAAAAGGTTAAACATGCCTTCTTCTTATTATTTTTAAAGATTTTATTTATTCATTTCCAGAGAGACGGGAAGGGAGGGAGAGAAACACCAATGTATGGTTGCCTTCCCCGTGTGCCCCCAACCTGGGACCCAGCCCGCAACCCAGGCATGTGCCCTGACTGGGAATCAGACTGGCGACCCTTTGGTTCGCAGGCCGGTACTCAATGCACTGTGCCACACCAACCAGGGCAAAACATGTATTATTTTAACCCATATTCTCCATTTATTATTTCCTTCCAGTCAGTGTATGCATTTACTAGTATTTGGTAATTAAGGAGTTACCTAATATATCTATTTTTATATCATTATGCATTGTTAAATGGTGTGGCAGATTGTCTTAGATCCACGTCATATTTTGTAGGAAAAGCTTTCTTGGACTATTTCATGAACAAGGGGCCTCTATGATCTTTATACTATTGATATTCAAAGTTATAATGACCTACAGAAGAACCCCCACTGCTCTTCCCTCTCTGCACCATGAATTGAAACTCGAGAACCGAAGTTTGGACTCTGAGAGAGATGGAGACTTTCACAGGGTTAGGGGCCATCAGGAGGTGGAAAGGATGGTAGAGGCTAGTGCTTACCAGAGAGATTATGTTATATATTATTTGAACAGTGAAGGTAAATGTTGCTGATCCTAGTAGCAGGAGTAGTACTGAAATTAGTCTCTTTCCCAAAACATTTCAGTCGGAATGATTCAGAAGGAGAAGACAGAGAATATGAAATAAAAGTCGAAGGGGCCACTTCAAGATGAAGACCACAGGAGGTACCTTAAGAAGGCTGAGCAGGCAGCCAGGCCTTACCAGGCAGGTTTATGAAAAAGTGTGGAAGAGGCACAGAGATGAAAGTAGGGAGCTAAAGCAGGGATTATGTAACAGGATTGCATCATTTTCTTCGGCTCCATGCTTTTGTGTAACTCAATATTTATTCAATCTCAGAATATCTCAGAGAGGTACAACATTTACAAATGAAAGACAACCCGTTGGGAACTTAAGATCCAGGAAAGATCAAGGCAGGCATGATAGCTTAAGGGAGAAAGACCCTGGGGACCTCCTCTCCTGGGCAGTATGTTAAGTGGGCTGAGGTCTGACCACTAGCCAGCATTGTCTCCTCAGGTTGTTGGACCTGGAGTTGTTAGCTTGATATCTCGGGGTGGGATCTGGCCTTTCTAGAGGCTCCTCATCAGAGCACAGGAACTAAGAATAAATGAATGGCTGTGTATGGTCCCAGGCTGGAGCTATGCGTAGAAGAATGTGGGGTGAGCAAGAACAGGGTGCCTTCTACTTACCCCCTAAACAGCAACACAACATTGATCTGTCATCATTGGCTGAACCCAAAATTCAGCACTATACCTATGTAGATAGGCTCTCAGGATGAAGGTGTGACTTTATTACTCGTGCAAAGCATAGAATCACAGGCTAAACAAGTATTTATCATTGGGAATTGGAACCTACCAAGTCCTGGAACCAGGTAAGGCCAGTCTCTTGGGAATGTCTGGATTCTCGCAGAGGCAGAGCGGAACAAACAGGCAGCTCCAAGTTTGGAAAAGCCCATTTCTCCACCAGTCAGCTATACACTCCCCTCTCCCCAGCCAGCCTTCCCTAAAAGCTACCTATTGCTATGAAGGGACATTCTTCCTAGAACTTCTGCCCCAAGATAAATCCAGGAAACCCTTAAAAACAACAGTTTTCCGTCCTTTTAGATTTGGATGAAATTCCTCCCTGTGGGCAGTATTAGACATTCTTTGAGAGGAAAGCGAATAGTCCCTACCGTGGAGCTACCCCTTACAAATGAATATTTAGGACATGTTGTTTGAGGAGAGTAGATGAGATGGGAAGCAAGCTCTTTCAGCCATTGGCCACACTGGAAGCTTTTGTCAGGCTCCTTGCCGTCCTGGGGCCCTGAGCCAGCGATGCCAGAAAACCCAGTAGCAGGTACGACTCTGCCCTTGGAGACTGAGGGCACCACTTGTGAACTTATTCTTGTGTGAAATTTACCTCTGTTGTCATTCTTGGTTGACAAACAAGTAAATAGTGGTTGGAGTGAAGAATGCACGTGGCCAGCTGAAGGCGGCAGGGAGGTGGACTGCCCTGCAGGGCTCCTTGCTTCCTTGTTTGCACCACGTTTCATTTTAAAATACTGTGCTCAGTGCAGTTACTCCTTATGTATTGCGTAATACATGGACATGCATTTAAAGAGGTTCCCCCCTTTGTATTTCTCTCTTGAGTTGTTGGAGTTCTTTATCTACGTGGGTACCAGTCCTTTGTCAGACACATGTTTTGTGGATCTCTACTCCCTGTCATTTGACTCTTGATTTTCTTAACTGTGTCTTTGAGAATTTCCAAATTTTGACAATTACATTTGTTGACCTGTTTGAGAAACCTTTGCTCACCCCTAAGTCATGATGATAGTCTATATGTCCCTCTAAATCTTTATGGTTTTAGCTTTTATGATTATATCTACGTTATATCACAAATCAGTTTGTGTGAATGATATGAGGTGTAGAGGTCAAGGTGAGTATTTTTCTGTATCAATACCCAGTTATTCCAGCACCATTTGTTGAAAACATTTTTCTCTACCCACCAATTGCTTTGGTGCATTTGTTGAAAATCCTGACTCTATACGAGCATGTCTACTTCTGGGCACTCTATTCTATTCCTCTGATATACTTTGATTACTCTTGCCTTGCACCATTTTTAATAGTTGTATATTATATAGATGTCCACAATCATGTGGGATCTCTTTGTCATTGCTGGACATTATGAAGTTTGTAAATTTGCTCATAAAAACAATGCCGTTACGCGTATTACTTCTGTTGTTTAATCTTAATTGTTTTAAGTGGTAGAAATAATGTATAAGAAAAATTCAAGGCAAATATGTAAAAGTGTAACGTTATTATTTAGCTTTCCATAGTACATTCTAACCTTTAGGTCTGTGACAAATGAGTGTGCCTGCAATTGGCAGGAAGGCAGAGTGAGTACTGTGACCAGCAGCTATGACGTCCTTAGCAGCTGAGAGAAGAAAAGTCACTTTGCTTCTAATCATCATTTATGGATTGGTTTTATTATACTGTCAACCAGCATTATTAGAGTGCAGAAGTATAAAGGGTAAAAACTTCTAAAGGACTTTCTTAGAGCTTATTGTTTTCCATGGGCCCCATAATATATTGTAAATATGTATTTGCGTGCCTGTCGGGTGATGGGAAATGAGAGGCAGATATTTGACCAATTGTCTAAAGGCATTCACTCAGTTATGGAAACAGGACAGCGGTCATAACTCATGTCTCGTGTACTGTCAGACGTGAGAGGTTATCTGTCTTATGCTTTTTTATAGGATAAGCAGCAAGACACTTAGTTGTGTAAATGATACCCAGGACACACATTTTTATTTTATGTGAGTATATAAATAAAACTATACCAGGGTGTGAAGTGTTTGTAAATGCTTAGCTTCTTTACTTGGTCATTTATCCATTTACAGGAGGAATTTGTGGTGTATAGGTCATCCTAGACATCATTGCAAGTGTTTGTGGTGCTTTTCTCAGGGAACATAGATTTTAAGGGGATAACAGTTATTTGGGGTAAACACGAAATATTTTTTTACGTTCACAAAACTTTTCCATATGGACGGTGACATAATTTTATGTCATAATATTTTAAGAGGTTTTCTGGTGTTTACAGCAATAAAACTTAGTATATTGATGGTGAGACTGTCGTACTGGAAAACGCCAGTTTCCATAAATCATTAAGTCATCTCCGCAGTCTTCAAAGTTTGAGAGCTGCAGCGTGTGCCCGGCTGGATTTTAACAAAGCAGAAAGTCAGAGGGCTTTGTCTGGAAGGGTGCCGTAGGAGCTCTGGGTAAGATAAGAATGGGGTCTTCAGACTTCTAAATGTGCCTTTGTTTTTTAATTTTAAGATTTTAATTATTTACTTTTAGCAAGAAAGAGAGGGAGAGACACATCAATCTATGGTTGCCTCTCACACACGCTCCCTGCTGGGGCCCTGGCCCACAACCAGGCATGTGCCCTGACTGGGAATTGAACCTGCGACCCTGTGGTTTGCAAGCCAGTGTTCAGTCCACTGAGCCACACCAGCCAGGACCTGTATGTGCCTTTAAATTTGTTGATAGAAATTTCCTTTCTGGGCCATGGTAGTTATTTTTGACCAAATATAAACGCCTATCTGTGTGAAGCTTTCATTATCAGACTCTGGCCTATTATAAATAATTAGAATCTTTCAGAGGGCTAGTCTCTTTTTCCTCTTTCCTCCTCTTTCCGAGAGGTGACCAGAAAGAGCACAAAAAAGTGAGTCAAAAAGCCAGTAACCCTCCATTCCAGCCCTGATGCTGATTCCAGTCTTCAGTGCTGATCCTGGTCCTCGGTCATTGCAGACACAAGGTGCAGGGGCCCCTCCAACCCAGCCAGCTCCTATCTGGGTTAAACTCACCTAGCGGGGAGGGGTTAAGAGAGAATTGTTGGTTTTAGTTGGATTGGCCTTAAGATTTTAAGGCATGTCCCTGAGTGAATTGCAGAGGTCGTGGACAGAACTCAATCTCAGTTGCTTCTTGATGAAAGACTCTCCCCCTTTTCTCTTGGAACCATATGGCTGTTCCGTCCTCTGTTTGGGAATCTCTCCCAGGAAGGTCCATAGAGATGGGAAGATGGTTACAGCTGGCTGCTGTACATTCCCTTCAGCATCCAATTTTCCAGTCCCCTGCCCATTCTCCTAATGAGAAATAAGCCAGAAAATAGGACAGAACAAATCCTCGAATGAAAACCATAAAACAAGTTTAAGATGAATTTCATCCTCTGGCTCTCTGATCTCGTCGAATCATCTGGTGTTTTAGCAACTTTTGATAACGTCTGTTATATCTATAAAGTCAGTTTATGTGTTTTCCTTTTTAAAAAAAATAAGAGCTGGGGGATTTGTATGCTCTTATAATTCTAAAATACAAGTTTAAAATTAAGAACGTTTTTGTTCTCCCTCCTTCCCTGTGCACTGTGATCTTTAACATCACCATCAAGGTGTGTGTGTGTGCGGTTTGCGATCAGTGTAGCTGACTGGCGATGGTAGCTTTCTCAGAGCCGACTCTCATTGCTAATGAACGTGATCATTTATACGGTGTCACTGTAGTGTAGTCATGTTAAATAATTGATTGGGCCATGGCAGGTAGAGAATGGCGAATGGAGTCTCTTTGTTGCTATGGTAATACTTTTGGTTTAAGGGGACTGTTTGTCATTTAGACCTCATGGATCTGGTGCCTGTGACATAATTGCCTGTGGTTGCGGCAGTTGGAAGGGAAAATCAGCGTAAGAAGCGGTGGCATTTTGAAGCAAGTTAATATATATTTCAGGGAGTTCTTGTGCTTACATTGTAGAGTGACTTATTCTTTTTTTATTAAAAGGCTCATTCTTAGCTAATGCATCAGCATAGAGAATGAGTCAAGTGGCAGATTCGTTTACTTGCTAAAAGGGTGGGATTTGATCATTTATTGTTAAAATGGTTATTATGTGAGGTGCACATTCTTTCCTCTATTACCCCAAGGAGGGCTTCCTTTGAATGAAATTGATGCCACGTTTAACAGGGGTCTTGGGAGGAAAGGACAACATATTCTCTGTCTTTTATTCTCTTTTTTTAAAAAACCATAAGTCCATAAAGGTAGGGGTTGTATTTATGTATTCTTTCAACAAATACTTATTGAGCTGTCAGGGTTTGAGAGTCCAATGTGAGCGAAGCAGATGTGGTCCCTGTCCTCGGAGGTCAGACACGGGCGGACCAGCCCACTTATCTCTGGGTTCCCGCTTTCGCACTGTCCTTTGCCCTATACGAAGCTTTCTCACTAAGTGTTTGATAAATTTTTAGAATAATTCCTTTCTTTTTCCCTCACACTATAATGTCTTAATATGTGCTCCCCCCAGTGGTTTATTAATACCATTTGTCAACAACAAACACAAAGGTGAAAGTGTACGTGGCGGGGGCACATGTCCTTCTTTTGATCCATGTTCTTCTTTCCTTTGTGGCCAAGCTCAACTTCTTGTGCTGAGACGCCAGCCCAGCCAAAGCTGTCTCGTTTTGGTGATTCTGCTCAGTTGATGTGACATGTTTTATCTGGTTTTCTTATTTTATTACTTAATTTTTCTTGTATTGTTGCTATACCTCATAGGTGTGTTGGGGCAGAAAAACAGCTACAAGTCAGTGGTCAAGTCCCAGCATTTTTATTTTATAGAGAAGGCTCAGGCCTGTAGAAATTAAAAGATAAGTGGTTATTAGAAGAAGCACGATTGGTATCCAAGTGTCCAGACTCCAGGATCCCTTCTCTTTACTCTGCTCTTCCCTCATTTCTGAGTGGAGGCACAAGTGAATGCCATGCTTTCAACTCGGAGTGCGAGGGAGCTTGGTAGCCAGGGGACAATGAACTTGAGGCTGGCTCCGGGACTGACTGTGAGTTTAGGCCTAATGGGCTATGACGGTGGTTAGACAATGCAGAACTAATGGATGCAGCACTTTATCGAGTATTTTAATTTGACACATCAAGCAATTGAAAGCTTAACCTGAGCAAACTAACAGTCGAGGGAAGATGCAAGAGGTTCTTGCTGCTGTGTGTCAGTGCCGTTGGGAGCAGTGAGGACAGTGGGAAATGACCTTGGAAGAGAAGTGTTACCCATTGGACCCATAGAAACTTGAGGCTGTTTGATTATGAACTAAGATGGGATAAGAAATACATGGCAAAAATAGTAATCAAATTTCCAAATGGCATGTCAGCTCCATCTCTTTTGATGAAAGTAAGTTTTGTGACTCTAAATTTGATGGTATTTTTATTTCCACTTGCTGAAGGATCATTCTAGTTTTCCTTAACCCTCATGCCAGGCTTATGCTACACTAGCCATAGCCCTGACTGAAATAGCTTGAAATTAAGAAAAACTTCTACTAGGTGAGGTAAAAAGGCAAATGTATGGGAGGGATTCTGGTGTCCTGGGAACTCAGGCTCAGCCTGTCATCTGACTAGACACTGGAATGTCAGCTCGGCACTCAGTTCTGTTTTTTCTTTCTCTCACTAAACTGGCTTTCATTCCACGTAGTTAAACTGGGCTGCTTTATACCTCCTGAGTTTATGCCCCAGTTCTTGAAACAACTAGACAAACTCGTAGCATTTTCTCGTTCTGATTTGAATTCCTGGAGGAGACAATTTGATGGGCTCAGTCCATATGGCAGACCAGTCAGTCAAGGTGGGACCAGGGTGGCTTGGATCATGTGACACAAAATGCCCTTGAACTGGGGGTGTTGGAGGCAGAGAAGAGGGCCTGGGCAGATATGTTCAGCAAATCGAAAATCCCTACTTAAAGTTATCCAAGTTCCTAAAATGTTATTTTCCATTTGTTGTATAAATGTTTCTTTGTGGCATAATGAGGAATTAAATCTATTCTGACCATTTATCCGTTTCATCATATAAAAATAATTCAGAACCCTAGCTTTTCCTTGAAGCTGTCTTTTGCTTCTCACCTCTTCCCTTTTCAAACCCTATTGGAAAATGAGCCCTTTTTTTGAGCACATAGTGGGTGAGAAGTTAAAGGTCTGAAATGCGTTAGTATAGTGTCCTGACAATTAAGATGTGAATTTTCGTGCATTAAGAAATTTTGTTTGCCCTGGCTGGTGTGGCTCAGTGGATTGAGTGCTGGTCTGCGAACCAAAGGGTGGCTGATTCTATTCTCTGTCGGGGCACATGCCTGGCTTGCTGGCCAGGTCCCCTGTGGGGGGGGTGCGTGAGAGGCAGCCACACATTGAAATTTCTCTCCCTCTCTTTCTCATTTCCTTCCCCTCTTTTTAAAAATAAATAAATAAACTCTTAAAAAAATTTGTTCATCATGAACCACATTTCTTTTGTGTTCGTGTAATTCCCAGAGAAATTTAGAAATGAATAACCTTGAGATGCTCAGCTCTCAGAAGGTTTACTAGCTTTAAAGATTCTGATTTTATTTTTTCAAGGCTGCAAGAAAATACTCAATGAAGTTTGTTTTGATTCACCACTTATCACTTTGAGCTATTGCCACTCGATGCCTGCAAGGCATTGAATCTTGTACAATGAGCGAACAGCATAAAAACCTCATAGCTCAAAACAGAAGCCTAAGTGGTATTATCTCAGGTGTTTCTCATAACATATAGCATGGACCCAGGCTGTGTCTTTAGATCTGAATTTTTCTGCTCACTCCCACCACTGTGAGAAGTGAATACTTTATCAAAACAGCAGCTGCTTTGAGCCTGGTTATTCTGGTGGTTAGAGGAAAAGCTAACAGCAATAACAGTGTTCCAGCTCAGCTGAGTAGTGGTCGGACGCAGAGTAAATCTAGATAAATTATGCTTTGGCCTGTTAGACTGCCCCTGACTCCTTCTTCTCTGGGTTTGATTTATGCAGAAGCGCTTGTCTGCTGCCTCTGTGAAATAATTTACAGCGAGCAAATGTTCTATGTTGTATGCAGATTTGGGAGAGGCACTGAAGCAGGTAGCTATGAAATGCATGTTGATGGTGTCTGCTGAAACCCATTGTCCATTCTGTTGAAATATAAAACTCACATATTTAAACCAGAAACATGAAGTGGAACAAATTGGGTTGCCAGCCAGATAATAAAATAAATGATAAATGGAAAGGGACCCCAAAGGTGCTCCCAAAAAGCCGGCATGGGATTGGAGGCCAGGCCAGGAGGAGGTGGGTGTTGGGAAAGGCTTTAGGTAATGGTCCCTATGTGATTGATGTGGCTGGTTATTTTAAGTGTCACTTTCTAAATTAGGAGTTTGGGTAGGGGGAACCAGGAGCCTTTGCTGTACAGCTTTTTGTTGTTTTGTTTTTTGCTTTGAGGGGGCTTGGATAGTCTGGGTTGTTTTTTTGTGGCTTAATGAGAATTTATCTCAAAGAGCAAACCAGCCACATTTGTCTTTGTTTCAATGTTAAGAGGTGTTAGTGTTATTCTCCCCACCCCCTCAAAGGAGGCTGTATCAGTGGTGGCAAAGGCATGGGGGATTTTGGACTTTACTGGGTATTTCACTTCGGGGACCTTCTTAAAGACACATACCACTTACATCAGGGCTGTTCCCTCCCCCAGTTGTTTCCTCTGGCAGCCCCAATCTGTAAAAGGCATCTGAGCCTCTCTTGGCTCTCTCCTTTCTCTCTCCCAGTCTGTTCAGTGAGCTCCAACAAGGCAGCCGGGTGCATGATTCTCTGCCCCTCACGTCCATTTCACAGGCAGGTGTAGACTCCACAGGTGCCTCATCTCTGGGTGCAAACAGCAGAGATACACTCCTGTGAGCTCAGGCTGTAGGATGTTTATTGTTGGTGCTGGGAAGGGGGAACAGAAGGGCTTCAGGAAAGGGAGGGGCCCAGGGGATCTGGGCACCTGGAGGCTGGAATCACAAGACTGTTGGCATTCCCACTAGTTCTGGGGGCGTCTGCCGAGGGCCTGCCATTCTGGAAGCCTTCCCTCATTGTTAACCCAGCTACTGTCCAAGTGGCTCGTCTGTCTTTGGGCCTATCTGCTTTGCTGCCCTACAGGCTAGCTTTAGTTCCAAGTTCAAATATCTGAGAGAAGTTGAGTGGTTGACTTAATTAACCATCATCCCTGAGATTAAGCCATTTTACACCTTGATGGCCAGTCTAGGGACTAGTTCTCACACCTGGTGCTGTCATGTTCTGTTCCATGTGACTAGCAGGTGGATGGGGTGTGTGTGAGTGCAGAAAATCATTGTCTAAGGCTGCCTTCCAGCATTGGATGGGAATACTTCCAACTTCCGTTAGCAGGGGCTGTGGGCAGGTGCACACCACGGTGGGGTGAAGAGTACATTCTCACATCATGCTCACAAGATACCGGTGAGAGGGCAAGGTTCTCATCCCTTGTTTTATAACTGAGGAAATGGGGCCAAAAGAGGTTAAGTACTTTGCTGAAAGTTATAGACGTAGGAGGGGCCAGAGCTGGGATTTGAAGCCAGATTTATTTGACTCCACTGGGCCATGACTTGTTTTTACTTCCGACTTCTTCAAAGATGAGGTTAGGCCATGTAGGTCCTTGAAATAGTGCTGGCCCTTTCTTCTTTTTGGAGGGGCTGGGTTTTTTTCTAGTGCTTGATAACCAGGGTAGTTTCTCATTTTTCCCTCTTCAGGGAAAGATCTAAGAAAGATTCTGAGTTTTCAGTTATCGAAAGGGAAGAGGTAAAACTTTTTGACGTCGATACTGTTCTGACTATATGATACGACTGGACTTGGGGCTGGGTTGGAGGGTCTCTAACTGAAAGGTGTTCCTCTGAGGAACACCAGAGGCCAGCATCCCTGGAGTAGATTCTATCAGTCCAGCTCATTTCCCCTCCACAGGTTCTGTATACAGGTTCTCTTCCTCATTTGGGTTTTGTGATTTCTCTTCAGCACATGGAGGCTGGGGACTATAACCAGGGTGGTGGCTTGGCAACTGGCACACAGTCAGCATATAATGCATGTGGGTTGGGTAACTTGTGGCTCTGTGGCCTGTCCTCCGGTAGGCACCTTCTTGGTAAATCACTTTTCTTCATGCAGTAGCCCAACCATTTCTCTTTTTCCAAATTTTACCAGTCCCTGGAGAGAAGGCAGGCTTTCTGATACCTATTAGGGGAATTCTTAGGAATACTGATTGAGGTTCTCTAGTGGTTCAACCTCTGTTATTCCAATGGTTTTTAGTCTTGTAAACTGTGCTTTGGGCAAAACATTGCAAACATTGCCAACTCCTTCTCTTTTTTACTTTCCCCTCCCCTCCTGTGACATTACCTCTTTGGTAGCAGTATAGTGAGTAACAGTGTGGATTTGGGAGCCAGACAAATCCCCTCCTCTGACACGTCCTGGCTGCGTGATCTTTGGCAAGTTACTCAGTCTCTCCGAGCTTGGGGCGTGTAAAAAAATACTTAGTACAGTACAGAGCATGTGGTAATGACTCAAGAAAAGTTAGGTGCTGCCTAATATTGTTATAATGATCATGATAATAATTGTTGCGTTTTCTACTCTGGACTGTTAAGCCCGTTACTCCCAAAGGGGGAGCTCTTAACATTGAGCTGCAGCAACACAGCAATGCCTGGTCTTTTTGTTTATATTCTGTTGTCATCCTTGAGTTTGTTGAAGCATTCCAAATGCTGTAAAGCAAATTTTGAATGAAGATAATTATCATGTTTCTAATGTAGTTGGGAGCTGAGGTGTTTTAATTAATGATGTGCCAGCAACCCTTTCAATAAGGTGAAGTGTGATTTTTTTAAAGCCTCCGTCTACTTGGTTATAATTAGGGACATTTGGCACGCTCAGGCATAATATATGCTGATTTGTACACTTTCATTAAGCAATCAGGACTGAATGACCCAGTGACCAGGCGTTCAGGGGATCAGGTTCCAGTATTTGAGGAGGAGGAGCTGGTTATGCGTTCTCTTCTCCCTGCCCGTTTTCCATCTGTAACCTTTATTCATGTTCGGTGTTCAGAACACAGGGATGCTGTCTGTTAGTTGAGGCCTTGATTTGATAGCCTCCCTCTACTGCACATTCCTCCTCTTGCCTTGTGAACCAGTCTGGCTAAATCCCTACATTCGAGAATAAAATTTTCCTATGGCACTGGCGATTTTGGAAGTGCTGAAGGTGGTTAACAGCGAAAATGAAAAAGATGAAGTTAGAGGCATGAGAATCAGAAGGAAGAGGGAGAAGAGTAAAGTCAGAACCTTGAGAACTTAAAAGGGGTGGTTGATTTCATGTCTAACCCTCATTTTTATAGACTCTGAGCTCCATGAGAACAGGGAACATGTTCGACTTGTTCTGTGCTACATTCCTTGTACTTAGCACAGACCCTGGTGCAGAGTAGAATTTGCTGAATAAATCACTGGGAAAATGGAGGCCCATGAATACTGTGTAAATTACATTGATCTCTACAGGGACAGAACCTGGGCCGTAGTCTGGGTCTGTAGGGACCAGTGTAAAGAAGGGGATGAGGTAAATAAGGCAAGAATTTTTTTTAACAAATCAACATAGGACTATATTAAGAAAGTTACAAGATAGAAAATGTAAATTTCACTGGCTGGTAATTCGTATGGAAGGAGCATGGCGTGTGTGGTGGGTGGTACTACGTAACTCCATGCTGCCATTGGGTTTTAAAAAGCAGAGTTTGGGCAGCTGCATAGTAACTGTACTATTGTGCGGTCTGTGTTTTCTTGGTATTGTCCTTTTATTGATCAAACTAGGATGACTTTTCAAGCTCAGACTCTCATTGTTTTCCTCCCTTTTCTACCTTAGGTTTATAATTGCTGTGTTGAAGTACCATTAATTTCAAAACTCTTTTCCTTGCTATTAATGTAGAGTATGTAATTTCTAATCCATTTAGATTTGTTAGATCCTTTATACAGCCAGTGGATCAAAAGCTCGTATGACAAATGTCCTCAACAGGATTTAGAGTTTTAAGCCAGTTCCCCAAACATGCCCTCCGCTGTGTAGGTTCCTTGGGCCACTTACTGCTCCTTTCCCCACTCCCCTGGCCGCTCCCACAGCAGACACACACAGGCGCCACAGGGGCCTTCTGGAGAAAGGTGGGTGAATGCTCCTTAAGCACTGGGGCACTTGCAGGCAGCATAATGGGGGAATCTTTTACCCTCACATTCTGAAAGTAGGTAAGGGTTCTAACTCGCAAGTCAGAGCAGAGAGGGACTGCTGGTGGTGGAGTCCTGGGGTAGGGGTGGGCTGGGGGGATGGATATTTCCTGAGGAGTTTGTAGAGCTCAGATTGACCATCTTCCTCCCATCCTTCCCTTTACAGCTCAGGCCATGGATTGATTGTTGTGAGGTGTGGTGAGTGGAGGTGAAGACCACCCATCTTTAAAGCACCTGTTTTACCTTGGTGCTATCTTCCTGGGTGATTGCAACACTGTGGACTGTCAGATAATTGTAGCCTCAAAGGGATGGGGAGAGGTCAGTGCTGGTGCTCACTATAGGGCTGGGGCACATATGTGAAGGGACCAGTTTTAGGGCTGTTGTGAATGACATATAGGGTCTATTTCCTTTAGCTCACTGGAAAACACATTAGGACTTCCAATGATGTAGACAGCTAGAAAAATTAGTTTTGAAAATCCCTAAAGTGTGCCCATGGACCTATTTGTCAATCCATCTGTAATTGCTTATTGATCACATCCCACATGGACAGGCCTGGCCAGCCCCTGCTCAGACAGTACAGTACAGTCTGGCCCAGGGTTTTTGATCTGTCACTCGGTTTGTGATTTAAGTTGTTAGGGAAAGCCCATTTACCCCGAAATCAAGACAGACAGCCCCTGGGAGTTCTGGGGGAACTTCATCTGCTTCCTCTGTCATCTTAGAGGAGGTGCCACACTTGTGCTCGAGCAGTGGATTATGCACAATCAATGGTGATGACTGTACGAGCATTTTTAATTAGTCTTCAACCCTCTGTCTAATGCAATCAGAAACCCTCTATCAGAGTAGAGATTTATAATCAATCATTCCTCGTCTTCTGAGGTGGATATAAACTACCGTATTTTTTGGACTATAAGATGCACCTTCCCCCCCAAAATTTGGGAGGAAAATGGGGGTGCGTCTTATAGCTTGAATGTAGCTTGCCTGGCTCACTGTGAGGGGGCAGTGGGCAGCAGTGGAGTGGGTTTTCCCCACTATTTTCCTCCTCTAAAACCTAGGTGCGTCTTGTGGTCAGAAAAATACGGTAAACCCATTTGCTTTTAGCCTGTACCTTAAAATATCTGCTTTAGAGAGTTATTATTTAACTAGGCAGATCTCTGTAAACCAAGTGCTATATTTTGAGCATGGAGACTTAAATCTCAAATTGCAGATTGCTCTGATTAAGTGTAATTGTGTGAATTAAGTTGTCTCTTGCTTTCACTCTGCACAGAGAAAACCTACCAACAGACAAAATCGTGGGAGAGAAAGCATATCAGACTGGCATCAAGGAGACCTGAGTTCTAGGCCTAACTTTGCAAATCAGTTTCCTCATCTGTAAAAATAAAAGAGGATGGAAAGAGCTGTTATTTAAGTCCTCATCATGTCCTGTTAAAGTTACATTGCTATCTAGAACACTAATCGTAAACAACATGATTGGACTATTTGCTACTTGTTGGGCTGCAGCCGTGTGCCTTGGGGCAGGCACATGAAGCTGGCATCATCTCGTTTATCCTACATCTCCCCATGCGATAGTTACTGACAAGGCCACCTCTGTCTTAGCCTGGGAGTTCATGGTGGAAAGGCTGACCTTTGAAGGCCAAAGACGGAAGATGTCAGGTGTGCATCCGTAGCAATTATCTAAATAAAGATAATTGAATTGAACACAGAGTTCTACAGAGATGATCTTTTGCTTGCCTTCGTGGGTCTGACGGAATTCTTCAAAGTGAAATTAACAAATTAAAATTTTAATTTAACCGACAGCCAAACAAATCCTCCATTTTGATCTGTTAACATGATTTTTTTCAAAAGTGAAGTTCCAGAGAATGCACGAACCAGGTGTCTTCCTTGTTAGTCAGCAGCATCAGTGAGTGTTCAGAGACCGGGTCACTTTCGTTTTCGTGTTAATCGTTAGGAGTGCACATCAGTACAGCTTTCTGAGAGCCCGCTTGTATCAAATGCCTTTAAGTGTGTGTACCCTTTGAGCTGACATTTCTCCTTCTGGGATTTTAACTGAAGGACGAAACCAAGTATATATTCAAATGTTTAGTTTTAAAAAGGTGTTTGTTGTCTACTGTTGATGACATTAAATACCCAGCCATCAAAAGACTGATTAGAAAAACATATTTAATGTTAAAATATGTCATAAAATGGCATGTATTGTTAAGCAAATACAATTTATACAGTTTAAATAGCAGTACATGCTGTGTGAGTGCATCTTAGTATAACCACATGAAGTAGCAAATATACACATACAGGTATTAAAGTAGTATGTCTGGGGATTAAAAACATTGTTTTTGTCTGGTTCAGTGATAGTACAATTGGTGTATTTTGCATATCTTCATTAAAAGGTTTTTTTCTATAATGAATCTGCATTGTTTTTATAGCAAGAAAAAATAAGCAAAAGCAAACAATACAAACTTCTTGAACTAGAAATCCCAGGGCTGGAAATTGCTTACAAATCTGAATTTTTTTAGAAAATGTAATTGTTATGAATGTGCACATTTTTTTATCCTGAGGCAATCCATGTGGTTAACTTGTCTTTACTCACATTGATAATTGGAAATGTCTCAGCTTTTTGAATCAGAATTTAGAGAAATTTCACTCTGCTTGTATTCAGATAGAAATCAAAAGAAACTAAAAGGCAAAAAAAAAAAAAAAGGGCACTCTCTGGGGACCAAGCTCTTTTCCTCCAATAGTTAAAATTAATACCAATTTCTACTGATTAATTGTAGAAATTTAGAATATTTAAATAAGTGAAGCAAAACTAAATAAAATGCACACACACAATTTTACTTTCTAGAAATAACTTCTATTAACATTATTATGGGTCATGAAGACATGAATTTATATTATATATACATACAAGGGGGGACCAGAAATACCCAGAATTTATTTATAAAAAATTGTGAATTTATTCTTACATGTTTAAACTTCAGTCACCTTCAAACTACTGTCCCTTTGATGCAGTACACCTGTAGAGATGTTTTTTCCACTGCTCAAAACAGTTTTCGAACTCATTGATGTTGATGCCCTTTAGTGCTTCTGCTGCTTTCGGTATCACCTCTCCCACTTCGACAAAAGGTTTCCCTTTGAGGACTTTTTTTTTTTAATCTGGGGAAACAAAAGTTGTTTGGGGCAAGATCAGATGAATAGGGAGGGTGGGGCACAGGGGTCACACCGTTTGTGGTCTAAAACTGCTGAACACTCAGCACTATGTGGGCAGGTGTGCTCAGCAGGTGTGCTCAGCAGGTGCGCTCATAAATCACCAATCATGAAATTCACGAATGCATTGAATCTTCAAAAAAAATTCACTGAAGCCGAACACAGCCTCTCACAACAACGCCAGGTGTTCCACTGATACAGATGGGTTCCTAGAACACTCACCTAGGGGAGGAAGCCTGTACTAAAAGGAGCCCATCCTGCAGAAGATAATTCCATTTGGGGGGGAGCCCCCCCTTTTATATCTGTGTGTATGTGTAATGCCTTCTCACTTGTTTATTTACTGGGAGAGGACAGTCCACCAGACTGTATATTTTAGTGAGCACAGGGACCATGGCTTGTTGGGTAAATCAACATTCCCAGTGTAACAGCAGTGACTAGCAAGTAGCAGGGATTGAATAAATATTCATGGAACAACTACAGATATTTTGATTGTCTTTCCCGGTCCACTTTTACTCCCAAAGATTCTTTTGATGACTAGATAGATAGAATCTTGTAGCGTGGATGTACTGCATTTAATTGTTTCTAGTCTTTATCTATAAAAAAAGCTCTGCCGAAATAAATGCGCTTGTAACTAGATGTTTGACTCATCATAAATTATTCATTACAATTACTGTCCTGAAGATTGACTAGCGGGATCAAAGGGTATCTCTGTGTTTCATTGCCCAATGTCCTCCACAAAGGACGTGCCATTTTACATTCCCAGTGACAGAATGCACTACCTGATTTCACCTATTCACTTGGGATCATGGGCCTTTTGTTTTAGTTGAAATTTTTAATGAGATAATTGCAAATTCACATGCTGTTGTAAAAAATAACAGAGAAGTCCCTTGTACACTTTGCCCGTTTTCCCTCAATGGAAACATTTTGCAAAACTATAATATATCATAACCAGGATACTGATGTTGACACCATCCAGAGCTCTTCCCCAGTTTTACTTGCACTCATTTGCATGTGCCTGGAGTACTGCATGAAGTTCTCTACAAGTTCACCACTTGTGTAGGTTCATGTGTCCATCACCCGTAGTAGGTCTTTTCCTGGGTCACAGGGTAATTACATGTTTAGTTTTTTAAGAAACTGCCAAACTGTTTTCCAGAGTGGCTGCACCATCTTGTATTCCCACCAGCCCTGTACAAGGGACCCAGTTTCTCTGCATCCTTGTCAATATTTAGTGTTGTCACTTTTTTTATCCTGAAAGGTACGTAGTGATACATCATTGTGCTTTTAATTTGTGTCTCCCTAGTAGTCCATAATGTTGAACATCATCTCATGTACTTATGTGCCTTCTGTACATCCTCTTCGGCGAAATGTCTGTTCATGTCTTTTGCCTATTTTCTAATTGGATTATTATTATTGTTATTTTACTGTTGAATTTCGAGAGTCCTTTAATATTCTAGACACTAGTCCTTTGTTGGGGATGTAGCTTGCAGATATTTTTTGCCAGTTATTGTTTTCATCTTCATGTAGGCTCTTATAAAGCAAAAGCTTTTTAAAAATTGATGAAGTTCAGTTTATCAGTTTTTCCTTTTGTGGATTGTGATTTTGGTATCAAGTCTCAGAACTCCTTGCCTAGCTGGTGTGGGCTCTTGACTCATTTCTCAGAGGCCCTCTAAAGTTGATTATAATTTTGCAATTTCATATACCTGTGTAGGAATTGGGTTGATATAGCCTTAACTTTATTAATAACTAGGCTTTTGTCTTTCCTCTTCTCATATCTTTAGTTGGGAGACTATCAGGACTCCCCTCTTACTCCATGCTCTGAAGAGCTATAAAACATTGCGATACGTGGGGGCATCGGAGTTCTCATTACTTATCCTATTCATGATGTTTTTTTACTAATTTTTCTACAGTTTCTCTCCTTATAGCACAAAGGACGGTGAGGAATATGACAATGGGGATTCTTGGGACTCTTGTAATCCCTGAAAGGGTAAAGGGATTTTACTGAGTCAGAGCTACAAACCCAGTTTATGTTTTACAGCTCCCTGTAGGTCCAGGTAGTAGTGTAGTAGAGTAGCCAGGGAGTTGATTGTGGCACTTTAGCTAGATGGCCTAGTTTTTCATTCTGGATCTTCTCCTTGCTAGCTGAGTAAGTAGAGACCTATTTCCTAATTGCTCGGTTCTTCAATTTTGTCATTTATTAAATGGAGATAATAATAGTATCTACCTCACAGCATTGTTCCAAAGAATCAGTCATTACATGTAAAGTGCTTAGGGCAGTGCCCGATAAGCACTTGTGGTTGTTTTAATGGTTTTATTATTACAACTCTTGCATCCGTACCAGCTTGGGTGCTTGTTAAAATGCAGATCCTTGGATCTCCACTCCTAGACCTACTGAATAAACGTCTGAGGGTTAGACCTCCAGGAACCTGCATTTCAGCAAGATTCCAATATGGCTTTAGGAAGGCTAAAGTTTTTAAACAGCTGTTACTTAGGCTGTCAATCATTTCTATTTCTCCATGGGAAGCGAACCCTCTGGTCTTTCTTTTAGTGATGTGGTTGGGTGCTTCCGCCAAGGCAAATGCCTCTTCTCTAGGAGCACTGCTAGTGTTGCTGGCGACTGACAAGTTCCTATACAGAAGCAAGTTACGTGGTACTGTGGATCCAGCGGATACAGTGCTGTGCCCACTTTGGGGAAGCAGGTGTGAGGCTATAGGGAGTTGTGGAGTCTGGTCAACTAGAGCTTGAACACCATACATAAAGATCTCCAAATGAAAATAATAGCAATAAAAAATAGGTCTGTAGGCTGGATTTAGTATTTTGGCTGGCAATTTTAATGTCCTTGCATGGGTATGGAGCAATGTCTTTGGAGGGGACTATATGGGAGGCTATATTTCCACATCTGTGTGAATTGTCTTGTAAATGGGCTGCTCAAGGACAACTGGCTTTCTTTAAAAATACCATGGGAGTTCTTGTGACCACTGGAGTCACTGGATTGGCAGTTCTTCCTGCTCTCTGTGGGAAACACACTGACTCATCCCACTCCTTGGCGAGTGTGCTGTGTGGTGGGCTATTTCCACGCTCTCGAGGTCCTGACTTCTCCTCCCACTGCTGAGGTGTGTGCATTGTTATAGTGATTTATATAATTCCATTAAGTAACATGTGAACTGATGAAATAGATGTGTGGAATAAGGTTGTTTGTTTCTGTGAAATTGAGTTCTTTGGAAAGACTAAATAAAGGCAAGTTGCTATAAGACCTTGCTGTCAAATTGGATGGGGAAGAGACAACTCTAAAAGACTGGGGGGATGTTTACAGTGTGGAATGATTCCACACTTAGATTGATGCACACTGAGATTTTTCTCAGCTTCAAATAGCCAACCTGGAAGTTTTATATTGTACATTATGAGTATGGTTTATGCAAGAAAGACAACTTTGAACTTCAACCAGTATACCTGTACTTGCAGAAATAGATTAGGGCTGTGTGAAAAAATTGACAAATAAATTTGTTTTTTTTATGGTTCATGATACGGTATGTAAATACCGTATGTAAATACGGTATGTAAAGTGGGTATTTAGGTCATTTTTTATGATTCTCTGCCTTAAATGACGTTTTCTAATTATCTGCTGGCCATCCTCTCCACTGCAGTAGGAGTTTTGCGGTGCTCTGCTGTACATTGACAGAATTGAGTAGTTGACTAAGACTAGTTGGCAGCCAAGCCGGAGTGGGGGGGTAGGTTCTCTTTTTTGGGAAAAAAAAAGCTCTAAAAGCAAAGTATCTATAAATACCTTAAACTTCTTACTGAAATTTAAAATTTGACTCTTTATGCCGTAGCTCTCTCTAGTTTTACAGCTACTTAAATATCAGTAATTGTACATTTGGTAAGATCAACATTTTTTGGCCTGTTTTTTCTTCCTGTGAAAATTTTCTCTTATAAATGATGCTCATTATTCAATATAAGGTGATGCAAAGTGATTTCATTTTTCAAGTTCAAGGATATTCAGAATACTGTATGACAGTAAAATTGGGTATAATAAATTATCCTTACTTTTGACATAAACTGATACATTATTTTATATAAGATCTTAGTGATAAAAATATATAATTTAGAAAATAAAAAATATTAACAGTCTGCTTATCTGGCTGACTCTCTGTTCTATTCCAACTCTATCCTCTGGGTGTGTTCTGCCTCCCCAAGTCGGTGGGCTGCCAGGCTGCTGAGGTCACATCCAGCCTCAGGGCTCCAGGATCTGGTGCTTCTATGGCCTTCTGGGCCTAGGATCCTTCTAAGCAGTGATGTTGAAGGTAGAATAGGCAAGACATTTTGGAGAAACTGTTTTTTGGCTTAAGTCCATGAGAGAGATACAGTTCACTAATAGCCTCCTTGAAGAGGAAAAATTGCTTTTTGGATATATATGTACCCCCTAATTGTAACCAATGAGTCAGCTGCCCTTTGTGACCTGCGGACTATTAGATGAAGCTAGTGTTGCCACTTTTCTCTAGTTTGTCCATTTCTTTCCATTAAGGTTTTTTTTTTGTTTGTTTGTTTTTAAGCATTTGGTTTTAGACCCTCTCTTGTCTTTGCAACAAATAACTAGATAGAGATAATCACTCATTACCTGTGCATCACGGTGCCCCAGTATGTCTGCTGAATGAATAAATGACTTTGCCAGCCTCAACAGACATAGCTTATATTTGTTCATAACCCCAAGTGAAGACAGACATTATCAGTCAGGTTAATAAAGCATTAAGTTGAGAGCGGCAATGTTAATACAGGCCTAATGTGGGAAATCGCCTGGCCTGAGCTGGGCATTGGACTTTAGCCACAGCACGTGCATTTTTTGCAGTCCTTTTATGTGTTTCCTCATTTCCACCATGAGAGCGCATTCTTTTGATACTCATGTCTGTGTCATCACCATCCAATAATATTTATTAAGCTCCTACACGCTAAGTAGTCCTGGGTTTTGTCCCTTTCAATAAGTGTGAACGTTTAAGTTGAAGGATTGGCTTTTATGCAACAAACACTGCTTTGTCCTGGAAGGACTAGTCTGTGAATACACATGATTTTGGCACGCTCTTTTCCTCAGATCAGTAAGCTAATTAGATCAATCACATATTTTTGTTGGCAAGCTCAGGGTGCCTCTTTAAAACCAGGGGTAAATCAGCTTGGCTTTATGCTGGGAGATGTTATCAGACCTGGGCTCTTTGTCAGAATTAGCCATTAGAGTGTTCTTTATCTTGATTCTATAAATAGCCACTTCCTTTACACTATAGATGTTTACACTCTATGATTCCTTGCTAGTCACTTTTGTCACTTACTCATACCTTTTCAGTCACCATGTATTTGCTTAGACAGAGCACAGTGCTGGGCGATGCCCTGTTTTGTGCTGCTATCAGTTAGGTTTTTTAAAAATGCTTTATACGTAAGTAATTGCAGTAAACATTTTACAGAATTTATAGAAATCAGCATAAAAGGAAACATTTCTTGTCCAGCCCTCAATGAGTTGTGAAACGTGACTTGTTTCTCCCCCACCTTTTTTTGTTCCCAGTATTCAAAGCATTTTCTTAACTTACCAGCACTGCTATCCCTTTGTCCAACACCTGGCCAGTCCCTCATCACCACACCACCTGCTTTGTCATCAGTCTCTCTCTCTCTCTCTCTCTCTCTCTCTCTCTCACACAGCCTCCTTTTGCCTCATTCCAACATATACCGCGTTTATCTGCCAGACCAGTTTTACATTCCTCTTTTGTCCTGTGACTACTTGGCTCAGAATTCTTTATCAGCTCCCTGTTGCCCAATGAACTAGACCTTAACTCCCTGGCCTGGCTTTCATTATCACGTTCCATGCCCTCTGTCAGTGGTAGATCCTGTCCTCTTCGAAAGTAAGTCACCTGCCCAGGGTAAGCATGTTCCTTCCTTCCTTCAGGGTAGCTCATGGTTAAGAGCATGGGCTCTGGGGGAAGATTCGCTTGGGAGCAGACGCTGGTTCAGCCACATACCTTGGGCAGTTAAGCTCTTAGTTACTGTTGTTTAAATATCATGGAAATGATAGGTAAAACTAGGCTTATATTTTTGACAAAACAACCCTCATTCCCCTTATTTCATTTATTCATTCATTAGTTTACTCAAAAAATATTTCTTATGGGTCTACTATGTGACTTGTAAAGCACTGGGGATATAGCAGTGAAGAAAAATTCGTAGTCCAGCTTTCATGGAGTTTATCGTCTCGTGGGGCAGAACGTCAAGTCCATCTGGGAAGACTTGCTAATGGTGGAGACTTGTAAGCTGCATTCCTTCTCAGGAATGAGAAGAAATCTGTCACCCAGCACTGAAGAATATCTCTACTATGAATGGACCCGGAAATGCCACAGGAAAGTGGGGATACACATACGTCATGTTAAAGAGAGGGCCATGAACATCTCCAGGTATAATTACGGAGTCCTCATCTCAAAAACAAACACCATTTGCTGTTATTTTAGAGCCTAAACTGTGTTTCTCCACGTAGCCAGGCCTCGTTAGCCGGGGGAAATCAGAGTTTCCGGTTACAGTCACAGAAACATTCTTTCTGGTTTCCACTTCATCAGCTTCGGGAGCTCCAGTTACTCCGTGCCTGGCCTCTTGTTCTTTTAGTTTGAAAACTGCCTGGTGATTCTTCCTCTAGGTTGGCAGATCTGATTAGAGTAACTGGATTATTTCTGCGCAGAAACCAGGAGAAAATTGTGACATGCTTTTGTGCAGTGGTGCCATTGATTTTGGCTGTGTCTCGTCCCCTGAAAAGTTATCATAAAGGACTGTAGGCCCTCGGTTACCTCCTACATTGTGGGACAAGTGGCAGAAGTACCTGCCGATACTGTACTGGAAATGATTAGAAAGAAGTTCTCTCTGAAACAGTCAGGACTCACTTCTCTATTTTAGTATATAAATGGCTCTTAAGGAAAGGTCGCCCTTTGGAGCAGGCCAGGGACTCACAGATAGCTAAGGCTAAAAGTGCCAAGACCCCAAGTTCTTTGAACTTCCTTAGACACTTTTTTTCCCCTCCAACAAAATCTTCTATCAAAATGTAGAATATAAATCTGATAAAAGCAATGGACACCTGAGACAGTTTTAATTTTCATTATTTTTAAAATGCCTGAAGCACTGCTTCTCCCCGACGCTCTTGGGTTCTGGCAGGCACAGGTTGATTTTCATAGTAATAGCTCACTTCTGTTAGTGCTTCTGACGGGGCGACACTATGCTGAGCCCTGACTTCAGTGTCCTGTTTAATCTCCCTGGCAGCCCTGAGGGCAGGCACCACCAAGATCGTGTTTCTTTTGCTGACAAGGCATTAGGCTTAAAGAAGTTTAACATCCTGTCCAAGGTCACATGGCTAGCAAGTGATGGGAGTTGTCCATGAACCTGAGTCTCTCTGACTAACCAGCCAATGACCTTAATTACTGATCTGGTTGGATCTCAAGCACTGGATGCCTCAGGATGTTGTGATCTTCCTGAGGTCACACCTGTGGTCAGAGCCAGCACCAGGGTTGGGACCCAAGAATTCTGACCCCAGTCCAGTGTTCTTTGTGTTAAAGCATCGTGACGACTGCTTTGGAAATAACAGAATGGTATTTAATAGGTGAGCTAATTTCCTGGAAACACATTCCCTTAAAACAAAATGTAGTGTGTAGGATGGAAGTCCTCCTTCCCACATTGCTTAAGAACATTCTCTTTTAAAGGTAAATGAACATGTGTTAAAGACGAGGGGTTAGATCTCCTTCCTTCTTTCCTGCTTCCTTACTCTCTCTTTTGTAATTAGACAACTCTAACAATCGTTGAAATGGGTTTATTTTTAAAAGAAAGAGTTAGGAGCTGGGTGAATTTATTTGTCTTTTCACCAGGTTCTTGGTATTTATTTATTTTAAATTAGCTAAATCACCTACAAACCTAATATAAGGGATACATGTTTTTTAAAGGCAGTGTAATCACACAGAGTAAAAGCCACTTTTTGTGTTAATTCTTTAGATTGGTTTGGGAATCATTTAGTAGTATAAAAGACTGAATATTGAAAAATATTGATTGATCTTATTGAAGTAGCCTCGATATTGTTTTTGTTAGTTTACTTAGCAAAGGTGATATACTTTCTTTGTTTTGAAGGCTTATAACATTTGAAAGAATTTTTATTTTTAAAAAAGATACAATTTTCTTCCTTTCTAAGTGTCTGTAATAACCTTAAATAAGTAGTTTCTTGCAGCTGACTGATAGTGGTGGTGCTTGTTGAAGGTTGTCCTGGGACACACGCTCTGAGAGGTGGAGATTTTGTGAGCAGGAGTGTGTAAGGGGCTCTGTGGATCAACACCTGTGGGGAGAGAAGGAAGCAGGACTGGCCAGAGAGATGGTCAACTGCCATGATGTCTCAACAAAGGCCTGGGCTGACCTTCCAGAGGGCTCTGGAGCTGTCCTGAGTGTGGGCGCGGGGAGGGGGAGTTACACCCTCCTGCAGTCCAGACACGGATCTGGGCTGCCTTCAAAGGCAGGGTTTAGTCTTGGGCGAAGTGGCTGTCTTCGGCAGAGGGCAATTTCTAGAATGGCTGTCAGCCAGCAGCAATTGTAGTAGCAGGGAGAACAAATCTCTCCATTCTGGAGGGATCAGGTGGATGTCGCAGCATCCAGTGCAGTGTTGTTAATTCTTGAGATTCATTAAAGAGTAGGGGACGGTGGAGGGAAGTTCATCCCAAAATCTTTGTGTGATGAATATGGTTTCACCGTAGATGCGTGCATGGTTGTACAAGATCTAATCTGTTGACAGTTCCTGTTTTCCCGTGTGTGTTGTATGTGTGTGTGAGAGAAGACAGTTTGATATACAACCCTGTAAAAATAGAACCGCTTTTTAAAAAATACAATTTACCTAATTCATGATGTGATTTATTCCAGTATTAAATTCCAAATCTGGCTAAGTCATAGATCCCCAAATTGTCCACAGAGGACTGTGCTTTGTACTCTGATTATCCAGGGAAAAGTCTGGGCATGGTCTACAGAAACTTTATTAAAAAACAGGAGCCAAATTGCAGAATCTGATCCATTGGGTGGATATAATGTAAGGCTTAAAGATCTGAATTTTCTTTAAAGATTTTATTTATTTATTTTTAGAGGGGGGTGGACACAGACAACAGCATGGTGATAGCCAGAGGAAAAGGGGGGTGGAGGGGGTAGGAGTGGATATAGAAAGGATAGATAGTGACAGAAGGAGACTTGACTTTGGGTGGTGAACACACAATTCAATATGCAGATGATGTGCTATAGAATTGTACCCCTGAAACCTATATAATTTTCTTAACCCGTGTCACCTCAATAAATTTAATAATAATTAAAAAAACAATTACATCTTAATTTGCTAAATGAAATTGTGTACAAAAATTGCAGTAGCTAAGCAGCTGAATTTATGAGCTGCTCCTGGCATTACGGATCAGTGTCCTATATGTAAAGGAAAACCACACATGTTTTGAATCAGCATTTTGAGTGTAAATCATTTTCCAATAGATGTTAACATATCTCTTCTCCTAGAACTATAGTGATGAATCGGTACATATTAAATGGCTAGTGTTTAGTGCTTTTTTTTTTAATTCGTGGGGTAATCAGTTTTGTTCACATTTCTAGTGTGAATCGGAATTACTAACCAGTTGGATTCATTGCATAGCTAGACTTGTGTAGATGGGAAAATGTACCAGCGTCTCTACTGACTGAAACCCCAAGTTGTCCAGACAGTTTGAGTGACGCATTATGCTGGTAACAATGACTAGTTGACTGGTGTTTCTTACAGCTCTTTACGCCATTATTTTGCCTATTCTCAAACTCTCAATTTCTCTAAAAGTTGAAGTCATGACAGATACAGGTTCCATGACCCTGGTCTGTTGAACTTATGGTCAAACAATAAACAGATGGCCATATTTCATGAGTGACTAGAATGCAGTGAATCACGTCATATTTTTATCAACACGTTTCTCATTTGCTTAAGTGGATGGCTTCCCTATGTCACATCAGATACAGTCCTATGCAAACGTGGTATCGATGAAGGAGCCCCTCCTTGGCAAAGCTGTTCCTAATTCCCTCTTTTGATTTGGACTGTAAATGGAGTCCTCCTCACACCCATGCAGTCCTCCCAGTTCTCCTGGTCCTCCTGACACTGCTTCTTGTTGGCCACGCGACCATTCCCTTTTCTCTGAACTTGAGTTTCTTCATCTGTAAAATGGGTATAATAATCCCTACTTCACTGAGTGGTTGTGAGAATTAAATAGACAATTTAATGTGGTGCGTGGTACAGAGAAAGTGCCCAAAGGATGGCAGCCCTTCCCATTGGTGGTTCTTACTATTGCTTACCCAGGTGAACCTCTTCCCTCCCACCTCCCTTCCCACCCCCCAACTGCTTATTCCCTGAGGCCTGGGACTGGGTCTTATTCACGTGCTCCATACTGCACACTTCGGGCAGTGGGTAAATGCTTTATAAATCACCCACAAAGAAAAGAAGGCGTGACCCCCTACCCTCAAGCAGACCAGAGTCTGGTTCTGAAATAACCACAACACAAAGCAGGAATGATGTCACCACAGGGAGATATACTGAGACTAAGAGGTTTAGAGAAGAAAGATTAATAGGGCAGGTTTAAGGCAGGCACTTCATAGGTATTCAGCATGTACCTTATTCCAGCAACCAAAGGCTTTGGGATGCTGAAAATTTTTGCTAAATTATACTGACATGTTACATTTCAGCTCTGAATTCTAGTCCACTCAACTTTTAATGACAACTTGTTCTTTGGACTGTACACATGACAGGGATGGGCAAAGTATGTTTTTTTAGCCCAGGTCGGGGGAATGAGATCTGAGGGCTCTGTCGAATGCGTCCGGGTCCTTCTGACAGTGCTGCACTCATTTGCTGAGTGCATCGTCATGTGTGCTGGGTGTACCGTTATGCTGAGCCTGTGCTAATTTCCTTGGTTTGCTTGTAGTTAGTGTGTAGGTAATTTGAGCATTTTTGCTTTAAAAAATGTTTATGATTACTTTGTTTAATGACTTTGAAAAAATTTCTTCCTCCAGAGACAGCGCACCAAACTAGAATTATTGGGTTTTTTAATCACATTTTGGGGGAGCTAGAATGTTCTACTTTGTGGTCCTCCCCCCAGTCGTGTAAGCTAGGTTCAGGAGGGAAAGCACTGGGGGATGTGTTCCGGTACCTGTTTGACTCCCCCAGGGGCACACTGGCTCTTTGATCTGCTTCTAGTGTAGCTCCTCTGATCTTTTATTCTGAAAGGTGTTTGTGTCTCTGTATGATGGATGTTTCAGTGACCCAAGTAAATGGAAGAAAATTTCCTCCAGCCTTTAAATGTGTTGCTTTTCTTGTTCTTTCAAAAAACACACTTTTCTTCAGTAAGAACATTTTAGAGGCATTTGGCATGAAATCAACAGAGTGGTGGCCTTTAACGGAATTGGAAGCACTGAGAAGTGGTTTGATAGGGAAGAATCCATTTTTGTTTCTTTCTTCTTGCCTATACTCCCTCCACACAATAAGGAAACAACTCTCCTCCTCTTCCTCCTATTTTTTTTAAACAAGAGTATTTGAGTTCATTGAATTTGGTACTTCGGCTTTTATTGTCACTTCCCTTTGTCCCTTGAAGGGGAGGGAAAACTCTCAACTGTGTACAGAGTAAATTCAATTATGAGGAAAATAGTCTGCAGAGTTAAACAGATGAACTGAGGTTTTGGAACTGAATCTAAGCTTTGCCATGATGTTGTAGATAGTCTAATCCTCGATTCAGAAACATATTAGTCATTCCGATATACCGCTGATTTGACTAATTACCCTGAAGGCTGGCTGGCAGACTGAATTGCTCTAGTCAACTAGTAATTTTGATCAAATCAATGAGTAATTATAGTTTTGTGCAGGCAACAAATATAGAATACTGATTATGTCAGACTAAAGGAGATGTTATTGGGATATAATCATATAAAATATTTAATTCTAGCTTTATAGCAGTCCTTTTCCTTTCTCTTACTTTGAGGCTTAAATCTTCAGAACATACTGTAAGAAAAGGTTGTGGCAACTTTTTGGAGAAAATCATTTTATTTTTCCAATAAACAATATATAAACAAGTCAAAGATTCTCTGTTGTTAAGTTAAACACTTATATTTTAAAATATACTTTAACTATAATAAGCATACTTTTGGAAGCCCTCAGAACTAATAAGGTCAGATTTAAAGCTCAAAATTCTCTCTGGATGTCTGACAGAAAGAACCTAGAAATGAACAATTTGTGGGGCAGAGCCAGAGTTATGGCCACGATTCTCCCTACCGGTGCATCAGGTGGATACTAATAATACCACAGTCAGGAAACCCAAATACTTGTAATTTGCTTGGTTCCCATTCGACCATCATCCCTTTTTCCACTTTTGAGAAATCCTTCTCCAGAATATGATGTTTATTACTGAATTTCTAATTAGCCATGTTTGTATGCTATATTTGTATGGGTAAATTTTAAATATTTTAGAAACAGAGGCATGTTTACGTAATGGGAAGTCTGTTGTCTCCTGGATGGTTTACGTATATTCGATTTCTTTTCTGTGAAAGCAGGAAATATAATTTCCTTGGAACTTAGTACAAACTTGCTGTATAATGAGTTGCCATTTGTGCCGCTTCTTCAGGGTAGTTATTCTGAAGGAAGCTCCGGGGCTGTGCAGTGACTTCATCCATGGTTTATGTCCTTGACACCCCACACAAAATGAAACGGAAAGAGAAAGAGAGAACAGCACTTTTTAAAGGTTCGGATGCCTTTGGGTTTACTCTTGGGGAACTGTGGGTGTATCCCTGCTCTTCCCTTGCTTGGCCCCGGTTTCTACCTGCCTCTCACAGTGTGAGTATCTCACTGTGCTCAAAGTAGTTCTTGTGTTTGAAGGTACACAGTATTTTTTGTACACCTGACCCTCAAATGCCTACTGCTTTGTTGGATACTCAACTACTTCCCCAATTTAATGAGAAAAAGTATGTTGATTTCCAACAAGTGCCTTGCTAAGGGGTGGTCAGTAGTAATTTTGAGTATTTGTATGCCTTGCCCTGAGCACTTACATTAGACTTTAGTCTCCAGCTAAGTCGCATTTCCATTCCAATGGTATTGAGTCAGATCACTAATTTTTGGTAATCCCTCAGGGCACAGAATATAGAAGTGAAGTATTATATATATATATATATAATTATTCTTGCCAAAAAAGGAACTAGCCAAATTCCACCTTTCCTTCCATAGAACTTCTTTGATTTTAGAAGTTATTAGCTCTAAAGTACAGGATATATTTTTAAAGATTTTTTTATTCATTTATTTTTAGAGAGTGGGGAAGGAGAGAGGGAGAGAAACATCAACATGTGGTTTCCTCTTGCACACCCCCTACTGGGGACCTGGCCTGCAACCCAGGCATGTGCCTTGACCGGGAATTGGACCAGCGAACCTTTGGTTGTCACGCAGACACTCAATCCACTGAGCCACACCAGCCAGGACATAAAGCGCAGGATATTTTTGAGAGGAACATAGGAACCCTTGTCTCCTTTTCTTGTTCATCGTTTTCTACCTGAAGCACCACCTCTAGGGAGAAATAGTGCCAAATGCAAAAGTTACCTGAAACAAAACTTAATTTTAGATACTGTCTTTGATTTTTTTCTTCCTTTTTTTTTTTGCTTTTGCTTTCTTTCCCCTCTGTGCAATAGACATTGATACACACATGTTAATTTGGGGGAGAAAAATTTTAATTAAAGGAGTCTAGATAGCCTGAAACCATTCCAAGTCTGTGCCAGTCACTCTAGAGGTAAGTGGAGATGAATTGAAGCAGAATATGGGAGAGACGTGATCTACCCAGTTGCTTGTGGAGGCTGATGGATAAATTAATGCCTTCCTCCCCATGAGGACAGCCTCTCTGCAGGCCTGCTTAGGGGCTGGCAGCCATCCAGTCAATAAGCCAGCCTTGCTGTGGCAGAGGAACTGCTTAATATAAGTCATTTCAGCTTTTAGTTTTCTTTCTTGGAAAGGCATCACAGTAAGCCTAACTTTGGACCCACAAGCAGAAATTAGAGCCTTCATTACCCATTGTTAATTGCAAATCACATTTGGCTTTTCTATTGTAGAGTGTCTGAAAAGGCAACAACTAATGATTAGTGTTTACAACTGGGTGCAGAGCTGGACTTCGGTATGTGCATGCCTGTGTGTGCATCTCCACGCACATGGGGGCGGGGGAGGGAGAATGCATGCACCTCCCACTGAGGTAAAGCACTGCTCCGTTCCTCCGCAACCTGTCTCTTACCAAGCCCTGTTTCGGGATTCCACAGAATCATACTCGTGGCAAAATGAGGGATCCGGTGCAGTGAGATCTGCTGAGAGCAATATTTTAAAAACAAAGTTTCAGAAACTTATCTACTGGTGCAGAATGATCTTTGACTTTCAGGGCAAATGTTACTCAGAAAGAATAGGCTTTGTACAAGTAGAAAAAAATCCTATTGAAGAAAACCAAATAATTTAAAAAATTGTAGTGAGTAGCAGTGAAACTGCTCAAGTATAACTACAGTAAATTGCAACTCTGGAAGCCCTTTTGGATATCAGAAATCTTCTTAGTGAGCTGTATTTACTTTGACTGATTGTGTTTTTGGAGCATCCCTGAAAAGTTATCGAGATCATTGAGGTGCCCCGGAGAGGGTCTTGGGGAACTCCAGGGTTCCTCAACCACATCTGGAGAACCACTGATCTAGATGAAGCTGCAGTAATCAAACCAGCATGGTACCGGCACAAAACGGCAGACACAGATCAGTGGAACTGAATAGAGAGCCCAGAAATAAACCCACGCCTATGTGGTCAATTAACCCACAACAAAGGGGGCAAGAATATACATGGGGAAAAGATAGTCTCTTTAGTAAATGGTGTTGGGAAAATTGGACAGATACATACAAAAAAAATGAAACTAGACTACTTTCTTACACCATATACTAAAATACACTCAAAGTGGATTAAGCACGAAATGTAAGACCAGAAACCATGAAACCCCCTAGAAGAAAACATAGTCAGGAAACTCTCTGATGTTGGTCTTAGAAATATCTTTTTGCATATGTCTCCCCAGGCAAGGGCGGCAAAAGCAAAAATAAAGATGTGGGAGTAAATCAAACTGGAAAGCTTTTGCACAGGGAAGGAAACCATCGACAAAATGAAAGAGCAACAACTGAATGGGAGAAGACATTTGCAAATAATATATCTGATAAGGGGTTCATATACAAAATATAGAAAGAACTCATACAATTCAACATAAAAAAAAGAAACCCAACAATCTGATTTAAAAGTGGGTAGAAGACCTGAATAGACTGAAAAATATTTTGGTAGAAAATTAACTTTCCAAATCCCTAGAGCTATGAACCTCATAAGCTGAAAGTAAACTGCATAGATTTAATCCAGTAACTATTATTTCACAACATTAAAATAAGCATTAAAGACATGACCCTTAAAAAGAACACTCCCACTCTCCTGAATTCTTTACACTTTCCTAATGTCATTTTCATTCATGTTTATTCCATTGGAAGTTAAAACTCATGTAACTAGAGATGTAGTTGCTTTTCCTTTGTGTTTTCCATTACATATTTTCATTTTGTGATCATCATAATTGACCCAAATAGCATATTAAGGTTCTCTTCTCCCCTCCTCATACCCATCACACTACAATTATTGTGCAGGCACTTCCTTCACATGAAGACAAAGGAGAGACCTCACCTACACCGCAATTGCTACACTTAACTCCGAACTTAAGTACTTTCCTTTTGTTTAGAATTTTTTCTTTTATTTTGTTAAATTAAAAAGTGTTTTTGCTAAGTAGTGCATACCCATGGCACCAAACTCAAAAGGTGAAGGAGGGTGCACAGTGAAAGCAGGTCCTCCTGCCTCCCCTGCGCCAGCCACCCAGTGCCCCTCTGCCGGGGTGGCCACCTCAGCGCTCTTGAGTACCTTCACCGAGATCGTCTGTGCACCACAAACATGTAGAGCAGCACATTCCTTTCCACTCCTGCTCAGTGGCGTACTATACTCGCTGTTCTGCACGTATCCTGGCAGCCTTTCCGTATCAGTACATTTCAGAGCTGTGTCCTTGTTTTCATAAAAAGTTGTGATGTAGTATTCCTTTATGTAAGGAGTGCCCTCACTTATATAACCAGACCATTGTTGACGGGTATTTAGGATCTTCCAGTTGTTCTCTATCCAAACGACTCCACAAAGGACCCCACTCTACTTGAGGTGGGGCTGGCAGTTACGAGACTGTCTCTGGGTCCAACCCCAGGATATCTGTGAGACCTTAACGAGACCCGCACCCCTACCTCTCTGTGCCTCAGTTTCCTTACCTGTGAAAGAGGACACTATAGCTTACAGATTTAAAGAGTTAATGGTGTAGTATATTTAGACTGGGACCTGGCCCAGAGAAGTGCCCAGTAAGTGTCAACTCTTACTGTTATGCTGTTTTGTAACGTGAAGTGCCCACCAGTGGTTTCGATGATCAGATTTAGTTGTGCAGGGAGAATACCACTTCATGCCCTCACCTGATGCACATGAGAGGCACCTGTTTTTATTTCTGTGAGCCGCCTGTAAATGTGTGCAAGTCTGGACCTTGTGTGCAAGTGATTGTGCACCGCCGAGGCCTGAGTACTGCTGCCCAAGAAGGAGAGATTTCAAGTTGGAATTTTCTTCCCCCCCTGGAAATTTTCAGTGCTTTTAGAAGATCTTGCTTTTTCTTTTTATCCATATAGTATCTTATCTCAATGATAAACTGATCACGACAATAATATATCTGTGAATGGTAAATTACTTTAACCAGTAGGTTTTTATTATGTACTTCTAGAATCTTTTACCTAGTCAAGGATGAGAAAATGTAGTCTTTTAAATCATAGTACCATTTGTGAGAAGGATTATAATGTTTACATGTAAGGAAGTCTTATATTATTTTTGTTTACAGAAAATAGACATGAAATTAGGACTTCCTAGTCTGAAGTCCCCACACCTGAAGGCAGGATGCCTTTATCAGTCTGCTCAAGCACCAGTGGTTTACTCCCTTTCTGTCATGTTTATATAGCACATAGTAGGCACCTAAGTCTTCGGGGCCTGTTTCAGAGACTGGGGAAAAAAAGAAAGGTGTTATATGCTAATCGGCATAGGATCATGTCCTAGGAGACCAGGAGTTTGTTGACTTTTAAGCCTGTTACTAAATTATAATAAATGCTAATCATTTTTTACCTCTGACAAGTCACCTTGGGTAGGAGTGGAAGTGCTTAGCCAGCCATGAAATTTGTAAGGCACCAAGGCCTTGAACTGATTATTATTCAAGAGCATGATTACTCATAGGCTGGAACCACCCTCAAGCTGCTGAAACAGAACTTTTTGTTATCAGCAAAGTCACAGAAGTCCCACAATTATCTCTTCAGTAATACCTTTAGAATTTGAATTGGCTATTTGCCTCTGTTTTGGGACTCTTCACAGTTTCACCACGAATGCTCTATAAAGTGGCTTTTAAACTTTTTTAAAGGGGGGCAATTCATGGGCCTTTTAAGAACTGGCTAAAAACTACAGCCACTTCTCTTGAGAAAAATATGCCCACAATTTATGAGACTCAGGGATATATGTAGAGTTTTATTGTTACTTTACTCATTGTACTTTGTGCGTCTGATGCCATGCATGGGTGGAGGACATTTCCAGAAAAGAGACTTTTTGTGTGGTCATTTCAACAGGTGATCATCACATCATCTCGACTGCATTGCAGGCTGCATATCTGGAAATTTTCTCATGGAGGCATTTGTGAGACTCTGGTTGGAAACTAATTCTGACTGGTGCAGGTGTAAGGCAGGCGTCAGACTAAACAGCATGACTTCCCAAAGGTGCCTACTTTTCCAGAGAAAGTGACCAAGCCATGTTGGTCATGCTACCGATTATATTGATTGATTGGATTATTGGGAACAGACTTTCCCCAAGAATGACCCAGTGTTCCCGTTTCAACGAATCCCTCCACGTGTACAAATAAATTTTCTGTTTAGTCACTAATTGGCTGATGTCTCAACGCTTCTGTAACTTTCAAAAGCTGTAATTTTTAAATTCCAAAGCCTGGCCAGCAGGGGTTTAGTTTCTTAAATAGCATTAAAAATGAAGTCCCCAAACAAATTTCAGATATGAATTTGAATATTAATTTTAATTTTTCTCTCCCACTTGTTCTGTTTATCAGGCAGTTGCACGGCACTTGGGTCTGACCTAGTTGGCAGCCTGCTCAAGTGAAATTAAGATGTGAACCGTGGTGGAATTATTTCAGGGCATTAACAGTTTTCCTCAATCTTGTTACTATTTTGAAGTATGCATTTATTAAAGCCTACAACCATTTGGGATGTACGTATTAAGAGAATTTCCTCTGTGCACTTGAACTTCTTGAGAATTTTTCTGTAAACGACCTGGTGACCTACAACTTGGTGGAACAAAACCAGATTCTGCTTTACTGAAATGATGGACAGTGAACAATGAAGGAGCCAGAGTCAAACTCTAAGACAGCTGAGGGAGGCTCGGGACAAGGTCCAGGAGAGTCGGGTGCCTGCTTTCTTTTCCGCAGCCCAGCGTTGCCATGTGATACGGCAGCGAGAGAGAAAAGGAAACTGGGCCAGAGGATTTGAGCACAAGGAGGATTGAGGTTTAATAGGATCTTATTAGGCTCTAAGTTGAGGTTGTCTGAGGTAGTTTGACCCAAAATGAATTCCCCTCACTGCTTTTAGTTATAATTGAGGGCACAAGGTCTTTCTCTTTCAGGAATTCCCAATATTTGAAGAGTCTTCACCCTTAGATGTAATTTTTCATGATAAGCACTTTTACAGTAATAGACTTTTTATGTGTTTAGTAGCAGCCGATTCAGGGCATTTCAGAGAGCATTCTGTAACAATGAACTTTCATGCTGGCAGTTGTTCAAGAAGCAAATAGACCAACCATGAATTTGGTTTGTTTGTTTGTTTGTGTGTTTGAGATGGTTGATTCCTGTGCTTTGGGTTCTGTAAGTAAAATATGCTTCAATAGAAAAAAAATCAGATAGAATTCCATTTACAACTAGAATTCTTACAAAGATTTTTCTACAATGGTTAGTGTCCTTTAATGATTATCTAATCTCCTCTTCCTAATTAGTATCACAGTTGTAATAAAGTACATAAAATAAGGACTTTTGAGCTGGGAGAGACCTAAGACATAAGAATTTAATCCTAACTACTCACTTAAGCGAGGTCCCAAACCAAGAGCCCCATTTTTAACTTAAGGAACCAGAGTCTTAGGGCTTTTTTTCCAATTCAAAGCTCAAGTCTCTAAGAGGGAACTTGAAGTTTTCTGACTTCCATAGTTGGAAAACCAGGCAAAAAACTCTTAGCCTTTCCAATTTGTCCCCCACTTTAAATCCACCTGAACTCGGTAACCATTTCTACAAACCAACCAGAGAAACATCAGGTGGGAAGAAGAAGGAAAGGCAGAAAGGGAACCTGCTGTGTCTTCCCATCAAGGTCAAGGCATTTCATTTGCTAACTCACTGTGAAAAGTCTCGGCCTCACTTCCCTTTTCTCTAGGCACGCTTCACTTTACCTCTCTTCTCTTGGAACACCATCAAATCCTTTTTTAAAAAAAGTCTTCAAATTCTCATGTGATTGGTTCCTTCCCATTAGGCCTGCAAATATGACCACTTTTTCCTCCACAAACGTGTTCTCTTTGCTTTGTCTCCCCTTAAGGTGGCCATCCAATTCTTTCCCTTAAGGAACATTTTAAAATTTGTTCTTAGAGGCTATTATATTGAAACAGATAAAATAGTTGAAGGATGGTGTGAGAGAATATAGAATTAAATGCCAAAATGTTTACATTGTAAGTTCAGTCTGATAGTGCAGGAGAGATAGTACATTAAAATATAATCATTCAAGAAAAAATGTAATCTTCACACATTTATAGCTATCGTAAGTATTGTAGTGTTTGCAAGAGTCTGAAATTAGGTATTTGTTTATTTGGGAGTGAGGTTGAAGGAATTTCTACATTGGGAAGGGGTGTGATCTAGATGACTAGAGCCCAGCTTTTGTGATCATGTGGTGTATTTTATAGTTCTGTGATGTGGAGCATATGGTTATGCCTTTTCATTGTGAAATGAAAGATATCACACACTTGCCCAAAAGGGCAAATCAAAATACATATAATTTTTGCATCAGTTATCTCTGTCTCCAACAATAGAATTTTTCTTTCCTAATTGATGGAAAATATTTTTATATGTAATATTGTCATGTATAAATTGACTACCAATAATGTCTTTGTAAATAATATAGTCAGTTCTCTTTGTAAATAATGTAAGCAGTTCTATCTTTTCGGTATAGAATTTGTGCTGATATAGCAGGATATTATATATCTATTTTGATAACTCCCCTCTCCCACCCCCGCTCCCATGCCAGAAAACTCAACAATCACACCACAAAACCACATGCAACCACTGTTGGAAAAACAGCCCTTTGGGTATTTTTTGGTGTTGGTGGTTTGTTTGTTTGAAGAAAGAAAAGAAAATTACTTGTTAGGGCCTGGATGGTTTATAGAGCTCTCTCTTAGGCATGAAATTGGAGTTGAAGTGCATGTGTGTATTTACGGGGAGGGCAGGCTGAGATGTGCCAGGAGCGGCCAACATTCCCAGCTTCAGATGCCTTAGGCTGAAGAGGGAACAGGGCAACAGAGAAGACGGGTCTAGTAATGCCATACTCTTGACCCAGCACACATCCTAGTGACTGTAACGTCTTTCACCTAGTCACAGCTTTTTGCGTAGCTTTGTCCTTCTCTGTCCTTCACTTGGGGCTTTTAGCTGTGATCTGAGACTTAAATAAAAAGCTTGGAATTGAAAAAAGCCAGAAAAGGAAAAAGTAAAGCCTGCTAACAGGCAAAGGCAGAAATATAATGAAGTGCTGGTACTTGAGGAAATGCATCCTTAAACTCTCTGGTAAACATGGTGCTGTCTCTTCCTTTCAGGTTTATGTTGCCCTGGGGACATGCTGTGCTTTAATACCCTAACGTGGGAATAAGAGAAACAGTGGAACTATTCAGCTCTTTGGTCTCTGGGTGTGTTAGGTAGTATTTGTATTTCTAGGATCTTCTGGCCTAGTGTTCTGTTCTCCAGTGTGGCCTGCTGGACACACCTCCTTTCTCCACCAGATTTTCTCCAGGTTGTGGTTTCTGTATTCGTGACACGTCTAGACTCTTCAGGCCTCTGCCTTGAATGTATGATCGGATAAGTATCAGTCAAGTGCGATGCACTTTTCTCAGAGAAGATTCAGATACCTTACGGGAATAGGGCCGGGGATTCTAGCCAGGAGAAAGGAGAATATAGTTTTCTAGAAAGAACCCTGGACTGGGAATCGAGAGACTTACATTCTATTTCCATCAAAATCAACTAGTAAATTTATGACTTTAGCTAAGAAATCCACCTTGTCTGTAATGCAGTCTCACTCCCTGAAAGGCTGCATGTAAAGTCCCTTTGAGAACTAACTTAGAGGATCTTAGAGCGGGGTGTCTATTTTGATGTAGAGGTGGTCGGCTGTATGTTCCCCGCAATGCTTTGAAGAACAATCAGAATCCTAGAGCTTGAAGGAATCTCTAGGAGTGTTCTACTTTTTCAACCTCTAGGTTAAACCAAAATATTCCTTAAAAAAAATTTATCTATTTCTTTAGAGAGAGGGGAAGGGAGGAAGAATGTGAGGGAGAGAAACGTTGATTGGCTGCCTTCTGTATGTGCCCAGACCAGGGATCGAACCCACAATCTTTTGGCTTGCAGGATGACGCCCAACCAACTGAGCCACACCGGCCAGGACTAAACCAAAATGTTCTGATTTTCCTTGTTAGTATCATTACATCATCTGAACAAAAGACCTAGACATTTGTCACAGAAATAATATTTTTGGGACAACAAGGAAGTTGAAAACAACAACTTTGTATTATTAGAAGTGATACATTGGGGAACTCACCAATTTAAATAATAAAATATAGTCACAGAAGATACACACAGCTGTGTCCCTTGAGCATGTCCTCCTAACAGGCCTTCCACTTTTTATATACTTTAGTCCCCTTTCATTCTCCTTAAAAAATGTTTCTTTCTTGAGAATTACTAATTCTTACAAGTTTTCTGTCCTTATGTCCTAACATTTTTTAATGACCCTTTAATGGTAAATGGCTAGCCTCCCGCCCCCCCCCCCCCCCCAGCAGAAGCGCTTGTTTGGAATGTTCCTGAACTATTTTCCAGTGTGTAGTTCCACTCCCCACAGACAACTTGACCCTTCAGTAGAACCTGAGTCATCACCTCCAGCTTTCTTTCTTACACTTTGTTTATTTATTGACCAGTGTTCTCTTTGTAATACCCTTCACATCCATACATTGAAAATAGTTGTTTTTGTTTTTCTTTTGGTGCTGCAAGGCTGGAATTTTTATCACGGATTTTGTTCTCCAGGGCTTTGATAATTACAGTGTAATTACTTTGCTCCGGCCTCTCTCCAGTCTGTACACTAATAAAATCACATTTTGAATGGTGCTCAGTGCGCTAATGGTCAGATGGCAGCAGCCTGCTAGTTCTCTTGTCAGAGTGAGCACTGCGTGGCTGGCTCATACCCATCGTTCACTGCGTGACCTCAGTATCTTTTTCTCCCTGCTGGGAGTCTTCTGTAGTCCGGCCTTCTTCATACTTTATCCACATAGTTCATTGTTCATCTGTAAGTGTGCACTATCTTGTTTTTGATGGATCATTTCTGGCTCTGATTTGGGAGGGTTACTTGGAATTCTATTATTTTTCAGGAAATCTAGAAACCTTTCTCAGTTTGTAGCCACACTATGACTGAGAATACTTTCAGTTCCATTCTGACAGTCTCTGATTAAAAAAAAACCTCAATAATATTGGGCCCAGGGCCCAGGGCCCAGGAGTCTGGGTGCTGTTTTACGACGACCCCAAGTTTCATCAAGTCTTTTATTTCTGTCACCATTAACTAACGGTTTTCCTGTTTCTGGATGTTTTTAAACTCCACAGACATTGGCATCACAGTCTCTTGCTTGATTATAGAAACTAGATTTGAGTGATTTAGAATTATAATCTAGGGGGTTGTGGTTGGTGGCAGTGGAGAGAATAAACCTTAATTGCTTAATTTATGCATATAGCTTAGGTAGCATCATTTGTTTATATTTTTAGTAGCAAGGTCAGAGAAAATAGGGAAACCTTTAGATTGAGTAGAAATGTCTGTTTTGTATATATTTTGTTCCATGTTGGACTTTGAAAATGTCTGTGCCTTGATTTAAATCTAGTAGCCAGCCTCCTATTCAATATGTGAACATAATGAGATATGTTTTTTGTTGTCATTACAGGTTTTAGAAGGTGACGATGAAATGTGAAGAAGTTACATTTCTAATGTGATACTTGAAAGTTAGTGACTGCTTACAAAGTTTTTGAGAAAATTAAATATGACTTAGAAGCATTGATTTACGAAGTGTTATGATGTCATCGGTTGCGGCTGAAAGCAAACTCCAGCAGGCTGTGAGCCTGCAGGGCGTTGACCCGGAAACATGCATGATTGTATTTAAGAACCACTGGGCGCAGGTAATGTATGAGTTCCGCCTTCTCTGCTGGTCTAGAGGCCTCCATCACACTGAACCAGGGCTTCCTACCTCTGCGGCAGGTAACCGGGCTTCCAGAAACAGAGGGAGGAAAACCCCTTCAGATAGGAAGAAAAGCAACTCTCTTCTTGCTTTCCTAGAAAAGGTATCTGGTTAAAAATCACTATTTTCACAAAGGCAATTAGAGAACATATATGTTCCTCAGACGCTATTAGAAGAACAGCAGTTGGCCTTGCAGTGAATTTGACATCACTTTCAATATACTTGGCCACGTGTACACCCTCTGTCTTCCCCTCCTCCCTGCTGAGTTTTATCAGGAACTTTCACACTCTAGCAATACTAAAGCACACAGTTATTGGCTATTTACCAAGTGCTGTGCTGATTACTTCAAATGTCAAACATCATTTAATCTTTCCATAAACCCACAAGGCAGTTAGTATCAGCATCCTCATTTTACAGCTGAAGGAATGGGAAATTATAGAGGTTAAGTAACTTGCTTGAGATTATAGAACTAGAGAGTTTACAAGCAAGTACTTAGATCTTGGTCCCTTGATCTCTGTAGTCCACCATGTTTCGGGCTGGTGGCCTGGTGTAATTTAAGGAAAGCAGGTGCCAGGTGGTATCTGAATTCATTACAAAACTGGTTCTATAAAAGTTTTTTTCAACTATTCACTTTGACTTCTCTGTGACTCTTCTCTGATCTGTTTGTATGGGTAATTAAGGATTGAATGTTCAGAAAATTTACCAGCTCACCCCTTCACTCAGGGAGTTTACGAGTAGTGAAATAAGTAAAATTGGCATTCTTTAGTACTTGTTCAACATTACACTCCCAGGTGAGCTGGTAAGTGGCTATTTATGTGACAGTTTTTTAATGACTACCCAGTTCCTTCCTGTGGCCGAAAACAGCGCCTGGGTCAAAGCACTGAGCCTGTAAATCACAGCAATTATAGGGGACACAGTTTAGGTCAAAACCAAAATCAGGTCTGCTTCTGGGTCATTTATACTGTGTAGCCTATTGTCAGTGACCAGGGTAAAGCTTCCGAAAATGTTTATGCATTTCCCATTCTCTGACTTTTTACCACTAGAATCTTAATGGGTTTTCTCTTTATATATAAAGAACACAGCTATTTCAGCAAAGGGAAGGAAATAATGCAGGAGTTTTCCAAATAGTAGAGGGATTACCTTTGGCTTTGTAGTTTTATAAGGACTTTAAAGTGCTAGCTCCACGGCGGGGTGGTAGAACCTCAGGGACGTGTCCAACAGGCTGTTACATGTGGAAAGAGTATTTTAGAGGGCCTATCACTATCTTTATTTTTAAATTTTCATGTTTATAATGTACATAATATATCAATGTATTAGTGTGTATGTATATTTATTAATTTAATTATTTGTCCTCATGTTCTTTAGCTTGTAAGTGTGCACAGTCAGACGTTTTATATTAACTTGTAAGTGTGCACAGTCAGACGTTTTATATTAACTTGTAAGTGTGCACAGTCAGACGTTTTATATTAACTTGTAAGTGTGCACAGTCAGACGTTTTATATTAACTTGTAAGTGTGCACAGTCAGACGTTTTATATTAACTTGTAAGTGTGCACAGTCAGACGTTTTATACTGAGGGCAGTTTCAGCCGCAGGCATTCCATTTGGCTGCGTCTGTCCTTCTAACGTGTGTTCTTTGCTCTGGGCTCCATGTTGTTTATTGGTTTGTGTAGAATACCTTTGATTGTAATCATTCCTGCTGGGGTATCTCTGCTGTGATTTGTTTAGGATTCTGTACCCGTTGTCAAAGACATGACTTATCACCAACCTCTGGATTTCGTGCAGATGAATCATCTGCCCTTTCAGATACTGTCCTGGGCAAGCTTTCTCCAAAGCTATTGGAGTGCTGTTTGGATGTTTTAATTCAGGATGGTGTAAAAACTCTTTCATGTTGGTGAAGGGGTAAATATTGCCTCCAGAATCACATGATCCATTTCCATATCCAACATGAATGACCTCAGTATTGGCAGACACTTGGGGTTACTGAAGCATAGCACCCTCTGTTTGGGGCAGAAAAACATTGAGTTGAGGGTAAGGAGAACTCTGTCAGGAGAATGGTGTTTAGTGAGTATCCCAAAAGTGGGGACACTCTTGGTCTTGTTTCGGCCATTTATTTAACTTTGGTCAAGTTTCTTACCTCTGTAGCCTTGACTTTTCCTTTTTAACCAACCTGGAAAATGTCCTCAGTTTCTGTCTATTTCCAAAGGCTCTTGAGGGCCGTTCTGTTACCTTTACGAATAAAAATACTGGTTGAAGAAATCCAACTGGATATCAATGTGGTTATTGTTCAGATTTACTGAGTCCACATCTCAGATATGTTACTGCGGGCATCACAGATGGGCCGCAGGAATGTCTAAGCCTTGTGCTGGGCCTTTGAAGAATGTAGGAGTTAATTTGGATGCCAGCGTTGGATACCTGATGATAAAATGAATAATAATGGTCGCAGGAGTTAAGTCAAGGAAAAGGGCTATTACGGTTGGAAATGACCTGGGGAATGCAGGCAGTTAGATTTAGCTGGCATGACTGAGGGAAAAGAAAGCTTTGATGACAGAAACGTAAAGGGCATTTTAGAGAAGGGATATTAGAAACAAATGCTCAGCTTTGGCATTTTTTGGATGGTAAAAAGAGAATGAGGAAGTTAGAGCCAGGAAGAGATGTGGGACTAAGTGTGAGGTAAGGAACGAGACCTTCACGGACAGGAATAGATGCTATTTATTTATTGTTTTGGAGTTTTGCACATTAGCAGTTTTCTGAGTTGTTCAGGCTGGGGTGGATGAAGAGCAGCTGCGGAGGACTGGGAGATGAGCTCATCTGACAAAAAGTCCTCTGACTAGTGTGGCTGCAGCCCCTGGGTTCCTTCAGGCAACCCAGGAAAACCGGTGAGGCTGGTGAGAATGTGGCAGAGACAGAGCTGGTGACAACATGTTATTTACAGGAGTGATCCATCAGCTGGCAAATGCAACAATTTTCATCCAGAGTGCTTCTGTTTATTAGTACACTGTAGTACAAATTCAGCATAATTAGCATATATTTAACAGGGTCTCTTCTACTCTTTACCAGTAGCTTCTTTTCCAGACCTTGCATTGCAAAACACACTTTGATTGGGGCGGGGAGTATCTGCTTGTCCACCTAGAACTTGCATTGTGTCAGGGACAACCAGTTATGTAACCAACAATCACTCAAGGCAGGTTGTGATTCAGGGGGGTCTCCAGGGAAGAGTCATTGAATGGCCCAGTGATGCACTTGAGTTTCCAAACTCTTCCCTGGATTTAGGGATCTCATGACATCCCCAGATCTGTTCCACAGAGAACATCCAGGAATAGCTGTATTCCTGATAGTGACCCTGGAGCATCCAGGTTGTAGGAAGTGGCTTCTGGCCTGTACTACCTCTCACCTGAGATGCCATCTTGCATCATAAGTTGACGGAGCAATGAATCTAAAACCCAGGTCTGTCTGGATCATTCCATTATTAGACATTCCAGTGGCATCCCAGCTACAGGCCAGATGGCACACAGGGTTCTTTATGCCCTGGCCTCTTTCACTCCTAATCTCTTACTTCATCTGCAGAAGTACAAAACAACTTGGAGTTCTCAGCCACCCCCACTCCTGGGCAGTGGCACCATGCTGTGTCATGCCCCTCTGCCGTGGGCACTTCCTCTTCTTTCTGCCTGGACTATCTTGCCCCCTAGTTAATGCCTCTCCTTCCCTAGGACTCATCTGGGGCATCATTTCCTCCAGGGAACCTTCCCCACCCTCCTTTATGCTCCACTCTGCACTGTAACAGCCTCCCTCCTGAGTGTCTTTCACTGTAGAAGCACCTCATGAACAGAGACCATTTGTAGTTTACCTACATCTTCAGTACAAGAATATTGTAGGCATACTGTAGATTTCAATACCTTGTTGAACTGAAACACAGGCAAAATGGAATACTACTTTAGAAGAGCTAGGCAACTTAGAAAACAACTTTGAACATACACTAATATTAAAACATTATTTGCTACCAGTAAGATCTTTGGACTTGTATTTAATAATCAGTGATCTGGAGGAGTGTGTATGTGTGTGTTTAATTTTTATAGTGGTCTGTAAGAAGAGTTTGTAGTCTAGTTGACTGTTTTTTTTACCTCTTGCCTTTGCTTCTGAATGGAAGAAAGAGCAAGAAGTAGGAAGCCTTGGTCCACTAGATAATGAACTATTCAACTATATTGCCATGTGAATCAACACCCCCCAACCCCCACACACTAGTTATTCTTAATGGCACAGCTATACTTTGTGAAGCCTCATGACTTTGCTCTACTCATTCTCTGTCTCCTTTGAAGCATTTAAATAGTATTAGTTATAAACATAAAGGTGTCCTCTCTTAGAGCCGGGGGAACAGGGGTGATGGGTTAGAAAGAAATCAATTAGAAATGCCTATTTCTTTGTCTTCCCAGTTAGGTAATAGCCCAGCCTTCTCCTTACCATCCTCCATCTGCAAAAACAAGCTGTTATACAATTTTTTCTAAGCTAAGAAAATTTAAGAGCTCAAATAGAGTAATAGTGACAGATGAAGAAAAGCTAGTACATTTATCAGCCTTTTTCTTCTTGGAGGTGGTGGGGGTTGGTATACGAAACAGTCATCTAGATAATGAAGTCAAATGTGTTCCCACAATACTGGAATGAAGAGTGGATAATGTGTTTTAAGTACAGTGTCTTGTGTATACAGCCTGACTTACTAAAAAAAGTGAAGAGAACTTACAGGCTCTGAGGTGTGCATGTCAGTCTGCTCCCGGTGACACGCAGTCTCCTGTTCTGTTCCTCTTCATTCCTTTCACCTGTGCCTTGTCACGGAGTCAGTGACAGAGAGGAATTAAGTCACGTGTCTGAGAGATGGAAAGCTGAGAAGAATTAGAGAACTCTGATTAATCCTCATATCTTAGTAGAGTGATGTTTGCTAACATTTAAAAAATTTGTATCTTTCTTAGCTTTTCAAGTAGCTCTGAACTTGACAGTAGGAAGTACAGCAGAGCAAAAGCTGTAGTTCTTCAGAGGGCCGAGGCGCGTTGACTTGTGCTTCTGTGAGACTCTGAGGGGGTGGAGCACGTCGAAATGTCAGCACCTCCCCCACTGTGTGCTCGGTGATGTCTGCTTTTGCTGCAGGTGAAGTCATAGTGTTCTCTGGGATGTTTTCACATGGGTCGCTATGCTCAAGCCCTTTCCCTACTACCTCAATTAAACAATACATAACTAACTTAGCATTAGTCTATGGTTTGTTTTGTTGGCTGATGTTCCTGCCGTGTTTCTGTATTGCAGTAATTACTAGACTATCTTTGGTCTCAAGGAGGTAGCTTCTGCTTGATCTTGGTTTATCCCAGGTTTGAACAAGTCTCTGGACTTCAGGACTGGAGCTGACATTAGCCACCTTGTGCAAGATTACATGTTATTATTTTATGTTACCATATTACAGAAAGAAATGACTTAGTAAGGGTCTCCCATGGGAATAGGTGTGCAAGGAATACCCCATACTGAAAGACATAGCTGTTAAGTAGTGAACAAGGACTGGATGGGAACTTTTGTTGTAGTTATTTGGTACATTAAATGGAATTTAGCTTAAGATTGCTAAATCCTGCCTCTCTTCTGTGTGGTGGAAAATATTGCTTAGTAACTTGGTTTTTCCACCAACGCCACTTTAGCATTCCACAGGATTTGGAAGTATGGGTTGTACTCATGTGACTTCCTTGAAATAACTAGGCTCTAACCAAAGTGACATAAATAATCATCTATTGATATATATATATATATATATATATATATGAATGAATGAACAATCATGGAACAATGTTAATATGGAGTCAAAGCTAATCTCCTGGGAGAGAAACATTTGCGTTTATTATGAAGAATAATCATTTTTAGCTTGAGGTGTGATTATGTGATTTATGTAGATCTTTCAGTTCCGAAAGCATTTGAGCTTTCTGTTCCGAATTCGTGAGTATTTGAAATTCCAGCCCGTTTTTATTGACTGATGGGGGCCATTATTACAGCTAAGGATAGAAGTAGCTGATGTTCCTTAGTGAAAGAAATGTGCTATTTGTTCATCTATTTAGTCCCAATAATCCTCATACATAAAGTCGAAGGAGGTTAAGATTTAGCTAGATTGGTTAGATGACAATTTCTATACCATTGTTCACACTATTGGTTTTTTGTTTATTTGTTTCTTTTTCGAGATTGTAATAATTTACATGTGGATCTCTCTGTGATCTGGGCTCATGATTTGCACACATGGTATCTGCTAAAGACTGTAGATCAACAAACGCTTACCTGTGATCAGCCAAACATTTACAGTACAATTTCTGATCTCAGCTGGTTTCCTCACTTAATGACCGCAGGCTTTATTGGGGGTTGATTAGTTTCTTAAATGATCATTGCAGCCTAACGAAGTGAACGTCATTAGTAAAGGAAGCACTTGCAAAGTGTATTTGCTTGCTTTTACTCCCTTCCCTTCTTGGATCCTTTCAGCCCCCTTAACTATGTCTTTTTCCCCTGCACTGAATTCCTGAGACTGGAAGTATACGTAGCTGAGAAGAAGCCGGGGCTGGGAAATCTGAGGCAAGGTTGAGAGTAGGAGAGAGAGCATATAATCCGAGAATGGACAAGGCCTGGGGACGCTGCCGAGAGCGTATGGGAGTGTGGATCTGTAGGATGGGAAGGTCAGAATCGACCAACAAGCAAAACTAGGCAGCAAGCAAAAATCAGGGACACAGGAATAGTGGAGTTTGGTGGGCACTAAGGAAAAAATAAGGAAAAGTCCAGATCACGTCAGGAATCAGTCTACAGAAGTGGAAAGAGCTATGGCACCATCTGGGCAGCAAACTTGGAAGATGAGAACAGAAGTTCTTGGGCATTTCAATGCAAGTTGTGCTCTAGCCAAGAAGCTTGGAAGGCATTCCCAGTTAGGATAGGAACCAGGCCCAGAGTGTGAGCCTGCAGAGCCCACTCGTAATAGCAGGTCATGGGCGCGACTGCCTGGAAAGGAAAGGGAGGTGGCCTGGGAGGGTCCTGACACCTAAGGAGAGAGGTTAAGGACGTGTGGCAACACGGGCATAATCAGCACTTTGCTGGGCATTGTGTGTTCCCTGACTCATGGGCCGTGTTGCAACACACCCATTGGAATTCCAGGCAGTAAAGACACCCCAGTCAGGGCTGGGAGTGAAGAAAGGGCTTTTCGTGGGTCTGTTCCATTCCAGATGATCAGCAAACCTTATATTGTCATGGGTTTTTATAGCTCTGTTCTCATGTTTCCCTGCTCATTAACCCAGAAGGCAGTGTGGAGGAGCTACTATAAAGATGCTTTGACTTACAGCAACCAGAGGGGAGGGGGAGGAGGACAACGGTGGGAAGAAGGGGAAAGAACTAGTCAAAGAACATGTATGAATGACCCATGGACATGGACAACAGTGTAGGGATTGATTATGGGAGCAGGGGTGGGCAGGAAGGTGGGGCAGGGGAGAGCAATGGGGGAAAAATTGGAACAACTGTAACAGAATAACAATAAAAAAATATTTAAAAAGGTGCTTTGACTTAAAAGCTGCTAAATAGTTTACATTCTATATAAAAATCTCAGTTCTTTTTTTAAGGTTTTTCATAGCAAAAAAAAAATAGATATGTTTTCAAAGAAATACATTGGAATAAATAATATAAAAGAAGATTAATTCATGAGAAAAATGTAACTTGTGATCATGTATATAGTTTTGGTGTGTATTACACATATACATTTAGATATATAATATTTTGCATAATAGTATAAACACATATGCATAAATTTATATTGCTTAGGAATTCTGAGGATGAGATTTCTATTTACTAATTGTTGTTAACTCAGTGTTTTGGTTCTTTTTAAAGACATTAGTACAAAATTATTAAATAACGTATCTACTTTTATTTTTATTTATATTATGAAATTAGGTCAACTTACAGGAAAGAAGAGGTAATTAATCTGACACTGCTAATACATCTTTGTCAAATATTTAGTTTTTAACTTAAAATATTTCATGTATACATTTGCAGGTAATTATATAATGCACTTAGTGTTTATTTTTAATAGTTTTATTGTATGGCGATATAATATTTTGATTATAATTCTCTTACTTTTAACCATTTGGGTCAATAATATTTTTTTCATCATTAAAAATATCACCGGTGTGAACATTTTTTAACAATCATTTTTGGATTGTTTCCTTTAGGCCTTTTCCCCAAAGTGAGATTAACAAGTCAAAGGGCAGGGACAATTTTTTTGTGGCTTCTGTACAAATTGCCAGATTGTTTTCCAGAAAGGTTGAGCTAATTTGCTGTGCCACCATTGATACATAATGAACAGTCCCAATTTGAGACAGTTCAGACAGCCTGAGCACACGTGAGAAGTATAATTACATTTCCACCCCAGGGCCTAACTGTGTAGATAGCTCTCCTAAAGAAATTTAGTATGTGGACGCTGGCATTAGAGAACTGACACAATGTGTAGCTAATTTGTTCTTCAGAATGTGGAACAAATTCACATTAAAGTTCAGGCTTTGGGGCTGGAGAACATGCCGTGTTGAGGTGGAGCCCCCTTTTGGACAAGTGTGGTACTGTGATCTCTGTGAGGTGTCGCCCAGGCTAGAGCAAAGGGAAAGGCGGAGAGTTGGGTCCCAGCATTTCTGCCAGTGAGGTAATCAGGTCTTGGGGGAATTGTGGATGGCTTCTTGGGAAGGGCAGGGGCACTCTGGAGTTGGAAGGAGAGAGCATGTCTAGTGGGCACACAGGGGCCACGGTCATGGAGCTGGGTGCCTCCTGGGCAGCTGCGAACTAAAGGCTTTCCTCATTGGAAATGTCAGTTCGGGCGCCTTGGGGTGATTTTTTCCCTTTGTGACAGTATTGTTAATTTTTGAATGGAAGCCGATAGAGATTACAGATTCTGCGCATTCTGTTCACTCTAAAAGGATATAACTTGCCTGGGCCATACAGGTTCCTTTGCCCTATTTCTGACAGGGAAAAAAACAGACCTTTCCCTGGGAAGTACACTCCTGTCTTGCTCTCATTCTTGCTGACAGAGCATGGTACCTTCGCCAGCTTCCCCAGTGACTTGCAAAAGTTTTGTAACCTAAATACAGAACATGTAACAGCACGTTACAGAACTGGGGCAGGAGGGTACTGCAGAACACAACATATTTCATATAGCATGCGGTTCAGAAAGACACAAAGGAATTAATACAAATTCATCAGTTTTTCACTATTTAAAAATCATCATGTGTATACATTTTAAAGGAAGTGAATGCATACTATCATAGCAATTCCAAGTCATAAAGTTACATGGAAGTTGAGATAAAAAGTTGTTTCAATTTCCAGGTCCCAAAGTAGAAGCCAGTATTGATAGGCATTCACAGGCCAGCAGCGGTGAGAGAAACATGCTGTCACGTGACCCAATTAGGGCTTTATTTATTTATTTTTTACTGTCAGTTGACTTTTTTCTTTTTGGTGGTAAAATATATATGATGAGTCTTGGCTGGTGTGTCTTACTTGGTTGGAGCACCATCCCATAGACTGAAGGGTTGCAGGTTTGATTCCTGGTCAGGGGACATACACAATTGTGGGTTCAATACCAGGTTGGGGCGTGTACAAAAAAGCAACTGATTGATGTTTCTCTCTCACACGGACATTTGTCTCTCTCTCACACGGACATTTGTCTCTCTCTCTTTCTCCCCCCTCCTCCCCACCCTTCCTCCCTCTCTCTCTCTGTCTCTAAAAGCAATGAAAAAATGTCCTTGGGTGAGGGTTTAAACAAACAAACAAACACATAAATGGAGTTTGCCATCTTGACCTTTTTAGGTGTATAATTCAATGACGTTAGCAATGTCACATCACATTCACAGTGTTATGCAACCATCACCACTATTTCCAGTACTTTTTCATTATCCCAAACAGAGATTCTGTATGTTAGGGATTTATTTCGTAGTTGGTTATTTCAGAACTTTTTCTGGCTTGAAGAAATGCAGGTACATGTTGTATGTTGGGGTTGATTCTGCCAGGTGTGTGTCTTTTGTCCACCAGTTTCCTTTCACCCTTCCTCGTGTTGCTTGCTTAGTTGAAAGGGTGCCCATCCAGGCAGAGGAGGGGAGGATAATGTTCGTCCAGGGCATGTGAGGAGCTGTGTTCCTCTGCTGAAATCTCCAAATCAGCTCTATTTATAGGAGAACATGGGTAGTCTTATTTATTTAATGTATTTTAAAATTAAAAAGCAGTATTCTTGACAGTTTAAAAAATTTAAGAACCTATTACTTTGAACACAAAAACAGTTACTGTTTTTTATATTTCTTTTCAGTCTTTTTTTCACATGTTTTTGACATAGTTGATAATGATGGATGCAACTATATAAGTAACTAATTTTTTCATCTAATGTATCACTTACAAGGTTTTGTTTTGCTGAATAGTCTTTGTGATAATAGGCCCACAAATGCATGTAGCTTAATTGACATAACCATACTGCTTTCTTTGACAGTTAGGTTGTCAAAAATTATAACTATTATAAATGAACTTCTTCAAACATCATCTTTCTGTAGTCGAACCCCTTCACTTTATTCTCATGAGAGAGAGATGAACACAAAGCTCACTCATATCTTGTTGTGGGCCATAGCTCCTGTGTCTTCTGTGAACTCGGGTACAATCAGGAGTGGTGTGTGTTTTTGTCATTATGATAAACATTAGGTGGATGACAAATGTTTGGTTGGGTTACAGGTTGTGAAGATCTTAGAGAAGCATGACCCCTTGAAGAACAGCCAGGCAAAATATGGATCCATCCCTCCAGATGAGGCCAGTGCTGTGCAGAATTATGTAGAACACATGCTCTTCTTGCTGATTGAAGAACAAGCCAAGGATGCCGCAATGGGGCCAATTCTGGAATTTGTGGTCTCTGAGAACATTATGGAGAAACTCTTCCTTTGGAGCTTGAGGCGGGAATTTACTGATGACACTAAAATCGAACAGCTAAAGATGTACGAGATGCTGGTCACCCAGTCGCATCAGCCACTGCTGCACCACAAGCCCATTCTGAAGCCCCTGATGATGTTGCTGAGCTCTTGTTCGGGAACAGCCACCCCTGCCGTGGAGGAGAAGCTGGTTGTCCTGCTCAATCAGCTCTGTTCCATCCTTGCCAAAGATCCATCCATTCTGGAACTCTTCTTCCACACGAGTGAGGACCAAGGGGCAGCCAACTTCCTCATCTTCTCCCTTCTGATTCCCTTCATTCACCGAGAGGGGACAGTAGGTCAGCAGGCCCGGGATGCTCTGCTTTTCATCATGTCTCTCTCTGCGGAGAACAGCATGGTGGCCCGTCACATCGCGGAGAACACCTACTTTTGTCCAGTAAGTCCCCCTCACTGCCATGTTTGTCACCCACCTCTCTTTTCCTGTCTTGTGCTAATGCCAAACACTTCACTATTCCTTTCAGCAAGTTGTACGTGGCACCTTCTATGGACAGATATTTACAGGGAATCTTTTGGAGGGAGCAGGGCAATCCTAAACTGAGATGCTATTTGGCTGAGCAGTGTCAGCTCAAGATAAGTCAACAGGGGCAGCTATCTGTATTAGCAAATCTTGGTCCATTTCTGTTGGGTTAGGAACTGTTTTAGTTTTTCATAAGAGCATGTTCTGAGCCATTGGTCAGACCTGCATTTTCTTTATTTTCAGCTTTTCAGGTTTATTTTGCCCCAACAGATCCTAGCATGGGGTGAGACCCCTCACAGCTAGTTTCACAAATTAATTTGTTTCTCAGCAAGATAATGACCATGACGATAGAAACAAGGCACTGATTTTACTTTAAAAAATAAATACATATTTACGATGTGAGGTAGCAAGAAATTCTCTATTCTGCATAGTTTTTTTTGTTTGTTTGTTTTTTAATGTATAAAAAGAGAGAGGAGAAGGGAGGGAGAAAGAGAGGGAGAGAAACATCAATGTGTGGTTGCCTCTCACATGGTCCCAACTGGGGTCCTGGCCCACAACCCAGGCATGTGCCCTGACTGGCAATCGAACTGGCGACCCTTTGGTTCCCAGCCCACGCTCAATCGATTGAACTACAGTAGTCAGGGCTCTGTCTAGGTTCTTAATCACTGGTATGGTGAGAGGTAAAGTGTAATGTCCTTTGCAGAAGTCAGAGTGCCCCAGGTCCAGTCACAGTTCCAGAAAATAATGGGAGCTGCCTGGGACTCTGAAGACCCCTTGGGTTCTGATTGTTATTTTGGTGTTGGTCTCGTCTTTGGAAGGGGATTTATATATATATATATTTGTGTCTTCCTCTGGTTTTTCAGTTATGTTGGACAACAGCTATTATTTCCGAGTGAACATTTCCAGTTCATCTCCATTGTCTGTTTCTTTTTACAGTTGCATCATTATATTTATTTGTAAACTATATTTCCTTAAATATGCCTGATGCTGCGGGAATAGTATACAATACCATCAGTAAATTTTTCGGAACAGGCCAGGCAAATTGCCATCAGTGGATTAGATTCACCGTTAATTAACACTATGTGGGTAGTTTTTGACTGGGGATGAGGACATTTAGAGTGCATTTAGAGAGGTGTGTGGGGTGTGTTTGGTTGTGATAGGGACATGGGTGGCTGGGGAGGAAGGTCAACTGCCATTTAGTGTGAGGGGGCCAAGGATGCTTAGTGCCCGGTAGTTTGTGGAATGGTCTTGCCCAGTAAAGAATGACCTGCTTAAAATGCTAATAGCAATGCTAGTGAGTAACATAATGTGTTTTGCTTTGAGGTTCAAATGCAATCTTCTTTAGACTACTAAATTCTTATTTCTACTAAGAAACCAGGGCCACCTAGTATCTGGTGAATATTTATTTCGGGGCAAACAAGTAAAATTTTTTGAAAAATAGAATTGCAGTTAAGAAATTCAGGGTACCATTCAAGTAGCTCTTCCCTTCTGTGTTCTGACCAATGGAATAAGAAATTGAACAAAGGTTGATAGTCAGATGGGAAGTGAAGAACTGATTCCCTTCATCTGTGCCAACATAGTAAGTTTCCCTTCCTTTGAGCTGTCTGAAAAAAATGTTTATCTTTTAATAAGCTTCTACCTACGCAACATTGCTCATGTCCAGCTCCTCCTTTTCATCCTCATCTCTATCACTCTTGTTTCTAGACCCCATGGTGTCTCCCCACTTCCTCAGCTTCTACCAAACTCACCATCTTATGTTGTCAGATTAAATTCTAAGAGAATTATGATTTTGCTGTTTTATTCCTTTAATTTCCTCAAGGGAAATTCTCCAAACTGGGTATAACAACGGTGGTGTGCAGAATAGTGCCTCCCTCTTCCCCCCTCCAAGCTGTCTACATACTAATCCTTGAACCTGTGAACAGGGTTAGTGAGAGGTAGAGTCAGGATTTGAACCTGGGCAGTCTGACTCAATGACCCATGTGCTTATTAACCTTGTGTTTAACCTTGTACATAAATAATAAAGTATCAATGCTTACCATAAAACATCAACCATAAAGAAGAGACTAGAGTTAAGAACAAAAAACACGGATTGGGAGAAGATGCTTGCAACGCATATAACTACAAATGATGGGTACCCAAAATAAACAAAAAAATATTTGTAATGCTACAAACTAATAAGAAAATGATGAAAAAATACATTAGAAAGATGGGCAAAGGATGTGAATGGACAATTCCCAAAAGACGCCCAAAGACAATAAACATGAAAATACGCTCATCTTCCCTAGCACTTGCGGGAGATGCACTCTCATCCCACAAAGAGCCAGCAGACGCTGCTCGCTAGAGCGGCCAACTGTTGGCCCTCCGGCAGCACCAAGTATTGTCAGGGGCGTGGAAAAGAGGAACTCTTGAGAACATACATTGCTACAATAAACCAGGAGGCATTGAAACATTGAATATTTGTGCGCCATGTGATCGTGCGTCTTCCAGATACCTGCCCTAGGGCAGTCTGGCATGTTTGCCAGGATACATGCATGAAGATACTCAATGGAATACTGATTTGAGAAGAGAAAAATAGAAGCATGTTAAGAGAAAGATAAATAAACTGGTTTGTTCAATATCAATGGAATACTACTCAGCATTCGAAATGAATGAATCACATGTAACTATACAAGCGTGAATACCTATAAGTCTAAAAACATATTAAGTGAAAAAAAGTAACAAACGGTTACATAATATGTTGCTATTTACATAAAATTTACATAAAGACAAAATCTGAGTGTATGCTGTTTTTTGGATATATACGAATTCAGTAAAAGTACCAAAATGAGTATAGGAATAGTAGGTACTAACTTTAAGACTGATTGCTTTTCAGGGTGAAGGGGGGCGGGGAGCAGTAGGGTTTAGCTCTATTTGTTATGTTTTATTTTTTGATAAAAATAAAGAGTGCCCTGAAGAAATTATGGGCAAGCATTAAAATTCTTGAAATCTTAGGATGGTTTCTGTTCTGTTTTATGTGTTTGTGATATTTCATACTTAAACATTTAAATTTATTAGGGCTGCTTACGTTGGAAGCAGATTTTACTGAGTAGCTGTTGCTTTTATAAAAAGGTGTTTTCAAACACTGTACAGTTCATAAAAACTGGAGGAAAAACAACAGCCACAACCGACCTTATTTTCTGGAACAGAACACACAGCTTTGTTGTGTTAAGCCGCCTCCTCAGGATGGACCCCATATCTCATTTGTACCAGTTTTCTATAATTACATCTGACAACATAATTTTTAAAAGGGGCTCTCTTTGTGTTGAATATAAAAGCATACTCTATTAACCATCCGGCTAAGGATCACAGATGACAAAAAGCTTTCTCTAATTAGTATGATTGTCAAAGTGTGTTAGCGTCAGGTGTCGGGAAGAATAATGATTCTTTCAGGAAACCAGACCACTTTTGGAAACTTCTGTTGTAGTTATAGGAAGAGCTTGCTGGTTCCACTGCCTCTTATCTTAAGATGTGCTTTTCCAAGAAAAGCAGAAGAGCGAGGATACCCTAGGGAACATCTGAGTGCCAACACAGAAATGGCTGGGGACTCTGTGACCTTGTCTTCTCTTCATTCTTTTTAAACCAAATATTGATGATTAAGCCCTTGTCACTTGTTCCATATTGGCAAAGGTAGAAAGTAGCCTATACATAAATTCGGAATGCAAATTGAAATAAGCAACCTTTAGGTACACAGTCGTGGGTAAAACATTATTTATCCCATATCTGAAATTTATGAGGTTTTTTATGTTGGCAAGGTGTATCAAATGGTCCCCACCAGGTGTTCTGCTGCTAGCTTCAGTCTGAAGCCATCTGCTAAAAATGTTTTTGTTTTTGCTGAAATTAACTGGGTACTTTCAGATGTTTCACATTAAAGATGGACCTTCCCTGACTCGTTCTGTGCTCTGTGCATTTGTCCTTTCTTCCCTCCCCTGCGAACACTGCCACGTGGAAACCAGTGATGGTCACCTTTCTACTTGCACAGCTTTCGTTAATCCTTGCCACAATTGGGTAAAGAAACTGAACCCCAGAGGACTTCATAACTGCTGCAAATGGCAGAGTCAGGTTCAACAACTGCATTAGTCTGGTACTGAAATGCACAGTCTCAACAACCATCATGGTATACTGCCTCCAGGGAAGTGGTTGCTTTTTAGATTATCTGTTGTTACTCTTACAGTTTTCTATGGTGATTCATTTTTTTTAAGAAGACTCTTGAGAGCAAATAAATTAAAAATATTGGGTCAGTACTTAATGTGTTAGGAAAAAGTATGTTTCATAATTACTTTTGTGTGGTCAGGATCAATGAAAGGCTGAAATAATGGATGGGCATTTTGTTTCTAATGAGCTGTTGAATGTCCCTGTATTTTAAATTAAGTTTAAAATGAAATTTAAACGCAAATAGATTGTGCTATTTAACTCTTGGAAAAATCATCCGCATGCCCTTGTCGCCTCCCTTTTTCCCCTGTGCTGTTCCTGAAGCACTCTCTGCATCCCTTTGGGTGGCAGTCGTCTTTCTCGCATTTATTAGTTTATCGTCTGTCCCCTCCTTCTCGCCTGGTCTGATCTGTTTGCTTCTCTTTCTCCAGCACCTGGCCCATAGTCAATGTTCTAGAAATATATGTGGATTGGGTGAACGAACCTGAGCTCTGAGCAAAAGTCTTAGGAAGGGGAATGTAAATATTTAGCAGTAAAGACTCGGAACCTTGTTCTTCAGACTATGGATATTTCCTTCCATGTTTCTTTGCCTGAGGAATATAGCAGAGACATTCTCCAGCCCCACTCACAGCGGCAAGAGCGGCAGGACGCCTGTCCAGCGGTGACGCGGCACTGTCCCTGTGCTGGCGGGCTTCCGCTCGCACCTTAGCCGTGCCTTTGTCAAGAACACGCTTTTTAAAAAGTGAATATTAGGTATGTGTTATTTTTAATTACTGTCACTGATGTATATAATTTGAAGATTAATGTTGCTGTAATTATATTGATATACTAAATAGTTATTCCCAGCGTTTTAGTCAGACAAATTAGGCCTGTCTTTATGAATTCATCTTCAAAGCCTCACAGTGGTTAAGGAATCGGGAGTATGCACAGTTAAAGCCTTTTGTTCTGTGGTTAATTTAGCATGAGTTAGCAAATGTAATTGATTTTTTAAATGTGGCATCAAGGTTAGATTTCCCTTCAAGGAGAACTTAGGTTTCCATTCTCTCTTGGTGAAGGTTTTAAGTTTTTTACATGCAATCCACTCGGGTCACATTTTACACTGGAATTAAAGTGATTTGTTTGGGTATGTTGACAAGGAATTAAGTACTTTAAATAGGGGACATTCTCCTTTGGGACCACAGATGCTCGGATTTTGAAAAAGTGATAAATGCACTGTCTTGTTTACGGTGTATTTCCTGTACTTACCCTAGTACCTGGCCTGAAGGAGCTCAGTAATTCTTTTCTAACAAGCGAGTGACTCAGTGAGTGAGTAAAGGTCACTGGGAAACAGAACAGAGAAATGGATAGCATCTTTTGGTTTCTCACATATTCAAATGGTTCCTGTTTCCCTCACTGCCCGTCCTACTCCCCTGTGGGCTCCTCTCCAGGTGACCCCCTCCTCCTTCCCTTGGCGTCACCTGGTTTCTCTGCACTAAGGCCTGCAGGGTCCCGTTTCTCAGGCCAGTCCAGTATTCTGCTGTTGAGCTTGATGTGTCTGTCACTCATGGGAGGTACTGCTCGCCCCTGACATTACACATACCTGCCGGCACACGTCGTCCTCCTCCAGTGTGGCCTGGACTGAACAAGCGAGACCAGGTGAGATGAGAAGACAGCCAGTACACTAGCAATGAGAGAATGACAGCTGCTACACAAAGGGATACAGAGGGTGCTGTGGGAACGGGGCGAGGGAGGAGAGGCAGCATTTTTTTCCCAGTTCAACATACCTGGACCCACACCTCCTTCTGACTTTCTGTTTCTGATGCCAGGCACTGTGGGTTGTTTCATCATATCTCGTCTGCAAAGCCTCCCTCCCCTTCTCCCTCTGGTCTGTTGGGCAGGAGGTACCATCTATACATGAACTGTTCCAGGTCTCCATCCCTAATCCAGATCCTTCTCGTAAGCACTGGCCCCACACAGCTGCCTACTGGGCTCTCCAATGGGACGTACCTCAAGCTCTTTATTCTGGCCTGCAAAACCCCACAGGATCGGACTCCTGCTTACCTTGCTGGACTCCTAGCACCTCTAATTCTATACTCCAATAATACTGTGCTTCTCTTAGTCCGTGGAAGATACCATCTTTTCTTTTTCCTTTGAGCTTTTGTACACCCTCTGCTTAGCACATTCTTCCTGTCAAAACTCTTTTCCTATTTATTCTTTAGCAGCTTGGACATCACTTCTTCCGAGAACATTTCCTGCTCCCTCCCACTCCAAGTCTGGGTTAAGGCCCTTGGTATATCCACGGCACCATATATTCTCTATTATGTATTCTGAACATTTATTGCACTATTTTAATTGCCTATTCATCTCTTATTAGATGCGGAGATCAGTGAATACTTTGCTATTTCTTTTCTGGGCCTAAGTTAGGATTGAATGTTTTCTTGAATGTTTCCAGCCCATTTGAGTCCCCATAGCCTCAGGGTTTATCCTAGAGGAGCGCCGTTTATAGGCAGCTTCCTTGCTTCTGTTCTGTGCTGTTCCTGCCCATCCTTCGCACGCCTGCGGATGGGGATCTCTACGGTGCTGATTGGCTAGCATCACTCCCCAGGTGGGAGGCTTCCCAACTATGACATTCATCATTTCCCTCGGTCTCATGCCCCCCAAGATAAAATCAACAAGCACGCAGCCCAAGTGGGTTCCTTCCCCACACTTTTATCTCTGTTAATGGCATTGCCATTTTCTTAATGACCAAGCTGGATAACTTGATAGTTTTGAGTTCTTGCTCACCCTCACTAAGTCCAAATGCTGTAGTTTTGGGAACAGAGCACGGAGGCAGGAAGTAAATCCCGTGAGCTCTGGATTAATGCTGGATCGATAGATGTCATAGCTAGCTCACCCTCACATCCACTTACACGTGAACCTCACGTTTATTTCCTCCTCCCTTTTCCTACTGCCGATGCGTCAGCTTAGACCCACTGGGGCTCTGTTTGAACTATTGCTGTTACATCTAACTGATCCATGACCCCCAGTTCTTTTTCCTTGCTCTCATTTGTGAATATCAGATTAAAGTGCTTTTTAAACTGTAAATATGCATGTGTTTGCCATGGCCTTTAACACGTTTGCAGGAATCTTTGTCATAGAGCTCCTCAAGGTTCTTACTGGGAGACCTTCTGTCTTGGAGCAAGTGCCGTAGTCCAGGGCTTCCTCCCGCAGACTGGGGTGTGTGCCTTCTCTGTATGTGCACTCAGTGCATTGTGCTATAATGTGTTGTGTTGAGTTTGCCCCTCTCCTGAACATCGTGGGGGCAGGGATCATGTTTCCTTCATCTTTGCATGTGCCCCCCTAACTCTCTACCCCCAGACCAGCATATGCCTGGTACGTAAGAGATAAGCAACCCATATCATCGATGCATGTGTTAATCAAATACCCAGGGTGCTGCTGTTCCCTCTATTGGAGGAGTCCATCTGCACCTGTTGAATCCTCCCTAGCCAGCGAAATACCCTCTCATTCTTCAATACCTCGCTACTTCCAGGGCAGCCTTTGGACCAGTGGCATGGGCCTCCCCTGTGAGTTCTTAATCTCAGGGTGAGACTTTGGAAGAGAGCTGATGACAGTTTTGTTTCCGAACACAGGTGCTTGCCACCGGGCTCAGTGGTCTCTACTCTTCCCTGCCTACAAAGCTGGAAGAGAAAGGCGAGGAGTGGCACTGCCTTCTCAGAGACGACTGGCTCCTCCTCCCTTCCCTCGTGCAGTTCATGAACTCCCTGGAGTTCTGCAACGCCGTCATACAGGTACCGAGCACGAAGTAGGGACCCTTTGTTACGGTTCCTGCAGAGTACAAGCATTGCTAAGGAGTAGGTTATAAACAGTCTCTTTTTTTATTTGAATGTTTGTGGACTATGGATGCTTTGCTTGAAGCACACTGAATATCCTTGGATGAGTAAAAGTGTTAGTTTATGGGTTTCTGGGAAGTTTTAATTGAGAAAAATACGTAGATTTCCTTTATCTTCATTATAAAATTGATAATTCTGTTTTGATTATCCACTTAACCATCAAAAAATAAGTTCAATGCCTGACTCATTAAATAGATATTTTTAGGCTTTTAAGCACTCCAAATTATACTACTTTTATTTCAAGGTCTTTTTGGGAGTCTACAAAGGAAAACACTTTATTTTGCTTAATGGTGCATACTACATAAAGAATGTTGTTATCCCAATTGAATTTAGAAGAACTTAAGCATCTTCTTAGTAACACAAATTAAATTTGCTTTGAAATTGGCCTACTTCGGGGTAAAGGCACCACTGAACTCTACTATATTTGGCTTCTTGATTGGATTTTTACTTTCAGATTTCTTGTTATTGTTTTCAATAAAAATCAGATTTTACATACATTTAAGGATGTAGTAAATATTTGTCAAACAATGTTTTATTTCTGTACAGCGTAAATATCACCTTAATATTGGATTTATTAAGAAATCAAATTTTCTTTATGGTGATTGTAAGGTGAAAAATGTTAGTGATAATCTGTTTATCTACCAAATAAAGAAATAGCTTCTGGAAGAAAATGCAAATAAATTACTTTGGCTCCCATCTCATTTCTATTGCTAAGTCAAAGGAAGCTTTATTTATATGTAAGTGGATTACACTTACATATAAATAAAGCTTATTTATATTTTTTCTGTAATATTTTTTCTTTAATATTACAGTCTATCAACATTTTCCTGCAGAATTGTGTAGAAATATTAGAGATAAAACTATTAGTTTCTCCCCAAATGTACCACAGAGAGAGATTATTAGTAATTCAAAGATGTAGCCTCACTTCCCTAGAAATTGCTGTTTATTTTATTTGACTATTATTTTTTTAACAAAGAAAAGTAAAGCTAACAGTCATGGTTAAGAACAGAAAAGTGATATATTTCTGACTATATTTTGAAATTGAGGCTATATACCATAGTTTGCCATGTATAATGTGCATGTTTTTGCCCACCTTTTTGAGGGAAAGATAAGGGTAAGATATACGTGAGTATAATGATTCCATACCATTGGTACAATAATGCCGTGCTAATGCGCACAGAAATGAGGGTGCACACTATACATGGCAAAATATGGTAGTTTTAAGATATTTGGGGGGGTACTGTTGAAAAGAATTACTTATAAAAGATATTAGTAAAGACTATCCATGCTAAATATATTTTGTAAATCAAATATAGGAAGTCTCGCACCTCTGATAATGTTTTCTGCTTTTGAAGAGGATCTGTTTTTTATGAAAAGATTTCCTAAATGCCTTCCTCCACAATAAAATGAGGAGCAGAAAATGCACCTTCAAAATGAGAATTTTTTCTGCCAGCAAAATAAATGTATTTAATTGTCCATTTTGACAGTTATATTCTTTTTATTTTAAATTAGTTCCAAGTTGAGATGAGACATAGATGAAGTTATGGGGTAAAAATTATAGTATCTATCTTGGGAATTTTATATTATGCCTCCTTATACAGCTCAGGCTATTTATTGTCTATTTTTTAAAATAGAAACTTAAAATTGCCACTTTTTAAAACTTTGAAAGTCCAAGCTATTTATACTGAAATGAACCATCTGAAAAAATTCCATGGTGGTTTAAAATCTGAATTATTCTTTAACTATGAAATAAAGTGGCCAAAATTTGGATTTCTTTTTTGGATTCAGAGTGTACACAGAAATGTTTGATTTTTAAGAAGACCTAAAATTTGAATTCTTTGTATTTTTCATAACTACTTGTTTCTCCCTTAGGTGGCTCATCCCTTGATTCGTAATCAGCTTGTAAGTTATATTTACAATGGGTTCTTGGTACCAGTCTTGGCTCCTGCTCTCCATAAGGTCAGTGATTGGCTGATGTAACCTCTTGTTTGTTTGTGGTAAAACTGATAGTAACTGAGGAGGGCGAACATGGTGTAACTGACTTGATGGTGATATTAGCCTTATTTCTTCCTCCATCCATATTCCTTAGCCATGTCAAACACAGGTCTTAACAATTGCTACAGCCTAAGTCTGATGGGATCCATTTGGTGTCATAGAATACGGCATTTTGAATGACAGGTAGGATAGTCTAAATCAGGGTTGGCAAATAGACTGACTGTTGTGCCTACATAGTTCATGGTGAGTGGCTACTTGGAATTCAAGTCCAAGTATGTCATAGAGGGTGCAAGGTTTCCTGTGGATGTGGAGAGGGGCGCTGGTAGCACAAGTACCTTGGATTTGCCATCTCTTAGAACATAATTTTTTATTACAAAAACTTTGTGACAGCAAAAAATTAAAGTGAAGCCAAGTTAAGGTCCTGTCCAGGGTTGGCTGTCTCATTAGCACTGGTCTGAATCCCCTCTGACACTCTCATTCTGTGTAATAAGTCAACTGATAGCTTCTCTGTTGTGAGCTGTCAGGAGACACCCGTGGACCTAGAATTCTAATTTTAAGAACTTTTTTCTTCACTAAGGAAAGAGACATATACAGTATTTAGTTTAAGAGGATCTTGGATCGAGTTATTGGAATTGCCAGCCTTGGTTGGGTGAGAAGAGAGGAACTACTCATCACATGCGTTTTGGTGGAATGCCCGCCTTTCTGCACCTGCCAAGTTCTATTTCTGTGGGCTCTCATTTTACAGAATCCGAGATTACCTGATTATGGCAACTTTGAAGCCTGGCTGTGCATGCTGAGGGGAGTTCTAGTTTAGATCACTAGCTCTTTTTTTTCCTTCCCCAAATTTTCAAAGTATTTTATTTTGAGGAGATGTTACCTTCGAGATACTTCCACACCACACACGCCAAGGTTAGTATTACAGCTCTAGCCAGCCGGCATGCCCGGCTCTTAGCCGCAGGTCTCAATGGGCGACATGCATGCCTTGCCACTCAGTGCCGTTTGAGCGCAGTGACAGTGTTTTGCAGATGGGTGCTCGCTCTGATGAGGGTTTCTGTGTTACTTCTAGGTTCAAGAGGCAATGTTAGATGTGGTTTGAGCATCAGAATTTTGAGATTTCTAGGTTTAGTGGTTTATGGGCATAAAGAGACCAAGTCTTTGAAATGAAAAATGTTTTTATTTTTTATATTTTTTAAAGAGTTTATTCACCCATTTCCAGAGAGAGGGAAAGGGAGGGAGAAAGGGAGAAAGAGAGGGAGAGAAACCTCAATGTATGGTTGTCTCTCGTGCGCCTCCTACTGGGGACCTGGCCCACAACCCAGGCATGTGCCCTGAGTAGGAATTGAACTGGTAACCCCTTGGTCCTCAAGCCAACACTCAATCCACTGAACCACACCAGCCAGGGTGAAAGTTGAAAATGTCTTTTAGATATGGAACATATCTTTGGCAAATATAAACCTTGTATTTGCTTCCAGGTTGTCTTTCTGTTCCTATCTTGCCGTTCTGGGGTTGGGACGGGGTTTTGGAGTGAAGGTCTCCAGGCCTCTGCATGGAGGAATTTCCATCTGCGGAGGAACACAACAGTGCTGGGGAAATCCTTCGGCAGGAATTATCCACACACGCTCTCACACATTTAGACTTTCTTGCACATTTTACCATCCTTTTCCTCATTAACCTGTTGACATAAAATAATTCCTCAAGTCATTGTCATAATAGCTATAATTATAAAATTACTATTTGGTCAGTGTGTTTTATGTCATTATAATTAGCACACGTTAAGGCTACAAATATTAATGATAACTCTTTATCCTTAATTGAGGATGAGACCCACCTCAGAGAGCTGCTGTGAGGATCAGATGGTCGCTGTGCTTCTCCTTCATAGCGCTCGCCACGAGGGGAATCGGATCGTTAAGTGTGCAATGGCTTGCTTAATGTCTGTCTCCCCAGCGGTTTGCCTGCTTCTTGGGGGTAGGGTTCACCCTTGTTTTGTTCACTGGGGTATCTCTAGTGCCAAGCACAGTGCCTTAGATTTAGAGGCTGAATAAACAGTGCCCAGATGGAATGATGTTCGTCAAAGTGCCAAGCAAAGTGCTTGCACTTGGTACGTTCTCAGATGGTGGTTCATAGAGAATAGTAATAGCACTTTATATACATTAACTAATATTGTTCTCAGTAATGCCCATACTTCAAAAGAGATTTTTTAAATCATAAAGTTATTTTAATGTGTGCTTATTGTGAAAAAGTACAGTCAATACTAAGTACATGAAATGCCAAGTGAACATTGCCATATTAGATTTCTAATCCCTAGTTAACATTCCTTAACTTTTATTCTTCGAGGACCATTTCTCCCAGGGCTATTGAATGACTAGGGAGAATATTTCCTCCTTAGTTGATTTTTCTTCCTGCTCTTCATCTTTTTATTTTGTTTGTGTTTTTGTCATTTAAACTTAAAGGCTTAGGAAGGAAGTGGGGTTGGGGGAGGTGGCCAGCCTCTCCTGTGGCTCTTGGCTCCCTGAATGGTTGAAGAAGAAAAGAGCCTTTTATGAATGGCTGGCCAGGGACACAGAAGCAGATGAGGAACAAAGTCCAGAACCGGGCATTTCATGAGGCGTTCCCAGTGGGGACAGTCCCATCCGAGCCTGTACCCTCCCTTTTGATGTGGGGAGAGGGACCTGGGGTCTCATGTCTACTGCAGGGGCTCCTGTCCGTAGTTTTCCCCATGCTGCATCCCTTGCCTTGACCGAAGAGCCTCATTTAATACCTTGAGTAAATTTCCTTTGTGCTCTATCTCAGCCCCCAGTTTATGCAAAACATTCTAGTTATGCGCCGTCAACGCAGGCAGTTGGCAGAGGTGAATTTAGTCTCTCTGTCTCATAAATAATATAAATAAATTCATACTCAGTAACTTCACCGCATCACAGTCAGTACTCATAAACAGTATCTCCACTTGGCATTCCCTCAGTCATTACAAAGGGGTGTGGGCAGTGAAAGGGGTGGGGGGGAGTGCCTGACAGCGCAGATTGTCTCCACCTCTCCTCTTCCCACCCTGTGCTTGTTGAATGTCACACCTCCTGTGCATGCTGTTCTGCTGTGGCTTTCTTCACCCCGAGCTGTGGGGTGGTCGTTTGTTCTCCTGTGTTAACCCAAAGGTGTATCTGGGTTTTTGTTGTTGGTTTGGTTTGGCTTTTTTAAAAAAAATAGGACTGAATAGTTTTCTGTAGTCTGGAAATACAATCCCTTATTCACAACTCAAAAATTCAAAAAGCTCTGAAAACTGAATTTTTTAAGTAATTGATATGGCAACACAACCTAACCTTTGCTGGGCTCTTTGGTGGCATACCCACCCCTGAACAGTGTCGGGGCTGTTTTTATCTCACTTATGTTAATATCTGTATGCTTTATGAAGAAATATTAATGTATTTGATTGTAGAGCTTTGCTCCCGGCCTGCTGGGTTGTGTCAAGTATGGCAGATATAATATTGCTTTTCTAAAGGATGAGGTTTTGAATTCCAAAATACATGGTCTGCAGGGTTTTGGATAAGAGATTGGGAGCCTATTTTGGTCATTTAGGGAAGAATACATTTTTGGAGATAGGTTAAAATCACACTTTGTAAAAGTCACATTAAAGAAAATGATACCATGTTAATATAGGTCATTTAGGAATTAGATCTAGCCATGGCCATGGACATCATGTTGTACAAAAACAGTTATTAATGACTTTAGATTAATGGGACAGCCATTAATTGTCCAGCACGAGCTAGTTCTGTTGTCTCCGTATGTTTAATTTATCAAAGCTGAGCTTTCAAGGCTGAGTATTCATTGGTGTGGTTGTGTGAGTCTGAGTTCTCAGTGGAGCGGATGCAGGCTGGGATCACATGTGCGAGGGTTTTGCCAGCAGAAGTGCTGGTGAGAGAGAAAACAGGGAGCAGGGTGGGGACGGCTGGCTGTGGTGTTGTCAGACTGCAAGGCCGGCCTGACGCCAAGTGCAGCAGAGTGTGAGCCTGACTGGGAGCGTCCTAGCTTGTTATGAGGAGGTCCAGGTGCCCCCGGAACAGGTCTGCCAGAGCTGCCCGGGTGCCTCAGCCAGGGGCTGTGAGCCACCTGTGGGCCATGTGCTGAGGTAGCCGAAGGTGCCCTGGGTCACTTACATCCCGGTAGCTGGAGGTCTAGGAGGCAGGTGCATTCCCATGGCAACCACGTTCCCACGGGGTCGATATCCATGGTTTTCCTGATCATAGATGTTAAAAATATAGATATGTATATTTGCTTAATTTATGGAGTTCCTTTTTTTTTGGTGCAGAATATTCAGGAGTTCCAGTGCTCCCCTCGTGCAGGGGGACGTTTTGGTCAGGATTAGCTTGAGAAAAGAACTTCCTGTGTCTGTCACTATGAGGATGCTAGAGGAGCAAACAACACCAACATCTCAGCGGCTGAAACAACAAGTGTTTATGTCTTTGTTCTCATGGCTTATCCACCTGGGGGGTGGAGTGAGCAGCTCGTACGTGGCTCTCCTCCACGGTATCCCCACTCGGGGACCCAGGTCGATAGAACCTGCACTGTCTGATATCCCTGGTCCTGAGGTCAGAGGGGAGGGACCAGGTGGCTGGCCCACTGGTTTTGAAGTTTTGTCTGGAAGTGACACATGTCATTTCTGTTCACACTTCATTGTCCAAAGCAAAGCCAATCACCAGGCCACATGCGACCTCAGAGGCAAGTGCAGTTTCATTTTCCCAGAAGAAGAGGAGTATAGAGGGCGATTATCAGCCCTGATGACTGTCACACGCATTTTGTCAGTCAGGGCCCCAGAAGGAACAGGTGGCACTCAGATTGGCTAGTGAGGCACCTCCTTACCAGAGGGGGATGTTTCAGTGATCTACGGCTGTGTAATGAGCTGCCCCCAACCTTAAAGACTTAAAACACTCATTTGTCATGAGTCTAAGGTACAATTCCCAGGTTCAGGAATTAGGGCAGCACGCAGAAGGAACGCTCATTTCTGCCCTAGGAGGTGTGGGCTCAGCTGGGATGAGTACAGTGGCTGCGGCCTGGACAGCTTGGGGCTGGATGGCTCGCTCTCTATCTCTCTCTCTCACTCTCTCTCCACCTCTTGCCCTCTTTCCACAAAGCCTCTCCACAGGGCTAGCTCAGGCTTCCTCACAGCATGGCGGCCTCAGGTAGCTGGACTTCCTGTATGTGGGTTGAGGGCTCCAAGAGACAGGAAGTGGACAGTGCCAGTCTAGAAGGTGGAACCATGTTGTTTCCGTCCTATTTTATTGTTCAAAGTAGTCACCCGCTTTCAAGGTGGGAGGACATAGACCCCACCTGTTGATGACAGGAGTGTCAAAGAATTTGTTCTACCGACTGAACTAGCCAAGCCGCCTTATGTCAAAGAATTTGTGACCACAGCCTGGGCGGGGTTACCATGGGTGCCACCCCAGGACTAAATGTTTAAGGATCAGGGGATTGTGTAGAAAGGGGTCCATCTGATAAGAGCCATGAACTTCTGTCATAGGTCACAGCCAAATCTGAGGTAGCCCCTCAGAGAGGAAGTCAGTGGAATAAAATAAATAGCAAAACTTTACTCTCCTTCCTTCCTCTGATGTCCTGCCGGATGCCTGTTGGGTGAACCCAAATGGAAACCAGGTGGTGAGGGAATCAAGGGGTAAAAAATGGTCCATGTGGGGCCACTGGGGCTCAGAGCAGGGAGTCAGGAGGGAGAGGGACAAACGGAAGGCATCCAGCACACTTATTTACAAGGGTCAGCATCTTAGAGTATGAATTAGCAGGCAGAGGTGGCATCTGTAGAGTGTGTTTGGAAATGCTTAAGTAAATTGTGGCTTAAAATTTTCAAGAAACACATAAAATCTACTTTTTACAGTTTATAGTTACTGTCCAATTCTATGTATTGATCCTTATCCTTTGGAATCTAAAATCATAGTTAGACTTGAATGAGACAGGCAGGTATACTAACAACATGCCAGATATGAATTAACAATGAATATCTAAAGCACAGATAACCATGGTCAGGTCAGGCTTATTGTTACATGGATTCACACAGAGGCAGAGTGTGCAGTGGAATAATAACACCAGACCATGAGTCAGGAGATGTGGGTTCTAGTCCTGGCTCTTGTGTTTACTGCTGTGTGGCCTTGTACGAAGCTTTCAGGCTGGCCGAGTCTGTGTTTGCCCATCTGCACAATGGGGATAGTGATTCTCCTCTTTCCTCCTTCCAGGGAGTGGAGATCAAACCTGAGGGTGTTCTGAAAAGCTTGTATTGTCTTATGCGAAGGTATTAGCCTCGTTATTCCAGGACGAACTGCCATCGCATGTGCAGTGAAAGGATGATGTCGTTTGTCCAAAGACCATGTAGTGAGTGTGCCCAGGTGCAGAGCACTTCACCAGACCCCGTGGGGAAATGGAGCTGATTGAGACACTATCTTTTCTCCATGGAGTTTATAGTCTGGGACCCAGGAGACTGACACATTAGCCGCAAACTTAAAGCAAGGTGGGCTAAAATTAGGGCTGTAACAGAGAAAGGAGCCAGGGTAGGTGGCGGATAGGTGGGAGGCCGGCACAGAGTGGTTAGGGAGACGGCACAGAGTGGTTAGGGAGAGAGTGGCCGGGTGCTGAACCTTGACCGTGAGTGGGTGGGGAAGGTGGTTCAGGGAGAGAGCACTCCAGCAGGAGCCAAGGCTTGGAGGAGTGTATTTGGATAGTGTGCAAGAGCACTATGGAGTACACAAGAAGTCAGGGACAAAGGAGACAGAGAAAGGACCCTAACTGGACCCCCAGGGCAGGTGAGCAGTGACATTTATAGTAAGTATTTGCAATGCACAGGGGGTCAGATGATGAGGGGCTCCAGGACAATCTGATGGTGACAAAAAGTAGCAAGGGTGGCCTGGCATTTGGGTAGGTGTGGTGGTAAGCAAAGAACACATAGAAAGCAAGAGTGTCAAGGGAAGGGGTCACTGAGAGGAGAGGCTGGAGATAATAGGGCTCCAACAGGTGAAGATGCTGAAGAGAAGGAGTCATCTTGCTCACCTACCACAAACCCTTCCAGAACACCTGCAAATGGCGGCTGCCTCTCCCTGATGTAAAACTCCCTCACCACATCATTAAGTGCACTTCCATATTTGTTTCAAAAGAACAAATTTTGTTTAAAAGAACAAATTTAAAAGAATGGAATTTTAAAGAATCACTTTTTTAACAAACCTGAGGCTTCTGACTCCTTGACACCCACACTCCAGACTCTCCTGTTCTCCTTGTCTGCTCTCCTGACCTAACTCTCTCCTGTCCTTCCCTGCCTGTGGCCACATTCAGGGCTGGGGCTTCCGCTGGTCAGCCCCTGGGATCAACTCTGGACTCTACACAGAGAGCCTGCGCATCTGCTTGGCATGAATATACAACCCTGGGGGGCTCTGCCCGAATGGCCCGCTGTGCCCCTCAAACGTAGACCATCAAAAGCCAAACTCACAATGCCTTTCTCCCCAGGCCACCTTCGCTCATCCTCTGCACACTTCGTCTGCGTGTGTGAATAACATCATTTTCCTAGTTACCTGGCCTAGAAGCCATGATTGATTCTTCTTGAATCTTTCCTCTTACTCACCCCTCATGTCGTGCCAAGCAGACAAAACCAGAAGTGACGCAGGCTCATTGCCTTTGTCCAGCAGTGTTATGTAGGAACAGGTGCCTGGCTGGAGACCAGCAGACAGAGAGGGCTCCAGCGGGGACAGAAAGCAGGGACAGAATGTGGGGACCGGAGGGGTAAGAGTTGCATAAATAGCAACTTGGGCTCAGTCATTTTATTTCGGTCACGTGTCCTGTGAAATAGGATGGTCCTCTTCTATGGGTTACGTTGGCTCCTTTATTTGGAGATTGGTAAGAAATTAAGGAAGAAATTTGGGGCTATCTGTAGTAGTTGAAGGCGGGGGCATTGAGGGTGTTGAAGTAAAAGATGGATGGAAGGAAAAGTAATCCCACACCGTCCTTTTCTGCCGTCACCTCACAGGCACTAGCAGTAATAACTGTGACCTCAAAGAAAGTCTGTCCCTTTGGTTTTTGCAAAGAGCAGCTAGCTGTGTTTCTTTCAGCAAATTATTCCGTATAGGTGTTCCTGGAAAAACAGAAGCAAAAAAATCTACCAGAAAAACTGATTTTCCGTCATGTCGTGTGTGCTGAAACCATGCTAGAACAGGATACACGGGTAGAATAATGTCAGATATTTGTCAGACCTTTCCTTAAAGGCATGCGTGCTGGGTTCCTGTGAGCCACAAAGAAGCCCGTTTGTTTTACAATCTTGTCTTCCAAACATACACATACATATTCATGAGCGATATCCTGTGAGCTCAGTAATTCATGGCTTATTGACTTAGGTTGATGGATGGAAGTTTTTTGGAGACTAGAGAAGAAAAGATGGAAATTTTGAGAGAGTGGGAGCAGCCACACTTGTGAGTCGCCTGCTTGCTGTTAATGTGTCTGTGGGTGGGAGTGGCTGGGACCCCTTTAGAGCCCAGTTGGGTGTTTGTGACTTTTATGCCCCATGAAACTAGTGGCTGAAAATTTTAAGAGCAATTAAATACAATCTTCAAATGATCATCATTAGTAAATGTTAATGAGCTATAATTGGGTGTTGAGTTTATGGGAGGAGTACTTAACTCCTTAGGTCCTGCTGGTTTTAGTCTCCAGAGCAGCCTGTCACTTAACTGAGCTCCACTTCCGTCCTTCCTCGTGCGTCTCCCGTCTGGGAGATGGTGGAGGGGGTTTTGGGTGGCAGGATGGTGGAGGGCAGCTCTCCTGTTTGCTCTTTGGGCAGACTTCCTATTGCATTTTTGGATGCTGAGCATGTCGGTGCCCTTCGTCACTCTGCTGTCATCTGCATCACTTCCTGATGAAAAACACCTTGCAGCTTTCCATCTGGTTTCCACGAATGCTGTGAAATTTCATTGGCCAGGTCCTTCCTTTCAGCGGGAAATTGGAAGAAAGGAGGGATCAAAGCCCTGGAGCTAGGATGCCATCTTGGCCCTGGCACTCTGAGATCTTATTTTCCAAATCAGGTGGTTCTTTGCTAAGTCTGTTACATTTTTTTCTGAGTTGTGGAGGTTGTCCAGTAGACTCTGGCTCTGGGGAGGACCGCACTAAAAACTGGAGTGGGAGAGTGTTTTGGTCCCTCCATTCCATATTTCTACTTATGCATTTCAGTTAATTTGCTTTTTAAAACCCGTTCCCTAGATTACTGACCCAAGATGTTCAGCTAAAGGCCCCCAAATGTTGTCCTGCTCTATTTTTGCTGGCTCCTTAATCCTTTTCCTGTAATGCTGCTGAGCTCTCTTTGTTCATGGGCAACTTTGTTTATTACCATGCTTGGAGTAGACAAGTCACTTAAGTGATTCTGTCCTCCACTTCACTGAAAGCATGCCCCAGTGACCACCTGGGCCCACAGGCTGCTGGCCTGGTGCCAAGTGAATGGGTCTCGAGGATGCCCTGGAGAAGTTCTGTTGTTTCTCAGAGAAGCCGCTGCTGCTGTCTCACAGCCTCTCAGGTGGGCTGCTGCAGGCTCCGGAGCAGGGGGTGCTTACTTACTCCCTTTGGGCCCCCTGGCAGCTGGGGAGACCGTGCCCCATGTGTGGAACCTGGGCTCAGCAGGAGTGCTGGTGCACCTGGTGCCACCTAAGCTCACATTGTGTTGCGGCTCCCATTGGCTGCTGGGGATTCAGTTGTGACAAGGAGCTGGGATGGCGGTGGCAGGGCCCAAACCATCATCCTGTCTCCTCGGCTACCCCAAATGTAGACAGAAGTGTGCGGTGGAAGCAGAGAGGCCAGATAGAAGGATCACGGTAGCTGCCAGTAATGGCAGCGGAACGAGGTAATTAAAAGGCCCACTCCTGCCGCGGGCCTGCAGCTGTGGGATGTGGATAGGCAGTGGCACTATTAAACTTGGTTGAAAAATCATAGTAAGCAGGCCAGCTCTAGACAGCCTAAATTAATAATTGCTCTATCCAATGAGAGCCAGGTATTTTGTAGACCTAGGAGATTTCAGTGACAGTTATAAGAGTCTTTGACTTGAAATACTTGATTTATTAATTGAAAACTGAAAATTAGAATGTGCCATCTAATACATCCAGTTAATACATTATATTTGGTTAATACATTATATTTGATTAATACAATTTGGGGAAGCAGCATAATTAACATTTAAAAAATGGAGTTTGAGGTTAGAGAGACTCAGTGTGAGTTCTGACTCTTTGCTATTTAACTAGCAATGTGATTGTGCAAGTTCCTTCATCTGTGAGTTTTTATTATCCATGGGCACTAACACTGATCTTACTGGGCTCTTGTGAAGAATAAACGAGGTATGGCACTTACGTGCTTATTGTCTCTGGCACTTAGTGCTAAACACATATTACTTATTAACCAGCTGAGTCTCTGAAATGAGCCTCCTTTGCATGATACTGTGTATTACTGGACAGTGAATTTTCTACTATTCTTCATGCTACAAGTGTTTTGACTTTAGATAACCTGCTCTTTGTTCCTTAACACATCCGTGCATTATTTCATAGACAGTATTACTTCGGATTTACTCTTTCCTCATGTCTCTCAGAATGTGAGGTTAACTCAGTGGTTCCTCAAGTTATTTTCCTATTTATTGTAATTCTCAATGCTGGAGGTTCTGAAACCTACACGTGTAAAGACACTTACCTGGGCACTTGCTCCCTGAGAACTCCCTCCTGCTAGCGAGTCTGATCGAGGAGGCAGGGCCGAGGTCCTGGGGCTGCCCCTCGGCCAGCAAGCCCAGGTGCTCCAAGGACCGTGCTCGAAGCATTGCACTCGTCTGCATCCTGCTGCTGGCACTTGGGCTGTTTATGCTGATTAAGGATTCTGAAGACAGGGGTCCTAGCTTTGTGTGTGATCTCAAGGGTCTTAACCCAGTGAAGGATCCGGTGTTTTCACGTGCAGTAACACCACTGTGCTGGCCTCCCAGGACCGAGGAACATCAGATGCCGGGGTAGATGATGGCACTTTGGGGACCGGTGGAGCCTTTCCCAAATGAGTGAGGGATTAAAATGGGGATGTGGTCTGCCCTGCTTCCCTCGGGAGCTGTCTTAGCCATCAAAGCAGATAACATAGGTCAAAACACTCTGCGAAATTCAAGGACTTGGTAGCAGTGGTATCTAAAGGCGGGTAGTGAAGGGAGACTGTTGGGTTCCAATCTATTCTAAGAGTGTGTTCTGCCCCTGATGTGTGTGCAGTGTTTGATTGAGGGGAGTACCTCCCCTTGCTCAGGATGCTGGGCAGGTGCCATTATTACTATGACATCAACTCTGCTCTCCAGTGTGACCCTGTCAAGTAGGTGGACAGTGAGTGATATTGCTGCCATAAAAACTCAAGTGGAAAAGGGAAGGCTAATTTATTCATTGACATAAACCTCAATGTTGTGGTATCCAATAGATACGTTCTTTGCAAAGGGTTTAATACGGTGTGGACTTCAGAGTCAGGCTGCCAGGGTTGCAGTCCCAGTTCTGCCTCTTGCTAGCTGTGTGCCCACGGGCAGGACCTTTAACCTAGTCGAGCTGTTTTCCTCATTTGTAAAGTGGGGGTGATGGTGACGGTGCCTACATTATAGAAGTTGTGACAATGGAATGAATCGATACTCTAAAATGGTGCCTGGCACAGATTGAGTGCTATGTGTGTGTTAACTCCGCTATTACTGTTTTTGTTCTTATTTATACTTGTTAGAAAAATCATAATTTTAGATGGCTGAGCAGTCTTTTCATTGATGTGTAAAACTATACTGTGCTACTATTATTTTATGTGTAGTAATATAAAATGTGGCATACTGCCAGGACGAAATTGGTTAACAACTGTAGACATCAAGGTGTTAAGAGAAATAGAGATGTTGACTTTACAGAGACCAACTATTTTAACTTTTTCCTGGGTTAATCCCAAACTTCCTCCCACTTCTCTCACAGACTCACTTCTCTAGCAACCCTGGACCATTTGCTACCCAGTGAGTGTGAATTAGACTTCTAGTTACATGCCTCTATTTAGGTTTTTCCTCTACTTGAGGTGCCTTTCTCCTCCAGCTATGCTCATGGAAATCTTCCTCATCCTTCTATGTCCAGACCACATGCTACCTGCTTCTGAAAGTCTTCCTGATCAAGCCAGAAGCAGGCAACTACTGTTCACTTCTTCAGAGCTTGGTTGGTATCACTCATGTGACACCCAAGGGTTGCTCTGCATGATCCTTATAGGTTAGGTGTGTTACTTCTCCTACCAGGTGGTAAACACCATGAGAGGAGACACCATGCGTATTTGCTCGTTCATTCAGCCAGTGAACTCATATCATAGCAGCCTGTGTGGCACACCTCCTTGCACATAATAGGCATTTTTATGGTTTCTAGACAAGTGAGTGTGTGAACATAGGTATGGTAACTAGGTAGTGGTGTGTGCGCGTGCAGACACATGTGCAGGAGTGAGAGGAGAAAGCCAGGGGGAGACTAAAGAGTGTAGAGCTGTTGGCGTCCAGCCAGGTTGACCACCTGATGTTTGACTGACAGATGGCACTCGGGGGTGGCATGGACCTGGGAGGAAAGGGAGCCATTGGAGGGGAGGGGTGTTCAGCGCTGGCTAGAGATGGCTGCTGCTGAAAGGGAGACAACCATTATTATTATGGAAGTGCAGAGCAATGACTTGAGACAGATATTGCTGGAAACATAGAAAGGAAGATACAGATATAGGAAAAAGCAGAAGAAATATGAACAAAAAATATTAGTGGAGAATCAGAGATGGCTCTAAGATTCATGTTTGAAATGTGCTCTCCACATCTAGAGATGAAATTGTGCGAAGTGGACAAACTTTACTGCTTTGGCTTGTGTTGTCTATAATTGGCAATATGTCATGCTGTAATTATTTATCAAGACATCAAACTATGTGGATCAGCACGTGTGATATTTATATTTGTGTTAAATGCTTTATCAGAACTAGTAGATTTAGCTGTCCAGTTTTTCCTTTGATGGTATCATGCCGTAAGAATTTAGGAGCTCGGAGTTGTAAAGCCCATTTGATTTCAATGTCGTAGAGATGCTGCATGTGGCATGAGGGTGGGGGACATTCTCATTTGATCCAGTGTCCTTATTTCCTGATGCAGTGTTAGCCCAATGCTTGGCACCCAATAGGCACTCCATAAATGTTTGCCAGTAAATGAGTCGGTAACATCTCATTTTTTCCAGTAAATGAATTACTAATACCTTAGTTTAAAGTTCTTCCCAAATCTACATGGAGAGATTAAATTGGAGGTGGAACATAGAATGCTGTGTTCCCATAGAATTTTAGTGCTAAACATAATTTCAGAGATTGTCTAGTCCCAGTTCCTCATTTTTCAGATAAAGACATTGAGGACTGAAGAGGTTAAGTGACTTGCCGAGGCTCACGCAACTGATACCAGCCAAGCTTGGACCAAAAACCCAAGTCCCCAAGTCTCGAGGCCTCAGTCTCATCACTTTTCATGACCCTGCTCTGAAGTAAATCTTAGTTCCACAATTCCTTCCATGGCATAACTGAACTCCTGAGCTCCCAATGCAGAATTCAGGAAAAACATTCTCCTTATGCTTCTGTTAATTGAGAATGGAAGGCTTTCTTAGAGAGTAAATCCCCTTTCTCTTAAGGCTCCTTTGCAGTGCACGGGCTGCTTGGGGGAACCCATACAAAGTTTCTGATGTCCTGCTTGAGTCTCCTCTCCAGCTCAGTAGGCTCAAAAAGGAGAGTTTGCACCATCTAGTGGAGCCAAGAGGCTCTAGGGTCTGATTTTTTGGTGGCTCTACTTTACAAAGAAGAAAGGAACAATATTTTTATGTCATTAATCTGTAGATTTGCATATGCAATCCTTTGTTCATATCACGAGAGTGGGGCTGGCAGCCCAGAATGGTGGTGAGGTTACTTTGTGCCTCACCGTGCTGAAAACAAGGACTTAGTGACCCCCTCCTCTTGTTCCTCCTCCTTCTCTTTTAGTGGTAGAAGCAGGGCAAGGAAGTGGGCAATATATCAACCATGATTTTTCAACCAGTGGTTGGATTCTTTTGGTCATTAATTCAAACATGAACTCTTCTGTAATGGGGCCTTCCCATTATCGATGAGAATTAGTTAAATCCTGCTGTTATTCCTGGGAAATCCTGTAGTGCTCATTTGGGCAATGAATGTACTATTCAATAATATACAGTACGTACTACCCAACTGGATAAAGGAAGTTTTTGGAAGCTTCCAAATTACCCCTTTGTTTTCCTTCCATGGACACTTTAAATCTTTTCATAAACTCTGTAAAACACTTATCTCACGCATCGGGTGGCAGAAGGTGGCACCCATGAAGCTGGATCACTGAGGACCAAGCCATCTCACCACTGACTTGGCCCTGTGCTCTGAAATGCTCGCTCATCCCCCGGGCCCAAGTTTTCTTTGGAAAGAATATGATTGGTCATCTTTTTATGTACAGAGTACTGGTCAACCAAGTGGTTTTTGTTTTTTAAACTTTTATCGGTCTGTCAGCAGAAATATTTTAAATGGCACCTTAGCCCTCATGAAGTAAGGTCATCCTTTGTGGTAATGGGCCTTTGTAATAGAATCAATGAGGGAATCCTGGCCCCTCTTGTAGGGGATTCCAATTTCCGTGAATCCAAGCGGGGTGTGAACATGGGTCTCTTTAAAAAGCTCCCCAGGTGATTCTAACGTGCAGCCAGGGTTGAGAACCACCGCCGCATATCCTTCCAACTGTGCATCATTGGATTCCAAATTAAGTCTGACCATTGGAGGTGCTTATTTGGAAACCAGTATTCTCCTTGGGGACAGAAGTTACACTGTTTTATGCTTGAAGTAATGGAAGTTATCAGTGCGCCTAAGTGATTCCATGCTTACATCTCTGGTTGGAGCTGGTGGAGTCAGTCCTGGGGCATGCTCAGTCCGAGGAGGGGGATTCCTCCGGGACAGCCAGGAGCTGTGAGGCCAGAAGTTAGTGCTTTTGTCAGTGGCAGTGTAAAGTATTGTTGCAATTGTGCTCATCTGAGAGCATTGATTCTGTGTTGTTGGCACTTGTCCCGGTGACGGTAGGAGAGTCAATGTCTCATGTTAAATCTTTTTTTTTCTCATGTTGGTTTTAAGAGCATTTTTTTTTCTCTCATTGGCTAAAGATGAATTTCACTTCTTGCTGTGGCTTCCAGGAGGGAGGTGCACGAGGGCTTGTTTGGAGAAGCTGTTCTCAGGAGTGACGTCCTGATCTGTTGCTGGGAGCAGCTTGCTCCTAGGAAATGTAGCTGAATTGGCTGGAGGAGGGACTGGGCGGTCAAGGGCAGATATGGGCATAAATACTTCAAAGGCTATAATTTTAACTCTCATAGTGGGAGACAGTGTCCTTGACCTTAATCAGTCCACGTGACTGATATAACTATTTAGTTTTGAGGTATTTCTGCTCTGTTTTCAAAGGGCTGGGGATGAGAGCATTAAGGAATTGTTAGAATTCTTGTCCTGACTTCTCGAATTAGCAGGAAGGACATGGGATTTGGTCTCAGGTAGACCTGATCTCTGATGACTCTGGGCCCTGCTGTTTCTTGTGTACTTTTGGCGTGAGGTTTTGAGGGTCAGTTTTATCTGTCAGATGAGAACTCTAACATCTGCCTTACATGGGGAATTAACTCAGGTAATGTATGCGAGGCACCTAAGCCAGCGCTTGACACAAAAATGGGACTCCATAAATGGCAGCTCTTTCTAAACTCCTATTAATAGCAGTAGTAATTAATGACAATAATAGTTTACTTCTTTTCCTCCTTTGGAAAGGTGCCTGAGGTGTAAGTAGTCTTCTGGCCTGTATGTCCAGCTGTCCTTCTGGGGGGCTGAGAATGGGAGCGGCAAAGGGATGTTGACAGAGGTCCCAGCTGGGAAAGGGGAACTCAGTTTTCATCTTCATACAAGCAGCATCTCACTGAGTCTCATCACATATTATCCGCTTAAAATGCAATAGTTGCTCCCTAGAAGAGTTCATTTTACTGGTCATTCATCTTGTGTGTATCCTGCTTACTTACCTTAGAGGGCAAAGAATAAGGATTTTTATTTAAAGTGTGGAAGAGGGTTAGTAGGAAAGAGGGAAGATATGGTTCAGGGAGTGGAGGGGTTCCACCCGGCAGGTGGTGAGGGCCCAACTGCAACAGCCATCAGTTCTGATTGCTGTGCCGAGTCCCCTAGTGGGGCTGCCTGTGTGCCGCCCTGTTGGCCTCACTTGCTGCAAATCGGCACGTCTGGAGTATAAGAAATACCATGTCCCGAAGCCCCGGGCCGGGAGGGTACAGCATTTGTATGACTCAGAATAAACCGAATACGCACAGTTGAGGGGCCTGCACTGCAGTTTCGGAAAAGTCCGGTGCGTTTTCATTGAGGTACAAAGTGGAGTTCTGATAAGGTATGGATTATGAAAAAAGAGTGAGACAGAGGCCTGAAAGAGCCCCTTTGTTAAGGCTTAAACTGATGCTAGAGCATAGGGTTTATATCTGTGGACAAGATTTCCTAATGCTGTAGCCCAGAATTAGACAAGCCCACCCAGGCACACCACGGAGGCGGTGGTGGGAGGGGCAGAGGAGAATGTGTACTTTCTGCTGGCAGCCTGGCTCCCTGCAGAAAAGAGAGAGGAAGGGACAGGCTCATCGCAATGACAAGTACCCCCCACCCCTCCCCGCAGGAAGAGTTATCGAGGGAGGTGGAGAGAGGCCAGAACTCTGCAGGGAGATCCTGCATGTGGGGGGGAGCATTTGGATTCTCTATCAGACGTACAGAAATCCTACCTTTCTAAATTCTAGCAAATTTGGAAGCAGTAATTCATATTTTAAAAGTAAGTAGGGGTAGTTTAATCATCATTCCCACGCTCAAGAACCTATAATGGGTCCCTATTATCTGCAGAAGAGAATCCAGTCTCCTTCGGTGGTTTTTGAAAATTGCTCCTAATGGGACCCTGTTCTGCCATCAACCTCCCTTCTCCGTGATTTTCAAATGCCACCTGAAGTCAGGGCAGGATCCTCATTGTCCTCCAGTCTTATTACCATGGTCCCGCTGGATGACTCTTTCTACTTCGTGCCTGTCTGTCCAAAACATACTCGTCTGTTAAGTCCCAGGAAAGTCCCCATAGTGGGCTGAAAGGCTTGCTCTTAAGCACAGCCTGATTTCTCTCTTCTGCCGCTGAGCCGTCACTGGGACCATGAAGTGTACTTCTGTTGTATATGCTCAGCTGCTAGAGTATTGTACACAGGAAAATCACTCAGTTATGCAATTGGTTAAATAAATGTATCGAAAGACAGTGGCCAGCAACGTCATTACTACATTAGATTAGAGTTCTGTGTTGCTTATGCTGGGAGATAAACTTAACAAGGCAACGAACTGAAATTAGCTTTTGTTTTACATCACTGACATGGAATCAGAGAATCTCAGATTTTTGGAGCCGAGAGCTTGTATCATCTCGGGTCAACACCATCATTCTACAGCTGAGAACAGGAAGACTCATAATTAGAACAAAAATAATCAGAGTCTGTGAGCACAATATAAGGGAGAGGTCTCGAGGATATGAAGTAGAGGGTTTGTTAATTCTTTAACATTGCTTTATCCACAGCAGGTTTATGTGGCAGCCTCATATTTGCATCAGGAAGTCCTCTCAGTGTTCCAGAGTGTTCTTCTGTTATTGCTCAGGGCCTCACTTCTTTGTGCTCTCACCACAGAACGTGGAGGAGGGCACTTTTCACAGAAGCTGTCCCCTAATCTCATCGTGAACCTTCTTCACACACGTAAGCTTCCTGTGCTAGACTGCCGGGCATGCCAGACACCACGCTTGGTTTGCAGCTGTGGCAGTTGAGATGTCGAAAGATCACTTGCCCAAGGTCACCAGATACTAAGGATTAAAGCATCAATGCACAAGTGTTTTATATGGATCCATGGCAGTCCATTTTCTACTAGCCTGTTATGCCTTTTTCTCCCTTAAATTTTTATCTGTACGCTTGGAGAATTCCAGCTTAGAAAAGGAAGAAAAAAACTTCCCTTATCAGCAAAGAGAAGGAACAGCTAATGTAAGTACTTACCTCTCCAGGGTAAAAAGCTAGGAGCCAGACTTGGAGGAAGGACAGCCTGGCTTTGGTGCATGTTGAGGCCCTGTGCTGGGTGCCTCAGAGAGCAGGAGCAGAGACAGGAGGAGAGGGGCCAGCCAGCCCTCAGCTCCTCCGAGTCCCAGGCAGGTTTTCCCAGAGCAAAGGCAGTATTTTGTTCATGCTGTGGAGATCCCCAAGGCACAAGTGATCATATTTCACTATTGTGTAAGAATGCGAAACAAAAGAAGCACAATGATTTGGTTCTTTCTACCAGTTTCTTTCCATTAAATTTTAAATATTTTAGATTTTCAATTAAACAATTTAACTTTAGTATTGACCTGTGTTTATTATTTAACAGATAAGTTAACAGATAAATATACATATATATTTAAAGTAGTTTTGAAACACTGAATCTTGTCACATTAATGAATCAAAAAGTCATTTTGTGTAGGTGCCAATTAGCACTGAAAAACAGAATACAGAATATCAGAAAGTCCATTGCATTGTACTTAGCAATGGTAAATATTGTGTATTATTGTGAAATATCATTCTAATGAGGGGTCATGATTTTAAAAGTTTGAAAGCCACTCTTCTCATGCTTTGGAGGATTATTTGGAAAATGGGTTATGAGATTAGTCTTGACATGACATTTCTGCTTTATCATAATGGGCTGCAAATGTTATTTGGTCTTCTCTTGATGGGAAACATTCATTTATTGATTGAATTCACTCAACAAGTAAATGCCGAGTGCCCAGTATACGCCAGGCACTGTTTTATATGCTGGGGATGAGATCTCTATGGTAACTTACTCACAAAGCAAATCATCTTTATTTTCAGAGAAAACACTGGATCCGTTTGCTTAAGGGTTACTGTAGATAACAGAAAACTCCTTCATGACAAAGAGAACGCAGTTTAACGATCCTTTCCTGTTTCATACACCAGTTGTGCTTACCTTTCACTGGCTAGGATATATAAGGCCACACCTAGATGCAAAGGAAGTAGGGATATGTAGTTTTTAGCTATAGAGTTGGGTTTATTCCCAAGGAAGAAATTCTGTTTCTAACTGTGGGAAGCTAACTATAATTACTGGAAAAACGCAGGCTGGGCAGGTCCTGGGTTGTACGGGTTGTTCACTGCACACAGGTGTCCTGCCGAGGCAGTGAGTGGGAGAGACGAGGTTCCCCTTCTGCTCACCAGACTGTGTGCCAGGCACAGCCTGCGTCCACCCACAGGAAGGGCACCCTTAGCTAGTTGGCAGAAGGTACCTTCTGCTCTGGCCAAGCCATCTACTTACCGACTTATGGTCCTGGGCAGATACTCTGCCCTGGGAGGGACCCTTTTATTTATAAATTTGCAGGGATGCCCTGTGTGTGCTGGTTTTGGCTCAGAGGCTGGATCCCAGGAAGCCTAACAGTGGTCTTAACTATTTGACCCTAGACCTAACTGGTGCTGCCTCTTCTCCTAGCATAGCTCTTCTCACCTAGTTTTTACTACTTTAAAAATAATAGAAGTCAGGAGACAAAACTGTATTCATTTTCTTAACACACACAGAGGACATTATTTTTAGAGTCTGAACCAGCTCAGGTACCAGAAGCCTCCTCATCTCTGACTTCCCCTCAGTACTTCCTGGCACTTCTCTCCCACTGTAGGAGAGGAACATTAGGGTTATAAATTAGGTTCACCTTGGCTTTTGATTTGAAATGGAAAACTAGATTTCTTTCTTTTTAATTTCAACAAGTGTGTGAAGGAGATAGTGCCTTCCCAAAGACTTGGTTCTTCAGCATCAGAATTATGAAAAGATAGGAAGGGTTCCACCCTCACTACACAGAGAAATACAGAACACACTCACACAGGCCCCGCCTTACCTAGGGCAGCCAGGTGCCATTCTCCTTGGAAACAAGTGTAGATAGGGGAGGGGGAATCTGGTCTGAGAGTTGATGTGAATCTTTTCTGCCTTCCCTGTACCCTCCTAAGAGAACTTGAACAATTTACCAGCAAGTTCTTTAAGTAGTCAAAAGAAAACAAAAATGCAAGGAAAACAGAAAGGAAGTTAAAGGTCCACTTATTTTACCTTTTTGGTATAATTCTCTTTTGCTCATACTGACTTTCTTCAAGGGCCTGCCTCCCCATGTTGTTTGTGTCTGACTTGCCTGCCAGGTGAGACAGAGAAAGAACGACCCCAGCAGGATACTCCTCAGTATGCCTCGCCCTGTGATCATCCTGCGCCAGATGCTGAGTGGGTTTGGGGTGACAGAGAAAAGGGACCAGAGAGACTGGAATTATTGAATTGGTCGGGGCGGATACCTCTGTGTCTTCTCAGGCTTCCATTGTGCTGAGGTCTTTCTGTCTCCCATGGAAAATAAGCCAGGAGTGAAATCTGTCTTTTATCATCAGAACTTGCCTTTGTTATAGTTTTGGTGTCTAAGAAAATTGGTCTGTGTATAAAATTCCACCCCCAAGTGATCCATTTAACCCAGCAGGCAAATTGAACTGGGCGTGAGGGTGGCAGGCGTGAGATGCCACCTTCTGATAATTGCCCTCGGATACCTCATTCTAGAGGAGCTGCTGGTTGAGACTCTGGCCCATAAATCATTTCCCCTCTCCTGTTGGGTTGAAGGTCAGTCTCATCAGAACTCAGTAGTACTCATCAAGAAGAGAAGTTAGGGGGAAGCCTGAGGAAGCATTTCTTCCCCCACAAAAGATCTGTTGACTAGGTTGCCTTAATTTGAGAGCATCACATCTGTTAGGCTCACTGTTTTCAATGAATGTTATTCCCTGTAAAAGAAAAATTTCCTCTGCCGTTCACGTACTGTCAAATTAATCTACCTTGCTAATGAAGGCATCCCAACCCCGGTTGTGTTTTTATCAGTTACAGGGCTGCTGCTTTCCTTCTTGACACATTTATTGATTACCCTCTGAGTACCTGCCGGGGTACCAGGTGCTTGGAGAATTTACACTGTAGGTCAGACAGAGTCATTTCTTCAGTAACTTTGCAATCTTAAAGGAAGGAGAAATGCATTACAAAAACAAAAAGGGAATGAACGTAGTCTAGAAAGGAGGGAGCTGACAGGCTTCATAAGCATTTTAGAGTAAGGAAGAAAATTGAGTTTTGGGAGGACATTTCTTCATCACCACTTCGTAATGTGAGGGCAGGCTAACTTTGTTTTATTTTTACTAATAACTAAAATTTACTGGATTTTTCCTGTGCTCCAAATAGAGTGCTATAGTCTTTACGTAGATTATTAAATTTGTAGACTGAAGGTTTTTTTTTCTTTTTCAATGACAGTTTACATTTAGGTTAACTTTAAATTGCAGCCTGCTGATTTTTTTTTTTTTTTTTTACAATGAGGAATGCTTTCCGATAGGAGACTGTGCTGTCCTGCCAAAGGAAGCCATGTAATCCTGCCTGAGGTTAGAAGAAGGGATGGTGGATATTTGTGTCTTGGCTGCCTGGCATCAGACCTCCCTTCCTTTCTGAGCCTGCTCCTTCAGCCTTCTGGCGATCTGGCAGTTCACCCCAGTGTCCTCACAATAAGGATACGTTCTGTTGAGGTTGGGTCAGTCCTCACAAGACTGTGCAGACCCAAAGAGCTGGAACAACATGCTGAGAATAGTCTTTAATTACACAGTAGGAGCTTAAAAACTGACCAGTGATGTCCGTGTTTTCACGGTTCTTCACATTGCAGCTAAGAGCCCCCGCCCCGCTCCCCAGGTCCCACCTCTGCCTTCTGTTTGGTAGCTGGTGAGGTTTCTCATTGTTCAGGGTCTGGAAGAAGTCTGAAAAGCCATTTGTTTACTCCTTCCCCTTCCCCTCAGTAAGTACGAGTTAATGATATTTAATTAACCATTAATTTCTATTTAATTGATTTAATTATATTTAATGCATTGCAGATACATTGAAGAAATGCCGGGGAAGAAGGGCAGAGACTGGCTTTATTTTTAACATCTTTTCCTTAAGATACGTTGCTGAAGTCATTGTAGCCATCATATTAATTTTCTCCTTCCTCATATATTTTGGGGGTAAATAGTGGAACTCACCAACTGTGGATGTAACCTCCGGTGGCCTCCCCAGCCTCCCGCTGGTGGTGGTGTCTGTGAAGTGTGGTCCAGGAGCAGGAGGGAGGGAAGCATCAGAGGCTCAGGAGGGAGCGAGCCTGAATTATCAACTGCAGACTCTTTTCAGACTTGGAATAAACGGACGTGTTCTGCTGTGAGTTTTTGGCTGAAACAGTGGGGCTGCTCACTGTGAACCAGGGTGTCTGTCTTCCCTTCTGTACTTAGATGTTCCTTGAGCTCTGTGTCCTTGGAGGGAAGAGGATGGCTGTGAAGAGCCCATTCAGCTGCTGCCCTTGGCTGCACCCTCGAGGACTTGCCTCCTGCCTGTCCGTTAGCTTATCTGTCTCTGGCAGCAGCGAGCAGGGGCTGCCTGTGTTCCCTGTAAGGACTGCTTTGTGCCTGTTTCTTGCAATCCAGCCTCGCCATTCCCACCCCCACTGCTGGTTTCAGTGGGCCGTGTTCATCTGGGTCTTGTTCCCTAACTTTCCAGTGGGGACTGCTGGGACTGAAGGCTCACAGATGATCCAGCTGAACCTTGGTTTGCTAGTTTTTCTCCTCTTAATCAAAGGAAAAGCCAAGGAAGTGTGGCTTCTAACTTGGAAAGGGTGCAACAGTCACCTGACCCTACTGCCTGCCACCTGCCTGAGTGACAGAAGGTAGGGTCCATCTGTTTGTCCCAATGTGAGTGGTTCACAGGCACGAGTGTGCTCACACACACACACACACACACACACACACACACACACACACACACAGTTAGTAGGTGGGACATTTATTTTCAGGACACATATAATCCTGCCACTACAGGGAGGATTCTGGTGCTAATTTAGATGCAAATGGAATTTTTCAACTAGAGCAGATTACAGAAAGGTCAGAATGTCTGTACGCTCAATTTTACTCCTACGCTGTGCATTAAGTTAATGCGCTGCCGCAGTCGTGGGCACGATGGCTGGGCTGGGCTGGGCTCTGGCCTCGGTTTTTGAGAGTTTATAGAGCCGAGTGTGACTCATGGTGTCAACGCCTCCCTTCCCACCCACCCCCTTTTTAAAAGAAAAGCAAACTCTTTATTTTGTCCATTTCTGAGAAGCTTGAAATTTTAATTTAGAAAAATGTACTGTTGGAGCTCTTAGGCCAAGATAAAAAGGGGAAGATTTACTGTAAACTCAGTTGCCTTCCTGTTCAGAGAACTGATCTCAGCTACGGATGCGCGTCTTCCAGACCAAAATTGGAAGGAATTCCTCACATCCAGGAATGTAGGAAACTGGTGGCGGGAACTGGTGGGTGACAGGGTGGCAGGAAGGACTGTGAATTGGCTTGGTATTTGCAGTGCTACTTCAGTGTTTTCCAGGCGTTTTTTATTGTAATGCACCACCAGAAATTTATCTTATACGTTTGTGTGTGTGTTTTATTCAGTATGTAAGGTACACACATATATAATATTATATTGCCTGAATAAAATATGTATACGAACATATGATAGCAAAGTACTTACTTACTTACTACATGGGGTTACTATAATGTTTTCTACTTGGATCTGGTCTAAACCATGAGTGAACCCATAAATTGATTTCATTACCCACTTTTGGGTCTCAAAGTATAGTTTGGAAAGCACCAGTTTAAGGGATCGGTGAAGAGTGCTTGGCATGAAGGAGGTCCCAGGGAAGGGCTCGTGGAGGGTGGACAGGTAGGTGAGGAAAGAGACTTATTTCGAAGGATATCCTAAGCTGGACTTAAGAGCAGCGAAATTCAGTGCCTGAATCAGGGCTCCATGCTGCCACTTGGGCTGAAAAGTAAGCACACAAGAGTGCCTAAGCTACTGTGAATAATGCTGCGCTGACCGTGGGGCGGACACATCTTCTCAAGTTAGTGTTTTTGTTTCCTTCGTAGAAGTACCCGGAAGTAGAATTGCTGGGTTGTGTGATAGTTCTGTTTTTGATTTCTTGAAGAGCCTCCATGCTGTTTTCCACAGTGGCTGTACCGATTTGCATTCCCACCAACAGTGCGTGGGAGTTTCCTATTCTTCATCCTCTTCAACACTTATTTCTTGTCTTTTTGATAATAGCCTCTCTAATAAGTGTGAGGTCATATCTCATTTTGGTTTTTTGATTTTCATTTCCCTGATAATTTGTCATGTTGAGCATCTTTTGATGTGCCTGTTGGCCATCTGCATATCTGCTTTGGGAAAATGTCTATTCAGATCTTTTGCCCATTTTTAATTTTTTTTGTTGTTATTGAGTTGAGTTCTTTTTAAAAAATAATTAGTGCAATAAATGTTTTTTTAAAAGACTTTATTTATTTATTTATTTATTTACTTACTTACTTATTTATTTAGAGGGGAAGGGAGGGAGAAAGAGAGGGAAAGAAACATCAGTGGACTCTCACAGGCCCCCAACCGGGGACCTGGCCTGCAACCCAGGCATGTGCCCTTGACCAGGAATTGAACCGGCAACCTTTTGGTTCACAGGGTGGTGCCCAGTCCACTAAACCACACCAGCCAGGGCTTGAGTTCTTCATATATTTTGGACATTAACCCCTTATCAGATATATGATTTGCAAATATTTTCTCCCACTCAGTAGGTTACCTTTTTATTTTGTTGATGGTTTCCTTTGCTTAGCAGAAGCTTTTAGTTTGATGTAGTCTCACTTGTTTAATTTTGCTTCTGTTGTCTTTGCATTTAGACTCAGATCCAAAAAATCATTCCTGAGACTCTGGTAAGGGGCTTGCTGCCTATGTTTTCTTCTGGGAACTTTATGATTTCAGGTCTTGCACTCAAGTCTTTAATTCATTCTGAGTTAATTTTTGTGCATGGTGTCAGGTGGTGGTCCCATTTCATTCTTTTGCTTGTATCCGTCCGGTTTTCCCACCACCGTTTACTGAAGAGACTGTCCTTTCCCCATTGTATATTCTTGGCTCCTTTGTTATAAATTAATTGACCATATATGTGTGGGTTTATTTTTGGGCTCTATATTCTGTTCTGTTTTTATGCCAATACTATACTGTTGCATTACTATAGCTTTGTAGTATAGTTTGAAATCAGAGAGTGTGATAACCTTTGACTTTGTTCTTCTTTCTCAAGATTACTTTGGCTATTCAGGGCCTTTTGTGGTTCCATACAAATTTTAGAACGATCTGGTTCTATGAAGAATGCCATTGAAATACTGATAGAGATCGCTTTGGGTAGTACGAACATTACTTACGATAGCCCAGAAATGGAAACAACCTAAGTGTCCATTGATAGATGGATGGATAAAGGACATGTGGTGTATACATGTGTACACATTGGAATGTTACTCAGCTATAAAAAAGAAAGAAATCTTGTCATTTGTAAGAAGGTGGATGGACCTTGAGGGTATTATGCCAAATGAAATAAGTCAGGCAGACTGACAAATACCCCATATGATTTCACTGACATGTGTAATCTAAAAACCAAATCACAGGAGCAAACAAAGCAACAAACCTCATAGATACCGAGAGCAGATTGGTGATTCTCCGAGGGGAAAGGGGTTGAGATGGGTGAAGGGGGTCAGTTGTGTGGTGATGGGTGGTAACCAGACTTCTTGTGGTAACCACTATAGTGATACAGAGATCGAATTATTATGTTGTAGATCTCAAACTAACATGATGTTATATACCGATTTTGCCTCAACTAAAAAAAACAAGAAAAGAATGCCGAACCAGACACACTGTTTTGGTTCACAGTTGTATTTACCTTGTCAAGGATAATTATTTGTCTGTAGAATCGCGTTTCCTTAGATTATTGTAGTCATTCTGTTCTACCTTTATTAAGAACAGCATTCCTAAGCTTTGCTGTCCTTTACCTTTATTATTGTGTGTTACGTGGTGGTAAAATGGCACCTCATCTACTATTTCTCCTAGAATTTCAATATAAATTTTCAGCTACCTGCAGTTCTTTATAAAACAAGGTAAATGAATATTGACAGTCATCTATGAGGCAAAAGGTCTTAATATCAGCAACTGATATCGGACCGTGAGGAGGAGGCTGCTTTCCCACCTGGCTGCTCCTTCCCCTTTGGGGCATTAGTGGAGGCTTCAGTCCGGCCTTCTGCACAGCAGAGCCGCCGCCCCTGGTCTGCCTGTCGTTGGCTTTCAAGTGATCGCACTTAGGCTCTGGCTCATCCTGGTGAAGGAGGTTGCCTATGGGGGCATTAGAAGAAGACTGGAAAGTAAGATAATGGGGCAGGAGAAGATTTTCTGGGATAAAGGGCTGCTAAGGGCTCTGACAATATGGGGGAGGGGAGAGATGGAAAGAGAGGGAACCAGGTTTTCCTGGTATCAGGTATTAGCTGACCTCGATTTATAAAGAGTGTGCAACTTGATGCTTAATAGAATTGGGTCTTTAATATTTATATCATGTTATGTAAATGCTGCCCCTCCAAGTACTCTCTTAAATCCTCTTAGCTTGTAAATGACAGCTTTGATTTCTTCAAAAAAAATCTTTCATTTTTCCAGCCAAAGAGTAGTAAACAATAAATGCTTAGTGCCCTCTTTCCATGCCAGCCCCCAAAGATTGAGACTTACATTCTGAAGAGTTGATTGCTGTGCTTTTGAGCTCATTAAGGCCAAGTGCAGCTTAACGGGTGGGGCAAGCTGACGCTGCATCACTGGAGCCAAGGCAGCTCCTGGAAGTGTGCACGGCACGTCCTCTCCGCAGTGCTCAGTAGGTAGGACGAAAATACGGTCTTGCAGGCGCTACACGCGTGGCCCATTTGGAGTGATTAGTGCTACTTCTTCTAGTGATCAAGAGTGTTAGGGAATTAAACTTCCGCCTAAGTGATTTTGGATTCAATTTCTGCTGAAGGGCCCTAAGATCGTAGGAGTGGAACAGGTGGGAGCTAGTGAAACTACCTGTTAGGTGCAGTGAGTCATTTCCCCCCTAGCTACTTGGTGACATCAGTTACTTTATGTCTTTATTAAAAATGTCCCCACTCTCTGGGGCTTTCAGAACACACGCAGAGAAGAGGGAAGAATTAAAAATTAAGCTTGACTCTGGCCAATATGAATCACTGGGTCCTTGGGGGGTGTCATTTATTCAGGAAACGTTTATTAAGTGCGGCCTGTGTGCTAGACCCGTACATTGCACTGGAGTAATAAAGAAAAGGACACCGTGCGTGTCCCAGGGCAGGACTGAGTGTGCCGTGAGTGTGTAACTGGAGAACACTGTAAAACACAAGCAGGGAAGCAGTTTGTCCCAGAAGCTGGGGAAGCCCCTGAGAAGCGCTCTCCTCAGGGCAATTTCTTTGCCAAGAGGTTGACACCTGTTCCCTTTGCTGTATTTGGGCCACAGAGAGCCCTTTGACGTTGGTCAGATGACAGAGCAGTGTGTGGAGTATTTGAGGATCCCTGGCTTTGGCACTGCGCTGGTGGGGGCGGGGTGTGAGCACGCTGACACAGTGCTAAGACTGCCCGGGTCCCTTCGGGGGGGCGTTGTCAGTGGGTCCTGAGAGCATGGGGGGAAATGCAGTGTGTAGGTGTGCCTTGCTAGAACAAAGAAAACAAACAAGACTGGCTTGGTAATCACTTATCCACCTGGACTCATCTATCTAAGACATACCTAAGAACCAAGAAATTTATAGAAGCAATTGAAGCCTTTATGCGCAGATGCATCCACGCAAGGCCTGTCTACACTTACATAAGCGGACTTGGAGATCTAGTTTCTAAACTGCTTTGTGGATTTTGAAAGCAGAAAACTGCAAGAGGAAGAGAAATGTGTATAAAAGGAGTGGCCTCGTAACAGTATGTTACAGTGACAGTTAACAGTTTTAAAGGGAGAAATAAAGGAGATGGAAAACTGAAGGAGAGAAGCTGCAGTCATGCTAAAAGCACACCACCCATTTCGGTGATCAGCAAGCATTTCACACTCATGGGGCGGGGGAGATGGGGGCAGCCCAGCAGTGTCTGGGGTGGAGGGCTGGCATCTGAAGTTTTGAACTGTCTCCCCAGGGAGTTCCATGAAACCTCGTTTGAGTACTTCTATGCCACACACAAGGCAACGGATGACCTCTATTCATCACGAGATGTTATGTTCTGCCTTTAGGAAGACAAATGTATACTAGCTCCTAACATATTCCCTCCCACAATGTTAAAATTATTTTTTTGATGCTTTGAGCATCAAATCCTCAGCTCTTTGAAAAACGTGACTCTTCAGAGTGTTTCCTTTCCTGAGAGATTGACATGTTACTGCATGGGGGAATCACACCACGTAGAAAATACCAATTTTCTATTATAAAAAAGTCGCAGTTACTTTATAAGCAGTAAACTTGTATAGCACTTAATAAATAACACTTTATGTATGTTATTCGGTTATAAAATGTGACTTGCAACTTCTCAGAAACATATCTGAACATCTGTATCACTTTCTGTCTTTATCTCACATTTGCCATTTTTTATTATATTATTTTGTTTGCTAGATTGTATATATAATCCATCTTCCTGGGCAAAAAAAAAAAAATATGTTCTTAATGTTTCTGGATTCTTGTATGTGCATAGCAGGTCTCAATAAATGTCCATTGAATGACTAATAATGAAACAAGCTATGCTGAGCTGTCTAATTAAATTTCCTCTACAGACCCTGTAAATACTTTCCAGTACCGCGCTTCCCCTCCACCCCCGCCCCCCCCCCCCCCCCCCCCCGATTACACACTGAAATCTTCATGGTGTATGAACTGCATTTGATGATGGGAGTTGCCTGAACACTTGAACTGAGTCTTTGTGCCTTTGCTTTCCCCTCCCGGAATGCAAGGGCGGGAGCAGCATCGGGTGTCTGGCCTGTGAAGAGGCCACAGGCTTCAGACGCAGCTCGGCCGTGTGTTCTCACGGTGCGGGTGTTCTTGCCCTGATTGGGTCACTGTGGCGAGGTGGGGGGCTGCCGGGGAGGCATCTATCGCAGCGTCAGGAGGAAGCTCACCTGTGCTCACTCTGTCGTTGGCCGCAGGTGACTGTGGAGGAAGTCATGACGACAACTGCGTACTTGGACCTTTTTCTGCGCAGCATCTCCGAGCCCGCACTGCTTGAGATCTTCCTCCGCTTCATCCTGCTGCACCAGCACGAGAACGTCCACATCCTGGACACTCTCACCAGTCGCATCAACACCCCCTTCCGCGTAAGATTCCGGAGTTTGTTTCCGGAATAAGATCATGAACATTCTCTTTTCTTTCCCCCCTTTTTATTTCTTGCAGCCGTTACCTTTTCTATTTTGCAACTCGATAATGCATCGTGTTCGGGGCCCTTTTGTCAGGCACTTACTGCCGTTCAGAGGACCTTTTCCTCAAAGTGTCTGGGTTGGCACTTTCTTCTGTGGAGCCCGCAGACCGCGCTGCTAAGGGGGCCTGATGCAGGGGCCTGGGGGCGAGCGCGGGCAGCGCTGGAGTAGAAGAGTGTGTCAGTCCGGGTGTTAGAGGCTGTGTGTCTGTCCTCGAGGATTTTGAAACGGAGGTGTGGGCAGTTGCGAATTGAGAAAGTCATTCTTTAGTTTGAAGTTCTGATCAACTTTGAAAATCCTCGTATTTTATTAGTGTTGCCCCCCGCCAGGGGCTAGCTCTAACTACAGTTATTGTTTTAAACGTGAGTAATGATTTCACAATGTGTTATTGAGCTTGTAACATACAGCTGTGATATGTACAGCGGTAATAGCACGAAAGGACGTTAGAAGGAACATAGCTATCTCCATTTCACTGGGCCTAGTTTTCAGTTCCGGTTCAGGAATTTAACTTTCAGTCTCTGAATCTGAAGCGTATCCCGTGTAGCTAGCATATAGCTGGACCTTCCTTTCTTCTCCAGTCTGACAACCTCCGCCTTTTGGTTAAGTCTTTAACCTATTCACAATTACATATTATTTCCATAACTGGATTTTTGTCTGTGGCTTTACTTTTTGTTTTCTGTGTCTCATGACTTTTGGTTCTCCTATTCCTCTTTTGCCGTCTTGTTTGGCATTGAGTAAATATTTCCCCTAGCATGACATTTTCATTCCTTTAATGATCGTTTCACTATATACTTACATTTTATTAGTGGTTTGCTCTAGCCTTACCATATACATCTTAACTTAGCAGACTTCACTTCAGATTTATATAATGCACACAGGATGACCCTTAGAAACAACAAGGTAAGCTTGTGAGACAACGCACTTGCTCTAAAGATAAAAGCTTAAATAGCTACCGTAGTTTATAAAACTGCACAGTGTTGGTCAGAGAGTATAAACCTCCAGTTATAAGAGGAATAAGATCTGGGGCTCTCGTTAACACGACTGTGTACAATACATCACATCCAGTATTACCACGGTACCCTTTCCGATCAGTGTCTAGAGTGCTTGGCATGGTGTCTTTTTATCACTGAGCTGTAGGAGTACACAGAGAGTGTGTGTTGAGGCTGTCGGTCCTCCTGTAGCATCTGGTCAGAACGTCTAAGCCTGTATTGAAGCCATTATGCAGAACCACCTCCTGCAAAATGCCTGCGTGCATCTGTTCCACCTTACGAAGATGCAGACGCACCTGCCCCGAAATTACTTAAGTGGCTGATAAAATGATAAAAGCTTACTCCCGAAAGGGCATGATGATTTTATAACACACCTTTGGGTTTCTTTCCTGTTTATCTTTCCTTTTTGAAATTAAGGGAGTGAAAGAAGTCTTGTCTTTTTTTTAATGGACTTCTTAGAAAAGTATGTTATCACAGCCTGAGCATGACTAAAAACGGAACCAAAGAGAATGTTTGCCCCAAAGCCAGGAGACAGGGCAAGAGGAGCCGAGGCTTGGGGCTGAGCGCTCCCGAGGGAAAGGTGGCCAGGGTATATGCAATTTTCCGTTAGCCCTGCCTTCCAGATAACTGATGTCATGGTTGAAAATAACTTAGGGAAGCAGTTGACAAGGAGACATCTCAAGTGTGTGCACACACGTCCATGTGTATGTACTGGAGTTGTAGGGGAGGCTTTGTCTCCCCTATTTAAAGAGTTGGAGGTATGAACTAGGCATCTTGTAGGAGGGTAATTCTGCAAGATGGTAAAATTCCAGGCTTTCTTTCCTTTTCTTTTTAGGTTGTTTTTCAAGCACAGCTGTCTCCATTTTCCTCCCACCCTCAATCCTACCCCTCTTTGGCTTTGTCCATGGGTTCTTTATACATGTTCCTTGATGACCCTTCTCCTTTGTCCCCTGCCGTCCCCTCCCCCCAGGCTTAGTCTCTCTAATCAAACCCTACAGGAGAGCTGATGGCCTAGATGCACATTCTCTCTGGCAGCACCGTGTTTTTTATTGAAACTACTGAAGAAGAAAGGCCATTTTATTTTGTAATTCCAAGTTATTTACCATCTGTGGAGAGCAGAGCTGTCCCTCCAGTATCTGAAACAGAATGTATTCTTTGCTCTTCAGCTCTGTGTGGTGTCCCTGGCCTTATTTAGAACTCTCATCGGTTTGCACTGTGAAGATGTGATGTTACAACTAGTTCTGAGGTGAGTTGTCATCTTTGTTCTCTTTAAAGAAAAATTCACTCTCTATGTATTTCCCTGGTAATATAAGCTAAATAGGGGCCATGCATCTAAGGAAGAAAGTCATCAAGAAAAGCAACTTAATTTCTGCATTATTTTCCAAGGTTAATTTTGGTTTTACTGTTAAAAGTTTCCAGGGTGCCAAATGCATTATGTTATAAATATGCTCCTAGAAAGAATAGATAGGAAGTTTGGACATTTTCAGAATTATTGTGAACGCTCTCCTGGGCCACGTGTGAATGTGTAGGAAACTAAGGTACATTTTTGGGGGACTGGTGTGTTATTTGGAAATGCTGTTGATACATAATCCCTGTGGCACTTGCGTTGGTAGTGGCGCGCACACACACACACGCGCACACACACGCACACACACACACCTACGATGTGCGGTTCAGTTAAGTTCTGTAAATATTTCATGAGTACTGTCCGTGTACAATTCAGAAGGGAGTAAGGTGTGGAGCAGATGAATTGAAAAGGACTTACATGCAAGGTAGAAAAGGTCTGTCCTTCAGAAGTACAGGTGGGAAGGTTTTCATCAAGTAGCTGGTGGTATTCGATGACAGGTGTTGGGAGTCAGGTGTTGACTACTATTGTGACAACGTTAATTTGGTCATTTGGCAAGGGGACTCAGGACCCCCAAATGCTGTCTTGGCCCAGGTCCGCCTCTCCTTCCACGGTCCCTGAGGGCAGCAGCTGCTTCTGTAAAGGAAGAAAGGGAGGGTTGGCTGGGCTTGTGCTCCCACCCTCCCCTCTGGTGGTGCAGAAAAGCCCGCCAGGGCCCCTGGGCATGCTGGCCACCTGCGCCCTCCTGACTGGGCCTCCCTACCCTTCCTTTGATCCATCTTTGGGAGTAAGGGAGGAAGAAGCCAGAGCTGGGGAGAGGGGGGAGGCTTGGACTGTCCCTGGCCCCTGTGAGTGTGTTGACACCATGAGGGCAGAATTGCTAGGGAGATGGCAGTCCAAGTAAGTGGAACAGAATTTTGAAAGTGGTGGCCATGGAAAAGAAAGGGGACGATGGAAAAGTGTCATCATGGGGACAACAGCAGTGGCACCTCCTGGGAACTAGTTAGAAACGCACATTCTTGGCCTTTTCCCAGATGTGCCAACTCCGGGGCGGGTGTGTTTCCACAGACTCTGCAGGGGCCCTGGTGCCCAGCTGCCTTCGAGAGCCCCCAGCTGGAGGGTGGTGCGGTGAGGCTGTAGCTCCCTGCAAAGGGGGCGACGACAACAGGCTGGGGACGGTGGGAGTGGCACCATGGTGGAGGCATACAGAGTCACCCTTTTATGGGACCGTGCCACCTTTCAATTTTCTAAATTTAAAGCGAGTTTTTGGACTTTTTAGCCATTTAGATCAGGTCATCAGCAAGCACTCTTAGGGCGTTAGGGAAGAACAAATCCTATCACGAGTAAATGCCTGGGATGGAGCATTAGTTGTCTGTCCTAAAAGGATTACTTTAGCTCCCCATCAAGTCTTTGCTGCCAGGACAGAAAGCATTAGCATAGCCAGGATGAAATCCGTCAGCACTATTTGTGAAAGCCTTTTTTCTTGCCAAAAAAGAGATTTTGCCTCCAACAAGAGTAAAACCTGATTATATTTAAATGTTAAAACTCTTGAATACTGCTTCTTGGATGGCATGAAACACAGGTGTGGCTTTTAGTGCACCTGGAAGCCTGGCCCTGCTCAGGAGGTGCAGAGTTCTGATGCTGGGTCACCAGGTCAGGTGGGCCCAGGTGAGGGAAGCCAGTATTTACCTTTACAAGGTGAACTCTCATCGCCTTTGGTCTGCTTACAAAGTGGCATTCATTAAAAACTATCCTTAGAGATACTGGTTAAAATCTGTAGTTTATGAAGGGGAAGAAATCAGCTCATGATTGAAATGTTTGCACGATCAAGTCAGGACTAGTTATTTCCAGGGGAAGGACTAGTAATTCCCCAGGAATTATCAGGAAGATGCCTGAAGGACACGTATCACAGGTTCTGAATAATGGGAAAATGACAGACATAACCACCTGGTCCTAAGCTTGCTTTCTTCTCTGTTTCTTTGGTGATTGATGATGATGATGATGATGATGATGCCTTTTATTGAATACTTTGTTTCTAATTCTGCTGCACTGCCTGGGGAATCCAGAAGAGCAAGAGGGCTTACACAGAAGTTGGGCACATGGTGGACAAGCAGGAAACCTCTACTTCCTCGTCTCCATCTTCCAAACTGCTGATTTCCCCCTACATTTAAAAATTATTTTTAACTGTGGTAAAACATACGTAAAATTTGTCCTCTTAACTATTTTAAGTGCATAGTCCAGCGGCATTAAGCACATCCCCATTGTTGGGCAGCCATCCCCACCGTCCATCTCAGAACTGTTTGCACCTGCGACACTAACACCCCGCATTTACTAAATTCTAGCTCCCCCTTTCCCCTCCCCCAGCCCCTGGTGGTAACCATCTACTTCCTGTCTCTATGAATTTGACTCCTCTAGGGACCTGACATAGGTGGAATCATGTAGTGTTTGCAGTTTTGTACTTGACTGATTTCACTTAGCATAGTGTCTTCAAGATTCATCCGCACTGTGCCATGTGTCGGAATTACTTTTGTTTTTAAGGCTGAATAATATTCCATTGTTTATACCACAATTTTTAATCCATTTGTCTATCAGTGGACACTGTGACTGCTTCTGGTTTTTGGCTATTGTGAGTAATGCTGCTATGAACATGGGGATGCAAGTATCTCTTACAGACCCTGCTAGCAGTCCTTCGACTATATACTCAGAAGTGGCAATTCTATTTTAATTTTTTTATTGTTTTCTATAGCAGTTGCTCACTTTACGTGCTTACCAACCATGCATAGGGCTTCCAATTTCTCCATATCCTCACCAACATTTGTTATGTCCTGTTAAGAAAATGCATATTTTTACTCAAACAAAAATAACAGGCAGATTTGAGGAAGAACCAACTAAATCTCTTAGAAATAAAAACGGATAATTGTTTGGGGTAAATAGCATTTAAGACACAGATTAAGAGAGAATTAATGAACTAGAAGATAGATTGAGGGAGTTCCTAAGTTTGCAGCAGAAAAAGATAAAGAGAGAAAAAACATAGAAACAAGGCTATGAACGGGGGGAGGGGCTAGAACCCAGGGAGAGCCACAGAGTGAGCTGCCGATTGGACTTGACCTATTATGGCTTTGGAATTTGCTACCTCACAAGGTTTTTAGGAGGATCAACTGTAGTGGTATCTGTGAAAATATGTTGAAAGGCTATAAAGTATTACACAAATTTAAGGGAGCAGAATTTTCTAGAAAATACATTTGAAATGAATGAAAACAATATCTCTTTAGAATCTGTACGAAAAGCAAGGACAATGAAAAACCCTTATTCTCTCATTCATTTAAACTTAAATAGGGGTTTTTCTTTAAAACCCTTAAAAAATACCCATAAAACCCATAAAAAAATAGATGTGTAGTCCATCCCTTTGTTGTTGCCAGTGTCATCATTCTAATGTACATGATACATTTGTAGAACTGTGAGGCAACAGAGTAGTGGAGATTATGTGAATCCTTTTAATGGAGTGGGTATGTGATAAATAACTAATAGCTATACACCAGTTTTTGTTGCAGCCCAAATACTCTTAAATATTGACATCTCCAAGTGATAATCCATTTGTAACTGATACTGTAACTGGTTCTTTCATTTAGCAAAATATCAGATAAATAAGCTGAAATAAGCTACTCCCAAAAGAGAGGCTATTTTAGTGAGCAGAAAACCAAGGAGAAATTGTGCATCTCCACAGGAGTGACTTACGATAGACCAAAGGCAGGCAGGAAATGCCGACAAGCAGGGAAGTGACAGATCACCCCATGCGCCTGGTGCTTCCCGGTTTGGGCACGATTTAATTGCTTAGTACTCTGAGTGCTATTATGCATATTCCCGTTCGGGTGTTTCTTTCAGAAGTGCGGGTCCATTGTCAGCTTTATGAACTGCATTGCCTGTTGTGTGCAGATAGAGGCTGTTTTGCTCACAGGGAAGCTGCGTGTACCCTTCAGGAACATTTCCCTCTAGCATGGGAGTAGGTGGAGGAGAGCAAAAAAAAGCCAGCCAGCCTGGGCTAAGACGAATAGGAAAAATATTCCCACACTGTCTCTGAAAACCAAACGATCCTTTTGAAATTCACTGACATTGTTTGTTAGTTTTTGCCTGGTGACGGTGACTCAGGTTCTCATCAGCTCATGAGAAGCACCTTGCTCATGCCATCACACTTCATTGCTTTGTTTTGTTGGTTTCTTTGTCGATGTAGGCGATAAGTATGCCTTGTTATTGACCAGTTGTCACCGCTGGTGATTTATTTTAATGAATGATATCCAGGAAAATAGGAAATAGAGTCTGGGTTGCAGACAGTTGGGGACATAATGAGAAGAGGGGGGAGAAAAGGGACAGTATTTTTTTTCCCTGTGATGTTGTGGGATGGCTTTGAGTAATCTGGACTCCTAAAATTAGATATTTATTACTTTGGGATATTTACCTCTTTATGAATTTAAATCAAATCCCCAAACAAAATGTAGTAAAAATAAAAAGATAGTCTGATGTCAAATGCACCAAATTCCTAAGAGATTTTTCTGCTATCGACGGCCACTTCATTTTGATATTTGACATTCGAGGAGCTTCTGACACTTACTCTGTTTCCTTCTTAAAATTAAAGAGGAGCTGGCATATCACACTATACATGTTTCAGGTGTACAATATAGTACTCACCGTTTCTGTGTCTGTGCTGTGGTCACTACACTAACCGCCACCTGTCACCTTTTCACCTGTCCCTACGAGACTCTCCCTTCTGACACCATCAGTTGGTTCTATGTGTCTACACATTTGTTTTGCTTGTTCATTTGTTCTCATTTTTTAAAACATTGAACAAGTGAGGTCGTATGGTACTCATATTTCTGTCTGACTGACTTCACTTAGCACGAGGGGGATGGACCCCCTAGGTCCATCCATGTTGTTACATGCGGCCGGAGAGCATCCTTTTTCCCAGCTCAGTAGTAGTCCGCTGTGTTCGCACGGCGTCTCCTTTACTCACTCACCCATCGGTCGCCACTGAGGTCACTCTCACAGCCTGGCTGTTGGAAATGAGGCTGCAGTGACCCTTTGTTTTGCTTCCTATCTTCCCCTGTAAATGGCAGGAAGACAGCGGGTCGGTGGAGGGACTGCACCAGCTGCAAGGGGCTTATTCACTTGGACCGACTCTGCCACTTCCAACGTGGTAGAACCTCTCCTTCAACATAGAGGGGGTCTCCCTCCATTTGTTTCACTCAGAGCAAAGTTCTTAGTTTCTACTGAAAGCGTGTATTTGCGAAGTTGCAAATTCCCAATACCTCTTTATTCTTAACATAATTTCAAGCTACCCACTGGTGACATTTGATAAATAGCTTTATTAGGTTTGATCCAGTGTGCCATTTTTAAAAAAATACTTCAAACAAAGAGTGGAAATCTGTGGCTATACCAGCTTAAGTCATGAAATATGCTTGGTTTGAGCTGTAAGTAGTCATTGAGTTCCTGCAGGAGGTGCAAACACTGAGGCGGTTTATTCTTGAATAATTAATTAATGATGGGACTAAGGACACGATACAGGCTATGCAATCTGAGCTCCCCTAGGCCTCATCAGACCATGAGAATGGGAGAGTTCACATCAGCAACCACAGGATAGGTTTCCCCGGCCCACCTCTGCCCCTCACCTATGACCTTGGTCCCTGCAAAGCAGCAGCCATGACTTCTGGAGGTTGCTAAGGGAGGGGTTCATTCACGAACAAGTGTGCCCTCACCAGTTGCCCCTGCAGCCTCTGCTATGGTCTCCTCCCTGCCTGAGGCCACTGTGGTTGGTGCTGCCTCCCCGCCATCCTGGCTGGGCCCTCGCCCCTCCTGGGAGCCGGGGTGCCGGGGTACCGGAGCAGCACCGTCTTCCCTTGTGCCCACAGGGCCAGGGCCGGGCTGTGGTCAGACCAGCAGGAGAAGGCCTCTCTCCCCTGCATCCTCTCCGAGTCACCACAACATCTCTGCGTGGAAAGGTCATTGTGGAAAGAGCTCCTTCGTCTTCTACCAACAGCAGCCATTCCACCCCCAGCAGGGCCAGATACAAGTCCCCAAAGCCAGGCCAAGGATTAGAGCAGACCGCCCCCTGTCCTGCACGGCCCCTTCATGTCCCCGCTCCTCCTTGTAGCCTCTGACTGTCGTGAAACTGGGCTGACGAGGATGGATGCGTTGGTGCCCGACAGTGGGTGTGTCTGGACCTCAGCGACCCTGCTCAGGCATCCAGGGTGTGCCTCTGCCCTGGATTGCGGGGAAGGCCACCAAGGATCACTCCTGCAATCTGAATATTTACTCTGATGGGGATCGAACCCGCAACTTTTCCACCAAGGGGACGACACTCCAACCAGCTGAGCCACACCGGCCCAGGTGTAAATGCCTTACTTTCTTAACAGGGAGAAAGACAATGCTGTTTAACAAGGATGGAGCAGCAGGGATGGAAGTCCCACAGCCAAGCATCCCATGTGTGAGCAGGAGCCAAGTCCAGAGGAGCCTGCACTTAATGGGAACAACCACAGTCTCAACCAACCAGAATGCTTTCATTTCACTGTTTGACTTTCAAGAAAGAGGCAGTGCAGAGGGAAACAGGCTGTGATTAAGGAGTCTGAAAAAGATAAAATGTACAACTTCCAGGGTGTGCCTTGAGGCCTATAGGTACTAAGCCATCTGCCACATCTGTTCATCCAAGTGAGGAAAACCTGTGTTCATGTTGACGGCCGACCCACTGCAGGAGCCCGAGTCAAGGAAGAGTAAAGATTTAATTCTCTTCACGGTACTTCCCACCACACATCTTAATAACTTTCAAGGTAGGAAATGACAAGGTTGCCACTAACCTTCTGTCCCCCAAAACAACCAAGGACTCTGCCCTGGAGGCCTTCCCCGCAGCCTGGGGCAGACGCACACCCTGGACGCCTGAGCAGGGTCGCTGAGGTCCAGACACACCCACTGTCGGGCACCAACGCATCCATCCTCGTCAGCCCAGTTTCACGACAGTCAGAGGCTACAAGGAGGAGCAGGGACATGAAGGGACCCTGCAGGACAGGGGGCAGTCTGCTCTAATCCTTGGCCTGGCTTTGGGGACTTGTATCTGGCCCTGCTGGGGGTGGAATGGCTGCTGTCGGTAGAAGACGAAGGAGCTCTTTCCACAAGGACCTCTCCACGCAGAGATGTTGTGGTGACTCGGAGAGGATGCAGGGGAGAGAGGCCTTCTCCTGCTGGTCTGACCACATTCCGGCCCTGGCACGTACGAGAAGGCAATCAATTGAGGTTTCTCTCTCACATCCATGTTTCTCTCTTTCTCTCCCTCTCCCTCTAAAAAAGCAATGAAACAACTGTCCCCAAGTGTGGGTTTAAAAAAAAAAGAAAAAGCCATTTACACACACTTTCTTCTACCCACGAAGCCCACAGTGTGTTCCAAGCATGTCAGAAAAGATTGCCCAGGTCTTCTTGTCTTCACGGTCATAATGACACTAAGATGCTTTTGATAACCAACCCAAAGCGCTTTGTGTGAAACGGGGCCCAGGGCCCCTCCCCTCGGTGCGTCTTTGGCCCCCACATTTTCTCACGGGTGCTCAGCAGACTACAGGAGTCTGCACTATGCCGTGGTTCGCTGTCCCTCGGTGCCCACTGGGCGTCAGAGCTCCTGGGATGACATTTCAGAATTGTTGAGGGAGGTCCTTGCTCTGAGAGTGCACTGTATTGGGGAGGAAAACGCTGAATTAAGACTGAGTAATAGTGCTTTAGTGGAGGTCTGTGAGCGTAGTGGAGGGAGAGAGTAGCTCTACCTTGGAGTACGGGGCCTGGAGGCTTTCCTGGAGGAGGTGACGCTGACGCTGGAGTTTGTGTGATGACAAGGCGTTTGTCAGGCGGGAAAGGGGAAAGCACCTTCCAGGCGAAGGCTGTGGTGGGTGCAGAGGCACGGAGGCAAAGAGGGATAGTGGATAGAGGGATATTAAGAGATGAGGAGGTTTACGGAGCTGAAATCGTGAAGGCCCCCAAATGCTCTGCACAGGGGTTTGTCCTGTTGGAGGAAAGATGCCCTTGAAAGACTTTATGCAAGTCAGTGAACCCTGGAGGCATGGGTGGGTTGAGAGCGGGAAGAGCACCCCAGGCCACGGCAAGTCCTGAGTACGTCTCAGGAGGTGGTTGACTGGGAATGGCCTTTGCGGAGACTGAAGGCAGCCCTGTTTGTCATTCCAGGTATCTGATCCCCTGCAATCACATGATGCTGAGTCAGAGGTGGGCTGTGAAGGAGCGAGACTGTTACTCCGTCTCTGCGGCCAAGCTGCTCGCCCTGACCCCAGTCTGCTGCTCCAGCGGGATCACCTTGACGCTCGGGAACCAAGAGAGGGATTATATTCTCTGGTCAAAGTGTACTCACGATAGTTCAGGTAGGAACTCACTGGTGCTGATCTTTCAACAGAAGGATGCCCGATTCTGCCCCTCCTTGGGGTGCGTGTCTCTTTGAGAAGACAGGGACCAAGACAGTGAGTTCCGTTGCTTTTATGAACGTCTAGTTGGGGGTCCTTTCCCACACTGTAAGGAGTTATGGACACTTGGTGATCAGTGTTCATCTTTGTGCCCAGCTGTCCCCGAGTCCAGGCTCCCAGGACCTTTATTTTAAGGAGGATTTCTAGTGTCATCCTCAGAATCCAACGTGAAGAGGTGCCAGAGCGTCTTCCCAAACAAACTAGGGGTGAGGCGGCGGAGATGGCTGGGGCAGAGATAGAGGCAGCCCTTGTTTTAATTCCCACAATGGCCCGCGTGTGGAGACTTGCCTGTCCGTAACGTAGCGTTATAAAACTTGAAATTTGGGGTACGGTGACAGCGTCAGATTCCTTTCATTGGCCGAGTGAGGGGTGTTTCACAAACACTCTGTTTTTGCAGGAGTTAGAGCGCGCACTGCTATTGGCCAGCTGCTCTTGATCTTGACAAGTAAAATGGAAACGATCACCTCTGTCAACCCTGTCTCTCTGCAGGCAGCTGCCACAGGGGCACTGGTTTGTGTCTGGAGGTCAGAGGGCTGTTTCAGTTCAGGAAGAGCCTGCCTGTCCCGTGGCCACTGGGAAACGGCCTAGTCCCGGTGCCGACTCAGGTGTTCCAATCTGCATTCCGACACGCCCCGCACAGTGTCATTCTGCGCACCTGCGTGTGCTTCTGGTAGACCGCACGTAGGCTGCTCGGTTAGGAAAGTATCCGCACATCTGGTATAAACCTAATGTTTAGAAAGTAGGGTTGTCTCACTGATTCTTGGTCTTCAAAGGTACAGTCTGTGCATGAAAATGAATCATTTTTATGGCAGAATAATAAACTGGATTTTAAATATATTGTCTTGTTGGTTAAACTAGTGTGGCTCTTTTTTTATGTTCCTACCCAATAGTAACTTTTTTAAAAACATATTTTAAAATTGATGTCTTTTTTATTTTCCAAAAGAGCAGCTGTGGCTGCCTTGCTACAGGACTCAAACTTCGAGTTAGCCGGACAGCTGTGGGTGCCTCCGACTGTCCTTCCCTGTGGGGTCACACTGAATTCTTTGAAGAAGGTAGTCTGCCCAGTGTAGAGGAAAAGAGATGAACTCAGAGAGAGGGGTTGGCTTGTTAAGGTTATCTAGCTGGTAGGGCCTCTGAGCCAAGCTCCATGTTCTCCCCACTTTGCTGCCTCACAGCTGACAGACACTCTGATGGGCAGATGGTTACATGGACAGAAGGTGGGGAGGTGGAGAATGTAATTACTGTGCAGTGGTTAAGAGCTAGGACTCTGACTCTTCAGCTCTGCTACTTTCTTGGGCAAATTACTTAACATATTAAACTTTTTCTGTCATATGTAAAGTAATACCTACCCGAAAGTGTTGTTCCAAGGATAAGTGACCTTGGACGTGTACGAGCTCTTAGAGGGCTCCCTGGCATGTAGTAAGTGCTAAGTAAATATTGCTGGTATCATTGTTTAATGTTTTTTTATTTCATGTGGGTAAGGGATAAACACTAACCTTTTAGCAGGAGAGCTGTAAAAAATGAATTTTGTCTACCCCAATGACCTGAAAATGTATATTCGTAAAGGTTCTGCTCTGGGCTAGCCTGGTGGAGACGTAATGTAGAGACAAGATAACGTAGAGACAAGGAGCTGGCAAAGGGGTGGAACCAGGTGAAAGCAGCATGGGGCTGACTCGAGACAGCCTGTGCTTGACCTGTGGCTCCACCACTGACTAGCTAGTCGGGTGGGCTTTCATCGCTGAGCCTCCATTTCTTCATCTTTGTTAAATTTTATTTATTTATTTATTTATTTATTTTTAGAGAGAGAGGAAGGGAGGGAGAAAGAGAGGCAGAGAAACATCAATGTGTGGTTGCCTCTCACATACCCCCTGCTGGGGACCTGGCCTGCAGCCCAGTCGTGTTCCCTGACTGGGAATTGAACTGTGGTTCACAGCCTGGCATTCATTCCACTGAGCCACGCCAGCCAGGGCTAATTTCTTCACCTGTAAATGGAGAAAATAATATCTGCCATGTAGGTTGTTGTGAGGATTGAATCCGATAGCACTGACGAAGGACCTGCCATGTGGTGGATGTTTAAGAAAACCATAGAATATGTATTTTCCTTGTTTGAGTCCTTTTTTTTTGCTATGCAGTTGAGAACTTGATAACATTTGAAATATTCTTAGGTGAAAAAGATTATTTGGGAGTGAATAGGACTTTATCCTAAGAGACCATTTGGTCCTTCTCAACCTCCCAATGGTTCCCAGGAAGACAGATGGAGTCAATAGGCTTTTCTAAAAACCCCAGGTTTTCTAGAGAAAATCCGTTTCCAGAATTCATGGATTATAGGCCTTCCACCTTAGAGTCGAAGAAAAATCTTTGAAATCGTTACCTACCCCGTGGCAGGCACTGGATTTGATGTATTGCCTGAGGTTGCCATCATTACCACTTATTTCCCTAAGGACCGCCCTCCAATCACAGCTTTCTGTTGGAGACAGCAGTATCTGACCGGCCATAACGGTTCTGTATCTCCTGTAAGGGTAGACTTTCTGTTCTTATCTTTCCTTCTTAAAACCTATGCACTTTTATCATTCAGAAATAATTTTAATCAGAAATGAACAGAACCATGGTAGCTGGTTAGAGGAGGTCTCAGCAGCCCACTGAGCCACATCCTCGCTGCTGCCTTGGTCCCCACCCCTCTCTAAAGTGGCAGAAGGGGCTCGTTCATTCTGACCTGTCTCTGCCTCCCGCCGCAGGGCCCCCAGAGCAGCCGCTCCCCGAGGCGTCCCCTCCATCGGCCTGCATCGTGGAGTGCGGCAAAGCCCTGGACATCAGCTACCTGCAGTACCTCTGGGAGGCCCACGCCAACATTCTCCAGTGCATGTGGGACTGCCGGGCCTGGTCCGCCCTCTACGACGGGGACTCGCCCGACGCGGAGACGTTTCTGCAGACTCTGACAGAGGGGAGTGCTCCCAGCCCCCCCTCCCCCGGGTGCGGGCCCCTGCCACAGCCTCCCAGGAAGATGGGGCCCATGCTGGCGGCTCCGAGGAAGGACAAGAGCCAGACGGACCTGGAGTGGGACGACAGCTACGACACCGGGATGTCCCCGGGGGCAGACATGGGCTCTGCCGGGCCCTACGACAATCTGGAGAGCTCTGGCCAGCCAATGCCGATGGATCCCCCCAAACACATCCAGGAGATGAAGAAGAATGCCATCCTCCGCTTCAAAGGGACCTACATCGAGGAGTCTGACTTTCAGGACGACGTGATGGTATACAGGCTGTGTGCGGAGAAGGACTCTGAGGACGCTGCCAGTTCACAGGAGGAGCCTGCGAGGCCCCCGGCCCGAGGCCAGACCGAGGTTCAGAGCCCGCCCCTGAACAATGGCCCCCTGCCCAGCCCTCAGCCAGGAACAGACTCAGAGGAGGAGCCTAACAGGGACTGCGTAGACACGTTTCCAAATGTGGCCAAGGAACCACAACAGGAGCGGGAGCCTGAAGGAGCCCCAGAACCACATGCAGAGCCAGCGCCCCCTGTCTCTGAGGCAGGGCACGATTCAGACCTGATGGTGATTGACCCCGAGGGGGAAGATTTCATTGCCCAGTATGACCAAATCATTAAGGAACTGGATTCCGGCGCGGAGGGCTTGATGGGACAGAATTTCTCCTCACCTGATCCCTCAGTCCTCGCAAATGAGCAAGAGGGGAAGGAAGACAGCAGAGGCGAAGAGGAGGAGGAGGGGAAGAGGGAGCTGGAAGAGGAGGAGGAGGAGGACTTCGATTCTTTTATAGTGGAGGCTCCTGCCGCAGAGGCCATGCCATCCCCATTCGGGGTGAGAGAGGAGACTGGCTTTGCCAGTCACCGTCCTGTGAGGACTCAGAGCATCCCGTTCACAGGTGACCGTCTTAGCTTGCTTTGTGATTTCTGCTTTGAAAGTGCTTGTACCTATGACAGCGGGAGAGTAAGGTCGGTGGAGGTAAGGCATTAGCTGTTTACCTGACAGAGGAGTGAAAGTATTTTTGTGAAAAGTGGAGACGGGTGATTTCACTTTTATTTTGTTTTGTCGTTCTTGGCAGCAATTGTTGTTTTTCCCCACCAGCAAGTTAGAGGTTAAATTTTACTGCTGAGGAACTTCCCTTGCCGTGCCTGCGATAAAGTAATAGGTCTGATGAAACCACACAAGGAAACCAGGCTCCTTATTTAATAGCCTCCTTTCCTTCAGTCTAATTTATTTTTCTCCTCAGCATTTATTTTATGTGTGTTTTTGAAGTATGCGTCCCCCCCACCCTGCCCATTAGAACGTGTGCCCAGGTGCTGGCTTGCTCTGGGCTGTATCCCCAGCACGTGGCCAGCAACCGGAGCTCAGGGAGGCGCTCGCATTCCTGCTGCGTGCACACGGAGGCCACTGGGTTAGTCGGGCCTTTGCCCGGGAGCTCAGTTCAGATAATCACAAAATCTTCATCCACAAATCAGCATGGCAGACCCAGGTGAACGCCTAACTCTGCTAAAGAATGGGTGATCCACCCCTCAGAGCAGACACGCATCCCGGAGGAGGCCAGGGGCCGGGGACAGAGGTCAGATGAGGACATTGGGGTGGGGATGAGGATACGGAATGGCATGAGGTACCGGCCAGCAAAATCGGAGTCTGCAGATTGTGATGCCGAGGGACCTGGCACAGAGCAGGCTTCATCAAGCTCAGGGGTGGTGGGGCGGGGCCCCCACGTGGTGTTCAGGTAGCACAGGGAGGTCCCTCAAGGAGCCGGCATCACAGAGGGACAGACACTGGCCTTGGAGTCGGACCCAGTCTGGCACTTTCAGCCACGGGGCCTTGGTGTCCCTGACCCTCGATTCTCCCCTGTGAGGACTGAATGTCATACTGGGGCATCATGAGTATGATCCCAGGCAGCCCCCAGCAGCCTCAGCAGAGGCTTGTCCCTCCCTGGGCAAGAGAGACCGAGCTCCCGCCTCCCCGAGTCAACCCAAGTCGAGGAAATCACACTGCCTTCCAGCCCAGCCAGGTGGGCTCACTGTGAGTTCAAGGAGCAATTCCACCCTCCTCCAATATTTATTCATCTATTTACTGATGCCTAAAAATCTATTTAAACTGGGAGTAAGCTTTTAATTCCACAATTAAAAGGCTGGAGGTTCTAGTTGAGATAGCATTTCAGTGCGAATGGCTTTTAATTAAAATTCAATCAGTCAGTCAATCATAAGTAAAAAGGATTAAACAATCTCAATTTTCCCAGTTGATGGGGGGCGGGGGGAGGCCACTGGGAGGAGGGGTGGGGAGAGCTCAGTGGAAGGGCCGGAGCGGAAGTAATCTGCACAGGCCGTTTTGCCTGAAGTCTGCCCTGTTCTCTGGAGCATCGGGCCGCTGGCTAATGACCGTCCTTCCTTAGACGCCAGCTTTCTTATAAAGAAGCTTCATCCCTGGGAAATATGTAAATCGAGGAAACAAAGGATAGCTTAGGGCCAAAAAAAAACCTAAAAAAAAAAATCCAACTAATACGATCCCTTATTAAATAACATCAGTATTTTGCCTGTGATACACCTGAGAGCCTACAAAACAGTGGGAGTTTTCTGATACACGGAGGTGGTTTCCACTCGCACTTGCCTTTTTCTCCTTTGAAACTTGTACACAGCTTCAGGAGGCATCTTGACTCTTTTCAGGTTCGGGAGCTTTGTAGCTTCCAAACTCCCGAGCACGTCCTGCGGCATTGGGCTTCACGTCCACCTGCTCAGAGGTCCTGGATTCCGCTGCAATGGGTTTGCCTCTCAGCAGAGTCGAAGATTCCATTTCATCAATCTAACTGATTTTATTAGCAGCCTTTGCTTGGCAGGTTCTAGGCTAGGTACTCAAGACACAAAAATGGAGGTGTTTGCAGACTTCTACAGGAGATATCAATAAAGGATCGTGCTCTCTCAGTGAGAGATGCATTGTTCGTCACTGAACACCCAGTCCTGTGGGGGCCCAGAGCAGGGCGTGGGGAAGGCTGCACGGAGGAGGGACACAGACAGTGGATGGAGCCAGGGAAAGGCCTGAGAATGATGGTCCAGGCCGAGGACACAACAGGCAGAAGAAAATGAGACGGACGAGGCACAGGCTCTGACGGGGCAAGGCTGTGTGGGCAGGAGGAAGTGTGCAGGGGTGTGACTGGGTCCGTGTGTGAAAAGGCCAGGCTTGGGGTAGCAGGGGGAGCACTGGATAGGGACAGGGAGGTGCCAGGACTGTTGTCGTCCTGCTGGAGTTCGTGCCGGAGTTCAGAATGCACCAAGGCTGGGACCCGGGAATTCTGCTTCCAGGAACAGTTTCATTTCACACTTACGTGCCAAGACGTATGCTCAGAGATGTTCACGGCAGCGTTGTTTACAACGGGAGACGACTGGAGACAGCTGCTGTCTCCCTGTAGGAGACGGTTTTTTCTAAATCAGTTCCCACGGCAGCTGGGTGCATTCTGGCCCTGATGTGGATGAGAGAGCTCTGCACATGCTCATGAGGGACAGTCTCCAGGATATGGTGTTTGTGGAAGAGCGAGAAGCAGAGCCGTGCGTAGAGAATGTCATCATTTAAAAAAATGACAGGAGATACAGACAGACTCACGCATGGTCTCACACTCCTGAGAGGCACGACAGTAGCTGGTTAAGAGTACAGGCACCAGAAAGAGATGGCCTGAATTAAAATCGGGGCTCTTCCAGTTACTAGCTGTGTGCACTTGGCCTTTTGCCTCATCTTTAAATGGGGAAAAGTAATAAACATACTTCATAGAGTTGTATTTAAGTTGATACAAGATTAAGTGCCTAGTATATTGCCTGGCACATATGTGATTAATAAATGCTTTTTAATAATAATTCAATTATTATTTAATTATAGACATAAAACATTTCTGGAAGAATACACTGGAATCTGTTAAGAGGGTTGCCTCCAGTGTGGGGGTCTGTTTATTTTATACTACTACGCTGTTTGAAGGAAAAAATGAAAATCATTTTAATCTCTACTGACATAGAAAAACTATCATTGAAGTCCAGACAAGAGATGACGAGACGTCACCTTGGGCAGTGCTGGCAGTGGAGGGCGGAGGTGAAGGACCGCTCTCGAGAGCGATTTCCAACCTGCCGATGGCAGAGTTGATGGCGGCTCTGACCCTGAGTCAGGAAGTGAGGGGGCCTAGAGCAGAGAGAAGTGGGTGACAGGGAGGGACAGTGGAGAGAGCGTCTTAGTTCTGAAAAATTAAATACGTTATGGCTGTGGAGTTCACCTGTCCTCCTAGAAGAGAGGGAAAAGCCCATCCTCCATTCTCCATACACACCTGTGGCTTTCTGAATTGTAGCTGAGTTTTCTGATTTTCAGCTGCTTACCAGTTTCCCTTAGCAACTGCTATTTTTTTTTTTAAGCCTTACCCGAGGACATGCTTCTCAGTTTGAGAGAGAAGGGCCAGGAACGTGGAGGTGAGAGAGAGAAGTAGATCAGTTGCCTCTTGAACACACCCCTATTGGGAACCAAACCCACAAACAAGGCATATGCCCTGATGGGAATTGAACCCATTAATCTACGGGATGATGCCCCAACCAAGTGAGCCACACCAGCCAGGGCAGCAACTGCTTTTTGCTATGTAGTAGGGTTTTTTTTAAGTAGTAGAGATCAACTAAGTATAAAATGGGAATTTCCAAGGGTTTAATATATACTTCTTATTGTACATGGCTAAGAAGTTGTGATTAATGCCATTATTGGGTTATAATGACAGTTTTCTGGCCTTGACCTAATATTCTGTCATTCAGGTGAGGCAGTGATGGCGCTCTGCACAGGTGTGGGTGAAACTGGGCTTTCTTTCTGCCCTTGTAGAAGTGAGGGGCTGTAGATGGTCTGCCCTGGTCACGGCACGGGCGGCAACTGTCATTCATGTTGTGGGATGGCCAGATGAGGCCGAGTGCAGCCTGGGATGGTGCCAGGGTGCGGGCGAGAGGGGATGGGGTGAGGCTGGGTCTGGGGTTGTGGAGGGTGAGGGCGGTAGCCTTCTTGTGGATCTTCCTGGAAAGCTAGAATTGCATTGTGACTCTCTTAGAAGAGTTAGTGGTTCTTGATTGGATTCTGGGGTTCTTGATGGAACCCCACCCAGTTGCTTTCAAACTAGGGGTCTAGTCTAGAGTTTCTGAATATGTTTGGCAGACTGCCATGTTGTTTTGCAAGCAGGGGCTCTCCAGAGGCTCTCTATGCCGGGAGGTCATTGACCTGCTGGGTCACGGAGCGTGACGGAGGAGCTCAGACCCCCATCCCAAGGAAGCGAACATGGAGGCCAAGTTCAGCACATAATGTGCCTTTCCTGGGTTTTGAGGCCCCTTAGAGACATGCTTTGTATTCCTGGCGACAGGACCACTGCCATTACCTGTCACTCACCTGCCTGGGTGAGAGGTGGCGTTTGGTGTTCCATTTCTCATTCCCAAGGACTCCGAATGAAGCATCTGGTGATGAAGTGTGTTTTTGATAAACTCCTGTTAGTGGTGGTGACGTCTCATAAGGCACGTTTATCCATCAGGGGATACGTGCTTTGTTACAAATATGCTGCAGCATAGTGGCCTCATCCAAGCTCCACTGGGGGGAAGACGAGGCCCTCATTGATTTTGCTTAATGGACCACTTTTATGGTAAAAACAGAAAACAACTTCCAGTAATTTTATGAATGCCAGATTAACTTTCTTGATTTTTTTTTCCCTGTCTTCAGTGAACTCAAATATAAAGCATATTAACTTTCTGGTGACCCAAATTAGTTGAAGCTCTTTTTTTCTTAATTTTTTTTTTATGAACTGCTTTTTTAAAAAAAAAAATGAAATATGGATTTTCTTTTTTAAGGAACCTGTGACCTACCGAGCTCTCTCCCCCCAGAACAAGTCCCTTCTCTCCCCCCTCCCACCCGAAAATGGAAGTGTGGTTAGCAAGTTTCTCAGGGTTCCTCAGATGACAGCCTAGCCTCGTTTACCAGCACCTGTCCCTCCCTGCCCTTCCGCATGGTGACATTTGACAAGACACCCTTTCTCACAGTGCTTGTTGGGGACAGACACAGTGTCCCTGCTCACAGCGTTACTGTTTGATAGGCATATTTCATGTGTGTTTGGCACTCGTTACCAGCAGAGAGTCTTTGTTACCCAAACCTTTGATGACTGCCTCCACTGTGTGCACGGAGCCCCCAGCACGCCGCAGGATGAGCCGCGAGTGTCATGGTTTGGGCACTGGCAGCACCAAGAAGTACAGAAACAGGGAACGTGTATTTAATTTTATAAACGAAATCGTCCAGGTCTATGATAATTTTCCAAGTGTTAAAGCTGCTCCTGGAGCCAAAGCATCTGCTCCTGTGCACATCTGTCTGCTTCCTTTTCGAGGTAGCGGTTTGTTTTGTGTTTGGTTTGGCGCAGGAGAAGACGGGGTGCCACTCCCGGGTCTGTGTTGGATTTGCACCTGCTGGGGTGGAGGTTAGGGAGCTGCGGCCCTAGGGCCCAGCCAGCCCTGACACCTGGTGTTCCCCCCGCAGGCCCCTTCATCAGCGTGGTGCTGTCCAAGCTGGAGAACATGCTGGAGAACTCTTTGCATGTTAATTTGCTGCTCATTGGGATCATCACGCAGCTGGCCAGCTACCCCCAGCCTCTGCTGCGCTCCTTCCTGCTCAACACCAACATGGTCTTCCAGCCCAGTGTCCGCTCTCTCTATCAGGTGTGTGAGCTGAGCCCGCGCCCTCCTTCCCTGTGGATTTTAGGGATGCTGATGAGCCGGGCTCCTCCTCTTCTTCCCCAGTTATTTTGTTGTTTTTAAAAATTCCTCTAATTCATTTGCTCTCCTTTCTCATCCCATGTTGCTAGTTGTGTGTAGATTATTCTAGACAAACCGCAAAGCTTCATTTAGTTTGCTGTTTCGAGGTGCCCTAGCAAAACACCCCAGCAGTTAAAAATGAGTGAATGCCTAATGTAATAGTTCCTGCAAGGGGGGGAGGGGGCCGGACCTGAAAGATACACTGGTGGCTGAAGGTGGAATTCTGCTTGAAGCATTAGCACCACTAATGTTGTTTCTGACAGGTCCTAGCGTCTGTGAAAAACAAGATTGAACAGTTCGCTTCTGTGGAGAGAGACTTCCCAGGGCTCCTCATACAAGCCCAGAAATACCTGCTCTTCCGAGTGGACGTGTCCGATGTGACACCGGAGTCACTAACCAAAGGTAAGCCAGGTTTCTCCCCTGCGTGTCTCCTTCACCTGCCTCCTGGTTTGGGTTCAAAGATGCTGCATAGGCTCCTGGGCTCTAAAAGTATCTAATATTCAGTATCTTTTCGTTTTAACCCAACAGTGAGGAGGAGCCTCCTGCTGGTGTGCATAAGCCTAAAGAACGGTGTGCCCTGCCCCCACCCAGCCTGCCCTCACTTTGGAGGGTCTGGCGGGCACGTTCTCCCAGTGTCTTAGGGCCAGAGCGATGCATGCGTGGCTGCCAGGCTGGAAGAAATGACTCGGCACCCGTGGGTCAAGGAGGCGTTCCGTGCACAGCCTGAGCCATTTCTGGGCCAGCTCTGCCCTGAGGAGGGCGTCTGGTCTCTTCCTCATGTTTTCAGACTCTTGGGCCCCAAATACATGCGCTTTAGGGCTCTAGAAAGTAAGACCTGCTCATTGGGACTGGGAGAAGTGAAGTGTATGCTCAGCTTGAAATTCCCGAGAGTGACTTTTCATCAGTTCAAGAGGCGTCCCCCCCCCCCCCCGTGTCCCCCCCCCCCCCCCCCCCCCCCCCCCCCCGGGCCTGGCGAGGTGGGCGAGGTGGGCGGGGAGGGCGGGGAGGGCGCTTAGCAGGGGAGCTGAGGATGGTCGTGCTGGCCTGCTGGCCTGGGTGGGGGAGGGTGCACAATGCTGCTTGGCTTTGTTTAAGCTCAGTGTGGACAGAGTGAATGGCCACTTGTCCTCTGAGCTTTGACCTTGGCCTTCGTGAGTGCAAATCAGGAAATGCCCCCTACTGCACCAGTGTTTGCTCATCTCAAAACAAGTCAGGCTTGTCTGGGGCAGGTGACCAGTGGCGAGAGTGGGGCTCTCAGTGCTGGGCTGAAGGTATGTGATAGAAACTGGCTTGAGAGTCCGAAATGTAACCCGGGTCAATGGTTAAATCCTGAAAGGAAGCTGGAGAGATCCCAGGACTCAGAAGGCTTGACCTTGCCTTTGTGAAGCTATTTGTTCTTAGTCACTTTGCCTAGTGGGGCCTCAAGTGCCTTCACTCTTAAATGAAGGATTTGTTTTCCATCTCTGAAGTCCTCTGTGCCCATAGAACTCTGGGTGTGAAGAGCCTCTAGGGCACTGCAGGGTGCATTTTGCAGGAAAGGTGGGCCTTGTAAGGGGTGTGGGAGGGGGCGTGGTGCGAGGCTTCCAGCCTGGGCCTTGGAGGAGAACAGGCCAGGCCATTCATGGAGGCCAGGAACCCCGCATCTCTGCAGGAAGGTGGACTGCAGGCCCACGTGGCCTCTGTAGCCACTTGGACAGCAGGTGTGATAGCTGTGCTCCCCTCTGAACAGGGAGTGGGTTGCATAACTCACCCTGTGGGAGAAGGTGCATCGGAAGTCAGCCTCTGTGCACGACGGACCACTGCGCCAGCGGTGGCGTAGAGGCAGCCATTGGTGAGGACTCGGGAGTCTGTGGCTGCATGGGTGTTCTGATCCGGGCCAGACTTGGCTGATTTTGGCTCGTGTATTGCTGTCACTTGGTGTCTGGGATGGCCCCTGTCATATCGGAGGCTGCTGGGTGGGGTGACAGGTGATGGGGGAGTGGGTTTCTCACCATCCAGCAGGTTAACGCTGCTCGTCAATGTCATGGCCACAGGGTTGCAGAGAGCGAGCAGGAACATACAAAATCTTTGGAGGCTCTGTAATTCTGCTGCCTTCTGTGGGTGAAAGCAAGTTCCTGGGCCTGCCTGGGATCGAGAAGGGAGCAAAACCCCCACGTGTTGTGGGGAAGAGCTGCAAAGAATTGTGGGCATTCGTGCAGTCTACCAGTCAGGAGGTGACTTCAGTTCCCTTACATTGCACCTCCGGCCTGGGCTTCACTTGGGCTTTACAATTTGTAAAGTGCTTTCCCAGACCGTCAGTTTCTATTTTTAAACAGCCCAGCACAATGGGCAAGAAAGGTACCGTTAGGTTCATTTTCACATCAGGAAGCCGACCTCAGGGGCCCAGGGTGGCCAGGTGAGACCACACAGCCCAGGTGCCTGAGACTGTCCTGCCTGGGTCACAGGGCCCAGCGCCCACTGACTTCGGGGGTTTTCCTTGACGAGAGGTCCCTGTTCTGGGGATGGATGGCAAGGTCACTGGCTGCCAGGCGGGGTCCCAGCGCAGCTCGTTCCCACCACGGAGGTTCTCAGTGAGCCACCTGCGGCTGGAGCTTCTGAAGGTCTGTGGCTCTCGGGGGGACTTTGACTTGCAGGGCTTCTCTTGGGTTAGACGACTTTCCTCGCATGGACTCTTTCCACATTAACTTCCGAACTTCCGTCAGGTGAGCAGAGTGACTCCCCTCCCTCAACCTGAAAGAACTCCGGACTCACAGGAGAGAGTGGTTCCTGTGCGCTTGTGCCACATGGCTTCGGAGGCCCTGGGTGTGAGGCGACTGCCTATAAATGAGTCGAATCCAGGAGCCCGGTTCTCTTGGGGACACAGAACAATTTATACTTAAGAATCCTGGTAAGAGGCCAACGACTAGGGTTTCCAGCCTCTGTGTGCTCTGGGCTTTGTCTAGCATTGCTGACAGGGAGAGGAGCATGTAATGATGTCTCTCCTGCCTTCTGAAATCTTTCCAGCACTAGTCTGGAAAACGCTGCTGCAGCTTTTCAGACCCTGGGCATCATTTCAGAAAACCACCCTGACATGGATTTGTGCTTCCCTTCCTCCCATCCCTCTGAAAAGGTGCTCGGGTGCACTAGGCCCTGGGTGAGGGGCGAGGTTAGGCACCCGCAGCCAGGACGGCCCCATCACGCAGGCCTGGCGTTCTCGGCCTCCTGGCAGCCCCAGGAAGAAGAGAGCCTCCTCACTCACCCTGCGACAGCAGCAAGAGTCTGTGCGACCGCCGCTCCAGAGCTGGCGGACTTCCTGTGCCAGCCATCACGTTGTCTCTGAGGCTCAGCCACTTGCCAGGCTTTTCATTTCCCCTCACACACTTTTCTGAATCCCAGAGGCTGTATCTACTTGTATTCAGAGTCCTTCCCCTGCTCTGCAGCTCTGGGAGGGAGGTGAGGTAGTGTTAGTCCCATTTTACAGAAAAGGAAACTGAGACATTGTACGATGAGCCAGTTGCCACGCAGGGACCATGACTCTGGTTTCTTGCTTCTGAGTTGAGAGCTCTGCTCGGAGGGCTCCGTGACGTGGACGGGGCTCTGCGAGGACTTCCCGGCAGGCCTCGCCACCCTCCCTGTGCGCTCTGCCGCCTTCTCCAGCGAAGATGGTTTGAATCTCAGATTCAAGCTGAGCTTAGCGATGACACTTTTTAAATTCATGGGTCAGGCTAGATAAATGAACAACAAAAACCCTCTTTGGGGAAAAAGAGGAGTGACTTTGAAACAGAAAGATGGAGATAAGGAATATGAACCAGCTCCTGGGAGATTGGGTGGCAGGAAGATCTGGCATTGGTCAGTTTCTTCTCTCATTCATTCAGCAAGTGTTTATTAGCTTCTGTCATGAGTAAGGAAGTGTGCTGGGGCCGTGACGGACACAGCGTGTGGGGCTCAGCTCTCAGCAGTCTCAGTCGAGTAGAGGAGGAAAAGCATAAACAGCAGCACCAGCCAAAGAGCAGTGCAGGCGATGGTTGGGAAATAAGGGGGTGGGAGGCTGAATAGGGAGTTCCCTCTTGGGGCAGGGATGTGAAGTCAATGGCAGCTGAACTGATGACATGTGGCTGCCACTTATCAAGACATTCCTGTGTGTTATACCTACTGACTCATTTAATCCTTACAACAATTCTATGAGCTTTTCACAGATGAGGACATTAAAGGACAGAGAAGGAAAGCAACTTGCCCGATGCTACTCAGCCAGTTAAGTGGCGGAGCCTGGGCTCTTCGCCACTGCCCTGGTGTCTCTCAGCTAGTGGGTGAGCAGAGATGCGGGGGACCAGTGTGAATGGAGCGGGTCTCGGTCTGGGATTAGTGCCACGTGCCCCATTCCCCACGGGCATCCGGGACAGCTTCCTTCACGAGCCGCGCAGGACCCTCTGGAGAAAGGCCGTGCGGGAGGGCTAGGGCTGGGGGTGGGTGCACCCCAGTGATGTCAACACTTCGGTTCTCACTCTGCTGTCATGGCACGTTGTGGGTTCCATGCTGAAAGGTAGCAGCAGACAGCTCTCACCAACTTTTCCAGTTTTTTATGGCACAAACTATGATAAGCTTTCATCTAAAAGGATATTTAAAGCAGTGAAGTGAAGGATTTTTTTTTAACACTAAAGCTATAGTAGTGAGATATGGAAAGTATTATAAATGTCAAAAATTTTTAGTTCTGTAGTTAAGCGACACTCTGAGAAGAGTGTTAAAAAGTGGGACTGAATTCTGAAAAGTGGCCAAAATAATGAAGAGTTGGAATATAATGATTTAGGAGGAGCACTGAGGCTGTTGGAGTAGGGGCAGAAGAAGGCATAAATAATTCCTGGATGTACATGAAGGCTAGAGATGTTCAGGAATTCAATAGTCCGGAAAGTCGAACCATTTTAATTAGTGAATCTGCTTTGAGATGAAAATGCAAATTGCCTGAATGTGGCCAAATTTGGGCTGAAAGCATCTTAGACCTACGTGACTGAAACTGAGATCGAACCCCCTGGAAACCTTCCCTTACAGGGTGGCTCCTGAGCCGCTTGCTGCTTCTAGATGCCCCAGTTACGGGAAGAGCCCAGCTGGGTCTTACCAGCGCCCAGTTCCCTCTTTATTTCCAAACTTTAAGTGGCTTCTTCCATTCTGTTCCCCAACAAAGGCTGGAGGTCCCGGCCACAATGGGCCGGGAGGTCACCACGGAGCCCTCAAGGCCAGAGCACGAGCTGCGGAGTGCTCGGAGTGGCCTGTGGGAACCAGCCCACCCCCGCAGCAGGGCTGTGCGTCAGGGCTCTGCTTGGCACAGGTGGGACAGTCACCCGACACCGGGAGGCCAGGAGAACAGGGGAGCTCCTGGATGTCCCAGTGACTGTCATGGGAGCCAAGTCTTCAGGGGCAGGAGATGCCTTTTCCAGTGTTTCCCTCACCACGTCCTGGGCACGGAGGGTTCCTGAGAAACCTCCGTTCTCGGCACAGTTTCTGCACCAGGTTCCTTCGACAGGCTTTGGGATGAAAGTCTCGTATGGCACGCCCAGTGCTGGAGGTGGTCACCTGCTGAGCAAAATGTGTGCCACCAAACGGGCTACCTCCATGTGTGCTCGGGGCCGTGTCTCCACCCTCCTTCCTTCACACACACACTTAGCAGGGTGACGGGGAGGGCTATGGAGGGTCCCCCTGACCATCTGCTTTCTGGTTTCAGATCCCACTCAGGATGCCTCCAGGATAGGGACTGGCAAGAGCCTTCTGGATGGTCCGCCAAGAGTGCTGCAGCCCTTCCTGACGAACAGAGCCAAGGTGGCCGGGGTGCCCCCGAGCCTGCCCCTGCCGGTGAGGAACACCATGCTGGCTGCTGCCCTCTTCCCGGAGTTCCTGAAGGAACTGGCTGCCCTGGCCCAGGAACACTCCATTCTCTGCTACCAGATCCTGGGGGACTTCGAGGACTCCTATTGTTAGCATATTTTTTTTTTTTTAATAGAGGGACTTTTTTTTTTTTAAGGTTTAGTATCTTGACTGAATGTTAAATGCAAAGCTGCTTACAAAAATTTCTACTTTGATATTTCCTGACAATACTTGATTTTTGGGGGAGGGGGATTTTCTCTACACCTCCTCTCTCTCTAGCCAGGTGTTTCCACCCTGCATTATGTAGAATGTAAGTCTCATAAGCTGGTTGCACCATTGGTGGGTTTTCTTTGCCCAATTTTTCCTCCTCAAATTTTGGGTTGTTCTCCCATCCCTTTGAGTCAACTCATCTTGCAGTGTGGATCAAACCAAGCGAATAGGGGAGTTCAGTGACTTCTGGAAGTACCCCGTGTCAGAAGGTCGGCTCTTCAGTGAAGAGTACGTAAAGAAAGCACATCCGTTCCTGTTGTCTCCTGCATTTTGGCTTCCATTTCGTAAAAGGGAGGAGTAGCAATGGAGCTTCTTTTGTCTCCATCATGTAAGCATGTATCATGTGACCCTTTGCATTTTACACCCAAGACTCCTGTTCTGTCCAATGTGGATTGCCTTACGGTGCGGGCAAGCCTGCTGGTCTCGGCTGTCCACCTGGACAGTCAGGACCGTGGTTGGAGAGACTGTGTAATGCTGGGAAATGTTCTTGTTGCTGGAGAGATTACTTTACTCAGTGGAGCACTACCTAAACACTGAACGTAGCCTTATCTCACTAAGATTTGCACAAAATGAAATGTACCTATGCAAGCTGTTTCTTTGGTTTTTAGGAGCTTGGAAGAAAGCATGCTATCATACTTCCAGGAGACGGGGATCCTTATTCTTAAAGTGTTTTATGAAAACCTGATAAATTTGTGAAGCTGAAGCTGTTTCATATAGTTTTTTTTGTTTTGGGGTTTTTTTTGGTGGTGGTGGTGGGAAGAATATGGAGTGAGGGGAAAGGGTACAGGTAAACTAAATGCAGCCTCTAAAGTCACTGGTAATTATCTTAAATTTTGTTTGCTTTTCCTATCAAGTTGCACTTTGTAGAGAACCAGGTGCTGGACAGCCACGCTGGGAACTGGGATATAAATGCAAACAGGTTGCAGGGAGCCCTGCAAAGCCAAGTGCCTGCTGGTGACAGACTCCACACAGAGCCACCGCCGCCTTCGCCTTCTGAGCGATGGGCTTCAGTAGGAGGCCCCAGGGCGATGCATTAGTGCCTCTCTGCTGCTTTTCGGCCCAGCCGCTCCAGGTACACTCACAGCCACAGTCTCCTGAGCCTCCACCAAAGGGGCAGACACAAAGTAACTGTGCGCTGAAACAGAGACTGTAAACAACTGGTATTTATGGATATTCAATTCTACTCCCCTCTATTGTGGGCAGGTGAGAAGCACCTACAAGGATGAGCCTCCCCGTTCCGAGGGAAGTTCAAAGCTACAGCTCTCTCTGTATGTCTGTGGGTGGCACTGCAGAGCCCCTGGGGATGGGGGGCAAGGGAGAGGGGGGTGGGCAGCCACTGGTCTGGTGGTGTGTCTCTGGAGCACTGGCTTCATTTTAATCAGCCTCCAGTACAGGAGGGGAGTGGGGGACTCAATTACATTGGAGACTGCAGAGCAGAGGCTGTGCCGCACGGTTCGGGGGCCTTGAAGCAGCTTTGTATGGGGCGTGCGCCAGCCCACGGGAGAATGACCCCAGGAGATCTGGCTCAGGCTGGGTGGCTGTTAGGGGCCAACCTCACAGTGTTTCCGAGTCTAAGCAAGAAACCAAAGATGCCAATTTACTGTACATTTCTGAGTCCAAATTTGTCTGCCTTGAGGAGTGGTTCGCCCGGCTGTGCTGCAGCAGTCAGAGCGTAAGCAGCCCTGCAGACTGGCCTGCTCTGGGCTCCCTGGCACCTGCCTGCATTTGTATGATCACCAAGTCTCCGCTGGGAAAGAAGGTGGCGTGAGGGAGGGAGAAGAGAGGGGCAGAAAGATGGAGTTTAACCTGTGAGTTATTACTGTCCTCTCCCTTTGTTTTGCACAAGTTATTTATCTTCCAGTTTGGACTTGCCAGGTATAGGAGATGCTAAAGTTGCATCTGGAAACTGTATTCTTCAAGCTTTTAGGTTTGATTTACACTTCTCTCCATTATCTGGTGATAGTGTCGATTCTTTCTCAGGAGTCCATATCGCTTTGTTACAGAACGCCACAGACCCCTTTGTGGAACGTACCCTTTGGGAAAGGGATTGATCTTGTGCCTCTTAGTATTTTTTTAAAAAATAGGTACTGAATAGACCTTTCAGGCGACAGAGATGACCAGGGTCTGAGGTGAGAGGCAGGAAGATGAACTCCCATGCTGGGGTGCTGGCAGCAAGCTCCCATGGACACCCCTCTATCTGCAACTGGACACTGGTCTGCTGCAGCCCTCCCCCAGGGCACTGTGTCCAGGGCTTTTCAACATGAATTCAGAAAATTGCCCTGGAAGCACATAATAGAAAACCAGAAAACCAACTTGGCTGAGGGGAGCAGCCAGGCGGGTTAGGTGAGGATGGTTCAGGGAATGGTGTGGACGAGCCAGGGGGAAAGTGGCAGGACTCTGAGGCTATAAACAGGAGCGATGCAAGTCCTGGGGGGTTTGAGGAGCGAACACTGTCTAGGTAGGTAGGAAGGTACTGTACAGCAGGTGTGTGACGAGGGGCACTCCTGGGTGGGAGAAAATCCTGGTAATGGAGTAGAATACTCGTCATACAGTAGGTACAGCCCTTAGAAATATCTTTTCTGTAATGAGTTTGGGGAAAAATATTTAAGGATACCTGGCATGCTTTAAGATGTGGCCCAAGAGTGGAGACACCCCTCTGCGGGGTGGGGCCTGCAGGTCAAACGCTGTGCTGCTTATGGTAGACAGCGGGCGGAGCCTTTGGCATGGGCCCCCGAGGTTGGCGTCTCCGTGTCTAGCCTGATGGGCCTGGGCAGTGAAGGCGAGTCAAGGGTTCCTGGAATGTCACATTAACCTCAACTCATAATTCAGGGTCTGAGATTAAGTTCAGGTGCTGTGAATTTTGTGGTATAACGTATATGAGAGCACTGGCATATTTAAAATTGATTTTTGGAAATGGTCTTAGGTCTTTAAACAAAGAATTTCAGGTTTAGTCTGAAATATAATTTCAGGAGGATAAATTTCAATTTCTTGGCCATAACGTGGGGATGCCAGAGGTGCCGATCAGAGGTGGGCTTTTCTTTTCAGTGGATGCTTCCTCTTCCTGGCATTTAGAAGAATTACGCAATTGTCCCTATTTTTCTTAGTATTCCAGGGGTGGGCAAATGTGGGTTTACAGTTGTAATACCAATGAATAGTAATACTACAAGGAAAAAAAACCTGTTTTATGCACTGACAACTGTAAACTTACTTCTGCCTGCTCCTGTATTTTAGAAACTACTTTGATGTTCTGGGCTGGGAATTCATGTCTCTGTCACCTGTAGGTAGGATGCATTCGGTTCTTTCACTGGGCCTCAAATGCACCTCTTCCTTAGCAAGTGGCTTTCGTTTCGGTCAGGTATAGCTGGCCGGGGAGCCCCCCATTAGCAGCAGACTCTGGAAATGGTTCGGGAATGTCTGGTTGCCTGTCAGATCTGGGCGCCCATGGTGCTCAGGTTGAAATTTGTGCTGGGCGCCTCTGCATTGGCTCGGTAGCAGTGGGAGTGTGGGAGGGTTTCCAGCTCAGTGTGGAGGTTAGGGGTCGCATCCCAAGTCTGCTCAGGTGTGTCCAGGTCACCTTCACGAGGGAAGTGCTGCCCCAGCAGGGGTGGGACATGTCACAGGGATGACGTTAAATATCCACAGCATCCTCTCCAGTTCTCATTGAAGGGCAGTTTGACTTAATTATTAATTACCAGCCAGCCCTTATTTACTGAAATGACCGCCATGCTTGCTACTTTTATGAAACAGGTTAGTGTAGGACAGCCATTACTGTACATGCCCCTTCAAGCTATGGGCCCAGGCCAGGGCGATCTGTGGCTGGCGGCCAAGCCCAGCCAGCTCTGCAGGGTTAGCCCTTCCTGGGAACAGGGGTCCTCTGGCAGCTGAGGCCACAGCAGCTTGGAGTCATTAAGAAGATGCTCGCAGGCCCCTACGCGCTTCAGCCATCAGTCTATAAATCACACAACACTAATTCTCCATCAAATAACAGCTTGAAACGGAACACTGTCCAGTCGGCTTATGCTCCATTCTTAAATCACATTGAGGAAATACTGAAAGAAAATGGAGTGGATGCCTTCTTTCTGTTTGAATGACCATCATAGACCTAATGCTTTTTTAAGGAAGAGCTCTTGGAAGATGAAGAGTTGTTCTCAGGATAATTTTCCCTCAGTAAATCCTCTCTCTGTCCAAGCATTTATTAGGCCATTACTTGTTTTGAGGACAGATTACCCAGGCAGCTCATTAAGTGGCTAAACGGGGCTTTATGAAGGATTTCCGGTGAGGTTCTGCAGGGGAAATGCAGGGGCAGGGTGGGGAGGAAGCCCTCAGCTCTTTGGCCGCTGCACCTGAGAGCCCTAAGACGAATGATGATTTTAGGTGGCACCGACCCTTCCTGCCCCCTTTGGTGGTTGTGCATCTCGTTCCTGTTCACATGTGAGTGAATTCACCGTCACCCAAGTGTGGCAAGGCCGCAGCAGGTTCTGCCAGCGAGAGTTCGGTACGTATCTCAGGCACCTTTTGGGGAAGCTTAGATTTACCTTGTCATTTCAGACCTGACAAGAGTGATGGAAGCTCTCAGGCCACATTGTAAATTCCGTGGTGCTAAGGCTGCAGAAGTCTGTGTTTCTTAGTACATCCGCTGACTTTTAATTGGGACAGGTCTACAGAAGGCCCTCGTATAACGAGGCTCCTTTCTGCCCTGGAGACATTTTGAGAGGGAATTTGGTGCGGACGATCTTACTTGATTGATTTTTGCTAAGTTGTTTGACTAAGGGAGGCAGCCAGTGGTGATTTCAGTGGGATGCCTGCCTTCTCACAATCTGGGGTCAGCGCTCTCCTCAGACAACCCACGAATGCGTGGGTCTGAGGCTGCTGAGGCAGCGCGGCAGCCCCCTTCACACACAGCACAGCCTTTCAGATGGAGCTAGTGCTTTTCCCCAGTCACTGGAGAATCCGAGAAATGACACAGCTGACTGCAGCAGAAATGAAACCTAGAATATAAACTGTGGGCTACGGCCACAAGCTAGACGTTCAGTTGCCCGGCTCACTCAAAGCTCTAGGAGGATGTGTGCATCCGGTCTCACAGCTTCCAGATTAGTGCTGATCACAGAAAAGCAGCGCAGAATGTGGGGCTCAGCTGAAACACCCTTGACTTGGTATAAATAATGATCAAAGTTCCTTTTCCTGGGCCGCCTTCACCTTGAAAGACGGAAGTTTGCCTTCACACATAAGCCAGGATGTAGTCAAGAAGCTCCTTTTTAGACCGAGATACCCAGAATTTACAAGCCCAGTAAGTCAGCAACACCAGCCTCTCGTGCAAAGGGGCCCCACGAGAGGCTGTCCATTTAGTGTTATAAATCTAATGACCTTTTCCCAAGTACTTCTTCTGTGCCAGGTGGCATGCTGAGTCCCAAGGCCGACATTCCCCCCTCCCACCATAACCAGCCAGCCCACCAAGCACTCCCCTCAAGCAACAGAACACACGGTTTGGACCTGACCAGGCAGAGCTGGTTCAGCCTGGCCTGGGGGACAGCCAGTTTCCTAGCACATTCCCCGCCCAGCTTACAGGTGTGTGGGTTCCAATGACAGATGGCAATGGCCTCACCTATGTTGCCAACTCATACATTTTAATGAGATTTGCCCCTGAATAGCAAACAAAGAACCAGACCAAATTCACACTCATGCAAAAAGGTAAAATTGTATTTCACAGAGGCCCGTTCATGAGCAGAGCCATACTTGAATTCCTTAGGGCGTAATGTGAACATATCTTCTGAGTATCTCGTCAGGTTCCAAGTAAGATAGCTGAGCTGTGATTTCATTTTTTTCTTATAAGCAGTTATAACTACGTAACAGTTCGATTTTCAGGATTTCAAGACCACAGGCAACCGTGGGAGCTGGGTAACAATCAGCATGGTAAACACCAAGTGACTTAAGAGCGGTGTGCTTCTCTGGGAACGGGCAGTCCGTACCACCATTTACACCCGACACAGCAGTTTTGGCGAGCCCTCTTCCCCTGGCTGCCCTTCACCCCGTTTCGGCAGGGTTTAAAACGGCCTGGAAAGCTCCTCCAGTGCTTTCTGCACAGTCTGATGAATCAGCAGCCAGGCCAGCAAAACAGTGATCCCACCAAGGCCGACTCACACTGCCTTTGCCCGTCTGGAATTCAGAGACGTGTGGGGTGAGGAGAGAGAAGGGACTCTGCCTCCCTCTCGAAAAGAGGTGTAATGGAAAGATGTGACTTCAGGCCCAGCAGTTGTCGGAATTGTGACAGAGTGTGCGAGGGGCACATGGCTTCCCGGCTGAGGTAACATATTCCCTCCTGATTCTACATCAGGAAGGGGGCGGACACTCCGTCATTACTCCAGCTGGGGTCCCCAGCAAGCGGCTGTGACCATTACCTGCTAGACGGTGACGGGCGGAGGTCGGCTGCTCCAGCTGCCATGGGAGGGAGCGCTGCTCCTGATGGAAGTACGTCCACTCTTCCTAGTGGGCTGAAGAAGTCAGTGACGATCAGGGCTTCCAAACATTTTGTTCTCCTATCCATGTCAGAATTTGACCCGTGCTTTTTAAAAAACACCATTTGCGAAATGGCCTTTAAGCACTGCGGGGCAGAGGTAACAAAGCATCGCGGGAACAAGGGGGCATCCCAGTGTGGTAGGAAGAACAGTATAGTCAGCAGCAGGCAGCGCAGGCAGCCTGGCCAGCATGGAGACACCGTTAACCGCGCCACAGTTACTGTTAAAGGTCAGGATTTTGGTATACTAGTTTATAATTGTATTCTTTCCAGGCAAAACAAATCCACTTAACGTTACAGCTTCTTTTTCTTTTTCTCTCTTTTTGGCCTGAGGGTGGGGTGGGGGAGACTGCCAGCTGCACAACCTTTGAAGTGTAAGTTAATTTTTTATGTGATATTTCAGTATATATTTTATTGATTAAATTTATTTGAAAATGTCTGTGGTCTATTTTACCAAAAAATTCTTTATTCTCAGAGCACTGCCTTCTGGGGTCCCTAGGGAGTTGAACGGGCAACATCACCTGTATTTAGGGGATGGGTGAACAGTACTAATACCTAATACAAGACTAATATCCTCCTTCCCTGCCCTCAGGAGACCTCGCTGAACAAACATTATGCTTATGCTGCCAGTGGGTTTATTCTGTTGTCTTCCTCTCCATCATCCTATTTTTAGGTCTAAAAATATTGCGGAATGAATTCTTCTTAGACAGGTAAGAGCATTTGAAACAGTGCGTTTCCTTTAGATCAGAATTATTAGGCACCAGAACGTGCTATTTCCTAACCCCAGCTGCAGCTAAGATGGAGCTGTTTTGACGCCGATGACGCAGATGGGGCGAGGTGGCTGCTGTGTGGAGGCAGCTCCCAAGGCACAGGTCAGGCGTGGCCCCTGCTCTGGCTGTCCAGGGATGGGAGATGCCGGCCTGCCAAACTCATGGACGTCGGGTTTCGAGGCTCTGTCCTGTGTCACGGCTGCACTGTCTCCCTCAGGCAGAGGGACCCGGGCTATCTCACGACGACAGTTTCTTCTCCAGCAGCTCTCTGATCACAGTCGGCTCTGCTCGGTTGAGAGTCGCTTTTCGGACCAGCCCAATCAGTTTATTGATAGCTCTGGGGTTTCCCTTCTTCAGGTCCATTACCTTACAGACAGAAATTGGGTTAGAGGAGAAAAAGAGAGACTCGTAACTAAACATCCTCAATTAAGGTTTGCACTTACTGAAATTTAAAGTGTTTCTTCTTTTCTTTTAGTGTTAGATACACGATGATAAAAGGAAAAGGGGGGAGGTGAACTGGGGCGGTTTCCAGGCTCCCATCAGAGAGACTGCTCCCCCGCCTTCCCACGGGAGCGGACCAGAGGACTGTGTGCCCACAGGACTACCGGTCTAGACTCACCAGCAAGGAGCCTCTCACAGCCTCCAGTGGAGGTCAGCGGGCCCTGAAATGCATGGATTTCCTTCTCCTCTGAAGGATGAACCCCCTGGTTATCAGAAAACAAGTCCACAGAATGGCACCTCTCCCAGAGGGCTTGGATGGGGAGAGACGTGCACTGTGGGGGCAGGACGGGACAACAGAAGCAGGCACCGAATGGCACCACTGTGCAGCACCTCGATCAGCAATAACTCCTGCGAGTATCTGCACTCGGCGCCGTAGAAGTGTGTCTTAATCAGTCACTGTGGCCGAGGCAGGACAGACTGCCAAGACCCAGTGCAGGCTCACTTTCCTTATCAAGGGCTCCTTCCAGATCTGTTAGTGTCCCTGGCAAGCTGACGGGTTGGGGAGCATGGTTCTGAAAGAGGTGCAGTAATTTCCCCCACCACTGAAATATCTCTGGACAGTATGATTAGACTCCGGGAGGGAGGAATGCTGCTCAGGGCAGCTTTTCTATTTTGTTCCACGCTCAGAACACAGAATGACTTGGTTTTCAGCTGTGTTCCTGTTAAGGCTTTTCTCCATAATTTACAGATAATTTTCCTTTCTGCTTTTCTTCCCACCTCTTAAAGGTATGAAGCTGAGGTGTCTCCCTGCCTGTCCTCCTGGGCTGCAATCATGCCTGCTCGCTTTTACTGAGAGGGCCCCTCATAGAGCAGAGCCAGCCACCGCCCACTCAGGACATCAACCCTGAGAGGGGCAGCAGCCCGGGAACTCGGCTCCAGACCCTTCAAGCTGAAACTCCACGAGATTAAGCTTCAGGGTTGGACTTTCCTTTTCCTTGGGGAAAGCTCTATTTTTGTAATATTCACCTAATTTCATCTGTTGACCTTAGGTAAAAACTGACAAAAATAGGGAATTATTGCTGAAACTGGGTCAGCCATTATTAGGCAGCACCTCTGGGCTGCGACAGGGAGCTAAGGACAGATTCTTGGCCATGTCCTCAGGTTGACCCCCTGCTGATCAGCAGGTGGCCCTCGCCCCGGCTGCATGTGGCCCTCTGCACCCCGCGGTGGGAATTACCACTTGGGGATATTCCTCCAGCGTGGCCTGGCAGAGCTGTTCCAGGGCCTCTTGGTCTTGCATCAGTTCAAGCTTCTTTTCGGAAATGATCTGCGCTGGCGTCTTCCCTTCACTCCCCCACAGTTCCTTAAACACCTATGGGCCAGAGGCAGGAGAGAGGGGCAGAGAGAGGAGTCAGTGGGCAGATTCCATGAATCCCAGCTGCGTGGGCTTGACCCACAGGGGCCTGTCTCTCCTGAAGCATCTGGGGGTGAAGCCACTCTGCAGGGCATGTAGACACACCCGGAGTCTCCCCAAGCTGAACTGCTCCCCCAGAACTGAGCAGGAGGCCTCACCGCAGACTGGGCCTTCCTGCCGGCCGACTCCCACCACGCAGCAGGGAGGGGCAAGGGGAGGTGTGAGGTGATCTCTCACAGGGCTCCTGCTGGCAGGAGTCAGAGGGCGGGGCCCAGCTCTGTGTCCTGTCCGCTGAATTAAGTGACTGAAGTGACATTCTGGTGAGGGACGGTCCCATAGACTGTAGGAGGTAACCAGGCACCAGACAAGGTCCAGAAAACCCAGCCTGCTGGGAAACCTGAGTTCAGAGGAGCAAGAAAGTGTCCCCATAATGTAGATACGGAATAGAAAATAACTGAAAACATGAATCAGAATCCAGACACCTGGCCATCACCTTCATCCCCCACAGGTGGAGCTGGCCCCAATTCTGGCTAGGATGACCAACAGTTCATTGTGTACTTTTTCTACTTAAAAAATGCTGACAATAATAACAATACCAAACTTATGAAAGTTGGGGAAAGAAAATATTTTTAAAGAAGGCAATCCCTAGGGCAGTTTTCCTCCTTCCTCTTACCTAGAGGAAGCTGGAATGGGGTGGTGTCCCCTTCGTCTGCCGTGGTGCCTCCTGCTGCTCGGCCTGTGGCTGTCTCTGAGTGCTGAACACCCCGAGACCATTCCGGCCAAGGACCAGCCATCCATCCCTCCCAGAAAAATAGCTGGTCCATGACTAACGCACAGGACTTCTGGTCAAATGGCAGAGTGGGGGAAAGCTGTGCTCGCCTCCTCCCACATCAACATGAAGACAAATTATAGAACGACTATCACTGAGAACCACATGAAGAACCAGCTGAAGGGAAGTCCTGCGAAGAGGAAGCCATGCTGAGAATGGTAGGAGGGGCGGAGACACAGAATAAACAGGTCCCATATCCATGATGTGGAGATTAAGAGTCAGGAGGAGTATCTCAAATGTGGGGTCCCTCCTGTGGAACCGGGGTTCCCCTGCCCAGGGCACCAGTACCAGGAGGAGGCATCCCCATAACATCTGGCTGTGAGAAACCAGCAGGGACTGCCCCGGAGTGAGACGGAGAGCTGCTGGAGACCAAGGCGGTCCTCGAGGGGCCCCGTGCATGGACCTGCTAGCTCATGACTCACTCACTCTGGGCTCCAGCATGGCAGTAGCAGCTCAAAAAGCACCAGGGACTTACGATGAGGAACTACATGGGCTGGCTCCAGAGCTGGAGGCACGGGGTGGCGGCAGCTCTCTCCAGAGGCAGGAGGGCTGGCAGAAGCCATTGCTCCTTTGTGGAGCTCTCCTCCTTCACAGCCAGCCTGCTGAGGCGGCCCCAAACCTGAGCTCTCCACCAACCACCAATGTGGCCCCAAGCCTGGTGTGAGCTGCGGCCAGTCTTGACTTGGAAAGTTGCCCTAACTAAGTAGCCACAAGCCTGACATATGTGGTGGCTGGCCTCAGCCCCCATGTGGCGCCCACCCAAGGGTCTGAAGCCCAGCACAAGTGACAACCAGCTACAGATCACTCTGGAGTCCCAAGCCCAGCAGAAGCAGTGGCTGACCCTGGCCTGCAGCAGAGCCCCTCCCAAGAGGCTCCAGAACCAACATACTCAGTGGTCAGCTTCAGACAACACCAGAGTGCCACCCAGCCAGCTCCACCAAGGATACACCTGAAGGGCAGGCTCCAGAGCCCTGCTAAAGCAACTTCTGCTCCATGGGGTCAACCCCTGCACAACAGCCCTCAAACAGCCAAAGCAATCCCGAGAAAGAACAACATTGGGGGTGTCCCGCTACCTGACTTTGGGCTGTACTACAGGGCTATGGTGGTCAAGGCAGTGTGGTATGGTGGCAGGGGACAGATGGGTAGACTGACAGAGCACAGCGGAGTCCAGAGGTAAGCCCACACCTATATGGTTGATTGATCTGTGACAGGGGAGGCAGGGGAGGCAGTGGGGTGAAGACAGTGTCTGAAGTGGATGGTGCTGAGAAAGCTGGACAGACAGACCCCGGGGAGTGAGGCTGGACTGCTTTCTTACTGTGTATACAAGAATAAACTCAGAATGGATCGGGGACTTGGGTGTAGGACCTGAGACCATGGTGCTCCTAGAGGAAAACATAGGCAGTAAATTCTTTGACATTACTCTTAGCAATATTTTTTTTTAGATATGTGTCCTCAGGCTAGGGAAACAAAAGAAAAAATAAACAATTTTTTTTCCCACTAAAAAGATTTTGCACAGAGGGAAACCATCAACGGAACAAGGGGACAACCTACTAAAAGAGAAAAGACATCCGCCAATGATACATCTGAAGAGGAGTTAATATGTGAGATACATGAGGAACTCGCACAACTTGAAACCCAAAGAACACACACTTCGGTGAAGAGTGCCCCGAATGGGCGTGGAGACGCCAATGCGCAAAATGGGACGTGCAGGTCTGCAGTCGCCAAGGAAAGGCGGGGCAGAGCCACGCTGAGATCGCCTGGCACCTGCCCACACGGCTCTCATCGGTAAGTCAACAAACAACTGCTGGCAGGATGTGGACAGTGGGACGCCACCCGCACTGTGGGTGCGATTGTACACTGGTGCGGCCACTGTGGAGGGCAGCGTGGAATTCCCTCAAAACACTGGAAATGGGACTGCCATGTGACCCAGTGGGTCCACTTCTGGGTGTTTATCCAGAGAGGTCCAAAACACTACTTTGAAAGGATGTGTGTGCCCCAATGTTCACCGCAGCACTGTTTACAACAGTCGGGGGGTGGTGTAGGGGCAACCTAGGTGACCACAAGTGGTCAGCTAGCTAAGGAAGGCGAGGTGTGCGCACACAATGGACTATACTCAGCGAAAACAAGAAGGAAACTTGCCACTTGCGACAATACGGGTGAACCTAGAGGATGTTATGCTAAGTGAGGTATAAGTCAGGCAAGATAAAACCATATGACTTCCTTATGTGGAATCAAAAAAACCAAATCAATGAATAAACTCACAGGGACAGAGAACAAGTTGATGGGTTCCAGATTTGGGGTGAGTGGGGCGATGGGTGAAAAAGGGGACGGGATTAAGAAGTACAAGCTAGCAGCTATGAAAACAGTCACGGGGATGTAAAGTACAGCAGGGGAATGCAGACAATAATATTGTAGTAACTACGTTTGGAGTCGGATGGGTACTGGAGACTTACTGGGACGATCACTTTGCAAGATTCCAAATGTATACTCACTGTGTCATACACCTGACACTAATATACTTAATGTCAACTATAATGGGGGGAAAAAACCCCACATACAAGAAAGCAAATGAAGGGGAAGGTGCTTGGAGTCTCAGCAGGGCTCAAAGTTTTCCCCAATCTGGACAGAAACAAATTACAAATGTTTATCATGGCTACAATGGGCAGTGTGCCTCTGGCCTAGCTGTCAGAAGACCCACGGTGACTGTGGCCGAGAGGTGTCTTTGGTGGGTCCTTCTACACTCTCTCTGGCCACCCTCCAACAGCCTTGACTGCTTAGGGAAAACCTGTCCCTCCTCTTAGCAAAATATGGAACATACATGCCTCCAACTCAATTTTTCAAATTGCCTCCAACTCGATTTTTCAATTTTTCAGTTTAATAATGAGTAAGGTCTTAAGAGAGGGGCCCAAAGGTGGGTAAGAGCTTCCTCTGCCCACAACAAACTCACTAATGGAGTGTGCGCAGCACAGGAAGGGGGGACAGATTCTTCTGTAATGAGGACCATTCTCAGGGGGCTGCCACAGCAAGTCTGACAAGCTTCTCTGTCCCTTCCCTGATGTATTTTTCTTGAATTAAGATTTAATATCTTAAAATGTTTCTAATTATAAAAGTTAATACAAGATCACTATAGAAAATAAAGAAACATAAAAAGGATAAAAAATCACCTGTATTCCCATACCCTCAAGATAACCAGTGTTAATATTGTGGAGCTTCCTTCCCATTTTCTGTTTTGTAACATGGTTGCGATTGTAAGGTATGTACAATTTGTGACTTTTGTTTTACTTATTACAAAAGTGCTTTTTTATATTAATAAAAAACTAATACCATCAAATATATTTTCATAATTAAGTTATCCCCTAGTGGTAGGTATTTAGACTTTGACCAGTGTTCACTTTGTTCATCTCTATAGTCTCCTAATAAAGTCCCTAGTTTAAAATGTCCAACATTTAGGAAGAGAGTGGAGACCTCAAGAGACTCCAGGTCTCTGGCTCGAAGCGACAACCACCTGTAAGGAGTTGCTCATAAAGACTCTGTGCGGCAGCTCTTTACAGGAGGAGGAGACGGCAGCTCGGCAGACGTGGCCTTGCAGCAGCTCGCCTGCTGGCCTCAGGGGCCACTCCCAGGCCTACGGCACTCCTGCCTTCCTGCTACAGCAAGTGCAGCTGACAGCACCGGGCAGACCTGAGCAGGCTGCCCAGGGCGCCTGCCTCGCCTGGCACTCATGTGGCAGGGACCCTACAGGCTCACATGCTGGTTGGAGCTGCCCCAGGCAGCTTGGGGGTCATGGCCAAACCACACACACCATGCAGAAGGAAAAGCAGGACAAGGCCAGAACGGATGCTTTTAAATGCAGGGAGACTGGCTGCTCCTGAGAAAGATGGGGGTACAAAGGAGGGACACCGGAGAAATACATTTCGGTGGCCTCCTGGAACAAATGGGAACCTGGTGGCTGGACTGTTCTCTACTCTTGGAGTTAGAACACATCAGCTTATTAACTTCCCAGATTAGTCCAGTGGCTATTACCAGCTCTAGCCCCCTGGGCCCACACAGCAGACTCTGCTGGTCCAGTCCTCTGCTCACTGCTACTGAACACAGACTGCACTCCAAGGGGGGACCCAGCAGGGTGGGAGCCACTGAAGGGGCCGCGGCCTCCAGGCCCGACTCCGCAGCAGCCCTAAGGGCTTCCGTGGTTGCCAGCCTCCTGCTGCAGCGTAAATCCTCTCTGTCTGTGTTTAACCACTGCCCTGGGAAGTACCATCAAAGTACAATTGTTTCTGGCCAAGCATGCAGCTCCCAGGCCCTGCTTCTGCCCACCCAAGACAAGTGTACGTACAGAAGGAATTCCCAGTGCAGTGCTGGTCATATGTGTTAACAAATGCCACCGAAAGTACAGGATAATGCAAACTGGGAACCCCTAATCACACCCTGACCGTGGAGGCAGCTCTGAAATGGGATGGGGTGGGGGGCACAGAAACTCAGCCCTCAGTTCCCAGGGGCCAGAATTCATACATACTCTTACCTACTACGCAAGTATTTCTCTAACTAAAGCCATTTTTAAATATCTGGAAGGAAGGATGGAAGGAAAGCAGGCAGGCCCCTCCTATATCCGTATCCTGGGCACTTCCAGGGTCAGAGTGTGGAGGAAGGACCTGTTCAAGGGAGACCGACCGCAGGGAGGGAGCTGTGACGGCTGCAGTGAGGGGTGTCCCCTCTGGGCAAAGGCAAGTACTTGAAAGGCCTTCCTCCTAGAAAGCAACAAACATCGACCAAGACACGAGAGAGGCAGGGCAAAGTAAAGTGTGCAAAGAACTGAAGCACCACAAGGGAGTGAAAGACATAAAACCATTTGTGTGCATGACATACAATACTGTCTACAAAGGGTTTTGCTAGTTTTTGTTTAAAGCATACCTCAAAGTAGACAGGAGGAAGTGACAAAATGAAAGATAAAAAACCTACGGTAATTTCAATAGATGCATTAAACACACTTGGCAAGGTACGGCATCCACTTACGATGAGCACTCTCAACACGGGTTTAGAAGGAAAGCACCTCGACAACGGCGGCCGCAGACTAACCAGCAGCTAACGCACTCAAAGGTCAAAGACACAAGGTGTTTCTCTAGGATCAGGCACAAGAGAAGGCTGCCCACTCTCGCTACTTCTGTCCACGTAATACTGTAAGTCCTGGCCACAGCAACTACACAAGGAAAAATATAAATAAAAGCATCCACATTGGGAAAAAAGAAGTAAAACAATCACTATTTGTGGGTAACAGGAATTTATATGTAGAAAACCCTGGAGACTCCACAAAAAACTCTTAGAAGAAAGAAACGCAGTAAGGCCGCAGGCCACGAAACCAATGTGCAGCGCCCGCTGCATTTCCTGCACGTGGGTAACGAACTGTCAGAACGAGGGATGAAGAAAAACTCTTACGGTCGCAACCAGAGGGATACCGAGGAATAAGCAAAGGATGTGAAAGATTTAAACACTGAAAATTTTAAGATGATTCTGAAAGAAACTGAAGATGCAAAAATGGAAAGACATTCCATGTTCATGGATTGGAAGAATTAACATTGTTAAAACATTCATATGACCTAAGGAGATTCAATGCAATTCCTATCAATATCAAAATCCCTATGGTATTTTTCACAGAAATAGAACAACAACAAAAAAATCCAGAGGTTTGTAACGGTGCCACAGAAGACTAACAGCCGGAGTGAGCCTCAGAAAAAAGGACAAAGCCAGACACGCCACATGCCCCAGTTTCAAACTATACTACAAAGCTACAGTAATCAAAAGTTTGACACAGAAAAGTATAAAGATTTTCAAATTCTACTACCTTAAAATAACTATCATTAATATTAGATGAGTACCATTCCAGGCATCTTCCCATGCATATGTACCAGCTGAAGAATAGATTCTTTATTTAAAAAAAATAAATCATTTTTTTCCCACCAGAAACTCAAAAAACAAAGAACAATAAAAAGCAAAACCACCAAGGCGGCGAAAACCAAGGCAGACATCCTTAGGCAGCGCACCGCTCCCACCCTTCTCATCAGGCCTTGGTCCCCTGACGGCCTCGCAGAAGCTGGGATTCGCCTTAGCCCCTCCCGACTCACTGGGCAACTTGGTATGGAATCCAGCTGTCGGCATCTTCCAGCATTTTCCGTCTCTTTCCCTTAACCTGTCCTATGCAGTGCACTGGTTTTGCTTTTGTTTTTGTTTTCCTTCTTTTTTTGGTAGGGCAAGATGAGTGGAAAGGGGAAGATGTTTCCCCCTCCCACTTCAAATGCTACAATTCGTGTGCGCTTTCATATACATACAGATATTTCCTGCCCTCAGGCCATCCAATCTTTCTGCTGCTGCTGAACAATGTCATAAACATTTGTATTCCTCTGACATCCAGGCAGCCGAAACCCTTTCCTGAACGTGGCAAGGGCCCTGCAGTTGAGACCTCACTTGGTGGCGGGTACACAGAGCCTTTATTAGTTCCTGTCTCCAGTGTCACAGCAAAGAAGCCAGTGTATGCTCCACGGTGCCTCACAATTAGCCAACAGCAGCCACTTTCCCAAGCCTCCCTTTGTAATCTGCCACTACTGTCAGTGTGTATAAACATTAAATGCAAAAGGAACCATCAAAATAACACTAAGTTTCTGGCTGATGCATTGACAGCTGTAGACATCTGAGGCTGAGATCCGGTGGCCACCTTGGTGTCCTTTATCTTTCTGGGTCCCTATCTGTCCGAGTTTTCAGAATTCCAGGAATCGCTCACTTACCTACGACTGTCAGGCGGCGGTGCAGATGAGGCACGGGCCACCTCGGATGATGGTGTTGTTTTTCACACACACACTGAGTACGCGTGCAAACTTTTCTCTAAGCTCACGGGAGGCAGCCTGCCTTACCTCACCCTCCTGGCTGAAAGACTGGCTTTCAGGACAGCCACACAGCGGAGAAAAAAAGAGTCCCTGGTACTGGGCTGGGAGGTTGCGGAGGAGGATGAGGACGGAGAGCACCAGAGTGCTGGGAGGCAGTCGTAAGCCCCCAGAAACTTCAGGGCCCAGCCTTTTACATAAACAAATGTTTGGGAAACATTCCAGGGGAAGCCAAATAATAACTATTCCCCCAGGTTAGCAAAGATGAGAAGCAAGTCTCCTGCCCAGCTCATACTGGCTTTATTTCATTTGCTAAATAAACTATTTCTACCTCTCAGTATAAAAATAGCACTTACAAGCATTCAATACTTGAACTTCGAAATTCACTTAGTGATGGCATATGCGTTTCACATAACACCTTTACTGGGATGGCAGGGCAGCCAGAAGCTTTAGGAAGTGTGGACATACCTGTTTGGCTGCTGCTGAAGAAATGGCTTTCCTGTCCAGCAGGTTGAGAAGCTCGGCCAGGGCAGACGGTGTGACAGGACTACAGCCCCCGAAGGAGAGAGAGTAAATTTACATAAATTTACATATCACATTGTCAGCGTATCCATGTAGAGTGATTCAGAATTGGAACACCTGATTTTATAGGGTTAAATAATTAACCCCCCACCCTGCCATGAAAACAACAGGCCAAATTGGGTTCTATTTTATTTATTTATTTTGTCTTTTAGGATACAACACATTTTTGTGAGTGGTGTGTTTCTTTGTTTTACCACCCAACAATAACAGCTGTTTGGCAGAAGTTGTAGCAACTGCTCAGTTTAATTAGTCAGAGAAAGGAGGTGGCTGCAAAATTCATGAGCCATAACAGAGAATGGAAAAAACCCAGTAATTAAATATTTTTCAAGGAAAGATCAGCCTAAAAACTACTTCAAACAAAGCTGCTAACAAGGTCGATTTTTTGAGTGTTTCTGTGCAAATATAAATTCTTTTTAATTGTGAGAGCTTTTCTGGAAGGGAACCCATGGCTGCCCCCCATATCTCTGGCCGTCCCCGTGGGCATCTCCACGGACTGTCCTCTCCCGCAGGCTCACAGCAGCTGGCGGGACACAGAAGGGCCCAGAGTCTGTTATCTATACTCCTAGCTATACTCCCGGGACATGACTTATTTACCACGTTTCTATGATATGAAGGCCAAGGAGCAAGCCAACACATAAACTGTCATAATTCACATCCAGGGGTGGGGGTTGGGGGGGTAGTGAGCACCTAGATTAGTGAAAAGACAACACTCAATGACAGATTATTTCTTTTAAAGTATATGGTATTGCTACATCCAAACACATCCAGCAACTGGGCTAGTGAAACCCTCTCTCTCAGGTCATTAGGGCTGGTTTTAAACAGATAGGAACAACTCATAAATAGCACATTAGCGTGTCTGTGTAAATGAAAGCTTCTGAAATGCGTAATGCCACTTGAAAACACCTTCTGTTTAAGTCTTGGTTGCCATCATTTACTATTAATTTCTTGGTAAGCTCTTAGGTAATAAAAGAGAAACTACCGCTTAGCCTCTGCCAGTTTTGATGAATTTCAAACTCATCGAGTGCAAGTTAACCAGGTACGCCTTACTGTGGTCTGGTAAGTACAGAGAAGCCTCATTAGGGGTGCTCATTCAGAACTGCTAACACACTGAGGCAGACACCATTTAAAGTGTCTGTTTGTCCCAAAGTACACGTGGATAAAGGTGATTGCAAGTGGAAATTAGGTTTGCAGAGTGCTGGTGTTATTTAGTTGGCATCTGGAATGTCTGTGAAGTGCTTTGATAAAATCTCAACAGCAAGAGGGGCAGAGGGCTGGGAAATAAACTGAGACCCTTTTCCCAGCCTCCCACCCTTACTGACAAGTAATGCAGGATCAGTTTTTTTTTTTTTTTTTAATGCAGGTTTCTGGGATTTTTTGCAATTCTAGAAAATGCAGCGGCCAGTTAGAGTGTATACTGTGTAGAACCCTAACTGGCACCGACGTGGAATGGGGTTTCTAGAGCATGCAAAAAAAAAAGGCACCTGCTCCCATGCGAGCCGGCAATAAAGGGCCGCTGGGACAGAAATAGAGGATAACATGATTAAAAATACTTTGCATTCCATCTAATGACCTTAACACATTCGTTAGGTCATAAATTCACACTACAAAATACCTCCACTGACCTAATTGCACTTGGGACTTCTCAATCACCTTTTTATACCCACAATGCTGGACACATGGTAGGTCAATAATATTTATATCATGGAATTCTAGCCCCCAACAGGGATATCTGGTATTCTGCATGGGCCAAATCCAGCCATGCCAGGGCTAACCTGGAGTGGGGCGATGACGAAGACCTATTCCTGTCTCACTCACCTGAAAGACCCCCCATCAGATAAACACATACACCCACACATGGAACGCAATGGCAGCAGCAGCAGCGGCTACTGATTGGCGGCTGTCAAAGAACACTAGTTTCTGGAGAGTGAACGCATCTCCACTGAAGAACGGTCCGGCCCTGAAGGCCTAAGCTTCGCATGCTTGTCTCCAACCCTGAGGCCAGCGTATCTACAGAGCCCGGGAATGGGGTACTTCATGTCTCCCCACCTCGTCCAGTCCTCCAGAGCTCTTTTAGGTCCACAACTCCATCCCCAGCCTGGACTGTGGGGACAGACACCTCCACCACCTGGCTAAGCTGTACTTGAGAAATGTGCTGCCATCTCAATCCCCAAGGTCATCTCAGGCCCAAAGTCCCCCTTCTCTGCTTCTGTTAAATGGGATGCAAGGAGCTCCTAGAGGAAGATACGGACTTGGACATCCAGGGGGCTGCTGATGCCCAATAACCCTTTTATCTCGCTAATTTCACCCCTGACCTGGCTCCCCCACTGAGGCAGCTGTTCTGGCAGCTTCCTTTCCACCCGCCCCTTGGCACACACCCTCACCTCCCACTTCATCAGAGCATCAGCTGGTGCAGAATCCCGAACTCGCAACTGCGCCACCTCCTCTTCCATCAGACAAACCTCTCCAGCCTGCTCTCTGCCCCACCACTCCCACTCCTAACAATCTCACTCGACTTGGATGCCTGCTTCCTCTCTCCTGTGGCTTTAATCCCACACCTTCACAACTGCTGAGACCTTCCCTATCTTGAAAATGTCTTCAGGCGATCTTGCAGTCATGTGCCTCTGCATGGTTTTGTACCTCATTTCTTATCAATAAAGACCTGGCATCGGTGGCTACTACTAACCCTTGTCAGCATGTGGTGGGTGGATTCTAACCCTATCCCTAAAGCTGTCCTGTTAAAAATCCCCTCCCCTTGCTTTGTTGCCAAACATACAGCTCTCCCCTACCCTGCTGCACCCCATGGGCCACCTTTAGACCCCCTTGTGAAAACCCTTGCCTTGGGCCTCCAGATTCTCTTTCTTCTTCTTGACTGACCCTCCTCTGCATCCTGCCTGCTGAGGATGAGGGGCTTCATGCTGCTTGCTGTGGTTCCCGGGCTCTACCTCAGTCTGGTGAAGGAGGGAGCGCATCTCTTCTCAAGACTGTCCTCCCTTGTGCAGCTCTCTCGGCCCACTAAATTCAAGCCTCTCGAGGGCTCCCATCTCACCCAAACCTGTTCTAAACAGCCCACGCCTCTCGGTTAAAGTCCAGAGAGTCTCAGACCCCTCCTCAGCCACCTTATCAGGCTGCCTCCTCCCTGACAGCTCGCATCTGCCCCGAAGACTCCACGTTGCACTTACACCTGACTATGTATTGGCATTGCCCCAAGTGCCATGCCCAGCCTCGCCTTGAGATTTTCCCACGTGCTGCCCCTTATGCCTGGAACACTGTTACCCTTGGACTTCGCCTGACTGCTCTACTCATCCTCCGCTCAGGGCTTAGCTTTGCTGTTGCCTTCCCTTCTCAGAGCCCCTAACTCACTGCTTTGCAATCACCAGCTTCTAGGCTGTCGGCTCTGAAAGCAGAGACGGTGTCTGTCATGGTGATGTGTCTGAATTAACATTGGCTGAATGAACAAAGGAGAATGCTCAGATCTTTACGTCCCGTATCCCTGTCAGCTGCAGATCCACGTAACAGACTGCTCGTTGGTGTTCCCCATGAGGGGGCTGTCTTACAGGCAGTTCCAACCCAGCATGTCCAGAAAGGAACATGGTATCCCCCTTCCCTGGCCCTCTCAACTATTCCTCTTCCTGTACCGCCCACTGCCCTTCATTCCACTCCACTGCCCGAGCAGGAGGCGTGAACGTCGTGCTGGTATGAGATGACTGCTCTCCCTGAGCTCCTCGCACGTCAGCCCTGCTACCAATCACTCTCTACTGACCATCTTCTTCAATAAAGGTCTCTAGTTTTCCTATTACAAGCCTGAGACCTTCTAGACCACATATAAGTAAAATCACACGGTATCTGGCTTTCTCTGGTTGGCTTGTTTCACGCAGCACAATACTTTCCAGCTCCATCTGTGCTGTCTCACAAAGGGAGATTTCCTTCTTTTTATGGCTGAGTAGTATTCCATTGGTGGATGTGCCACACTTTCTTACTCACTCACCTACTGACTGGATTGGCTATTATAAATGATGCTGCCCTGAACATGTGGGTGTGCAGCTCTTTCCAATTAGTGCCTCAGGTTTCTGCGAATAAATTCTCAGAAGTGGATTCCCTGGGTGATAAGGCAGTTCTATTTTCAGTTTTTTGAGTAAATTCCATACTGCTTTCTGCAGTGGCTGCACCAGTCTGCATTCCCATCAACAGTGCAGGAGGGTTCCCTTTTCTCCACATCCTCTCCAGCACTTGTTTGTTCATTTATTGATTATAGCCACTGTGACAGGTATGAGGTGATATCTTGTTGTGGTTTTAATTTACATCACAGAAAATGTCTTAAACACAGTTTCCCAGTAGAGGCTTACATTGTTTAAAAGGCCTTTCCTTTAAAGTCTGTTTTGCCACACACAAAGTATTGCTACCCCAGCTTATTTTTCATTTCCATTTGCATGAAATATCTTTTTCCATCCCTTTACTTTTAGTCTGTGTGTATCTTTCATTTCGAGGCGAGACTCTTGTAGACAGCATATATATGGGTCTTGTTTTCTTACCCATTCAGCTACCATATTTCATGTCTTTTGACTACAGCATTTAAGCCATTTATTTTTAAAGTGATTATTTATAGGTATATATTTATTATCATTTAATCTATTAACTACTCTCCCCCCCCCTTCTTTTTAAAGAAGATCTTTAAAAAGATCTTAGTAGGTAAAGTAGGTAAAGTAGTCTTGGTTGTAGGTTCTTGCTTTTGATCACTTTGAGTATTTCATGCCAATCCCTTCTTGCCTGAAATGCTTCAGTTGAGAAATCAACTGACAGTCTCATGGGAACTCCCTTGTATGTAACTATCTTCTCCTGTGCTTTTATAATTCTCTGTCTTTAACCTTTGGCAGTTTACAATGTGTCTTGGTGTGGGCGTCTTTGGGTTCATCTTGTTTGGGACTCTCTGTACTTCCTGGACTTGTGTGTCTTTTTCCTTCACCAGGTTAGGGAAATTTTCTGTCGTTATTTCTTCATATAGGTTCTCGATCCATTGCTCTCTTTCTTCTCCTTCTGGTATCCCCTATGATGCAGAGGTTGGTACACTTTATGTTGTCCCAAGGTCCCTTAAATTCTCATTTTTTAAAGTTCTTTTTTCTTTTTGCAGCTTGGATTGGGTGTTTTCTGCTACCTTGTCTTTCAAATCGCTGATTCAACCCTTTGCTTCATCCAACTTACTATTTATTCCTTCTAGTGTATTCTTCATTTCAGACATTGTACTCTTCATTTCTGACTGGTTCTTTTTTATGGCTTCTAAGTCCTTTTTCAAGCTGTTGTAGTTCTAAGTTCCCTGAGCATCCTTATAACCATTTTTTGAACTCTATATCTGATACATTGCTTGGCTTCATTTCATTCTGGAGATTTTTCCTGTTCTTTCATTTGGGGCACGATTATCTCCTGTTTGGCTGCCTCTTTGTGTTTGTTTTTATGTATCAGGTAGATCTCTATGATGCCCAGTCTTGGTAGGGTGGCCTTTTTAGCAGGTGTCCTATGGGACCCAGTCTCCTGGATCACCTGAGCAGGGTGCTCCAAGTTCCTTGTGTGGGTTATGGGCACCCTCCTGTTGCAATTGAGTCCTGATTGCTATTGGCCAGTTCATGTGCGGGGTAACCCTTAGGTTGGCTGACTGTGGGGATCAACCCCAACCACAGTGTACAAGCTGCTGTGTACAGGTGCTGACCACACGAAGCAGAGTCTACCTCAGCAAGGTCTGGTACCTGCCGAGATCTCCCTTTCAATACGCCGCTTGTGAAGCTGACTAGCTCCTGCTCTGATGTTTTCTGAAGCTGACCACTGGGTGTGCTGGCTCTGGGGCCTCTTGGGAGGGACTCCAGTGCAGACCAATGTCAGACCCTACCTATAACTGGTCCTGGGCAACATGTTTAGAGCCATAAAGCAATCTACACTTTGTGGCTGCCTGGATGTGTACAGGAAGGACCAAGCTGCATATTAAGGCTGCCTTTTACCAGCAGCAGGCCCAGGGGCAGGGCAGCAAAAATCCCAGGGCACCCTGAGATCTGCCTCTGCCTGCCTATTAGGCTCAGTCACTTAAAGAGCCTCTGATGATACTGGAGTTGCATGAGACAGGCTCTCAGTGAGTCATCAGGTAGGGGCGACTGGTGTTCACCAGACTGATGCAGGTTCACACTTGGTGCCAGTGCTGGGTCTGAGGCCACTCAGCAAATGTCCCAGGGTGTGCCAAGTCTAGATGGCACCCGCTGGGTGTTTACACACCTTTGTGGCAGGTGGGGTATCAGGGAGTCATCAGGGAAATGCCAGCAGAGTTTATCAGGCCCAAACAGACCAAGATTTGGCCAGGTGAGGGGAGGTCTCTGCACCAGTTGGGCATGCAAAGGAAAAATGGCCCCCATCCTAGAGCCACGCAACTCAGTCTCTCCCACATTCTGTCAGGAGCTGGGAAGATGGAGCCAGTGGATCTCCCATGATGGGCAGGTGTTGGTCAGCCTTGGGGGAAAGCATGGGGAGTGGCCCCCACCCCAGAGCCACACAATTTAGTCTTTTCTTAATTCTGCCCAGACCTTAGCAGGACAGAGCCACCACAAGTCAGGAGGTGGGACCACCGGAAGCCCAGAGGCTGGTCTAGGGGATCTCCCACGAGAAGAAGGCACCAGTGAGGTTCATGGGAAAGTGGGGGGATGGCCTGTCTCAAAGCCACACCACTCAGTCACTGACACCCTCTTAACCTCCTAGACCTCTACATCCCAGCTCAGGCAGCTGGTTCCTCAGCAGGGTATGAACTCTGCAGGGTGGGGGGATGGGGAGTCCAGCTATGCATTCCCCCAGGCTGATGGTCTTGGAGGGGAGTGCTCCACCCAAAATTGATGGCATTTGTGGTGTGGGCAAGGGGCTCAGCAGAGGAATCTTAGTGGCTATCCCTTTGGCTCTCTCTCCAGAGCCACAAGCCCCAGTCTCCCCTCACACAACTAGTCTGCTCAGCCCTCTCTGTGCTAGAGTGGCTGCGAATGAGATTTAGTGCATTTGCCCTTTAAGAGGGCACCTGTGTCTCTAGCACACTCCTGTCTCTCCCTGGTAGACATAATCCCTGCCAGTTTTCATAGTCAGATGTTATGTGACTACCTTTTCCTAGCTCTGGGGCTCTGGGCTCCAGAGCCTGGCTTGGGGTTGAACCAGGCTCCACTCTTCTCAGGGGAAACCGTTGCAGCTGAGACATCCCTCCAGAATCTCAGCCACTGCCTGTGGGAGTGGGGCCAGCCCTTTCCCCGTCTCCACCCTTCCTACCATCTCAATGTGGCTTTTTCTTTAAATCCTTGGTTATAAGACTACTCTTCATCGACTTTCAGTTAGTGATTCAGGTTGATTGCTCTCTATTTTAGTTGTAATTCCAGTTTGGTCCTACAAGCAGGTGAGTATAGCTTCCACCTACTCCATTGCTATTAGGGATCTCCCACTGTCTGTTTTCTCATAGGTCTGTAGGCCCCTCAAACTTGCCAATGCCTGTCTTGTTCACACGCAGGCCCCAGCACAGTACAGAGGACAGTGTGGACAGTCAGAGACTTGAACAAATAAACGCATTTTCAGATGTGATGGAGAACAGCTTTCAGAATTTAGAATTCACAGGCGATGCTTGCTTGCATCTTGTCAGGAGATCCTAGGGAGAACAAGGAGAGTAATACACTGGCCCTGCCCCATTTCAGCTGCTTCTGGACACCGAGTTCATCACAAAGGAAGAAGAAATCCCCTGACCCCACTCACCTCTCACTGACGGCAAGGTTCTGTTGCTTTAAAAAACCCAGGAAAGTGTTGAGGACCCAACTAGTCACTTTTTTGGGCTCTGCCCTAGTTTCTTTGATCACATTTTGGAAGAACTCCAGTAGGCCAACTTCATTCTGTGAAGAAAGAAAATTTGTGTAAAACCTCCAAAAAAGTGAAAGATCAGCATTCTGAAGGCAAATCAAACTGCCTACCTCTGCCTCCTCTGAGACATTAACCTATTTCCTAAACGTGAAGATGTCATCAGAAAATTCTGATCACTTCCAGGAAATAGCAAGTATTCTTCTACTGTCACCATGCATTTTTACAGCATTTTCTCACAGGAATGAACCTATTTCGGAGCCGTGACTCTGTGGACCAGAGGATGGTGACATCCACCATCCCCTAAACCTGCTTCCCTGTCAACGCCAGCCGTGGGTACCCTGTACCCTTCATCCTTGGGCCCACAATGTTTGGCCTGGGTTTACTGTCCAGTCTCTTTCTAGACTCCTGCTGGAAGTCTTGGTGATTGCTAGAAAAACAAGGTAAGAAAAGCAATCAAGAAGAAACAAATAGAATATTCCAACTCTGAAAAACCAAAAGTGGCTTGTAACTGTACTCATCTCCATATCATGCCAAGAGGTGACAGAAACAGTTTTCAGAATGAGGAAGAACATGGGTACATGTGACCCACTTAGCCCACATACCTGGTGGAGGGAGGAGCAGCTTCTAGCCTCTGAATCAAGCTAGGCCCAGCTGCCTGCCTGTCATCTTGCTCCATGCAAGCCATCAGCTGGGTTGAGTCTGCCCGAAGAAGACTCTACTGTCCTGCTCTGAAGTGTCAGCTCCATGTGTCAGAGGCCATGCTGCCCTGTTAACTCTGCAGCTAGAGCTAAGTCAGCGCTGGGCCACAGCAGCTGCTTGGTAGGTATCAGTAGAGGAACCAGTGTCTCCCATCACCATGTGTATTCTTTCAAAATCACATGTGAACACTCATTCTTTATCTTGTTTACCTTTAAATATTAGAAGTGCCACCATCATGCATAAGAATAACCCCAAGGCACTCATCAAGTTACACACTATGGCTAACTGCCAGCTCAGATAGATCTGGCAGAACCAAGAAATCTGGCTAAGTCCACCCCTTGTTTTTCAGTTAAGAAGAAGAAAAGCATGTCCTACTTGCACAGGGAAGGCTGAAGTTTCCAAATGCAGAGGAGACATATTCTAAGAAGACTTTCCTAGCCTGCTGAAATTCAGATCAAACCACTTTTTCCTTGAAATATGAGGTCTGTCTGGAAAGAGCCTAGCCACTGTTAATATAACGAGAATGGTTTGTGCAACACAGATGTAACCTGGCAGCCAAGGAGAGTGGACTGGAATGCACATGTGTGAACAATGATGGCTTCACTGTACTAGTCAGTGGGTGCAGCAGACGCTGTCGAGTGAGCATGTGTACTGTGTGGCCCTCGCACTCAAAATGACTGAGCCAATATACAACGAATCTGCATCAAATTTTGCATTAAGCTCGAACATTCCTCCCTGGAAACTATTCAGATGATTCAGAAGGCCGCAGCTATGGGCAACTGGTGATTGGCAGCTTCATCGTGACATCGCACCTGCTCATATATCACAACGCATGCAGAGTTTTTTCGCAAAACATCAAATCACCTGGGTGACTCACCCCCCCTAGAGTCCAGATTTGGTGCCCTGTGACTTCTGGCTTTTCCCAAAACTAAAATCATATTTGGAAGGGAAGAGATTTCAGACTGTTGATGAGATTCAGGAAAATATGACGGGGCAGCTGATGATGACTGGGAGAACTGTGTGAGGTGCCAAGGTGCCTCCTTTGAAGGGGACTGAGGCTTCATTGTCCTGTGTACAGTGTTTCTAGTATCTTGTATCTCTATCTTTCATGTTACATGGCTGGATACCTTATGGACAGACCTCATATTCCTTTTTAACTTTATACTACAGGTAAGCTTTTCATCTTCACCCATTTTAGAGAACTTTCACTTAAACGAAAGAACCTTCTGGAAAAAATGAGATACTAGAAGCAGCAAGACACAGTAACAAAAATGCTCTGAAAACTTAGCTGCTATAAATGCTGTAACATGCACACAGGCACACAGCTGCTTAGTAGAAATTCCGTAATAAAAAAATCTACATGCCCTTTGTAACAGATAAACTCTCTGGTGACAAGCCAACTGAATAATCCCATAATCATCTCTTGAATCTCTTTTCAAACCAACGCTGTTATTCTGCTCATGCTAAACCAGGGCAGAGGCCACCTCAACAGCCAACACTTGACTACAGATAAAGGCAAAGGCAGACAGCCTGAAAAGGAAGTTCTGCTTAACTTATGGAAAAGTATTCAAACCTCCATAATGCTCCCCAAACCACTGGGGAAGTAGAAAACTGCTATGCAGCCCAAATCAGACGGGAAGAAACCCTTTGTTCTATCCCAGACAGGCTGGCCACTCGTGAAAAGAGCTGTCAGGAGAACTCTCTGCCAGGAAAAGGTTTTCTAAATTCACCTAGAAATATTGCACTTGAACTCGCAGGCTTGGCAGAGTTGCTGGGACGTGATGAATATCTAGTCCTCTCCCCCTGGGTGGTTTTTTATTGGATGGATAACTTGGCAAGTCAGATTTCTGTTTGTCTTTTTGTGTCGGTGCTGTGATGAAGCCTCTCGCGCTGTGCTGTACTCCACTGGAAGCACCCGTGGGCTCTGCACAGCCTGTGGTGAGCACGAACACCTGCTATCGTGACCCATGAGCTGCAGACAGGGCTGAAGAAGGCTGAGCTGCTGCCGCCCAGATAAGTACCGATCAAGAAACAGTCACATGTGGGTGCCTGCTCTGGTTCTTTAGATCCAAAGCCAGCTTTTCAGGAAAAAATACAAAACATTCAAGTAAGGTCTTCTTAGTTTTTCCGAGATAGGCACATGCTAAGAAACTTGGCACAAATCTCAGAGGTCCCTTGTGAACGTGGTAGTGCGGCCATCTGGTCCCCTCAGAAAGATAGTGGGCCAGTAATTCCCGTACATAAAAAGTGTATTACGTGTAAGGCAGAAAGGCCACTGCACTGGCGGACCCTTAACGTCCTTCTCGAAGGCAACAAGCAAACCTTCGACGTAGCACTATAGCCCCCTCCGTCAGGCACAGCTGACACTTCAGCAACACAGTGTGTCAGGTCTCTGGCCAGTTGTCCCTACAGGGGAACTAGAGCGGCAGGGACAACTGGCCCCGCCTTTTGGATAATACCCAACAGTCTTTACAGCTCTGTGCCAGGAAGCATCCTTTTCACATTTTATCAGATTTCCCAAAGCATTCCATTACACTCAGAGCCAAGGCCAGGTCAGCCTCTTAGACGCTCCCAGAACCCTCCACTGCTAATGGATCTGTCGGCTGGTCAGTGCTGGTGTGAGGCCAGACAGAGGGAATCAATCACCTCGCCTCACTGCCTGCTCTAGGAAGGAACCCCGATTCACCGTGGCGTCGGGCCCTGGAAGCAATGTGCCCCAAAGGTGTCTTTTGCTTTCTGCCTTCAGAGATGATAAAATGTTGGAAGACTATCCAGTTGGAGTAAGATGAAGGCTGATTTTTCAGCTGCCACACCCAGTGAACCTGATGACAGGGCAGAAATTAGCTGGTCTATATTTAGAAGTTGAATGAAACCGGATAGAGACAGCTGCCCAGCAGCAGATTCGGAGAAGAAAAAGCCCAAAGTACAAGCTGAGGAACAGCTGGTTATGTGGCAGGGTGACCTGGCAGCGCAGCGACCCTAGATTAGCAGTCTGGGCAAGGCTACTTGGGAGACACGGGATCAGCAGCCAGCCCTGCAGGGAGCTACACAGAGCTGCTGCTGCAAATGATATTAATGATAATAATAAACTTTAACAGCAATAATAGGTATCGTGCACTATTCTAAGTGCTTTCTCTACAGTAACTCAATTTAATTCCCAAAACGACCCAGGGAGGCAGGTAGCAGAATTCTTTTACAAATGAGGACACTGAGGCACTAACGTGCAAGAGGTCACAGCACGCAAGGGTTGGCCTCTGTGGTCTTCGCTCTGAGCCCCCCACCTTCCTGGGGATGGGCCCAGTGCAGCACCAGGCATGCCGTGAGGTGACTCACTCACCAAAAGAACCCACTTTCCCACCACTTCCATCGTTTTCCTTGATACCTGCCAGCTGTTCAAAGGTTCTCAACATATTAAAAATGTTGGGAAGGGCTTTAGCAATTAGCTTAGAAGTGAGGAGAAAAGAGCAAGTTCACTTTCTGCCTCTGCCAGTGCACACTAGGCCACATGGCACTCTGCTGCAGCCCAACACACACCAGCTCCCAGATCATGGAGGGAGACAGCAGTACCCACCCCCGTGCCAGAGCTCCCCCATCCTCTCCTCTGCATCCCCTCCACAGCCTCTCCTGAGGGAAGTTACAGAGAGCACGCCCACACCAAGACAATGCCCCACTCTGAAATACCTTCTGACACGACCAAATAAATTCCACGATTGCTCAAACAGTTTTCATGGTAAGTGCACTGCATTCGCTGCACTGACTCCTCTAACACGACTAACACGTGGTGGGTTTACACCTAACCGGGCAGGGCTGGCCCGTGGTGGGTGCCGCTGACTGTCCAGGGGACCCGCATCTGTGGACTGAACGACAGTGGCTCCAATGGGGCCAGGCTCTCCCAGGCTAGGACGCATCATTCTGTGGAGGTGCCAACACAAACTGCCTCCATCTGCCTCCGCCATGTGGCAGGGGGTTGGGGTGCGCAGCCACCGAGCATTTCTGGAGACACGGTCAGAAGGCCCACCGTGTGCGTGTCAATGGGGGCTCTGCTGTTCCCTCGTTATCCCTGTGAATTTGGCCATTCTTACAATGGGAGAAAAACAGAACACAGACCTACCAACTTTGTGATAAATGGCCCTGGAAATAAGAGCGAAGGTTAGTGCTGGGGTGGAAATGCAAGTGCGGGAAGGGCTCTGAGACAGTGGTCCAGGGTGGAAAGCAGAAGCCGTGGCTGGATTAAGGGCTGGAAATTACAGTGGGTGGCGACTTGGATCTCTGCCGTGAATGAATCGCCTCTGCCTTTTGTGGAAACAGAAGTGACTGTGGACATCTTTCAGTGAGTGAACCAGAAAAAAGTGACTCATCAGAGGTGTCTTCAGGGGGGAAAAACCAAAGGGAGTCAATTGGTGGTATGAGGCCGGTGGAGAAGACACCATTCTCCATGCATGTCAGGAGGAAGCCAGAGCCCCAAACCGTCACCGCGACATCCAAGAACACAGGGATCCGCAGAGGTTCTGAAACTGACCCAGAAACACCCAGGGCCTGCCCTCTAGTCTGTCTAAACAAATACACAGCTACAGAGTTCTACAGTCCTACTGTGGTCCCCACAATTTCCACTCCTGGGCCATGTTCCCAGCAGGGCCCGGGAACCCCTAAACTCTGAGCACAACTCTGGTCCTCACAATTTCACTTGTGCTCTTTTCCCAGCACAGCTGGGAAGCACGCACATCTGAGTTCAGCACAGAGTCCCGTTCCATGCAGGGAGTGTGCTCACCTACAGCTGCTTAGACGAAGGTGAAAATGAGTTTATATTCTCCAAGATGCATTAACTGTGAGAGATGTTGAGGGAAATCAACTTGGAAATGAGACTTTTCCTTGGATAATCAAAATCCATATAATTTAGGAAGTAAAAATTGACAGCAGACAGGAATAATCAGACGACTACATCTGCAAAAATGGGACACAAAAAAACATGTTGTCGAGAAATCAGTTCTGATTGTGATCACATTTCAATGTCCTTAAACACACAGCTGTCCAGTACGCCCAACATGGGGGCAGCCTGTGTTACTTCAGGATGCACTAGAGGCAGAGCCCGTGGGCTCCCTAAGGTTAGGCACCCGGGACCTCACTCCTCCCTGCACTCTGGCCCCTGGGGCAGGGCCCTGTGGGGTCAGGTGGCTCTGAGCCCAGCGGATCCTCATCTCCGAAAGCCTTGTCGCACATCTGAGATGAACTGCTGGTGCTACAGGAACTAAGTTAGAAGATGCATCTTTTTATTCAACAAAACACTGGTTGTTTTTCCAGTGCACAGAATGACCATGAACGCATCCAAAGCTGGCAAGCAGTGGATGCAATGTTATAAAATGAAGGATAAAATCAATTTTGAAAATTGCATGGAGCTGAAATATGGTGGGTGATGACGCTGGCTAAATGGATTTTCCTTCATTGGTTGTTAGAGGGCTTGTCCTTCGCTCCTCAGGAGGTTTGGGCAGTCTAACACCAGTCAATAGGGTTTCAGAAGCTTTTCAAACTATTAAGGTAGCACTGCCTATGGGATATACAGGTATTTACCAATGGAAATTATGTTATAGGCAATTCAGCCAGAAAAAACCCCAGGCCATTTCAAGCTTACTGGAGACTCACAACTGAACTCTTGGAAAGCAATCCATTTCATAATCAACTGTGGTCACGATATCCTTTCCGCCTCTGTTCCTTGGAGACACCTTAGCCTCTCCTATGATGCCAGAAATACAGATTATGACCTAAACCGGGAATAACCAGATGGGGAGAAATAAGGTTGTTCCAGGACTACTCAAGGCTGCACCCACAGACAGACACATGTGGTGGCACGGGTCACCGAGTGGACGGTCCCTGTCACACTCTCCCATAGCGTCAACGGGGCCATGCTGGACCTTTCCTAACACTCTACCCTGCCTGGCTCTCAATGTGTCAGCGGTGCTCTGCCCTCTGGCAGCATTTTCTGGGGCGTCTGCTTGGCCACATTCAGACTGTTTTTAGATTCAGGGAGGGTTCTTCTGAGTCTGTTATCTTTGGGGGAAGCAAATCACTCCCTTCCTCTTTCAGCTGGGAAGGCACAGCTCCAGTTACCTCGGCAGAGCCCTCTTGGCTCCTAAGTGTCCGAAGTGAGACCTGGAATCCAGAGTGTCTGTCCCTTGGTCAGCGTTTTAACTCCCTGCCCTGGAGGGCTACCCAAGAGTTAGAGGCAACATGGGAAAGATAAAAGCTCTTACATTTGACAACAGCAAAGCGCGTGTGGCGAGTACAATAGGCTCTCAGAAAAACACTACATTAGGGATGCTGTACCCTCCCTCCCCTAAGAACTCCCCAAAAAGAGGAGACTGAAATCCTTGTACTGACTTCACACACAGCCAGGGACCCTGTGAGCTCATACCTGTTCCTCCCATGTGCTGAGCCACATGACTTGAGGGTCCAGGCCAAATCACCTCCACACCCCACACACCTGGCCCTGCGTGGAGACCCTCCTTAATAATTCTTGCAGAAGGTGCCAAGTACCTAAGGCAGAAAGTCTGAGAAACAAAGCTGCAAGAGGAGAGCTTACACTTCTTTTCTGATTGAAGTTTTTTCTACTTAGAAAATGGACATAATTTCTGCTTTTCCTTAGAGTTGACTGATTTTCACTACATTTAGTACATGGCACTTTGTTTATTTATAAGGCAGTCAGGAATCTTAAAAACCAAGAGGAGTGGTCAAAAAGTTTTAAATGACTGATGTGCTAAGGCTGTCCTTCAAGGAGCATCAGTGGGACTGATACAGCATTAATGTCAACAAGAGGAAAAATTCTGTTTTCTGTCCAAAACAGCTAAGAACCTGAAACATTCTCTCTACTTGGCACTGTGGCGCATTACAGGTGCAGGCAGGCGGTAGAGCTTAGAGATGAAGGGCCTGGGCCCTGAAGCCAGCCTGGTCTGACCTCGGCTCCCCCGTGGCTTAGGGAAGTGCCTCAACTCCTTGTACGCAACCACTCAACCACCGTGTTAGGCTTCCTCCTTTGTAAAATGGGCAGAACAACTGTACGCACCCTAAGAGGGTTGCTGGAGGACAGTGGGCCGCCGTAACCGCAGAGCAGGCGGCAGGGGGACCGCCTGTTGTGCGTGCTGCTCAGGCAAATGGCTGCCCCGAGTTTGCGTGGGCTGAGTCAGGTAAGGCAGGGTTTAGGAGAGATGCCCCGGAAGACGCCACCCTGGGATTGTTTGCTAAGAAAAACGCACATGCGTATAATCTCGATCATCTTAATAATTGCTCTTGGATATACTGACTCAGAGAAGGACTTGCTATGCTATTAGAATTCTCCCATTTTCTAATACCTGAATCTCAGCTCCCACATTTCTGTTCCTTATTCCTTACATGAGGCCAGAAATCAAGGCAATTTGACATAAATAGGGAAGCACGGTTAGCTAACTAGGGTGAAGTTCTGGTGGAGCATGATACTTTTAGGTGGCTGGGGAGGAAAAAAATAGTTAAGACAGGTTTCTGTTGGGAGGGGAATATCAGGAGGCTTTAAGAGAGAAGATCGGAATGTAAATTTGATTTAATGTCCGAATGAAGTCAGCTCAGAAAATGAGTCAGAGAGACCGCGTGATTTGCATCTGGTCCTGGTACGTGGTGTGGCTGAAGCAGCAACCCAGGTCTTCCCACCTAGAGCTCAGTGACGCAGGGGTCATTCCACTATTTGCTGGTTGTCGAAAGGGCGGTTCCTGTATCTGACCTTTGGAAACAGGGATGCTTTTATTAGGAACACTGCTTCTCCTAGGACTTTCATGAGTCTTGTCACAGTATCCCATGCATTTACTCATCTGGCCTCCACTCACTGAACGAACATGCACCAAGTGCCTATGTGCCGGACATTGTCGTGGATGCTAAGATATAATATTAGAGTTCCATTAATATCAAGGGTAAGTTAACAATAAATAACTCAGTGCTTACTGCACACTAAAATGACAAGATAAACTAAAGGGTAGAGTTAAATTCTGAACTCATTATTTGTGGGTAAGGCATGTGCATGTGGGTGGGTGGGTACGTGCTTCATGCTTAATTTAATAATCAATGCAAAGGCACAGCGCATGGGGCGGAAGCTCTGCGAAGCGCACCTCCGCCACTGCTACTTATTTAATGAATACTCCTGGGCGCTCTTTGAATTGGAAGATGGTTCATTAGATTTGAGCATCTGCCCTTCTCAGCAATCTGTTGTGTTTCCAATGAAGGCAGGAAAAAACACAGAGCATACCTCTTTCGGGTATGTTATGAGTAACTCAGCTTCCAATGATTACAAAGTCATAAAGAGCTCAGGATGCCTAATTTCAGGAAAATGATTTGTCTGAATCATTCTCTTCCCATTCCTGTTGAGTTCTCTTCTTCCCCATCTCAAAGGTTTCAAGTACTATCCCTTAAAAAAGAAAAAACTAACCACCTAATTATGTTATTTTTAAGCTATAAAAATAAGCGTATTTTTAAGATATCAAAAAATGAGTACCTTCAAAAATGGCTCAAAAATCACCTTCTTGAGGTTTTCCCTCTTGCCCTAATCAAGGCAATCACTCCCTCCTCCAGGCCCCCCACATCATATACTTATATGCTGCAACCCGCCCCTGGGGCTGGGTAGCTGTGGTGTTGTGTGTGTATAGAGAACTTCTTGGAAAGTAAAGAAGACATCTTTTTCTTTTTTTAACTGTCCTTGTCTCAGTATGTACCACACAGGAGAGGGCAATGAAAGTGTTGACATGAACAGACAGAAGGTGAGTTTCCCTAACAGGGGCCTTCAACTATGAAAACAGAAACTCACTCATTTGCCCCCCCTCCGCAAACGTTTACAAGGCCTCCTGGGTCCTGGCCCTGAGAAGGACGCACCAGGGCAGCTGGGGCACGAACACGAAGGTGTAGATGGCCTGCCCCCAGACAACTTGCTCCGTGCTCTTCAGGGGCGGCGGTGACAACCCCACAGAGATGCGCTCTGAAGGGAGCATCTACTTCCAGGCGGCGCCTCAAAGAGAGATGGCCACATTCATGGGAGGAGATGCAGAAAGGTCCTTTCATGTCTCTTATGATGAAAGCTGACACACAAAAACAACACTTAATGTTCTATTTAGTGGATTCTTCTCAGAAACCCATCTTGGGGGAAAAAAAGAAAAAAGCCAAGAAGCCTGAGTTCATCACTCACCACCTCCAAAGGCGGCCCCCATCCACCTGGTGGAACGCCAAGTGGAGAGAGGTAACTGATGCCTGTAGGCTGAGCAGCCTCAGTCCCTGTCTCCGGTCCCCTACAGAACTTGGCAAATACGTCAGAAAATGAAGGACCAGAATTTAGCATTTAGTTTTTATTCTGGAATTTATTTTGAGTGGGCTGAAAATTCAAGTGATCAAGTTGGTGGAGAAGATGTATAAGCCTGAAACCCAAGGTTTGTTCAATCAACCTAGGAAGAACGCAGGTTAAAAGGTGTTCTGTATGAGAAACTGACAAACTAATTCATACAAAGACCTGGCTGTAAGCACCGCTGCTGTGCTCTCAGTGCTGAGTAAGAGTGGGAGGACGCAACCATCCCTGCCTTCGAGGCGCTGAACAAGATACACCAATAAATAATTAAAACACAATGATAAAGGTGCCACAGAGGTCGGAATAAGACAGAGGCAGCCTGCAGGAGACGGTGATCAGCTCTGCCTAACGTATGAAAAATAACGGATCGTGCCTAATCATTATCGGTAGAAAAAAAGGAGTTTTCACACGAGACTCTCTGATTCTTGTCAAATTAACCGATTTACAGATGATAGAGAGAAAAAATCATTCATTCAACACACATTCGACTGAGTCCCTTGTACCAGAAATGCCTGGGTTGCTGTTACGGAAGTAGACATTTATGTAGAAATATGTACATTCTAACACCCTCAGATATTATCAATTAAAAGGAAAAGCAGTGCCGAATTCCATGGACTCTGCTGCTATACCTAGTCCCTAAAAGATGCAGCAGCAGCGTGCCCCGCCCCCTCCTGCAGACAAGCAGAAGACAACTGTGCCAACGCTGTGCTCAGGGGGACCGAGACACTTCAGTGTTGCCGCGACAAAGAAAACTGCAAAGCCCCAGGCGGCTCTGAAGAGCAGGGGGATGCCCATGCGGACCTCAGCGGTGTCACACTCTCCAGTGCCCCTTCAGAGGCATCCTCAAGCCTTCAAGGACTGAAACTCTTAGCCAGAGTTCTCAGCACTTCACATGGAATAAATGTTTTCTTGTACAACTGGTAAAATGACGGGCTGGCTTTTGAGAACCTAACTTCCTGCCAGACCCTGTCCTGGTTCAATACTGCTAGAAACACTACACATGGATTTTCTGTTGTCCTGCAGACACAGGGGAAAACACTCACCCAAAACATCTGAATGCTCCTCGAGAAGCCTCATGGCTGCTGTGAACAGCTGAACACTTCTACGCAGAACAAATGAGACACGAGATTCTGCTTCCAGTTTGATGAGAAGCATTACGTTTAAGGGCACTGAGCGAAGGTTAGCATGTGTTGTGCTCAGAAGCATCTACCGTACGACCGAGGCAACCTGCCCGCCCACTACACAGTGTCACCCCGAATGCTGAGCTGGGTTACTGAGCCCGATGAATACTCACCAGTAAGGTGAAGCTTTGTTCCGGCAGCATCCCATACTGCTGAACGAGCTTCTCCCGGGTCACGCTGGGGAGCTCGGGGAGCTGCTCCCGAATCTGGTCAATGTTGATCACCTGCTGTGGGTCTGTGCCAGCAGGCAGAGATGCTGAGTCGTAGAGCAGCAGGGGAGGCAGGTTGGGTTCAGGGATAAACCTAGGCAGAAAGGAGACAGGGCCTGGCTCTGAAGTATTCAGTTTGGTAAGAATAAAACCCACCACCAGCATGAAAGTGTCTGTGTATAGAGGCCACTTACTTGCAAATATTTCTAATATGTTACAGTATCAACGGTGGCCCTTTGTTTCCTAGAAGCCAGTCTTTGCAAATGTAAACTACAGCCAGACACCAACCCTGCCGCTCTCCGTGCTTAGGAACTAGTGACGAGGGAAGAAGGCACAACACGGCTGATGCCTCACTGTGGTGTGTAACTGTGGATAAAGTACGTCTCCATGAAGACATGTGACCAAATGAGAACAACTCATCATTGGGGAGAAAGATGACCTCCCCGATTTTAAAATTTCCAACTACTTTTCAGCAGTATTTGTGTAATAAGTGCAAAGTCAAAGAATAAGAAAACATTTTCTTGAGAAGTAGGAGAAATGAATGGATTTTGCCTAAATATAAGGTAGAAGCTGGAGGGGAAGGAGGGAGGGAGGGGTGAAGTCCAGATGGGGGATGTTTAGGGCAGTGAAACTATTTTGAATGACACTGTCATGCTGGATATATGTCACTACACATTTGTCAAACCCACAGAATGTCCAGCACAAAGACCAGCCCTAATGTACACTATGAATTTTAGTTAATGGTAAGGTATCACCTTCGGTGCATCAATTGTAACAAATGTACAACACTACACGCTAATGCAGGATTTATTAGGGGAGACGGGGGAAGAGGAAGTATATGGTGTCTGCTATACCCCAAGGAACATACAGGAATGCTCTGTAATTACCACTCAGGTCTGGTCTAAACCTACCGCTGCTCTAAGAAATAGTCAGTTGATTTTTTAAAATGCGAAGCTGCACCACTGCACATGATCTCAGGAAACAAAGATGTCCTTCCCTCTGTTTTATTCCAGCATCTATTGTTTGCTCTCTGCTGCTTCTCGTCAAAGGGCTCGTGCAGATGCAGGATCACGCAGAACAAATGGTGGCGCCGAGGTGACAGATTAGAAGTGTAAGCAGCCCGTCACCTTGATGCCCAATCTGTGCTGTGAATCAGTGGGACTTCTGAAAGTGAGGGAATCCTGTCTATTAACCTGAGGGACCGAGCAGAAGCCGCTGGCTAAACCAAAAGTCTACTCCCTGCTTCCTAAGAAAGCAGCGGGGACAGGGTACCGGCTTTCTGGAGGACGAAAGTTCTCGGGAGGAACAGACTGACCCTAGGAGATCACAGAAATTAACACCATCCCCACTTTGACAGACACCACGAGAGGAGTCCTGGGGGGAAGTTCACGCTAAAAGTTTATGAGCTTCTTCTTTCCCACGTCCTCAAGGTCAACAGAAGCTACAATTACATCTTCCTGCATGTCACCAAAGAAAGGTGGGCTAACCTCCACCTTTGATGCACGAAACTTCAATTTTCGCAGTCTGCTAAACTGAATGGGGAAAAAATAAAAGCTTCATTTATCTTCAACCTGTCCTTATTATTTGCTTTATTTCTGGATCTCATAATAAGTCCAAGTTGTTTAATTTATCAATTAAATAGCACCACTTGAAGTTTGAAGGAAAGTGCCAGGAACAAATACATCTGTTTTTTCATTTCTTCTCAAGGAACTTCAGTGCCTTACTGAATTTGCTCCTGAATGTAAGAATAGGATCAGGCCAGCCCCCACCCTCAACGGCCATCGTCTTAGCTCAAGGGCGAGTGAACAAGTGTCTTCCATCAGCTGGATGGCCTCTAAGAAGGGACTCCAAGGCCACCAACTTAAGAATATATTCTTTCTCTCAGTGTACACTAAAACAGGAAGTCTAGATTTTCCATCATGTAACAATAACAAAAACTGGTTCCTAAAAATCTACCCAGGATCATTAGGTTGATCTCTAAGCGGATCTGAAATATGCCTCTAACCCCAAGTACACAATGCCACTTGACAAGACGAGTAATCACCTGTAGTCTTGTTTTCCTTCCTTGTCTCTCATCGGCACAGTGCACCTGTGGTAGTGAAACAAGGCGAGGTTAAACAGACTGCACCGGGCCTGGCCGGCACACACTCAGAGAGGGGATTCCCTACCGTAAGGGACACAGGCAAATTCCAGCTATTGAGCCTTTCTTGGGAGACACTTTGTAATGACATTAAGAAATAATATTAAAAAATAAAAATGTTTAGAATGCTAATTAAAAAAAAAAAAAAAACCTGCTTCAATGCAAAGAGTTTTTAACCAGCTCTAAGTCTAGGCTTTTGAGCTTTGCTTAGTCTTCTGCTAAAAGTATAAAATCCGCAAAATTTCTGTGTTAGAAAAATTAGAGTCAATGTTATCTAAACAAAAAAAGGCACCTCTACAACCAGCTCCATACTCTTATCTACCTCTGGCTTAAATTGGTAGGGCTTTAGTTTGATAGAAATTGAGGAAAGAAAAATTCTTGCTGCGAAGCAGGTAACCGGAAGCAAGGGCAGGGACAGGACCTAAGCCTGGCACTGTGTAACAAGTTGGGCTCAGTTTAAACCTTTCACCAGCCCTCTAGGGCCTACCCCCACCCTGTAGGACAGGGCCCCCACCCGGGGCTGTGAACCAGTATCAGCCTGTGGCCTGTTAGGAACCAGGCCCCATGGCAGGACGTGAGCTGCAGCGCCACCATTACCGCCTGAGTTCTACCCTCCCCGCCCCCCCTCTCCGCCCCCAGCACGGCCCCTCCCCGCCATCCCTGGAAAAACTGTCTTCCAGGAAACCTGTCCCCGGTGCCAAAAAGGTTGGGACCACCGCTGTAGGATGCAGTATTTTCTTAATTTTACTATGAGGAAACCGAAGTGCAGAGAAGCGAGACACCTTCTTCCGAGTCCCCTGTCTGGTCTTTGGTGCGCCCAGCTGAGACCCAGACGGCTGCACCCAAGGCACTTGTCAGTGCAGACTCACCCCAGCTTGTAATCAAAGGAGCGAGTTTCATTCAGAATTTCACCTCCATTCTCGAGTTCTCTGATTTGCCTCTGGATTTCATAATCTAAGAAAAACACAGTAATTTAGTATCATATTTTTAATTCCTTTCATCCAACCAAGCAATATTTAAAAGCCTTTTAAAATCTTTAACTCAAGAAGTAGTTATCCACCTCATTTCTCAATACCTAGGCACTGTATTACCTCACACCACAAGTCAAGGGTGAATAGAGTGCAATAGGATGTTTTGAGAGACAGACACCACATCCACAAGACTTTTACCACAATATTGTCATAATTGCTTAATTTCATTATTAGGTATTAACGTCTTACTGTGCCTGATTTATAAATTAAACTTGATTGTAGGTGCGTATAGAAGAAAACACAGTACCGATAGGGTTTTGTGCTATCTGCAATAGCAGGTGTCCACAGGGGTCTTGGAGTATGTCCCCTGTGGACAAGGGGACATACACTACTGTACACGGTACACTCTATTTTCTTGTTTCCACATAGAATAATGGTGCTTAAAAGGGTCTTTTAGGAAACACTACTCCTACATTTTTGAGAAAACTTGGGTTCAGAGAGATCAAGTGACCCAGTACAGATCACACAACTGAGCAGAAGGGCTGGGGCCACTCTCCGGGCCAAGTGACTCCAGATCTAAATCGTTGCCTGTCAGGAGTTCTTGTCCTGGAATCCCCCGATGCCAGCTCAGAGGGCCTGGGCTGGGCCGGCAAATGGAGAAAGACCTATGGGGAGAGGAGCCTAGCAGACACCCAGCACCAAGGCCCCCATGTAAGGGAGGTCCTCTCAGACCCTTTGTTTCAGCTGGGCTGCCAGCTTCCACAGCCACGAGTGAGCTGAGGCAGGGCCAGCAGAAAAGCCACCAAATCCGCAGAACTGGGGAAAGTTAAATGGCTGTTCGAGTCTCTAAGGCCTGGGGTGGCTTGTCACGTAGCAGTAGATAACGGACACAGAGACGCGCACTAGGAGTAACAGCTGACGTTCACCTATGGCTCTGGCCAAGAACCTGGCACTGTTGAGATTCTTCACTTCAGTTCGAACGCCCAAAGGCTCCCCAGGGCGATGCACAGATACATTGGCATCCACTCTCAACTGGCCCTCTGAAAGGAGAGAAAACAGATAATTCTTTAGAAATTCTCTAAAAGGCCACATGGTCTTTTAAAGGCCAACGAGTCTAGGCAAGCACTATCTACTCCCACTTGCCGTCCTGTTACAGCAACCTAACCTCAGAGAAGGTGTGGCCGGTCCTGCAGTGCAGGGCTGGCACTTCTACCTGCGTAAGAGGATTCCGGTCCTAAAGCTTGTGCAGTGTGCGTGTGTGTATGTTCGCAAGTGTGTATGTGTGTATTTGTGCACATGCAGGAGAGAGAAGAAATTCTGGACACACCAGCTAGGGAAATCTCTTTTCTTTCGTGCCCAATAAGAAAAAAAAACTCTGTTAAAATGGAGATTTGCTCAGCAGTTTTATTCTCAGGTTCTTCCCGGAGTGTCAGAGCTGGGTTGTCAGGAAGGCCTCAGCAATGACTATCTGAGGCCCTGTACTGCTCTCCACTGGAATGTGGATTCCCCACAGTGATTCCGGAAGATTTATAAGAGAGTCCTTGAGCATTTACAGCTCACAGGCAAGAGCCAGAAACCTGTACTGTAATGACCCCTTCCTTCCACTAACACGACTCCGAACCCTCCCTGATTGCTGTACGGATTTGCTGCGGCTGACAGAGCTGTTAGGAAGGGGAGGGCCTCAGGTGGGGCTCGGAGGACACAGTCCCCGGCCTGGGAGAACCTGCTCTGACCCTGAAGCCCCTTCACATCAGGAGCAATAACCCTAAAGAAGCAGCTGGTTTGCATAGAGGACTAGGAGGCTCTTGAGGAGGAAGGGGTGGGGGCGAAATCCCAAGACAAATAGGGAGGGGAAGTTAAGAAACACTCAGTAAAGCTCAAATTCTCTGTTCTCCATTTTCATTTACAATATTCAAAATAGGACAGAATAAGACGACAAAATGCTAGATTTTTATTTTCCCAGGCAGGTTTTTAAATTGAAAAATAATCTGCCAAACCTACGTGTTCTGATAGGCTAAATAAAGAAAAACATTTCCCCGGATTCCACAGCAAATGCATATTAAAATAGTAAAATGGTATAAATAAATCCCAGGCCAAGAGAGGAGACCTGGTCTCTGTCACACTCCCACAGCTGAGCTGTGGGGCTTCATCTCCCAGCTCGAGGCCAATGGCCAGCTACTGCCTGCCCTGCCCGCCACTCAATTCCCTCCGGAGAGGGACCAGCTCACCACTCTGCGAAGGCAACTCGACCCAGGCCAACCGCCAGGGAGGAGGCACCTTTCGGCTCTGAGATCACCCTCTGTCTCTAGAGTGGACATCCCAACACTTTTACAAAACCCTCTGGCTCCCTCTGTTCCAACTACTCCCGACATCATCAGACTCTTGGTCTAGGATCCCTGAAGTCATCTTCTACTTCTGTTCTCTTTGTCCAAACTGACAACTAAATCCTATCAGTTCTTCCCTCCAAAATCCCTCATACCTGTCACTTCCTCTATGTCCACTGTTGCCACCCTCGCCCCAGGACTCGGAACTTCAAGCCCAGATTATGTAATTGCATCCTGACATTCCACACAGCAACCCTCCCTGTCCAGCCACCCACGATGTGGCTCTGACTTTCCTCCTGCCCAATGTCCTTTCCTGACTCCGGCTTGCTCACGTGCAGAGCCAGCTCCTAGTAGACCACCTGGTCTCCTGTGCTGGTATTCAAGAGCCGTCATCGGGGCGTGGCTGGCACGGCCTGCATTTTCCCACTGCACTCTCCACGAGAAAGCTCTCCTCCAGTCAGGGGGCCACCTCCACACAAGGCGCTGTCTGCCCCACTGTTCCTCTCCCACGCACTCTCGTCAGCAGAGTTACTGTCCCTTCTGCAACCTCTGCTCATCCTTCAGGGTCCCACCAAAGTCACTGCCTTCTCCTCCTAAAAACCCTTATCAATAACCTGGCTGCCACTGCTGGTTCCTCTGAGTTATTAGAATATACACAACCAATACCACAGAATTTAGCACATGTCTATACCCTGTTTTGGATTAATCTTATCTTTAAGACCAGGAGGGCAGGCCTTTGAGAAGTGGGCCCAGATTTTTAATCCCCACCCGTCTCGCCTTCCCACGGACACCACACTCTCAGTCAGCTCCCCTCTCCCTCGCCAGCCACCCATCGCCCTTTCTCAGCACTACTTCTGATACGTACCTGTGCCACAGTACTGCTCATTACAGAAAAACACACCAAAACCCAAAACCCTACTGCCTTAAATCCAATTCTCTCTCCATCCTCAAGCTATTGTTTCCCTACTTTCCCAGTCAGCAAATCCCTGAAAACAAGTTTTGTTTCTTGTGCACGCCGTCTCCATGGTCTCACTTCCCATTTACTTCTAAACCCACTTCAGCCTGGCTTCTGCCCCACCTCTCAGAAGGTGACTTGTCAAGAGTCGCTGCCAAACCTAACGGGCAAAGGACACGTCCTGTCTTCGCCTGACAGAAGACCTCAGCAGTATGGGAGACACCCATCAACCCTTCCTTCCTGAAACACCTTCCCCTCTCAGCTCCTGAGACCTCTCTCTCTTGCCTCCCTGCGACACTCCGTTCCCACTTCATCTGCTGGGCTTGCTCTCCCATCTAGACTCAGGACTAGTCTTTACTTACACTCTTGCCGCGGGGTATGCAGTTTAAATACCAGCGATTGCTGATGACCCCTGAACTTCTCTCTTCAGCGCAGACCTCTGCTCTGCTCTGAGCTCCACACTGACCTCCAATGTGTACGTGACACCCCTCCTTGGAGGTCTCACAGGTATTTCAATTTCTAAAACAAAATCCTGCTTGGCGCCCCCAAGCCCCTGCCACAGCCATTCTTGTCCTCACCTTTGCAATTTCAATAAATAGCACCGCCACCTACCTTTTCAGTCTTCCCTGAAAGCATCTTTGATCTCTTCCTGTCCTTTGCCTTCCATTCCAGCCTGGTAACAAGTCCTGTTATCTTTAAAAACCGTCTTGAATCTACCCATCTTGATCTGTCCATCTTCCCTGATACCAGCCCTGTCCACAAAAGCATCATCTTCCATCTGGGCTATTACAAAAGCTTCTTAACTGGTCTCCTTGCTTCCTCTTACCCTTCTGAAACCCACTTTCCACCAAGCAGCCAGAGAGGTTTTTTCTAAAACATTGCATAGACTAAGTCATTTCCTAGCTTAAAAGCCTTCGATGGCTTCCCACTGAAGGTGGAACAAGCCTCAGCCTTCTTACCATTATTGGTAATCTACCCCTCGCCTCCCTTTCAGTCTCACTTGATGCCACGTTCCCCTGCACAGCACGCATTCCCTGCAGTGGCCTCCTGTTACCTGTGTGAACTCTGAGCATCTCCTATACTTCTTCCCATTCTGGGACTTTGCCTCAGCACTTCCCAGGAACACTCACCCCCGGCTCTTTGCTGGCTGGGCCTAGAGTCATGCTTCAGGTCTCAAATAAATGCTGCCTCCTCTGAGAGGCCTTCACCGTCCGATGTCATTCTTGTCCACGGCATCCTATTTGTTTCCTTAATGCACGCATCACTATAATTGTTTCATTTTCTTTGTTAATGACTTTTCCCCCCTCATGAATATAAGCTTGTGAATATAGCAGGAACAATGTCCTCTTTACTGCTATACCCAGAACCCAGAGCTGGGTCTGGCACATGGTAATAGTTCAATAAATTAATACCTTGTTGAACAAGCCAAAGCTCTGGTATTTTCTTTTTTAAAAAATATTTTATGTATTTACTTTTTAGAGAGGGGAAGAGAGGGAAAAAGAGAGGGAGAGAAACATCAATGTGTGGTTGCTTCTTGTGCACGCCCTACTGGGGACCTTCCTTGCAACCCAGGCATATGCCCTAGACTGGGAATTGAACTGGCGACCCTTTGATTCCCAGGCTGACACTGAACCACTGAGCCACACCAGCCAGGGCAAAATTCCGGTATTTCCCTGAGCAATGAGTAAGCAGACCAGTTACTGCCTCATAGTAGGTTCCTGATAAATTCTAATAGGACTAATCTACAGCTGGAATCATTTGAAAGACTCGTTCAGCTTTAAGAACAAACAAACAAACAAACAAAAAATCTTCCAAAGTATGCGGAACTCTACTCAATCAAATCTCAATTCTTGAGAGACAACTTTGTTGGAACTCGGGGAACCCTGAATTGGACCTCACTTGCTTTTAGGAACAAAACTATCTTTCACAATTTAGAATTCTAATTTGGAAATGGAATAAAAGCATGAATTTCGTCTCTCCCAGAGAATACCACACTATATAAATGTTTGAGAGGAATCATTTAGTATCCTGCAGTGTTGAAAGAGAGTTCCCTAGCCTGGATTCAAAGAGAGTATCAAACACTAACAAAAGACATTCTAGCCAGTGAAGACAAAATACCTTTTAAACAAATTAAGTTAAATTGCCTCCAGTGCACAAAAGCCTTACTAGTCAGGCTTACTCGATGCATTCTGCAACACGAAGGGAGGGCCTTCACTCACATAACATGAGAGTGTTATCAAGCTCAATTTCTACCCTCTAGAAGTAGAGATTTGTAACAGCAAAGCTAAAGCACTATACCACTGAGCACAGTGATATGCTACAGTTACACATTTTTTTCTAAAACACAGGCACACATCAGAAATATAACATCAGGACAGAAAGCTGTTTCTGTGAACAGTAGGGGCCTGAGGATTTATTTAGTGAGGAGTCTCTTAAGCTATCTTGTTCTGATCACTGAATACTCTGCAGAACTTAAACAACAAGGTCTGAAGAGGAGGAAAGGTGACCAGATTGTATCAAAGCCCATTTCACAAAGCGTGCCCATCTAAAATGAGCGGTGGTTCTGTGAAAGTACTACCACTCACTATTGTTGAACACACCCAAGACAGTGAGCACAGGCTGTTTGTCAGTACCTGTGGTAAGTTGTATACACATTATATTTGTTCCCGACAATCCAGTTTTAATGACAAAGCCACTTAGACACCCTTTAGGCATTTCAAACTCAACCCACTGGACATGGAATTCAGATCTTCTCCCACGGAAGTACTGCTCTCCCAATCTTCCCCACCTCAGTCAACCACTGTCCCCACCGCAGGGATGCCGTCCTGCTGCCCCAGCTCTGCCTGAAGACTCGGATGACTTCTTTCCTCTTTGTCTTCTGCCTTTCCCTTTCTATACATAATTATTTGGGGGCTCATTTTGTAAGTGTGGAAGTGAGGCTCAGAGAAATCAAATACCTTGCCCCGGCTCCTACAGCTAGAGGCGGTAGAACCGGATTCCAACCCAGGTTTGGACCTGGGCGCCAACAGGGCCCATAGTGCCCAGTCTCCACCATACTATCTTTCCAAGTTGTTAACCATGGCAGTTGTGACACTGCTGTGGTTGCCACTAGGAGGCAGTGTGGCAGCGTTGAAAGAAAGGGCTTCTGGACTCAGACACACCTGGGCTCAAATCCTACCTCAGTCACTTTCTGAGAGCTTCGGGCAAATAGTCCAACCTCCTTAAGCCTCATTCTTCTTAACCTGTACAACAGGCACAACAATACTTCTCTCGCAGGAATGTCATAAAGCTTAAATGAGATGATAAATTAATTTTAAAGATACTTAGTGGACCAATGAGTACAAGCTAAATGTCCAAATTGAACAACATTATTACCATTGAAACCTAGGATGTCCACATAGTACGTATTCAACCCGACAGAGTGCTTTGAGGATCCCAACAGTGGCAGATGTCCACTGAGAAGGAAACGACTTTTGGAACCCAGGCTGAGCTGGTCTGTGCACATCAGCAAAGCTCTCAGGAGCTCACCGACTCACAGCCCAGAGGAATTTAAGAGTCACTCCCAAAGCACCCTGGGGGTCCGCTGGTCCTCCCTAGAGTGATCCTCAGTTCCCAGGCTGCAGTCTCCAGTGCCGACACAGCTGTCCCACGGTGGTGGGAACAAAGGGGTCGGAGCTGAGAAAACTCGAACAGCACAAAGAGCTGGGCCCCTGTAGACGTTCGGCAGACCTTCTTCCCCCCCTACAGCACTTGGGAACTGCCACAGCCACTCTGCTGCTGTGCTACAGGCAAGGCTGGTAAATTTGTATTTAAAAGCAACAAAAAGTGTCACGACAAATGCGATTTAATGAACCCTCTCAGCTGTCACTGAACTGATGCATTCTTGCCATTATGGTTTATCTCTTGGCAAGGACCCAGATGGCGTTATTTTTTAGCTAACAGGTGGCCTGTTTATTATTCCATAGGTTTGGAAGAAAGCACAGTTATTTTGAAGAAGAATGGAATAATAAAAACTTTTTTTAAAGCAATAGAGAATCAACACTTAGTGCATAAACGGATAACCGTCCAGCTCGCCCATATTTCATTTATTTCTGTGGGTGAAAAGCAGCATGAGCCACAAATCCAAAATGGAGCGTCTTCTTACTCTAAAACACAGCCTCATTGCTCTAAGCAAACTTGGAGGCGGCTAACCTTTACACCACTCGCTCACGTGGCTAGTGCCTTGCCCGTCTTTAGCTTAAAGGAGACAGCAAATCACCAAGTTCTGGCTTCAGATTCAGCTTGTACCAGTGCTCTGATGGAACAATTTGTTGCTTGTAAGATGCCCTATATAACAAATGTGGTATTACACATTCAGAAGTCCCTCTGCACCATGCAAACATATTACATGACACAAAAAGGTTGGTAAATGGCATTATAAACCAGCAGGGAGATGATTCATCATCATCAATAGCATTTACTGGAACCCACTGTGAACATTCACGATGGCTAATGTTTTTTTTTTTTTAATCTTCACTCAAAGATATATTTATTGATTCTAGAGATGGAAGGAGGGAGGGAGGAACATGGATGTTAGGGAAATGTCAGTTGTCTCCCATACTTGCCCGACCAGAACTGAATCTGCAACCTAGGTATGTGCCCTGACCAGGGCTTGAACCCGTGACCTTCTGGCGTATAGGGCAGTGCTCCAACCGAGCCACACTGGCCAGGGCTCATGATGCCTAATATTATGTGTCAACTTGATGGGGTCGTGGGGTGCCCTGATATTCAGTTAAATATTATTCTGAATGTGTCTGTGAGGGAATTTCTGGATGAGATTAACATTTGAATCCATAGACTTAGTAAAGTGGATTGCCCCCCCCACTGTGGGTGGGCCTCATTCAATCCACTGAAGGCCTAAATAGAACAAAAGACAGAGTTGGTGGTAATTTGCTCTCTCTGCCTGTCTTTGGACTTGAGCTCAGACTAGAACTTCGACCCTCGGCTCTCCTGGTTCTCAGGCCTTTGGACGTGAACTGGGACGATACTGTCAGTTTTCCCGGAGCGTGACTCTCTTGCATGAGCTCTCCTGCAGCTTCCTGACCGCAGATCTTAGAACTTTTCAGCTTCCATAATCACATGGGCCAGTTCCTTATAATAAATCTCATTACATATAAACATATACACATGTGTAACATACACACTGTCTATTCTATTGGTTCTGTTTCTGTGGAAAACCTGGTACATCACTGTAGTGAGCTACAGATTAACAACTGTACTTGCAGAAGCTGCATCGTTTCTCCTGTTAGGAAATGCTCTGTGGGAGGCAGAAATTTTTTTTAAAGCCCCTGGGAACAGAAAATAGGGAGAAAACCACCGGAGACACTAGCTTTCAGGACTTCTGGGCCAGCAAAGCTGCACCAGGAAGAGGCCAAGGGAGCGAGACAAGATAAAACTGAGCTTGCCCAATACTTGCCATCTTCACGTCCAATGTGCAAACACTGGAAGTACATTGTTGGTTTGGTCCCAAGGGTACAAGTGGGAAGTGGGGTTTTTTTTGTTTATTTTAATTTCCTACCATATTTCTACTGAACTTAAGATTTTATCTCAAAGTTAAAGTTTTGTGAAATCACAACCTTGGCTTACAGTTTATATAATTTGGTTTCAGCTGTACATGGATGAAAATTCTACAAAAGCAGGAAAAGAGAGACTCAAGGGAAAAGCATCAGCTAACAAAGAAGTGCCACCCACACAGCCCTCAGTCACTAAGAGCTATCCTAGGTAACCACAGTGTCTTCTCACTGAGAAGGACAAAATGACTTAAACACATTATTTCATTAATCCTCACAACATTTTGATGCTTGAAGCCAGAGAAAAAGTATCTACTCCTGTGACTCTTCACATTCTTGGCTCAGTGTCTCTATACTGTTGTTGTTAGTGTGTTTATTTAAGAGCTCAGAAAAGAATCCAAGGAAAATTCTAAGAAAAAAACCAGAAATGCAAAAAGCTGAAAAAAAGATTTAGACCACCTCGATGTAGCTGATGCAGAGAGTAACACCCAAATGCAGAGACGGAGGAAGCAGAAAGAGAGAAGGTGGACATGGAACGACACTGCTTGTGTGGCTTCTACCTGCCATATTGGCCCTGCTGGTCCCCAGGGCCTGAAGTATCAGCTGCAGCTCCCTGATGGCCATTGCTGCCTCTTCTCCACAGGACATGTCTGGCTCCAGGACCACTTCCAGAAGGCCAACTCCTATCAAACAAGAGGCAGCGTCAGCCTGACTGGAGCTCTCCAATCCGATCAGCAGGTAAGTCAGCTGAAGCCTTTGGAAAACCCTGCCCTGCGTCACTGAAGGACTGTCGAAGTGGGTCCTAGCCTCTGCATTGCTTCTCTCTTTCCCCCCATTTTTTTGATTCTTAACTTTGCTTCATTTCTTTCAAAGTCTACTTAAGATATCAAGCTGTGGAGTCTGTGACTAGGTGGCTATGTTTGTCTCATTTCAGGGATGGGCTGTTAGCAAGCTCAACAGCAACTCCGGCTCTCAAATCAGCTGTGCCAGTGCCAACACTGACACTCTCACCTCCATCCATCAGGCTCCTGGGCCTGCGTCCTCGATTGGATTAGGGACCTGGAGGGGAAGCGGGGATGCTGGGAGGAAGGTACAGAAAATCTCTAAGCCTACCTGCCCTGTTCAAGTCAATGAGTGTCTGAGACCGCAGGTCATCGTGGAGGCTTTTGCCACTGTCTTGCTCCAGCTGGATCTGCTTGATCCTCACTGTCCTGTGGGTCACCTGACTCCGCTTGGTCCCCACACAGACGCTGTAGGCCAGGCTCCCATTCACAGCAATTGGGAGCCTCTGCTGGGTAATCTGGTAGCCTGCCTGCACACAAACATGCGTTACATAGTCATTGGTCCATAAATAAAAGCTGGGTCCAGTCTACTGTTCCTTTTAATGTCACGGAACTGCAGGCTTACACAAAACACAACATAGCTAAAGGAAAGGAAAAGGGAAAAGGGTAAGAAAAATTAGTTTATGCCTTGCAGCCATAACTCAGCCTGGCCTCTTCTGGCTTTTTCCATCCCCCTTAACCTTCCTTGGACCCCTCACCCTGAAAATAATGATGCAATTAACAACCCGAATCCTATCTTCCCTGCTGAAGTACCATTTTGGGGAATAACAATAATCTCATTGTCAGAGGCCTCTAAGAAAAGAATGTATTGTTTCCACTCAGCTCATTAGCCTAAACCCTGCATCTGATTACTGGGCTCCCAACAGACCCTCCTTATTGGGAGGTGCTGGCTAAGCATTTGCTATCTACTCTCAGCAAGGCTGACAGCAGTTGCTACTACACATAAGCTTGTTTTGTTCCTGTTTTTCAAGCTAACCAATTGTGCCAGCTGCCCTCCCTGACCCAACTTTCCTTGTTCCTCCAGCCAGAGACTGCTGGGACACTCACACTCAACTAACAGAAGGCACGCAGTAGTAAAATACTGACGATCTTAGGAGGCTCCCTCACCTCCTCCTAAGTGGAGAGGAGAATTACTTTCAAATACACACACACATAACACTTGCTAAAGAGGCGGCAGATCAATACTGGAGAACCGGAGAAGAACAGAGAATAACAGCCGCAGCGTCTGCAGAGCTTACTGGAGTCTCTGACACCGTGTTCTCAGTGTGTTACTCCTCTTAATCCTCACAGCGATCCTAGGAAGGAGGTACAGGACATGGCAAGGATTACCTAACGCCTTGCCCAAAGTCACCGAGCTGGCAGTTTCAACAACAGGATTTGAATTGGGTGGTCTGGCTCCAGAATCAGTAATCTGAGACACAGGCCAGTGTTTTTCAAACTTTAGTTGCTTCAGAATCACCTGGCACACTGGTCAAAACACAGACTGGCTCTACCTAAAGAGGTTCTGACTCTGCAGGTGTGGGGTGGTGCCTGAGAATTTCTGACAAATTCCTAGGAGAAGGTGATGCTAGCCCCAGGGAACCAGACTTTGAGGTGAGGACCACTGCTTTAGGCCAACTCATCCTATGTGTGAAAACAGGAAGTCTCAATTCATAAAAATTAAACTCTGGGTAGGGCTGCCAAATAAAATACAAGATGCTCGGTTAAATTCAAATCTGAATAATTTAAATACATTGTTTATTCAGATAAATAACGAATACTTTTTTAGTGTAAGTCCGTCCCATGTAATGTTTGGCAACACTAACTCTGAATTATCTGAGCTACTGGGCCAGAAAGAATAGAAAGCCACAGATAATCAAAACATCTAACTTCAGTCACATATCACTAAGTCTCCCACTTTAACCAAACTGGTTATCATTCTTAAAAGATGCAAAACATTCGGGTTCATTCTCTGCACCCTACGAAACAGCAGAACACTCTAAAGGCTGGGAGCCAGAGAGTAAAGGCAGCAGCAATTGGAGAGTTCAGGTTCTAGTTTTTTTCCTATTTAATTTTCCCCCTGCTCTCACTCACTAAGAAACGGCTCACCCCAGTCAGTCTCCAGTTCAAGAACGGGAAGCAATAGCATCACAGCAGTTTTTCTAAATCCGAGGAAGGGCCACACTTAGTGTCAGTCAGAGGCTCTGATCAAGGGAAACATCATTTGGGGAAACCCAGCCAACATTACAGTTTTGCTTCTGTTCAACATTATAAAAAATTGGCTCTAGTTCTCACTGGCTTCTCTGAAAGAAAAACGCTTTCTAATTTTAAGAAAAAAGCAGGTTAATATTGGGTTTACTGCTCAGCTGATTACGGCTGTTAGTCTAGACATCTGGTTCATGTCTCTGCTTACTATTGTCCACTTACTTGCTCCTTATGAGATGACAGAAATGTCTCCAAAGGTGACAGTCCTATTATTGGGAACTTCAACTTAAAAGAGTGAAGCCCTCGCTGCGTCTACAGAGCTGCACTGCGCATTCACCATTGCATCAGCCCCAGAGTTAGCTTTTGTCCTAACAGGCAATTAGCGCCAAACACCACGGCTGGGCTGAGCCTGGGAACAGCAGCTTCTACTCCCCGTTCAATTATGAGCAAGCCGCCAGAAGCATGAGGCTAAGCAAGGAGTCAGCAATCAGGACAATTGCATCCAATCTAGTAAACATCGGGGGCTCCTGTCTTCATCCGGAGTGGGCAGCACTTCCTGCTGAGGGGGACAGAGCTCTGATGGAAAACATGAGAGGCTCGGCCCTCCTCCCCGGCACCAGGAACCTACAGCTCCTGAGAATTTGCAGAGGACCGGCCACAAAGCATACTTACAGGGAGGTCTGCATAGAAGTAGTGCTTCCTGTCAAACAAGGACTTCTTGTTTATGTGGCAGTTCAGGGCCAGGCCTGTCATCACTGCCGCCTCTACGCACCTCCTGTTGAGAACCTATGGAAACACGACACACAGCTCCTCTCAGATCCACAGTCTGAAACAAATGCGTCTCCCACACACTGACGCCCCCCTGAATATTCAATTTGGCCCTTCAGCAGGCATTATCCCTGGTTCTCTGTGCGGGCGGCTCCAGTTCACAAGCTGCCTCTGTCTGTCTGGAACCAGGAAAACTTTATATATGAAAGAGAAGGCATGTGGTGGTGGGTCCCACTGGGCAGTTAATGAACTGCCACCTCGGGGATCCTTCCCCCAATACCTGGCATCAAAGTTAACAGGGAGGGCCCCAGAAAAGCTCAGCAGAGTGGTTTCCATGTGGAATCAATGTAATCTCACTCCCTCTGCCAGCAGAACAAGGAGCCAGGCAGAATACACGAGAAGCACTGATTCCTGGGAGGAGGCTCCAAGCAGCGGCTCCCCAAACCACCTCCGTGAGGCTGGAAAACAGTGTGACTGGAAAACAGTGTGACGAGAGAGAATGAACTCCCAGAACCTCCCGGGCCATAGCCATCTCAAGGGCTGGGAGATGTGGCACACCAGCCTCCTTGCCTCCAGCCCAGGCCCGGCCAACTCTCTCAAGGTGGAGTCTCAGAGCCCCGCACCCCGACTCTCCTTGAGCAGCTGGTCCCTCCAGGGCCTCTGGGAGCTCAGGAGGCCCTACTTGCAGGAGTGGACGGCTAAGCAATAGCTAGCAATGTCCCAGCATTTAAGAACGGTGGAGGAGGGAGGGTTGTAATAAGACAGACAACGTGACGTGAGGAGAAGGAGCACTAAGTTCTGGAGTCAGGTCCAAATCCCGCTTGCGCTATGTGTATATGTAGCTGTGCGACTAGAAGCTCGGTTTTCTCATCTCTGAAAGAGGGCTTTAACCTCTAGCTTGTGGAATGGATCCAGTAACAGTCAGGACATATATTCTACAGTAGGAATTCAATAAATAGTTCATTTTCCCCCACTGTACTTTGGGGGAAATTTTGAGGGCACTGTGTTTGCTGATGAAACATTTCTATTTATATTAGAATATTTATCATGTGCTTTAGCATATTTAATTTACTATTATGTATACATGGTTTCCCAGTGAAGCATTTTCATGTCCAGCATTGTATTTCAGGCTCACAGCAACCCTATAAAGGAGGAATTTTATTATTCCAGTATTTCAGAAAAAGAAAAATCGAGATCCAGAGACACTAAGAGGCTCATCCAGATCACAGAGCCGGCAAATGGTGAAGCTAGTTCTACTGTCCACCTGCACCCTTGCTGAGAGGGTGACGAGCTGAGTCCCTGTGCTGTGGGGCCTGGCTCTCGGGGCCGGGACGACTGACGAGTGAGGCACCCCCACACAGGCATGACTTGGTGATCACAGATTTGAAAAACTAGTCTGCACAACAACATGCAAGAGGCATGTCTAGTTACTGCAACATACAACCCCCAAAGAAAATCCAAACCGCCCATCTCCCTCCTTGTAACAACAGGAGTGCCCTTTTTTCCGGGAGCCAGGCTACAAAGTGGAGCCAGCCCTCTCACAGCCTCCATTCGGGGCTCTTCATTCCGGGCTGAGTCATATTGTCAGCTCTGCACTGATAATGGTTTTCATGAAGAGGTGTGAGTGTAGGGAACAGGATGCTCTATTTATTGATGGTTCCACTTGCTGTTTGGCATTTTACTGAGCAGTTGTTACTGTAATACAAATGTAGCTGGTGCATACTGCAGCCGAGTTCACGTCCAATGGTTTGGGCCAAGGCACACAAGGCTGTGAAGCTGGTGTCCCTGGCCCCACCCCAGCCTGGGCTCGCTGCAAACTGCCTGACCCACTGGTCTGCACAGGTGCTTGTGTTTTCACTCCCACTTTTTAACTACTGCCTTCTCTCTCATCTCTGTCCAATCTGCCCCTTTGGGGCCAACCTCTTCCTCCTAGGAAAGAAGGAACCCCAGGTTTGTTTTGCTTGCTTATTTCTAAGCATGCACTGCTAACAAGGTTGCTGCACTGGCAGGCACTGTGAGCAAGAGGAGAGTTGTGGGTGATCACAGACTCTCACTGTGCCTACGTGCAAACGAGTACACAGTCACGTGATAAACCATGCATTTCCAAAGAATAAGAATGCAGTAAAACACACAAACATTATAGCAATACTGAATATACTTTAATCTGCTTTTGATGATTTAGAAGGCTTGAAGTACTTCAGGGTCAGAATTATAAGCATCAATCATCACCACACTGCAGTTGCACTGAGGGACTAGTAAATACGGAGTACCAGTTAAAAGAATGCCAAGAAAGAAAGAATTTATTATGATCTCAGTCAGGCTGCTCATGACAGATGGAGGTCTAGGTCAGCATGTTCTGAGGAGAGGATGCAGAATTGGGAAATTCAACTTGGGCTGTCTTTATTCTAAAACATTTCTTAAATGTCTAAAAAGCATTAGGCTTCAAGGATACAGGAGTAAATAGGACCGTCGTCACTGGCCTTAATAAATCTGCAGTGGGGACATGAGCCTGTCAGCATCTCCAACATCCTTCTCAAGTTCGTCTTCCATACTAGGATGGTCCTGCTACAAATGCCAATCTTACAGCATTCCATCGCCTAAAATCACTCAGCAGCCCCCAGTGTCCACATGATAAAGGCCAAGCTCTTACATGATCCAGCTCCTGCCTGCATCTTCAATTTCATCCCCTATCCCCCCCACCCCAAACACACACGGTCCAGTTCTCCTGTACAAACCACGCTGACCCGCCGACGCTCCCTCTTCTTATTCCATGCAAAATCTACTGAGATGTCACTGAACCTGTGAAACTTTCCTTACTATTCTTCCCAAGTATCACTTGGACCTTCTACACACTTCCATTTGTGTTCGTGTCTGTGCATTGAACTTGTTTACATATACTTCCATTACAGTAAATTTCATGAGGATAGAATCGTCTGCTCATCCTTGTTTCCCTGGAGCCTAATATAGACCAAAAAAATAGTGGTGCTCAATTAATATGTGTTGAACTCAAATGAGGAGGGAGGTGACAGATATCAAAAAAAGGTGTCAGAGAGGCAGCGTTGCCTGAATTCCCTCTAAGGTATTACCTGCCACCTGTTGGCTTCAAACTTGTTTCTGAGAGTGCCCAGAAGTGACAACCAATCCTGAACACGATGTGACTACAGAGGTAACTTGAACACTCGAGAGATTAACTCGTCCTGAACAAAGCATGGTCCAGGATTTTCTCTGCAATCAACACGACCTGACTACACAGGACCTCGGGGTTAGCCACACAGCGTTCCTGTGCAAGTTAAGCAATGCCTCTTGCAACTCACACAGCACACCTTTCTCGGCCCAGCCTTACGAGACTGCACTTTGGCTTTAGGAACAAGTATTTATCCCTCACTGCACTGTGTTAGCTGGTGTGCTATGCACATCACATACATTTGCCATTTAATCCTCAAAAACAATCCTAGTGCAGACACTATTATGATCCTTGTCTTACAGATAATGACAGGAATCGCAGAGATTAAGTCATTTGGTCAAGGTGACACTTATATAATTATAAGAGGCAGAGCCAGGAAGTGAGACCCCCAGAACCCAAGCTCTCAGCTGCTACACTCCATCTTAAATCTTCAAAGAATAAAGAATGCTGGCATTAGTCATCAACACTACTGACACCTGGCCGTAACTCTGGAGCATCAACTCAAACCAAACCCTACTGCAGAAAGCTTCAAGGTAGATACTGTTTCCGACATTTTCTTCTTGCCTATTTCTATCTCTGTAGGCTTGTTTTCAATGTGTGGTTGCCTCTCGTGCACCACCCAATGGGGACCTGGCCTGCAACCCAGGCATGTGCCCTGATTGGGAATCGAACCAGTGACCCTTTGGTTACAGGTCTGTGCACAATCCACTGAGCTACATCAGCCAGGGCTATAGGCTGGTTTTGAGACGTTGAGCTTCTAGAGGGCAAACACTGTTCTTTTAATTTTGTAAAACTCTCAATACACAGTCTCTGGCATGTGGAGGTTTGATAATGAACAAGCCTATAGGTTTTCTCCATTAGCAGGGGATGTTTATTGCTAGACGTCTAAAAGCCCTAGACACAAACACCCATGAAATGATTTATCAAATAAGAGTCTGACTCTTTCATTTAGTCAGAAGATGAGGAAGGTATGATAGGCAGAGGCAGGAGATAACACAGTCAATAAACTTTATGACTAGTGGAGAGAGATTGGGAAGATCGTGGCCAGGAAAAGGATAGGGGGTGGGGGATAGTGACTAGTGTTTAAAAAGGATCACTTGTTTGTAAAACACAAGTAGTGCCGCAACCATAAGTTCTTTGTAACTTAAAATACGTCCAGAGCGTAAGGCAGCAAAAACATGCAAGACACCTCCCAGGGCACTTTGTGACCCCAATTTAAGAAAGAGACTTCTAATTTTAACAGTTACTTAGCCTAACCAAACAAACACATCCTGATGTCTGAGTACAATGGCCCATTATTTAATGACAACTCCCAACATAGGCCTCACCCCCCCCCAAAAAAACCCCACCATGTTCTACACACTGAATTTTCCTAGTGTAACTGATTTTCTCCTCTTCCCAACCCCCCTCGTTAACTTCAGGCCTCCAGTCCAACGTCAGCCCTCTAGCCAAGACTTCTGCACTAACTGCCTGGCTTGGTTTCTCTGCCTCCACTCTTAGCCCTCTAATCCCTCCTCCACACTCAAGAGCGACCTTTCTAAAAGGTACATCTGTTCATGTAATTCCCCGGCTTAAAACCCTCCTCAAGGCTCAGCACGGGAGGATAACGTCCGTGTGCTCGGTGGAGTCCTCACTGCGCTGGTGAGTCAGCCCCATGACCTCTCCAGCTCCCTCCCTCCCGTCGCCCCTAACCCGACAGACTCCCACGCAACCATGTGTGCAATGTGCTTCTGTCCAAGCTGCTGCTCCTGCTGGCAGCACCCTTCTTCCTCATCCACTTCACCTGGACCCTGGCAAGGCTCCTGGACATCCCTCCACCACCCTTGTCTGGCCCCTAGCAGCCCCCAGCACTCTGCTGAAGCACCGTCTCCCCACTGGACTGAACTCCTGGGGGCAGTCAGGTCATTCTATCTCACTCTTCTCTGCCCACTTTCTGCAGGCAATACCCAGTTCATTATACATTAACTGAGGCGATGAATAATGTAACATTCCCTTTCTCAACATCCATAAGCTATAAGTAAAAGCAAAATTGTTCTATAAAATATATGTGTCAGGAAAAAGACACCACTCTGAGTGTGGAATATACAGCACATTTAATGCAGAGACTTCACACAGGTGATGGAAGGGCCGAGAGGTCAGGGGGCAGCGGGGAGGCGACTTAGGACATTCTCAACAGCAAGAAGCCACCCCTACCCCAGGGCTGGAGGGCAGGGTGCAGGGAGGCAGCGCTACTAGAACCAGGGTATGAGGCAGCCAGAGGATGCCGGCAACAGGGAGCGTCTGTCTCCCAGCAGCTGGAGCCCTGGACAAGACCCATCCGCCACCAGAGATTTTGTCGGAGGAGGAGCAGGAAGGAGAAATACCCTGTAGCTTCTCTCCTCCCACCTCCAGTCCTTCATCAGAGTCTGCTGTGGGCCTCACAAGTCAGCAGTCAGGTGACTGGAGCACTAGGAACTGCAGCCTTTGGGGAGCACCCCCTTGCACCCCCCAACACATGATAACTCGGAGGAGCAGGGGAACAGCGAGGTGTGGACATGAGAATGTGCAGACCACAACCACACAGCAAATACATATGTTTTTATATCCACTTCAGTGACTTTCTTTTGATAAATAGCTAATCAATAAATTGGTGCCCCTCTCAAGTCTGTCCAATCGACATAAAACTGAACGTTTTGTGGACTCCTTTTTCACGTACTGGGAGCCAAGAATAATAAATGCTACTAATTTATAAGGAACATTAGTGATAACTTGGGTTGGACTGAAGTCTAAATCTACATTAACTACTAGGAAAGAATTTACAAAGCAAATGAACAGAATGAAGAAGACTACATATTCTACTTAAGTCAATAAAATATTCCCTAGGATTTCAGCATATTTATGTCAAATTCTACTAATTACAAGTGAATCTATTCACTAAAATCAGGCTCTGGGACCTATACCAGGAAATATTTTGTGATGTACTTTAAAGGAATAAAACTGCATGTCTTTCAAAATAGTCTGTAATTCACTGCATTTCTCTCCCCTTCCTACTTTACCTTCAGCTGATGAGCTCACGATGCTGCAATACCCAGAGTTAGTCCAACTGCTGTCAGTGCCTCCTTGAAAAACTGAGGCGACGTTACAAGACTACTGTGCTCCCTGAATATCCAGTTAGCAATTCTTCTGGAGCATTAAAACAAAGACTGTAAGTGGGGATGGCTGGGTGCGGGGAATGGTGGGGGGAAAATGGAGACAACTGTACTTCAACAACAATAAAAAAAGTGGGGGAAAAAAGAGCCTTTTGAAATTAACAATAATAAAATAGAGATTTTGCAAGAAAAAAAAAAAAAGAATGTAAGGTGATGTTTTACAAAAAGCCCAAAAGGCAATTATTCTGTGAAACCAATGCAATCTATGACAAACCTGATGACTGAGATAAAGCATGGTAAATGGTTTAATTTATGAAGAGAAAGTAATTAAGATTTATTAAGTAAAAACAAGGCAGTAAAATGGGCCTTTATCTTATTGCTAACCATAAATTTGTCTCAAAGCATGAACTCACTCTGATTCGTATTCAAAGCAAAAGTTGCCACAGAGATAAATTTTCATTATGGTAGAGAAAATTGTTCCCCTATTTGCTACCCCCACATCCCTTTTCACCACTGAGCTCTTTTATCATCAGCCAAAACAAATACCAACACTCTTAAGCTATGATAATTAAGCTTGCTAAAGGTGGTCAGTTCAGATAATTTTTAAAGTGAAGTTTTATTACCAAAAGTTACTAGTTTTATGCAGATATTAAATATTTATATAGATATACCTACATACATATATGTATGTTCTTTAAGCCTAAACATGGGCATTGCCTAGGGAAAAGGAGAAAGGAATGCTACATTTTCTCTTTGGTTTAAACCCCTCTTTTGGAATGGAGAAAAAAAAAACAAAAGCAAATATCCATTTCACAGGATATATTTGTGTTCAAAAGGAGTGTTGTCTGTTGGTTTCAGCCTCCTTGAGCTCCAGTGCTCCTTCTATCCCTGGGCTGGTCAGGATCAAGGGCAAGGATATTTTCTTGGTCCGAAGTATCAGAGGCCCAATCTTCTCATCTAGGATTTCATTCTCCTGCCTCTGTTTGCCTGGTGGGGAGGGCAGCCTAGACCAGCTTGAGGTAATCTGTTGCTTCTCCATGGACCACTGGAATGCTAAGATCCGACATTCACCTCTGGGCTTGCAGGGAAAAGGAAATGCCCTTGGCCTAGGCAGCTCTAGGCCTGCCTCTGTCCTAGGCATTTAACACAGTTCGCACATGACACGCCTGATTTGTTTGGACTTCACTTCGGGGTTGGAGGCCAATGGCCCAACAGCTAGCGTTGCTGTGTGGAGCCTCACATGTGGCCAGTTAGCCAAGTTTGCTCAGAAGGGTTGAGAGCTGTTTGCAACCAGTACCAAACAAGATCGGGTGTGCAGCTTACCTGGTCTCTAGTCCTCCTCCCACAACATTACCAACAGTCACGAATCTGGCATTACCCACTGGCAATTAACCTGATCTCCAAGAAGTCCTCCACTGATTGACAAATGGGGGGCAGGGAGGCAAAACTGAGTCAGAAAGACTAGAGTCGAAATCTCATTTCTACTACTTACTAGCTGTGTGACTTGCACAACTTACCCAACCTCTCTGGGCCTCAGCTTCCTTATCTGTTAGGTAAAAAATAATAATCAAGTAAAATCACTCAACAGATGGTAGACATTTAGTAAATACTAGTTTCAGAATGGAAGTGTTATTAAATGCAAAATGCCCAACTCAGTCCAATCTTTATAAGCAAGCTGTTCTAGAAGGCAAGGGAATCTAATTCCAAAAGGGCCAAACAGCTCCGCAGACCAGTCTGGATTTACAATCCACGGGAAGGCACGACAGATGCCGAAGTTATGTATCATGTCAACATAATATTTCCCCCTTAAAGGATAACCCACACTTTTTGTGATAATTAGTGTGTTATCTCCAGTGGAATAGAGATCATATTTCTTAACTCAGGAAGCTTATACTACTGCATTTTCTGTTTTACAGTGAAGAAAAATTTTCCTGGATAACATTGTATGCTTGCATGCGACTGAGAAAAGCTCCCATTCTCAAGTGAAAGAAACTACCTTCTAACAAGTTGGCAGTTATCGACTAGTTACTTGAGCCAGTTTTCAGTCCCACCTCACTGGTGCCCACCACACATCTATGACTTCTTGTCTTCTAAGACAGCAGCTGCCTATGAAATTCACAGAGTCCATGGAGAAGACATGTATGAAGGCAGAAAGTAGACATGGAATCAAGTTTTTAGAAAAATCATTGTTCTTTTGAATTTTTTTGAATAAAACTTTGAAATGGGGCCAGGATCTTTAACAGAGAAAAGTCCCCCCTCCTTTAACTCTGAATATTCGCCTTTCTCTTGTTTATAGCATTTAAGAAACGTATATTCGTATTACAAAGGCCAAACCATGCAAATCCACTCATTCTGGATTGCCCCCATACTCAAACTGCCAAGTCTCTTCTAACCTGCCCTAACTCAGTCAGAAGGCCCTACTCCTGCACCTGCAGACAGAGATTCAAGGGAATGACAAACTATTTCATATTACTGAAACCTCAAGAGTAATCAGTGATAGTGATAAGAAACATTAATTTCATGAGTGAAAAGCACTAATGATCCCAATGAGATCTGCTTTCATCTTTATATAAAAGATCAGCATTAAATTGAAAGATCTGACTTTTGCTGAGATATGAAGCCAGTGTCCTCAACCAAAGGAACTCTAAGAAATGCTGGCTAGGTATTCACTGCTGGTATGGATAGAGAATTTGGTGGAACAGGCCCGTGAATGTCAAAAGCAAATCCCCAGAGACACCTGCCCTTCTGTCAAAGTGCTCCTACTTACGTTCATCAGTCTCAGGAATATCCTGAAGACAGCCTTTGAAAGAGTCTATCATGACATAGATATTTAGAAAGCAAAACCTATCTTGGATTTTACACATTTAATAGGAATACATCCCTTAAGAAGCTTAGTGGCAAGCCACAAATCACAGAGGTTAAAAGGAAAAAAGAGAATTGTACACCTTATACCTACATAATTTTAGTAATCAATGTAACCCCAATAAATTCAATAAATAAAAGCTCAAACTTAAGTCTTCAACCATTAATCATCTGTGTCTAAAACTAAAAAGTCTATTTCATGGACCTAAACTTTCCTTTTGTTAAGAATGAAATAAAACTACCAACAACCCCCCCCCTCCAAAACCCGCCAAGCCAAACTGTCGTAGGGCAAAATCTCGTAGTTCCTTAATTATGTTTCCTTCGAGAGTAGGTAAGATTCAAACACTGGCCTGAACTTTTAAAAACTGTCGATGCCATGAAAAAAAAGGAGAGTGAGAGAGAGGGAGAAAGAGAGAGGAGGGAGAGAGAAAGAAAGGGAAAGGAAAGGAAAGAAAAAAAGAAGCGGAAAATGAGACTAAAGCATTGTGACAACTGAGTCCGATGGATGCGCTCAGACTGGACCGTGGACCGGGAGAAGGAAGTAAAGGCTGACACTGAGACAACTGTGCTAACCTGAACGTGAACTGGTCTTAGATAGCAGCACTGTGTGCACCTTAGCTTTCTGGAGCGTGGGCATTATGCGGTGGTCACCTAAGAGAATTTTCTGTTCCCAGGGGATGGACGCTGAAATACTTAGGGATGCAGTGCCCTGAGTGTACAACTTACTCTGAGATGGCTCATCCAAAGGGAAAACATTCAGGAGCAGGATGCATATTCATTGGACTTTTTTTTTACTATTCTTTGGACTTTTCTATAAGTTTGAATTTTTTTAGATAAAAAGTATGGGGAAGGTAGAAAGCTGGAAATAATTCTCCCCTGAAAGGATGGTGAGATGTTACAAGCCTTAAGGTGGAAAGAGTCTAGAGGACGTGGGAGGTACAAGTATTACCGCATTTTTTGGACTATAAGACACGCCCCCATTTTCCTCCCAAATTTTGGGGGAAAGCATGTCCTATAGTCCAAATGTAGCTTACCTGGCTTGCTGCGGGGGTGGGGGGAGGGCGGTGGTGGAGCGGGGTCACAGGAGGCAGGAGCAGGGCCACATTTTTTGCTTCAATTTTTTTTTCCCCTATTTTCCGCCTCTAAAACCTAAGTGCATCTTATGGTCCAATGCATCACATAGTCTGAAAAATACGGTAGCTCCGAAATGACATGCGGATCAGCAGATTTCATTCTCTGTTGCTGAAAATCAGTTGTAGAAAAGAAAACGCTGTATATACTCAACACCTATCGAAAACTGAACTACGGTGCAACCCTCTTAGGAACATGTGAAAAGTCCATTAGGGAATTCTCTACTAATATCTATCTGTATCTAGATACCTGTATCTATCTTTCTATACACACACACGCACACACACACACATCCTGCATAGACAGTACATACATATAATCAAGAACATGAAAGAAAGATTTGCTCTTTACCTGGTAGAAAAATAATTTTCCTCAATATTATCTTCTCTACTTGACAATATGTTTATCTTTCCCCAAAGTTTTCTACATATCTTCTTTTCTGTTAATGCTTCCGTTCTGTTGCCTCACCCTACAAACGTAAATGCAATTTCTCAATTTGTGCTTCTCTGAAGGACTCCTATGACTGAGAACGTCACGTTACTGCTACTCATGCTGTGTGGTATGTGCCATTTTAAGTGACTTCTGGTGAGTGTTATACAAGTAACACTCCCTGCCCAACCCTATTTGCCATCGTGAAATGGAGATGTATTCATTTGTCTTTTAATGATGCAAAGTAAAGAATATGACTATCATAATAATACAGTAAACAACATTTATGTGTCACTGAGAGTTTATGGAGTGCTTTCATATACATTTAACTTCTTTGCAGAGATGTAACAATGGAAGAGAACGAGCAAGAAGACAGATAAGATCACTTGCTGGCTGTGATAAGGAAACAAAGGTTAGGAGTGACTACAGGCATCTTGAACATTTACAACCAGCTATAAAGGAAAAATGTCCTGTTGTGTTTTGCCGGAAATGAACAATTAGCACATACTGCAGAAGGCAATGCAGGCTGGTGCTTTATGCTAACAACAGGAACCAGGCAATTCTCGCTTTTTTAAACTGAGCCCTGACCTCCCTGTGTTCTTGGGCAAGTCAATAATGCCCTCAGTTTCTTCTGTCAATTGCGGTTGGAGCCCCTGACCTTGCTCACTGGGGTAGCCTATGAGTGGGTAAACATCACCAAAAATTCAAGACACTGTTGATAATCACAGATTACTGCCTGTCTGCACCTCCTCAGAAAGAAGCAGAGCATGACAAAGACCCCTGGTTGATTATGCTTCCTGCTTTTATACTTGGGAAAGGACATGCATGCACCAACTGTTGGAATACAATACTTTAAAGACTCCTGGGTTCTCACTTATGCTCCTGCCCCAACTCCAGGCCTTACGATAAGGAGGCACCCAGTGGTGGAAGGCTGGGGAACACGAAGGCTCACTAGCAAGAACCCTCTGCCATAAGTAACAGAATGTGCTTCGGAAGGGCCCAGCCTGACTACACGAACTATGCCAACATCACCAAGCCTACGCTTGTCATTTCTGGGATGCCAATGGCAAAATGACTTCCTAGCTTCGCCAAGATTTTAAAAAGAGCTAAGGAAAAAAATCTCCCAAGATGCTGCAGTGGAGAGAAGAGCCAACTCCTTCCCCCATTCTAAATGTGAAGCTGAAAATACATTAAAAAATGACCAAGTAAAAAAGGCCTATACTACTGGCCTCAGAGGACAAGTATATGCATAGGTCTGTTGAAAAGGTACCCAGTCATGTACTATGAAAAATAGAGACATCTATTGAAGAAGATACAAGATACAAGAAACACTGTACACAGGACAAAGATGCCTCAGTCCCCTTCAAAGTAGGCACGGTGGGACCTCACACAGTTCTCCCAATTGCCATCAGCTGCCCTGTCACATTTTCCTGAATCTCATCTATGGTCTGAAATCTCTTCCCTTTTAAAGGTGATTTTAGTTTTGGGAAAAACCAGAAGTCACAGGGTGCCAAACCTGGGCTGCAGCGGGGACTGAGTCAAATGGGTGATTTGATGTTTCACAAAAATACTGCATGAGACATGATGCATGAGCGGGAGTGTTTTCAGGATGAAGTTGCCAATCACCAGCTGCCCAGAGCGGCGGCCTTCCGAACCATCCAAATAATTTCTGCTGAGTAATGTTCAAGCTTGACGCAAAATTTGATGCTGATTCCTTGCTCTACTCACTCACTCATTTTGAATGCGAGGGCCACACAGTACACATGCCCACTCGACGGTGTCTACTGCCCCTAGTGACAAGTACAGTGAAGTCATCCTTGTTCACGCGCATGTGCATTCCAGTGCACTCTGCTTGGCTGCCAGGTTATGCTGATGTCACGCAAACTGTACTCATTATATTAACAGTGGCTGGACTTTTTCCAGACAGACCTTGTATATTTGTGGCATGCAGAAAGAATTCCACAGAGCCCACTCAAAAAGAATACCTCTCCTCTCCGCCCAGACACAATGCAGACACAGTGAAACTGGCTTGTGCACTTGAGGGTGTGCCAGGGCACCCTGTGTCCTCCTGCCCCATGTTTCCATGGGGCTGGGCTCTGCTCTGGACTCCAAATCGTCCTGTCCCTCAGAGAAGAGTGACTTTTCTGACTAGTGACTTTGAGAAGAGGAACTTAAACCCATGTGGGTCGGTCCCTTCTGACTGAGCATTTTTACTGATACTACAGCCTCTGGTATAAATCACCAAAACAAAGCTTCCATGAGTGCTTTCTCATCAGCATGCCCACAGATATGGCATATTCTGGTCTAAGCTGGCTATATGTAAGCTTTCTCCAAGCGCAAGGCCTACAGCTTAGGGTAGCTAAGTTCAACTAGAGAGAGAGAGTACTAGGAGAAGCCATTTGCTATGTATCAAGTTGCATTTTTTAAATCAAGCTATTATCAGTAATAAAGCCAATAGGTTCCGACTCAAGAGGAGAAGAGAGTATTATTTTTTACTGACTCCCTAAAATCACACAATATCATCCTGGAAACTCTGTTCTAGGACGGCACTCATAAACCAAATCTAGAAACCTCCACCATCACCAATGACTCCACAAAGCAGAAGAAAACCAAGAGGACCAGCTGCCATGGCTAGCCGTGCATTCCCTCGGAGGGGAGAGCTCGTATAGGTCTGCTGCAGTTTTTAAGTTCTGAAACTGTCCGTGGAAGAAAAATGAATGGTACCCAGCTGCATGATTTCAGGCTGCATTTTTATTATAGGCATCTAGTATAAATCACCCGAACAAAGACTGTATGAGCTGCCTGAATGTCACAGACGAAAACAGTGTCACAGAACACTGTTAGGCAATTTTTTAAAACTACTACATACTTATTTCAACATAAGACCCCCAAGCTTTCACCCCCCCAGGCATCTTTGGTTACAGGTTTACATTTATTTTCTGTGCATTCCCACCTCACTTTCTAGCATTACAGACTCGGAGAGCAGCAGTGTACCCCATTACCACATTATTTTAAAGAATTAGAGAGTTCTAGGCAGAGCGCCATCTCCTCTAATAATGGCTCGCTGTTGTGCCCAGTCTCTCATCCAGGTGCCTATTTTGAGGGGGAAACAAACCTGTGTTGAGGGGGCATGGAACTGTGAGAAAAGCCCTTTCCAAACACAACACTGAAGGTTTCTGGCTCAGACATGAATCTCTAGGGAGAGGAAATGCTGCCTTGAGACGTTCCCTCGCCAGGAGGGAGCACAGGGCCAGGTCAAAGACATGCTCCGCAGGCCCTGGGGAGTCACCCAGGAGGAGGGCAGACGAGGCCCCTCAGGCTCCCCATGGGTTCCGTCACCACAGCCGGGTGGCTCCTCTCAACTCCACGCTATTGCCTTTTGTTGCTGCTCGACAGGAATGAGATGGCATTATCATTTCCACATAAAGGTGAAGGGAATGAGTCATTAAGGATGAAATTTTGGGGGAAAATAATAACCTTTAAAGGCTGTGGGTGGGAGTGCGCAGCCCTGCACAACTCGAGGGAATCTGGAAAGAGCTCAATCATGAGAGGACAAGTAGAGCTGAGGTTGCACAGACCTCAGCCACGACTGGTGTGCAGAACTGCCACACACGCGACTGCGGAGGACAGCTGGCGGTCAGAAGGGAGGCGTGTCTTGGTGCAGAGCACAGGAAGTCAGAGGGGTGCAAAGATGCCTTTCCTGGCCCATTCTGGGTCTGAGTCACCCCATTCACAGCCTTGGCCACAGCCCCAACTACACGGTCACATTCTCTGCTCCCTCCTATAAGGGTCAATCTCACTAAGGTCTCAGCCCAGACTTCAGGTTAAAACTAAACAGAAAAGTCTGCTCTATGAATTCACTGTCATAAGTTTGCTCTAAGGAAGGCTTTGGGTTCACATTTATTAACTCCGTGGTCCAGGAACCCCAAAGCTAAGAGATAAATATGAAAAATGGCCCTGGATCTGACCTGGGGTATCTGGCAAAGGCCAATGTAAAAGTTCTTTGGTGAGATTTGCATTCAGCCAGCCCCAAGAGGCTTATGAATAGATCCCTGTCAGATACATCCCATAATCCCACATTACAAAATACAGAAGGTCACGTGCCCTTAGGCAGAATCAGCAGACACAAAGAAAAGCAGGACAGATAGCCCAAGAACTTCAGGTAACAGAATTACTAAACACAGACTATAAAATAAGTAGATTTAAAATTCTTAAGCAAATAACTAAATGCATGAAAAAGGAACACGACATTTTCAAATAGGAGAAATTTAAAAGGAAAAAACAGGACTCCTATAAACAAAAGGTATTCTCAGTGAAATAAAAAACTCCGTGGGGAGTTAAAGAGCAGAGTAGACTTGTTGAAGAGAGAATTAGTGAACTGGAAGAAACTGTAGAGAAAATTTCTCAGAATTTAGCACAGAGGAAAATAATCCTAAAAGAATTTTCCATTGTGCCACTATTTGCACGGTGGTATGTTGGGCTAAGAGCTACCCAAAGGCGGGGCTGCTCTCTTAGTGGTGGGGCTGGGGAAATCCAGCGCTTGGCCCACTGTACTGGTGGCTCATTAGTTTAGATCTCCTTTTGCCCATTTCTTTGGCTGACTCAGCACCTTTCCCTCACCCCAGGTTTAGACTCTCACTTACAGACATTGTAATAAACAGGACATACAATCAGGGTCAATACTGAATTGTCAATGCCTCTGTGTGTATAAGCACGTGGATGTACATCTATGGACATACAGGGGCTGGGCGAAGGTGGGATTACAGTTGTGAAACAGAGTTCATTCTTGTATTATTACTTATTACTTATTGTATTACAGCTGTAAACCTACTTTTGCCCACCTCTGTATTGCACACATATTTAATAGTGTTAATGTTTTGAGATATATACATACTTTCAAAATAATAGCACCTATGTAGACGAGATTTTCAGCAACTCCAATTATAGGGGAACACTGACTAGAAACTGAGCAAAGAACCAGGAGAGAGAAACCCAAATTCTAATCTGACTGGGACATTAGTTACGTGACCAAGGGCAAAGTGCAACAGCTATTCGCCCATCTGTAATTTAAAAGGACTAAACTGAACGATTTCCAGGATCTCTTCCTACTATACCAGATAAGGTTTCTAACTTCCAGAAGCTAACCAGCTGTCATACACTCCATGTTCTTTATTTTGTAGGACAGTGTTCTACTCAGAGCCTTGTTCTTGTTTAACGAATGTGAAAATCTGACTCGGAGCTAAAGCAGATCAGAAATAGTAACAGAGCAATGAAAAATGAGCAAGAAGGGGTTCCTACAGTCAAATATCCCGACAGTAGCTTTATCGGTGAGGCATACATGATGACCCCTAAAAAGAACGGCTGTTGTTAGCTAGTTACTGTAGGATTGCATAGCCTTCCACACCTCCATCACCTTGAAGGTCCCATTATATCACAACTCTAAGTAATAACTGATGTTTCTGATAACCTTGAGCAATCAAGAAAAGGCTAGTTTATGTTCAATATACCCTATTTAAAAGCAGGCAAGTATAAAATGTACTTTAGAAAGATTCCTGTAAAGAGGTTAAAAAATATCAAAAGTATTTTAGACACCTGGAAAATTCTTTCAGATGGACTCCCTAGGCATGTACATGGAAGTGTGTGTAATTAAATAGAGAAATATTTATTAAGGGTGTTACATATAAGTTTTACACAGGATACTATCGAGTGGCCCAGGAAAGACCATGAATTGCTTTCAGAACCTTATAATCAAACACAGAAATTGCTGTAAACAACATACACGACAGGACGGTCCATCAACTGTATGAAACAAATATATACTGACACAAAGGAAAAGCACTGTAATTAATACAATTAGATTTCATGTGAGAATACTGCATGTGACCGGCAGAGAGGTGGGGAAAGGGAAGGTGGTTCTGAAGAGGAAGGCTCTCAAAACTTCCCTGAAAGCTGGAAAAGGCTATAGGCAGGGAAGGAGTCAAATGCTTTCCCCACGAGGGGAGATGAGGTCATGCTGCCTACTGACCGTGAAAGTCCATCAGCATCATGAGTCATCTGAGTTCATGGGAGACGTCCAGTTAATGACATCATAAGGCAAGAGAGAGTAAAGACACCGGAGAGTTTAAGAGCTGAAAGGGAACCTTCTCACATCGGTGTGCATGGGCCCACAGACACAGCTCCTTTAAAGAGGCAAGGGTTGGGGGCAAAGCCCCTCACCCCTGGAACACCCCACTCTACAAATGAGTAAACGAGAACGATATAAAAGTGCCTCAGAGAGTAACTGGCAAGACTAAAGTCTGAGACCACAATGTAATTATAACTTCTACAGATTACATTAAAGCAAATCACTGAAATGGAAAAAAAATTAATAGAAAACTCACATTTTGTCTTCTTAGTGAAATAACGAAACGTCATCAAAGTGTGACTAGAGAGGTAAATATAGATCTGATTATAAATATATGCATTTAAACACTTTTCCCTATTGCTGTTTTCCTGAATTTCTACTTTGCTTAGCAGCTCTGAGTTAAAAACTTTTGTAACAATGTTTAGAATTAAGGGTCAGGAAAGCATTTCAGCCTGATGCTCTCCAGACCCAGTCAAGTATTTCTAAATCTATTAGGTCCTTCAAAACAAAAGTTATTACCAATATCTGCTTTGTTCAGAGAGCTAGAATTTTGCAGATTTACCTAGCTTTAAATAAATCTGTCAAAAGAAATTTAAAAAATACATTAATTGCAAAGTGCTTTAGAAAGCATTCCCATTATCATTCCTTCGAGAGATGAGACGCCCTTGGCGCAACCTACAGCATGAAGCTGGTGCCCGCATTGTTAGTCAGTCCCCACAGGGCGGGCATCCTGTCAGACTCGGTCACATCCTATTTTCCCTCTCTTTAGTCCCCTTCTTCTTGCTAATCGTGTTATGTACTCTCGTGAATAAAAGAAAGTTTCATACAATGAGGTAAACAACGGTTCAGTTTTCATTCTACAGCTGCCAGGACCAATTCCAAACCCCTTTGGTAGGGAAAGCCTCCAGTGCTGTTCATGGCAGGCTGATCCTGAGACCAGAGGGGACTAGTCCTGCACATGTGTGTGGAAAGCAGCTTTTAGAGCCCTTTCCCCAGTTGTGAAAATAAGCGGCACTCATGCTTAGCAGAGGGCTCTGTTACGTGCAGATAAGAGCTTCCAGATAAACAAAACCAGGGCAGAGTCACCAGTTTCTAATGAATCTAATTGTGGCACAGCCTGAAATTATCCGAAGTTACCTACTGGCCACAGCTGAGGCACCTATCAGTGGGCGCTGGCACAGACAGAAATGTTCTCGTTGCTTTCTCCTGCATACGGACTGGCACCAAGCGGGCAAGCATTTCAAATAACGAAGAGCAAATGTGTGCGAGCAAGCAGACCTGCACACGCGTAAACGTCAAGCAAACTGGATGCTTTGCTAAAACTGCACCAGTACTGGAAACACTGACATATTATGAAACAAATGGGCTTATAAATCCCATGACATTTTATCAAACAAATACGTTTTCCTCCTATTTCACATCCATGTACCAAGTATTGCCAAGTAGAGAAATTAAAATGACATTCATAAATAGGAAATAACTAACTCTCAGCAAATAGCCTAGGATCCTCTCTATAGTTCTATAGACAACTAATTATTTAATAAATTAAAGAAGATTGTGTATCAAAATTAGTTGTTTTTTTTTTTTTAAACCAGGGCAAAATAATGAGCGAGGCTGAATCCCTGCCATAAACACAAAGAACACTGTCCTTAGTTTAGTTGTAACCCTGCCGACAAGCAGGGAAATGCACTACACGACCTTTTCAGTCTGAAGATTTATGATGGGATTCCATATAATTCTAAAACTAAAGGTAAAACAAGAAGATAAAATGCTTGTAGTCTTAAGAAACATTCGGAAGAAGTGTCACAAATCAGAATGGGGGCGGGGAGTGGAGATGGGGGATAAAAACGCATCTTATATCTGTAAGCACAGTTATATTTGCTTATACACTTACAAATAAACACATATAGCCACACTCACAGCAGTGGTGGGGTTTAACACACCTGTCATCCAGTGGGACCTGCAAGAGGCAGGACCTGCAAAGGGGTTAAGAGTGTGAACGTGGAAGCCAGACCGCACACACCTCAGAGATACTGTAGGTTTGGGTCCACACCACTGCAACAAAGCGAGTAATAAACTTCATGCTGCTGTAGGATCTGGCCTTCAATGTGTACAAACAAAAACAAAACAAAGCAAATGCACAAAACACCCCAGCTGTGTAGCTCCAACAATGAAACAGCAGAACGAAGTATGCCTGTCCTGGGTTTGATCTGGCTTCCCCACTTACTTCCTAACTGGGATAACGATAGGAACTGCACCTCCCAGAACTGTTACGAGGTTAAAATGAGTTGACACACATAGCGACCTCTCTGTCAGTATTAGTTGACTTTACTGCTATCATTGTTAACCAGGCTGAAGAGACACCAGATGTTGGCAATGTAAAGCACCTTGGGAAAAGAGGTCAAGGCGCGAGCCCACTGAGGCTTGTGGGGGCCACAAACTCCTGGTACAATCACAAAACCTGCCACCCACCTTAAGACATGAATGAAAAGAGAGTCTTGAGAAATCAGAGCCCTGGCCCTGGCCTGGGTGTGGGGCTTGAACACTGGCACTCTCCAAGCTGTTGTGGCAGTTGGGAATGAGGACATTAACACAGAACCTGTTAGTTCAATAAAGCCCAGTGGGCCCTGGCACAGGCCACCACCAATTCATCCCACGGAGTCACCTCTACAGTCCAGGGTAGAGTCTTCAAGTGCAAAAATCACACTGAGTACTGAGCAGAGGAAATAAAAGCAAATCCACACCTGGACACATCCTGGGTAAAACAATCAGAGAGAATAAAGAGATTACGTACAAAGCATACCGACTTCTCATCAGCAGTAATAGATGCCTGAGGACAATGGAATCATGTCTTCAAAGTGCTGAGGGGAAATAACTGTCAACTTGGAATTCTACACTATCATTCAAGAGCTGGGGAGAAAGAGAAACGACTGGAGGCACAGACAATTGCAGCAAGCGCATCACCCACAGACCCAGAAGCAAGAAATACGAACACAGGCAGGAAGGAGAGCCAAAAAGGGGAGTGAGATGTAAGAAAGTGTTTGCTAGAAAGGGAAGCCATCAGGTGGGGGTTTCCTAAACTTCACAACCCCGCCTAAAAAGTTGCCTTTACCAGTGGGCAAAGGGCACATCTTCCCTGGGGTTACAGTGGGAGAGCAGTCTGCCTCCTTGTTCTCTGGGGACACCCCCTGATTCCTCAGGAACTGATTCTCTCAGTAATTTCCTCTCCCCCATATGGTACTCCTTCAAAGCTAATGTTTAGTTGGTGAACAAAGTGTTACAGACATGTATCTTGAAGTAATTTATAATGAAAAGCAGCCACTGCCACCACCTTTGCTTGCCAGTCCTGTTTCCTGGCAGAACCACTTCAGATCTTTGGGCTGTCTTGCCTGGTATCTATCTTCCTATTTTTAAATAACAGGCTGTGCCAGGGACCTTCGAAAATCTATCACCTTCTTGCCAAAGCTCGTGGCCATTTGCACTGTGACAATCCTTCCTTACTCTGGGAAAAAGACGGACCTGGTAACTGTCCAAACGACACAGTGTTCTTGTTTTTAGGACATGGAGCCGTGAGACTTGGCCCATTCCATTCCCAAGAGGTCATTTATGTACGTTACAAGGTGAGATATTTTGCAATACTTTTATATTTTACTCTGTCTCATAATAACAACCCATGCTTGCCACTTTACTCTATTTCCATTAAGAACGAAATACGCTGCCCCTTAGTGCAGCTTCATGGTAGGCTGAGTCACACTGAAGTCTAAACAGCCAGGTGGGGAGGCAGGTGGGGCACTTCACCCCCCAGAGGAAACAGGGAAACCCACCACATGCATGAGCTTGGGTGTGAATGATCTCGACTGTGGACGAGCTTAGTCCTCCTAAGAGCACTGCAGGGTGGTGTTACAGGGATCGGATGGGTGAGTAGAAAAAAGAAAAACTTCCCCAGCAGAAGGCTGAGGAACCAGTAGAGTTAATATTTGATTACTAATATGATCATCATATAAAATGTTTAAAAATTTTGTTGAAAACACTTTTCACTCTTGAGAGTTCTAAATCTTTCACTCATTGTCTTATTTTTTTTAAAAAGTAAAGGAAATATTTACTAGCCAAGAAACAAAAACAAAAAACAGCTGACCAAATAAGGACCTAGAAGGAAGAAAGAGGCCTCCCCTCGTCTGTGGCCAAAAATGTTACATTACTTTTTCTTGGTTTATCAATTTAGAACACGACTTCTAGTTATGGTAGATAAGAATTTAGTTCTTTTATTTCCCAATATCCCAGTTATATGTTTTTGTTAAATCAGTAGTTGGTGCTTCTTCTATTATTATTATTACATAAATGTCTCTCTGCTGAGCTGTTAGGTATACTCTGCCTACATTTCCTTTCTTGAATGTTTAGTTTTTACCTAGAATTAACAGGGTCTCTTTCATTTGCTTCATTTTTTATTACCTATTGCTTATTACTCTCAGAGATTCCAGTTCATACATAAAATCTCTTTTATACATAAACATTAGACATCTGCTTTTCTTACTCCACCTCCCTTTTTTCTTGAAACCTCCCTGTTCTGGAGTCTTCCATCCTCCCCTCCTAGCAGGCCCTCTGGGCCTGCTGCAGAGCTAACAATCCGGAACCTCTCCATTCCTCCAGTAGGTTCCCATGATAATGGGAATTTTTTTGAGAACCTGCCTGTCTGAAAATATCATTATCTTACTGTCACACTTGATTTATAGTGCTGGGTACAGAACTCTAGATTTGGATAATTTTTTCCTAGGATTTTTTAAAGGCACTCTTCCATTTTCTTCTAGCATTAGGTGCTGCATCAGCCCAATGCCTGATTCCAAGTCCTTTGCATGTGACCTTTCATATCTCCTCCGTCAGTTCTGGTATCTTTATCCCTGCAATGCCTACTCGCCTGGATGACGTGCCTGCCCGGGAGACTATTTTTACTCCTTGCTCGCGGTTGTTGCCAGGCCCTTTCTGTTAGGACATGTGTGTCCTTCGGTTCTGGGAAACCAATCCGTGTTACTGTTTGATAGTTTCCGCTTGTCTATTTTCTCTCTCCTGGAACTCCTATTAATTAAATGTTGGACATCCTGGATTGATCTCATTTTCTTTTTTCCCGTATTATTCAATTCTTTGTATGCATGTTATACTTTCTGGAAGACTTTCTGGATTCATCTTCTAACTTTGGGTTTGGGGCGTCATCATAATTTCAACTTCTAAGAGATCATTTTTACTGATTGTTCATTTTTAAAAAGTAGCACCATGCTCTTATTTCAAGGATGCAGTAACCTACTCTTATCTCTTGAGGGTATTTATAAAAGCTTTTACTTTTTAAAATATTCTTTTACTTTGTTCATTATCTGTTGCCTCTTATTTCAGTTTTCCTTTTATTTTTGGCTTTGTCTATTATGTTGGAGAATTTCCTCAAATATCTGGTGATTTTTGACTGTCAATTTATGTCTTAAACTAAGGTACTAAAATGTTGATTAGAATTTCTAAATATCCAGGGCTTGTTGTCTGCTGATCTTCACTCCAGGACAGTGGGGCGAGCCGGTAACTTTTTTACCGAGAGACCTTGGCCCCTGACCCCTAATTCTTCCCTGTAGAGACATGTAATTTTCACACAAGTTCCTGCAGATTCCTGCTTGGGAGTGCAGGGCAAGAGGAGAGATGGTTGTGCCAGGTCACTTGAGCTCCTCACACTGGGCAGGGTAAAGGTCTGCGGAGGCCCCGGAGCTCAGAGGGCAGAAACTGTCTGACACCAGGGCCCTTTGCTCTACCTGGGGTCTTCAGGAGGAGTGTTTCACCAGTTGAACCTCTCCCCAAACTATAGGCGTCTGTGGGGGTGGTACAGTTGCAGAGGGTCGGGGAGAGGACCCGCTTTGTGTCTAGACTGAATTTACCCCTTTGTCTTCACCTCCCTCTGGCTTTCCACAACACCGGAAGCTCCCAACCTGGTCCTTTCGGAGGCTGCGTAGGGCACAGCACCCCATTTCTCACTAGCATCTCTTTCTGCGGGCTTTCTGTCCCTTTCCTTGGGTCATAATGAACCCTGCTCTGCTAAGTCAGGTCCTCTTTCATCTACCTGCTCTCATGCACTCAGGTCTTGTCTCCTATTCTCTTGGAGGTTTATAACTTTTAAACTCTTTTACTATTATTTCAGTAGGATTTCCTTGGGGTACAGAGACAGAATAAATGTATACGTTCGATTTGCCATATTAATCAAATGTCTCTTTAACTGCCCTTTCTGTCATTGCCTCCTACTCATCTGCATTTTAAGAAAATTATTTTACTGCAGTTAAGAATATGCAACATAAGATCCACCCTCGTAAAACACATTTTTAAGTGTTCAATACATTACTGTTGACTATAACTCACCAGCATTTAAGTATTCTCAAGCTTCTTCAATATGAAGGAAATTAGGACTAATAAAAACATTTTCCTTGACTCCATGTCTCCTTTTACCTGTTGCATTTTCTTTTCCTTCCTAGCCAAATTTCTTCTTCTTTTTAATTTTAAATCCTCACCAGAGGACACATCTCCATTGAGTTTAGAGAGAAACATCGATCGGCCGCCTCCTTACACACCCCGGGGGGAGACTGAATGCACAGCTTAGCACATGCTCCGAGCAGGAACTGGCAGCAACCTTTTGGTGCACAGAACTGACACATGTCCCCAAATAGTCTTTGAACCCAAAGGCAAGGACCACTGCTCATTTTTCTCTTCCAGTTTATAGCTGGTATTTAGTAGACATTCTAAACTGTGTGTGAAATGAGTGAATAAATATATGAATACACATGATACTTAGACTTAAAAACAACTATAAAGATGGCTATTTAGAAAACATTTAGTTCATCCTACTTCATCCAAAATTCCCTAAACAAGTACTTCCTAAGAGCGATGCCAAGATCTTAAAACAAAAAAATCGTTATCTATGTTCAATAAAACATAAACATTTTCAAATAGACAGGAGGAATTTATTAACGTAGAGAGGATTAAATAAAAACCTTACTGGCAAAGTTCCAGGTAGCGATGCATCGAAAAAGGATACCAAGGAATTTGGAGGTGCCGCGAAGTGGACTGGAGATCCTGAGAAGAGTTTAGAGTTGGAGGAAATCTGGGCATGAATTTCCAGACCTACCACAGCTGCCCATTCGTGTTCACTACAGAGAAAGATATAATGGTTAAGAAATAGTTAGATCGGTTACTGTATGTAAATGTCTATGAGCCTAAACCACAAATGTTAATTTCCTATGTTTTTAACTTACTAACATTTTATTTCCGTACATTAAAAAGTGTGTCATCTTGTCTTAGTGATTAAATCAAAAGCAATTCATAATGAACACTTACAAGACTGGCAAAAGAAAATTCATTTACAATGTGGCATAGAGTTCACTGTACAAACAATAACGTGATAGAAAAAGGAAAAATCTGACATCTTAAAACAATTTAGAAATGGGTATCAGGTGGTGGCAACCACTTGGCTGACTTCAGTGAAAAGCAGCCTTTTCTAAATTAACTGTCTGTTGTCAATTAATCACTCAACAAATGAAGAAAGCTGAACTTGCAAACATTTTCAGAATTAACATCAGAATTCTACTCCCAGAGAAATAATGGTAAATAGTTGCACATCTCATTATTTTAAAAAGAAATTCCCATTTATGTTTTGAATTCATTTTATAACAATGGCTTGCAAATAAAATGATTAGTGACATGAACGCAATCAATCACTACTACATGATACTCTCCTGGAAATTTTGTGCAAAGGAAAACATTAAACCATCAGATTTGGCATTTTTTGGTACCTAATCACTTTCTGTTCCCAAGATCTAGTTCCAGTTCCCTTTGAGGGTTTGTTTATGCTTCATTGCTATCGAGAAGCTGGTAAATGCTATAATCACTTATCTGGCCACTCTTCTGTTGTGTCCCTCTGAAACCCATGTATCCTGGGCAATTTGCAGATTGCCTGTTTACACATCCTCTCCCCAAATTTTGTCTGTTCCTACCCTGCTCTTCTCCCAAGCAATTTTCTGTATGATCTAGATTTTTGTTTACATGTATTGGATTTTGATTCAATCATTTCAACATATAAAGTTCTATATCTATGTATTGTAAGATTAATTTTTTTTACAGCATGTAACTGGAGAAATTAAAGACTTTGTTAAAAAGCCTGCATGTCGCTAAAACATTATTCAAAGTATTTTTGCAGCATCATCATGTAAGAGAAAAAATACTTTCCATTCACAGTGAGATGATCTAATTTATGAAAAGTATAGAAACTGAATGCTTCTGGACACTTTCCCTCTGCTCCTCCAACTGAAAAGCAAAAGTTAATACCAACCTAACTATCGCAAAGGATTTACGCAACATTAGGTGTGTGCTTTACACTTATGTATTTAAAAAGAAACTGTCTAACATAGTCAAGTATAAACAGCTGTTCAGAGTATAGCTAGCAAAACGAACAAGGCTCTCTACACAACCAGAGGAAAGAGTTCTTGTATTGGCTGCATACTCTTAGGTGTAGACATGTATTCAACACGAAACGCCTCCACAGATAGGTGGTGCTTTCTGACTAATGACATTAAGCCACCACTATCCAGAGCTTGTAGGAAAAGGCTCCCTTTCTACCTTTAGAACACAGCTGGCCTACAGTAGCGCTACGAGTCAGCTAGATAAGATCCCGCTTCTAGTGTCGCAGACACTTCTGCTGGTGCCATTAGGAAGGTGACTGAATCCAGTGTTCTGTGTTGATTTAGAGTCGAGAAAACACCTGGGATTTTCCTCTAGCGAATCTATTTGAGGAGAACAGTTTATGTGCGGGGGCGGGGCTATCAGAGGGCAACTTTTGTGCTTTCAGGGCTGCAAGTTACAGCTCAACAACTTCCCGCTCAAAACTTAAAAAAAAACCCAACAAAACCGTCTACACTGAACACTGGACTGAGTGGCCATCATCTCCCCAGTCCCGCAGTTCCACCTCACACTGAAGTGGGCAGTATGGGATGAAAGAGCATATATACCCTTTTCTCGGCTTCGGGGCCGTGACGTGGTGCTGCGGGGCCACTGAGCTCTGCCCCCTTTTCCCACTGCACCTGGACCCTGTCGGAGCCCCTCTTCCGTGGCGAGAATTGCGGTCAATGCAGGCTAAAGCCCACCGCCTTCCAGGGCAGCACCAGCGTAGCACGGGCGCCGCCATTGCCCCTCCGCAGACTCGGTCAGGTGACACAGACTCCCTCTGCCGCGAGGGCCTCTGGGAAGCGTAGTTCTGGAAAAGTGTAAAACTCTAGAAGCTCCGACCGGAAGACTTCTATTCCCGGGGAGCCCTGCGAAGGAAGGCGGCCGGAACCCTGGCGGGGAGGGGAGGGAAGGAGAAATAGAGGAGAGCGCTGGAGGGTTTCCGGGTCGGAAGGGTGAGTCCTCCTAGCGGGGGGTTGGAGAGGTTTGTGGCTCTGATCACGTGTATGACTTTGAGCTAGGGGCATCCAAAGCTGGAGAACCTGGCCAGGATTTTGGACCATAAATTAACCTTTCAAGATGAAGTCAGTGTCCTTGACATAGCTCGAAGGCTTCCTGAACCTCCACCCGCTCAGTGATTTTTCTCCGTCCCACTTCACATACTAATTTGTTCATGAATGCACCAACTGTTTATTTGCATGCCTATTGTATGCCAGGCACAGTTTATAGGCACTGGAGATGCAACATTAGCTTATATACTTGGTAGAGGAGACATATAGAAAAGTTAACAAAAATACTTTCACGCAGGTGTTAAGTGCTATATTTAAGCAAAGATGCTTGGAGACAGACCAAGCTTGAGCCTTCTAGTGCATTTTCACTTACAAGCATAACTCATTTTATTGCACTTTGCTCCATTGCACTTCACAAGTGTTGCATTTTTTATAAACGTAAGTCAAGCCCCTCCAAGAACAAAAAGATGCGGGGCCATGGGATACTCCACTTTATTATGGTGGTCTGGAACTGAACCTGCAGTGTCCCATAGGTATACCTGTATTCTCCTTTTTGTTCTTGACCAGTATTTGAAACAGTCTTATATGCTAGGAAGCATTGATAGCAGATACCATCATCCCAGCCAACTTCCTTTATTTTCCTGCTTGGAAACTCATACCACTTGTTGAAACTACCACTTATTTCTTGCATTTGCACATACAGTTTAGAATAGCCATTCAGCCATTCTCTAGTATGTCACCCTGTTTTAATTCTCCAAATAGTGCTTATGAACATCTGATGTTTATGGGGAATTTGTATTATTCAACACAGTATTAACAGAGTACAAAGCAGGTCCCTCACAAATATGTGTTGGATGAAGTAGTGCAGTGCAGAGAATGCATTTGACAAAGGGTAGAGTGGATGCCCTTTATGTAGTAGGAAGGCGATGAAAAAGTGTGGTGATGGAGGCAAAGAGAAATCGACCTATGTGAGACAGCCTTAGAAAGTAAGATAGAAAGACTTGGTGATGGATTGGATATGCTGGAAGACTAGGAAGACTAGGTGGGGTCAAGTAACTCCTAGATATCTGGCGTGTAACACCGGATGAGTGATGGAGTTATTCACTGACATAAGGGCACTAGAAAAGAAAAGCATTTGCAGAAAAATATGAGTTTGGTTGCCTTGGAGACATACAAGAGAAGTCAAGTAGGCATCTGTGATGCCTAAAAGTATGGAACAGGGGAAAAAGCTGCATAATCTGCATGCTCCACACTGATGTGCAGTTATTGATTAATAAATAACCTATTAATTAGCTGTACCATACAATCTACCCCCATTAATACTCCTATACAGTTACGATTCTATGCAATTTAATTCCTTCATGGAGCCAGTTTCAGTTACTCTCCTTAAAATTGCCATTATTTACTTTTTCTATCCATTTTATTTTTTCACCCTCTATCATTGATTCAAATTGCTATACCAGAAGTATTTTCACATGACCAAAACTGGAAATGAGAGACATGACAGAGACTGCAAAGTAGAGGTGGAGATTTGTTCCCAAATTGATCTCCATGGCCCTTTCTGTCATGTGCAGCTCACTCTTTCGATCCTTTCACAGTTTCTCTCCTCCGAGTTTCCATATTTCCCAGCTTTGCTCTGGGTGAGCTTGCTCATTTAGCTCCACATTTTCCTGGCCCAGACTTGGGGTCAGGAGAGTTCCACCTCTGATAGGACATCAGAGGAGAGGGAGGGTTCCTGTATCTCGGAAGTGAGCACGGACACCCTTTAGCCAAAAAGGAAGGGAGAGCCTTGCTACCTTACCACTGGTAATCAGCATACTTAGGAAGCGATGCACTTACTAACAAGAAGAGTTAGGGGTGTTTCTGAAAACCCCCATAAGAGACATGAGCACACCTAAAGAAAATCCTAATTTTATGGGCAAAATGTGCTCTAGTGGAAATGCATCTTTGCTTATGAAGCAGTAGAATGCAGTGATAGTGTATCACTTCAAAGACTCCCACCCCACCACTAGAGGGAGAGAAAATCCTATGCATGTGAGTGTATTCGATTCTTTTCACAAATGGAAACCTTTCAGCTCAAGGTATACTGCACAGCCCTTTCCCAATCCCACGAGTTAGTGGCTCCCTTCTCCCCCTCGGTTATCTGTCATTTCCAGAAATGCCCATTGGTTTCCTCGTGCTTTCCTAGTGTCTAGGAGTACGCTGTTTTCCAGGTTGCCCCTCCTTGTCTTGCTCCTTTACCAGCCACTGAGCCTCCTACCATGGGACTGTTTCTTGCCTTCCTCCTGCATGTCATATCTGATATCTGTCAGAATTCTGACTGACAGACAGCTTTCTACCTGAGAGAGCTATTTTGGTTCCACCGAAAAGGTGGCTGTCATCTGGAAGATGCAGAGATTTTCATTTTCAAGGAGCTCAGAAGGTAGCAGGACAGGGTTTCCAGCAAAAACATTTTCTTAGGGTGAGTTTCTCGGCTCTTATTTTATTCATATAATTGACATAATACAAAGAAATTCAGAGCAAGTTTTTTAAAAAGAGATGTAAACCACGGCTGAATTTCCAGTTGTTATTTATAAACAGCAGTGGTTAGGAAGTATGTCTAAAAGATCATGCTTGGTTTTGTTTAGTATTCTTCGGAGAGTCTTTGAATGTCAGAGTCGGAATGCACTGGCTTGCCTCTGCATTTGACTTAAAATCCCCAGGTATCTATATGAACACGTTGATTTCTGAACACAAATCATTTCCCCTCAAGTCTAAGTTGTGTTTAATTGTAATCACTCCCTTTCTCATCCTTTCACTGGTTTGGAATGGGGGTAGGATGTGAAACATGGTATTTTAGGGTTTATAACATCTTCAGTAACCTGGGTACAGTGTGAGGGAATGATACAAGTGGTTCTAAGTTACAATTTTTTAAATGAAGTAAACAATTTTATAGGAAACATTAAAATTTCAAATAAAATTAAAAGGAGATTGTTTCAATTGTTTATTTTAATGATGTATCATGATAGTGTGTCTAAAACTCTGTTTGTATACAACTTTGAATCTTAAAGTTGTATTAACCTTAAGAGTTCTTTGAGCTCTAGAGAACTACTAGAGTTCTTTGATAAACTACTTTTGTCCTTTGGAAACAAAGGCGATGCTTTAAAGCCTTACAGCAGACTAATAAACAAAGTGCCCCTTGCAGTCTAACAGAGCTGGTTGTGAATGCTTTTCTTAGTATTTCTTTACACAGTTGTGAGTTTGGTCCCTTTGTGGGACTGTTAGTTTCTATCTATTCTATGGCTGTAGCATCCAGCCTACCGTCTTGACGTTTTATGCCATGTGGGGAGGGAGTGAGGGTAGCTGGGTCAGTATAAATTCTCTTTAAAAAGAGGAAGAAGCCACTTACGATGATGTACATACAAGAAAAATTGACAGCAAAAATTCCCATGTTGGAAGAACAGTGGCACTAGAAGAAGCCCTGTTTTTGAAAAAGCACTCTAAAAACATAAAGTCTCTTCTCAGAAAAACCACAGTTTAAGACCCAGCTAAGTGTCGTTATGGGAAGAAAAAGTCAGGGAACATGTGCATGCTGGGCAACTGAGAGAACAGCATTCATTTCCTTTTATTTTACCATTAAGTCTTGATTCTGATAAAATACTGATGTGGGGGGAACAATTGCTTTCTCTAAAGACAGCTTTGAAGCAAAAAGAAAAAAAAATCTATAACTTTCTCTTCCTTTCCAAGGCAGGGAGTAGAGCACCTGGCCGACGTCTTTGTAGAGATGAAGTGCTGTTTGGGGAAGATGAGGCCAGCATGTTGCTGCTATTAGGTTGGCCCAGCCCATGCACTGTAATCTCTCCATGTCCTGCCTTCTTCAGTCTGGTCTTAAGGGATGCTTTGCTGTTTCCCCAGGTCTTTTCTTTTCTAGAAATCTGGCTAGTCCTGGAAGCAAACCAGAATTATGTGTAAGAAAGAAGTTCTGCTTCTCCCCAGCCCCATGACTCACCACTTACTTGAAAGCAGGTACTCCTCAGTCAGAAGGAATGAGTTGTAGAATATGTTAGGCTCTGTGTCCCCATTAGCTGTGTTTATAGCAATGGTCAGATATCTCCTATGCACTAGGAAGCTCTAATCTTTGTGTTTGGGAATTGGGTATTTGGTCTTGAAAGCTAAGGAGCTTGTACATATATACACACACACTTCTAAGCAGTATCCTATTTCAGAATAGTACACAAATAATGATCAAGAGCCTTTAGGTTTCAAAACAGATGCAATTTTTGTATGTCAAATGGTAAGTCTAAAGATTTTGAGGAGCCAAAGTCAGACATTAAAGAACCACACCACCAAGACACATGGGCTTTGATGACGCTTTTCCCTCTGTGAGTGAGCACCTACTTGTTACGTGAAGGGAAAATGTATCAGGACCCACCAGGGTAACAGAAAGGCTTCTCTTACACATCCTGCCAGGTAATCCTTGTCGTCACAGGTGAGTCTCTGAACTGGGATCTCTGTATCTAGGCTGCCCTTGAACCAAGGATGGATGGGCTGCACAAAGCAATAAAGGCTGAAATCTCACTGGTGGAAGAGCCTCCAGGGCTCACCATCATTTAACATGTGGCCATTGAGAGAAAATTTAGTGCTCCATGAAGAGGTGCCAGATTGAATTAAAATCAAGCAGCTCCGTTCCAACACATCAGCAATCAAACGATACAACTACTGAGATAAATGCAAAGATCAAGACAGAAAAACGTTCCCAGTGACTCATGAATACTAATTTGAGAGGGAAAGACCAGCACAGGCATTATTCATGTCTCCTTGGAGTCTGACTCTAGAGTCTAATTCAATGAAATTTGACAGCTTGACCCAACAGTGATTTCAAGTTGATGTTGATTTCACACTTAGACCAGTTTTGCTACAAAAAGACATTTTCACTCATCTCACATGTAGTAAAAATGAAAAGAAATGATGTTAAGAATGGGACTGGATACCAGGCTTTTCAAAAGGCAAGAGAAAGTAAGATTATATAAAATGCCATTCTAGCAAATAAGGGCCCATCTAGCCTAACATTCTATCTGTGTTCATTCTCTAAATCTGTTATCTTTATTTTGGTAGCTATAGTACACTTGTACAGTGTCTCTGGCAAACATTTTGCAATGATTCAGAGCCCATAACTTTAAAAATTTTATATAGATTTATTAAATAAGTGCAATGCCTTCTATTTGCCACACCCAAACTCACATCATCTCATGAAATGTTCTCACAATTTATGAGGGTCAGTTTGACATTTCACGATCTCTCAGAGTTTAGTGTCCTTAGCAGATGTCAAAATGAAGACTCTTGAATTTAGGAAAGAAAATGTGTGTCTTGCTTAGCTCTCTAGACCAGTGAACATTTCAGATGCCTGGCACCTTTCTCTTGGGATCTATGGTAAGAGGACATTAGCTGCTATGTAACAACCTCCCTTATAGAAATTCTGTTTACTGGAATAGTAGCTCACTTTCCCAAGGAAGGCAGAGTGTATTTTGCCGTTGGCCTAGATTGTTTATTATCTCTTCTAGAAATGTCTACTAGACTTATCCTTATGCCCTTGTGTTCTCTTTACCCAGCAGAGATCCGAGGTGTAACTTATCTCAGAGTGGTAATATCCCTTCGCATTGGTTCTGTCGTGCGGTGGATCCTGTGAGCTGCGCTCGTACTGCGTAAGTTAACGTTGTCAGCCATGGAGTTGAAAAATACAACTGAGTGTGTTTTCTGTTGCATTTCTGTGGTACCATTGAATCAAATATTGTGTTTATTCTTCTTTCAAAAAAATGCTGTTATTTCTTTTCAGTTGTCAAGAAACAGCAAGCTTGGAAATGGTCATTTTTACTCTGTCTGGAATATAATGTGGTAAGACAGGCCAAATTATGGAAAATAAATTAGCTTCTGTTACAAGAGTCCTGCGTCTGAGGTCCTGTTCTGTCTCCAGCTCTGTCTATAACTAAGGGCTGCTCCTCAAAGGGGTTCTTAGGAGAAAACCAACCAAAGGCTATTTTTCTAGAGCTAAAATCAGGCAAGACCTAGCACTTAATCTTTGTTAATTAAGGAAGAAGCAGAAATGATCGGCTTGGCTTCCTTTATTTTTAAACCACATACTCTCGAAAGAGCAGTTAACGTTCGCTTTCTGAGACCTAAAATTGCCAAATACTACAACCTCATCATACTATCTGTGCCTTTTGATGTAAGATAAAAGTTATAATATTACCCAGGCATGTGGTTTCACGTAAGTCTCATCTACATCAAGATATCTTCTCTGTTATCCCCTGATATAAAATCAACTAACAAGTTCAACTGGACAAATATATCTGCTGCCAGTGGAAACAGGATTCTTCCCTGGGGTCCTGAGAAAAGCATCTCAGGGACTCATGCATAGGAAGAGTATGTGCAATTGTGGCAAGATGCACTGGAGTGAAAGCAAAGGACTGCCCTCAGGTGCCCAGTGTCTCATCCCTGACCAGGTGTCTCAGCTCCATCTCACCGCAGGAGAAGTTCAGCCTCTGGGGCCACAGACCCACAGGCCCACAGGCCAGGGCCCAAAGATGCGGAATTTCTGTGTGTCTCATTTTCCCATCTGCTCATATATGCTGCCGAGGCCTGACAGTGCCTGGGCCACAGCTGGCCCTGTGCTTGGACCCATGCAGCTGCTACAGAGAGAGAGAGTGCCAAACAAATGAGCCTCTGGCGTTTGTTAAACTTGCATTACATCTCCTTGGGTTTGGGGAGGGGTACTCTTTCACACTAACAAGTCTTCCTAATTCTCCATGGGCTTGTGCTGGGCTCTCCCCTTATCCAATCCCTTTTCTGGATCTTCTGGGTCCATGCGCTTGTCCAATCCAATCTTTTTCCCAGGCTAGACTCCTCCCCTTGGTACCATTTTAGCTCCTACTGCACATGCCTCATAGTAGAAGGACCTCCCCCTGTGCCATTTTGGCTTCTACTGAACACACACCAGCAAAGGAATTTGCCCTCGCTACCCCTTCCTCTCCCCGTAATCTGTGGGAAGGGGCCAGTTGTTCCCCAGAGAGATTGGAAAGCTGCTGGGGATTAGAGTCTGTTTGGCCAAGGATGAGGCTATCCCATACATAGGACATCTGGGAAGCTATCATTTCCCGACTGAAGCCTTGCTCCCTTCTCTTTCATTAATATCTAATGAGCTTCCTATGGTAACGTATCTAGGCCTGAAGTTTTCATTATTTCATAATGTTACTTTTTCATAGATTTAACAGTTGAACATGCCTTTCTGCCAAGATAAACATTGCCCCCAAACTACCCTTGGTTTTCTTTTTTATATGTTCTTAAGTGGAGGGCTTTTGTTTCAAAGATTCATTTTGGGGTCAGGTAACTTCTTGTATTATACCTAGGGAAATCACAAATTTCTAAAATCCAAGTGTGCATTTTTAAAGGTAAATAACATTTATTGCTGATTTCAGAATATTAGTGATTTCCTTTTCCCCACTACAGAACAGGGCAGCCATGAACAACAAAATCTTCAATTAACATTGACTTGCGTTTGAAATAAAGCACAGAAGTAGAAAAACTGTTTTAAAGAGTTGTTAAGCAACATAAAACCTACAGTAAGTCAAGTTATAACTAACTCTTGTGTTATCTGGGGCTTGTAATTAATTTTTTTAAATCAAAACACTTTTTAAAAATAGCCTTTTGTATTGAATTCTAGCATGATGCTGCTTTTTGTAGAGCCATTTCTGTAAAGTATTAGTTTATTTATAGATGGCAAGTGAGTCAAAGATGTTACAATCTAAAAGGAAACGACACTCTAGAGCCTTTGTTCGGCGCTGTTCGGGGCTCTCTTAGGATGCTCAATTTGCTCAGAGGATTGCTTTTAATCTTCTGAAGCAAAAGGAATTTCATAAATTAAAATTGTTGGCCAGATGGAATTTCCTGATTAATTTTTTAGTGTTTGGTGTTAAACATGATAATAAAAGGAAGAGTTCTGAGAGTAAACCCAATTAACATTTCATAAAATTTATTGCTCTAGCTATGGCTTACCCTTTATTTTTATGATTTCCATTCAGCATCTTCCTGGAGAACCTGACTATCTTGAAAAACTGGGCATTGGCAACCTCCCTCCCTCCTTCCTGTTTGTTCCTTCCGTTTCTTCTCTCTCAACTTCCTTCCATCTCTTCTCCCTCAATTTCCTTCCATTTATTCCCATCCTTTCACTAGTCCTTACTAGGCTACAGACACTGGTCCAGGTACTCTGTTCTTTATGGGTATTGGTAGAAAGAATATTTTTTAACAGTCAGTCGCTGCTGCTAGAATGGTAACACTCTGGTACAAGAGACTCTTAATTTCACCTGTAATCACAGACTAGCTAATAATTTTATAAAAAAGTAGTCTCTGTGATATTGAAAGCAAAGGTGGACATTCTCCCTGTATTTTCTTTTCTTTTTAAGAAACATTTTCAGCTTTATTGAAGTACAATTACCAAATGAAATGATAAGACATTTAAAGCATACAACATGATGATTTGATACATGTATATACTGTAAAATAATCACAGCATCAAGTTAATTAACATGCCCATTACCTCACATACTTACCTTCTCTGGGGGAACATTTAAGTTCTATTCTCTTAGCAAATTTCACTTACACAATACAGTGTTATCAACTATGGCCACCATGTTCTACATTGGATGCTCAGACTGATTCATTTTATAACTGAAAGTGTGTACTCTTCTTCCAGCCTCTCCCTAAAACCCCCACTCCCTAGACGCTCACTATCACTTTTCCACTCTGTCTGTATGAGTTCGATTTTTTTAAAACTTCAATTCCGCATATAAGTGGTACCACGCAGTGGTTGTCTTTCTCTGAGTGCCTTATTGCACTCAGCATAATGCCCTCAGGGTTCATCCCTGTTGTCGCAGATAACAGGATTTTCTTCTTTTTAGGGCTGAATAATATTCCATGTCATCAGATTTATAAGACTGCCTTCACCTATAACCATAATGTGTCAGAACACAGAAGAGTGTGTGATTACTTATTTTTCTTATAACCAGGGTTCAAAGGACAGTCATCTGCTTAGACTTTGATAGTGTAGTGACCACTGAAATTTTAAAAAAACTTATCCCTTTCAGTCTGGCCATCAGCCAAGCAATTGTTTAGCAAGGTGATTCTGAGAGCTTCCTTAGGGGAAAATCACTTAGGTCTAAGCAAAGAAGACCTCCTACCCCAGGAAACCACTTCCTCCACAGTCACAGTCTCTTCTCTCCTTTTCCCAGTAGAACAACCCCAAAGAATGTTCTCTAAGAGCATTCAGAAAACACTGGTAAACGAATAAAGAGGTCCTGGCAGACCCCTTCACTGGCATTCTTCTGGGAGCTAGTTTTAAAAGGCAACTTCAGGGGCAAAGCACAGTAAATTTCCATGGACCGAGGTCTGGGCTTTGGTATTTTCTCAGGGTTTCGTTTTGATCATCACAGTAGTCAGGTTCTTCAAGGAAAGAAACAAGCAAGGATCAGGATTAAACGAAGGCCACGAATAAAACGTAACTTGAATAAGCGGTACTTCCCAAACACACACAGAAACTTAGGGGAAATTTAGCTGGATTTAGTGTATTATCTCAAGTATTTTAAAATAAAGTTGTATATAGATTGAAATCTGTTCCAAAGATTAATGCATAATTCCTCAAATTCATTAAAAAGAACAGTTTGTTGCAGAATGCTATTGAAGCAAGTTATCATTCCTAGGAAGATTTTTTCTTCTGTCTGGGCCACCTCTTTGTAAATTTATAAGTGAAGACGCTAGATCCCAGGATGGAAAATCCCTACTTTCACACATGTGCCTGGACCCACCCAGACCTCACTCGCCTGGTCTGAGCAACGCCCAGAGCCCTGTTTGTGCCCTGCCTCAGAGGGGAGGGGCTGACATGTGCCATAATGATGACCTGCTCTCACATTAATACTTTTAGTTTTTCAAATTGGATAAAATTTAACTTTTATCTCTGAAGTAAAAAGAGAATAAAGCTAAGGTGAGAGCCATAAGCCTCAGGAGTGAAAGAAAGCCTGCAAAGACAATCCCTAAGGGAAGAGGCTTCTACAAATGTCCCGGAGATTAGGCCCATATGTTTTTCTGGACCTTTTGCCAAGATAGTTACAGGATCAGAATCACTCCTTCATGGCCATTATGCAGTGTCACATCTTACAGAGCCAAAGGAGTAAATTCCAGACATAAATGCCGAACACACATCCCTTCAGCCTCTTTCAGGCGGGCTGTCAGCTCTGCAGCACAAATCAGAAAGGGTAGCCAGAGCCTTAGGACTTTGCCTGCTAACCTGTTCCCTACCTCCTGCCTCTCGAACACAGTGGAGTGAAAAACCTACAGCCAGGCCCCCCTTCCGCACGCTGCCTTTCCCCATGCAGGCACTTCCAGGCTAGAAAAAAATAGGGTAAGAGAGGGAAGAGATTTTGTCAGGCAGAGAAGAAGAAGTCGTATATCCAAGAGCTCTCTAGTAAAGGCCCTGACACATAAATTCCAACCTGTGCTGCCTGTCCTGTAACGGGCCAGGAAAACGCACTCCGAATGCCACTCCTCCTCCTCCAAGTGCTTCTCTCTCTTCCTCCCTGTGGTCTGTCCTCCACACCCGAATGCTTCTGAGTGTTTTCACTCTTAGAAACAGTATGATTCCTGTCAAACCACAGCTTAAACTTTTCAGAAAAGCTCTTGAGCTTTCATTTCTGTAACCGAGATCAGCAATCTGTCATGTACAGTGTCATTTCCAACTGACTGTTAGAAATCTCCACCTGGATGCCCTGCCAGCACCCTGAAATCAACATGTCCACAATCTCAGCATCTTCCTTCCTGAATATAATGTTCCTTTCCTGGACGTTTTCCAGTTAATAAACCACTCTCAGGCATTGCGGCTACAAACATTGAAATTACATGTGAATCTTGCTTCTCCTGTACTGTCACACGTGTTTGGTGATTACTAGGTTTCTGGCCTCGGTGACTAGGCGGAGATGGTGCCTCCCTAGAAGAACAGGCTGACGTGTAGGACAGGGTATTAAGTGCCACTTTAGACACATTGAGTTCGAGATGCCAGTGAGGCATCTAAGTGCATGTATTACAGGGCTAGTGGAAAGTTGCAGTCTGAAAACCAAGGAAGTCTAGACTGGAATGTAAATTTGGGCATCATAAGAAGATAAGTGGTGGAAAAGCCCATGGGAGTGATAGGGCACTGGAGTGGGGTAGAACTGTGCCTCTGACCTTATATTCCTGAGAGCAAACATGAGGTTTCTGGATCAGAGGCAGAGTTATTATAACTGCATAGGTTGCTTACATCCCACCCTCCCCTTCAGGATGATGTTATGAAAGCCAGCTGTCACCCTGTGTGTGCAAAAGGGCTTTTCATTATAGCAGGGGAACTCCAAAATTAGGAATCTGAAACCAGTCACAAAAACTTTCTCATGTTTTCTTCTGGACATTTTATAGTTTTAGGTTTTACACTTAGGTTTATGATATATTCTAAGTTAATTTTTTATATGGTAAAAGGTATGGATTAAAGGGTTTTTTTAAGTGGATATTCAATTGTTCTACCACCATTTATGGAAAAGACTGTTGTTTCTCTACAGCATTGCCTTTGCAACATTGTAAAAAAAATCAGTTGCTCATGTGTATGTGGATCTCTTTCTGGAATCACCATTTTGTCCTGTTAATTCCTTTGTCTATCTTTACTCCAGTATAACACTGTGTTGATTATAAGGTATATGTAGCTTTATAATAAACCTTGAAATTGGTTAGTGTTACTTATCAAATTTTGTTCTTCTTTTTCAAAGTTGTTTGGCTATTCTAGGCCCTTTTCAATGTCATATAAATTTTAGAATCAATTTGTCTTTCTCCAAAAATCATTGCTGGGAGTTTGACTGAGATATCATTGAATCTATAGATTAATTTGGGGAATGCTAACATCTTAACAATATTGAGTCATGCTTAGTTTATTTAGTTCTTCTTTCTCTCAGCAATGTTAATTTTCTGTGTACATGTCTGGCACAACTTTGTCAGATTTATGCCTAAGTATGTTAGATTTTTGATGCTATTTAGATTTTGATGCTAAATTCTGGTTGTCACTGGCATATAGAAATACAAACAATTATTTTGCATATTATCATGCATTCATTCTACAACCTTACTAAAATCACTTATTAGCTTATTAGCTTTTTTGTAGATTTCATCCAATTTTCTACATTGACAATTGTGTTGTTTGCAAATAAAATTAGTTTTACTTTTTCATTTTAAAGCCAGATGCATTTTTTTTTCTTGTGTTATTTATGAACTGGAACTTCTGGGACTAGTTTGAGTAGAAGTCATAAGAATGTATGTTCTTGCTTTGTTCTTAACCATAAAGGAAAAGTATTTTAATATATCTATCCATTTAATTGCCAGTTCTAGTTCTTCTTGTTCCTTTGTGTAGATACATATTTCCATCTGTTATCACTTTCCTTCTGCCTAAAGGACTTCCTTAACATCTCTTAATGTCCAGGTCTGTCTCTGATGAATTTTTGCCGCAGTTGTATGTAAACAAACATTTTTTATTTTGGCTTTATTACTTTTTTCCCACATGTAGACTTCTAGATTAACAGTTGGATTTTTCCCCTATACTTTACAGATGTTATTCCAGTGTCTTCTCACTTCCATTGTTTCCTATAAGAAATCCGCTGTAATCCTTATTGTTCTTCTGTACCTAACATGTCTTTTTTCTCTGATTTGAATATTTCTCTTTATCATTGGCTTTGAGCAATGTTATTGGTATGTCTTGTGCTTGGTATTTGTTTAGCTTTTTATATATTTGGATTTATAAGTTTCAGCACATATGGAGAGTTTTCAGCTATTATTTCTTTAAATATTTTTTATTCTGTCCATTTGTTCCTTCCCCCACATCCCCTTTAGGGACTCAAATTTCATAGATATTAGGCTTCTTAAGGTATTCCACTGCATACTGAGGTTCTCTTCATTTTTAAAATTTCCTTTTACTCTGTGTATTTTTTGGGTAGCTTTTTTTACTGTATTTTTGAATCACTAATCTGTTTTGTGCAACTTCTCATCTGCCATGAGTTCCATTCAGTGTACTCTTCATCTCAGACATGCCTTTGCAATGAGGCCCGTGAAGGGAGAGCATCATTTATCAAGTGAACATGCGTGGCCATTCTTCTCTTCTTTTCTGACCTTCCTTTTTTTTCAAAACTAATTTTTATCCAAGTCACACATATATAGTTTAACAATCCATATGGACATTTAAGGTATATGTATTAGTTAGAATGAAATCTCAGTTACATTTAACAGAAACCCAAACTAACAGTGTATTCATTATATAAGGTGGGTTCTCTTGTAGTAAAGGCTGTTTAGTACTACATAGTCCAGAGCTTGTTTGGCACTTTCTGAAGTTAACAGAAATGTAAGCTGCTTCTAGCTTTCTCCTTCTCTGTCCTTAGTCACAATAAGCTTCAGTCATTTACATTTGCATTCCAGGCACTAGAAAGAAAAAAAGGAAAGACAAAAGGCATTTCATTCCCGACAACTTCTGCTTACATCCCACCGTCCACAATGAAGTCATACCACCACATCTAGGTGCAAGAGTGACTGAAAAACATGGCTTACAGCCCTGGGCATATGCTGTCCTGAATTGGTATTTCATTACCAAGAAGAAAGGGAAAAATACTAGGTAACACCATTTCTGTTATAGTTTCTAAGGAGAACTATGTTCTCTGAACCATCTTCCTCTTCAACCTGATTTCCATTCCCTTGAAGCAACTATTTTCCACTCTTTTATCTGCTTCCTCCAGCATATACCTTCATATTCAGAAAAAAAACATTGTGCTATTATTTTCTTGTTTTAAGTATGATCTATTTATTTTACTGTCAAAATGAGAAGTCCATACACACACACACACACACACACTCGTATATATACACAACTCCCACTTCCCTTCACCCATTCTTTGAATATATTCTGCCATAATTTTATTCATTCAGTACTCAGTGTTTATACTGTTATCAGCATATTAATATTTTTCAAGGCAGCTTCATATAGTATATTGTAGTTACATAGCATTTTAAATATTTTAAACTTTTCACTGAATTATTTTTCCTTTGCTTAATTTTGTATGTCCCTAATTCATTCTCAAACTTCTAAGTGTTAACTGCATCTCATTACAGTCAAACATCTGTGTGTCTGTCATTTTTATCTTTGTCTTGGAGGCATGCTTCTGGAACCCTCTGTTTCCCGTTGTTCCAGTCTGTGTTGGTTGCTGTCTGGTCCTGATACACAAGTGTCTTCCTGAACAATCCTGTATCATCATCCTGGGGATTCCCTTCACTTTTGAATGTGTCAGTTCTCCTACTTCCTTGTTCCCATCCTATGTCTTCTTTCTTGGTTTATTCCCTTGTTCCAGTAAGGCATGTTCTCTAGTAGCTCCTTGAGAAAGGACACATTGGCAGTAAATATTTTTGAGATGCATATCTGACATCATCTTTGTTCTAACATCATACTTGATTGATAATTCGTATCAGCTTAAAATTCAAGATTGGAAAAAAATTTACCCCAGAGTTTTTCTTTTCCCTCTAGACTTTTTAAAGGCATTGATCCATTCTAGTTTTTAATGTTACTATTGAGAAATGTTATGCCAGTCAGATTCTCAGTCCTTTATTTTTAATCTTCACCCAAGGACATTTTTTCATTGCTTTTTTAGAGACAGAGGAGGGGAGAGAGGGAAATATCGATGGGAGAGAGGAACATCAATTGGTTATCCCCTATATGCACCTGGACTGGGGATTGAACCTGCAACCTAGGTATGTGCCCTGACTGAGAATGAACCCACAATCTTTCAGTTATGGGATGACACTCCAACCAACTGAGCCACACCAACCAGGGCCAGATTCTCCATCCTATTATGTCACCTGTTTTTTTTTCCTCTTGGATACTTTTTGGATATTTTCTTTATTTCTAGTATTCTGAAATTTCATAAAAATGACTCTTTGGGTTTTTTCATCTGTTGAGCAGGGCATTCATTGATATCTGAAATTTTATATCTTTCACTTCTGGATAAAAATTTTGAATTTTTTTTTGTAACCCCTCTCTGTCTGTTCTCTCTTCCTAGGCTTCTGCTATTCAGGTGTCAGGCCTCGTAGATGGATATCTCTTTCATTATCTTTGTTATTGTGGATTTATGCTCTGTTTATGCATTTTTTGTCATTTTTATAGAATTTCAAGAAAAAGCAATGGCAAATACTTGTGTTCAGCCCTCTGTATTTAAATGAAATTCTCTGATTTCTTTTTAGATATTTTTATTGCAGGTAGAGAAATTATTATAGAAATCCATATGGTCTCTCTAAGATGAGAAGCAGATTTCACTTTTTTGGTCTGATTCTCCTACCTCTCAAGCTTTGCTTCAGGATGTTTACACAAAGTAGAAACAAAGGCAAGTAAATGAAAGCAGAGCAAGACCAGGTGCAAGCCTCTTGGGCATGTTATTTACTCTCTCATAAGGTTTATTCATTTCAGAAATAAAGGACATTAATATCCATCTTTTATAGCTCATGGTTGTTGTGATGTCAAATGAGGGCATGAGAAGGAACATTATTGGAAAGATACATAGTAGTATGTGAATATGAAAGATTTTCACTCTCAGAAAGGAACACAGAACCTGCTAATCAACACCCAGTTAGAACTTGTTGCTATTTTTTACCAGGAAAAACTAAATGAAGCAAGAATAGAAAAAGCTAGAGTGAGGTAATTTGCTAATTGAGTTCTGTGGAAAGGAGGGTCACACAGAAAGCTCCAGGCAGTGGGCAGAGCAGAGGCCTTTAAGACAGACAGACAGACAGACAGACAGATAGATAGGGTTCACACCTGATTTCAGAATATATGGGGCTATGCATAAGTGTCTTGCTCTGCAAAATGAGGAAAATAAAGCATACCTTGCAATGTAGCTGGAAGAAGCAGACTTGCAGAGAGAAAAATGTAGAGACAGCCCCTTGAACATAGCTGGCATTCAGTAAATGATAGCAATTATCAGTGGGTAGGGGTTTGCTGCCTCTGAAGCCAGCTGTCTAGGCTCTCACCCTACCTTTTATGAGTTGTGTGATTTTGTTACCGTAAGCAGCTATTAGTCAGAGTGTGGGCCTGGCTGGCCACTTCAGCGGGGCCATGTAGGAGAGCTACACAGAGGACATGGGCATCCAGGGTCTGGGGTAGGGGGTACCCTGAGGGCTGCAGCCAGCTTCCCTGGAAGTGCAGGTGGTGTCCATCATTGGAAGGTGGGCTGAGGGCTGCAGCATCTCCAGGCTTCCTGATGGCAGGTCCTGCAGGAACCCCCTCCCCACTGCAATAGACAGTCAGGGAGCACTGGAGTCTCCCCCATTGGCCAAGATGGCACAGGGGGAGGTTCTTACACTGAGCATGCACAAAGCTGGAAAGATGAATGGACAGGGCCCAGAGGGCTCCAAAAGCTAGCAAAATAATTGGATAGGAAAAAAAGCCCTCCCCTCCCTATCCCTATAAGAACCACAGGCTTGAGCAGGAAGTGGGGATGGTCTTTGAGACAGGAGTCTACCATTCTCCCAGGTCACAGAACCTGAATAAACCTGTTCCTTTTTGCACCAGCACGTCTCATGAGTTTGGCTTTCTTTGCGGCTGGCAGCCAAACCTGTGTTTTGGTTACAATTTTGGGCAAATTACTCAACCTCTCTGGGCCTGTTTCCTTATCTGTAATGGGATAGTAATAGTAGCCACCATATAAGGTGTTTATGAATAATAAATAAGTTAGTCAAGGGAAAATATCTACAATGAAGCCCTGGCATATTATCATTGCTTAATAAACATTAGCTATTATTATTGTTATTAGCTACGAAACAACAAAGCGACTGTTTCAAGTATGCATTGAGTCATCGTTCAGAGTTCAAAGTCACAGATGTAATTTAATTTCTGTGCTAATAAATTTGCACATAATAAATAGAGATGACTTGTCCTAGCACCAGGTGGCTCATTATCTAAAGGGCCCCCAGTCCTTTGTCCCTGGTCCCATACGTCCTTAAGCCAGGGGTGGCTGCAGTGAGAACATTTGAAGACATTCTCATGCCAGGGCTCTGGGCCAAGTCCTGATTCTGTCCGGAAAAATAGGAGTCCGAAATTGGGAGACAACAAGGGGAAGAGGGATGAATTATCTCCTACCTGACTTCGTGGGCATCCCTGAATAGCCTCAAACATCATAGCCTTTCCATTTGATGAAAAAACTGAGAACTTACGGAACTTATTGAACTTTACCCTCCTGACTTCAAATATTCCAGTGCTAGTTGCCTACCCCAACGAGTGACTAGATTGCCTATAGAGGCCTCCTAATGCATGCACCACCCCTGACTTTACCTGAGCTTGCCTTTGACTCTAAGCTGCCTCTGCGCTTGGACTGCAGCTTCAAGCTCTGGCATGGCTCCAAATATAAGGATGGCAGCATCACCTAAGTACTTAATGAATATTTGTTAAATGAACAACTGATCTGTGTGGGGGGTAATATAGCAAATATGTCTGTGTTTGCATCATAGCATATTTATGGTACATGAAGATAATATGTAGCTTATATTTTTAATGGTAGTATCTAGTATCTCCTTCCTTTCCCTAGTCTCATGTCTTGCTTTGTAGTTGTTTTAGTGGTTGTGTCTCCTCTAAAAGACTATGAACCTCTTAAAGGCAGGGGACTTATTTTTCTCATCTGCGATATTTGAGGAATGGACGAATAAACAAATTCTGCATTCAACAAATATTTGCTGAGCTCTGAGCAATGATCTGGAGATGTAGCAGTTCTCTAGACAGAGGAGGTCTAGGATCTCCCACAGAGCTTACATTTTAGAGGAGGAGGCAACCCCTAATGAGTAAATGAAAAAGGTAATTTCAGATAGTGAATGCAATAAACCCCTCTTAAATTCTATCAATGCAATTTTTCGGCATTTCCTCACAAGGAAAATGCAGTGTTAATTTTGCCCTGAGTGCTTTCTCTCTGCAACAGGTTTCTACGGAGGGAAGAAGTACAGACTGAAAAGATTTATCTAAATTACTAAACTGTAATGATCTAGTCCTCCAAAATGAGACACGCAGCAGCATTGCTTAAGTGTTTTAGCTTGGCCTGCAATTTGCTAATCAGAGGCTGGAGGTGACATGTCATGAAACCACACAGGCTTTTAACTGATAGGCTTACAGAAGGTTCAGCAGCAAATCTGTGCTCTGTAATTGGAAGTTTAAAGGCACACATCTCAGGTCATTTAAACAAAAAGCTCAATGTTCCTTCTACTTTCCCCCTCTTCTAAAAAGTGAAGGAAAACATCTCTGTAAGAAATAATCTGATGTTGGTCTATAACTCCCAGTGAAGCAAAAATTAACAGTCATTCACAACTAAGTCCTTACCCACAGCACTTTTAAGTTATAAGTATATGTAAGAAAAAATTATTTCCTTAAAAGATGATAAATGTATTTTGGAAATACTACTCTACACGTCTAAGTGATAAAAGGAAAACAAACTTAATTAGCCTAGATCAAATTTCACCCTTTGATACACACAGATAACTCCTGCTGAGATAATTATACAACAGCCAAGTCTGTATTTGGATCTAAGAATAATATCTGTTTTTCCAAGGGCAGAAGTTAATCTTCAGCATGTGTACATGCATTCTGTATCCATATATAATATTTGTGTATTTGTGTACAGTGTCAGGGTCTCTATCCAGTACCTCTATCCAGAATGAAAAGAAAGGTATTAAGAAGCAAATGACTGGGCAGAAATTAGGGCCAAAAGACGAGTATTCACCTTCCTTCTTGTTAAATGGTCTCTACTTGTCGCTTTCAGAAAAGCTTGTGTTTTAGGTGTGTGTGTGTCTGTTTAGGTGTGTGGGTCTGTGTCTGAATGGAGATCCACTTCTATCTGATTCCCCTGTGACTCATCCCTAGATGGCCAAGATGTGGGATAAATAGGAAACAGGCCCATGAAACAGAAATGTCACCAACCAGGGTACATGCCACCGGTGCTTCCTTCCCCACGTTGCCTGGTTTCCTTTCTGATCCCCGTTCCACAGATGGCTGAGCCAAGGGGGGTGGCAGGAAGAAAATAAGAAAGGCTGCTATTTTTCTTCCATAGCCATATTTCTCATGGTTAAAATTAAGCCTCAGCATCTTAGAATGAAAAGCATTAGCATTTGTGGGGATGGGTGTACCTTTAAGTTTGTATTAAGTCGAATTCTATAATATGATAAAAACAAATGCCATATTTCATTCTGGACATCCATGAAAATAGTGAGAATAAATTATTCCAGAGATTACTCCTTAGAAAAGAGCTATTATCCAATTTCTACCCTTGCCCGTAATGCTTCACTTAAAGATTTATATTCAGAATGTTATCAGAACACATTAATCCAGGCAAGATACCCGCCAAGAATTTTGGTTATTATTTTCTCCCCTTATATACTTACGCATGCATTTATGAAGCCAAAGGAGGCACATGCATGCGAATAGATAGACAGACAGACAGACAGAGGAACAAGTGATGCTTCATCTCATACAGTGCAATTGTTTTTGACAGGCTGATTTGTAGTAGGTAGCCAGTCAGTAGGTTTCACAGCTTAGCTATTCATCGTCAGACAGGGTGTCTGTGTTTCCCCCATGCACTTCCAGTTTGCAGACTAGTGCCAGACTGGCATGTTGTCTTGTGACTCGATAACATATTCCACTAATAGCATATCCAGTGGAACTCTTAACACCCAGTCCCTCTCAGCTGGGGGGAATCTGGCAATTGGTGGCGCCTGAAGAGCTGCAAGGACTGGGGTGCACATGCACTAGGTCCCGAATAAAAGGGCGACAGTGAATTCACACCCCCTATATGCACAGGGGGTTGCAAAAGGGGAGCTTTGAAACTAAGGAGATGAGGGCGGCCTACTGGGTATAGACTTTCCTGGTATCGGCCACCCTCACTTTGTGAAATCTGGGGTGAAACAAGATCGCCATTGTTCCAGTGGGTTGGGCCCGTGCCGAGCTCTGTGCTCCGTTTATCCCTCCACGCATTGCTACTTCTCAGTGATTATCATTATCATTATTAATGATGGTAATAATTGACAGCATGGTAAATAACTTGAAAAGAGCTGGTTTCCTGAAGAAAAAGAAATAAGTCACTGTAATAATGGCTCTTTTATACAGTAATAAATAGCACATTTGTGTTGTGGTATTTTAAATTATGTCTTTGTTTGCCGAGACTGGAGGGCATAGGGTGCAGTTTTGAAATCCAATAAATGAACAAATGAATAAGCATTAGGGAAAGAGTCCATGTTAATCAAAACCAGCCATTTGGACTTTGGGTCCTTAACTGCATGTAAATTTTCTGTTTTGCTTCTTTCCTTTTATATCACTTATTCCTGGGTTTGCAGAGCTGGCCTTGCCCATAAGAGGAGGAGAATGTTGCTTAATGGGTGCTGAGATTTAACATTATGCCACATAAAATAGCTCTTCCTGAAAGAAATACCCTTGAATGGAGGTAAAGCTTAAAATGCAAACATATCAGAAGCGAGGACAGGAAAGGACCTGGGAAGCTCCGTACTCACCCAGCTTCTCTCTCTGACTCTGATCAGCAATAGTAGGAGAAAGAAGACAGGCCTGGGTAACTGGTCTCTGAAAAACAGAACGTTACTATTTATTTTTTCCGCAAGACTTGCCAAAGATCTTGCTCGATAGACTGATTGAGAAAAATGTGTTTCCTCCTCTCTATATCTTAAAACATTCCCCTGTATTTACCTGCAACGTAAATCTGTTTACCTTCATAAATAATTTCAATTAAACTAGAATTAGAACAAAATAACATTTCCCGCAATGTGAAACAATAGCTCAAGCTTTTTTACCTCTACTCTTTCTGTGATTTACAATAACATCTAATATTGGAATAAAAACCCAAATATGATCTATGGAGCTTAAATGCATTTCTTTTAGAAATGGTACGACATGAATGTATTTGTGCAACCAAACTCATTTGTTTTAAAAGATGGCAGAGTAGATTTTACCTAGAAAACCCCTTGGAATTTCAAATACACATTCTCTGGGTCATCCATATATTTTCAGAATCTGGTAGAAGAAGATAGGAAGCCATTTCAACTGAGAAAGCCTTACTTGAAATATCAGCTTGGTAGATAAAGTGTCAACTTGGTGGAAATAATAATAAAGATGATAATATCTCATTGAGAAACAGATTGAGCAACATTTCATTCCCTTTTTTTTCCCCCCACAGAGTATCAGTGGCCAGCAGTACTGCATGTACAGATTATGAATTTTCATTGCTCCCTATGTCTCATTTCCTAGGGATCCTTTACTGAAGGGCCTAAGGCAACTCAGACATACTTGGAGAATCATTGTTCTATCTCTTTTTCAAACTTTTCATGGATTCCTCACTTCCTTCACATGTACAACTGGAAAGCTTCTTGCCCTACACTTGAAGTCTTGGTCCACCCTAGGCTTGGTTTCCCGTTGGAGCCACTGAACACTTTTTAAGTATGGAGAAGTGTCTTTTCTTGATCTCCTACATCATTCTGGCTGTGCTAGCAATTTCCTTGCAGCTGCTGCCTCCAACCACTTCTCCCTCGCTCTGATAGGCACGGCCCTCCACTTGCTGTGAGAGGGGCTTTGCTCCCTCCACCGTGCTGCCCAGTGCTGTGTGAATGCCCTTTTGAAGAACTCCTCACATGGTACTTATGCTAGTTTCCCAGGGATGCTGTGAAAAATCGCCACAAGTGGTGGTTAAAAACAACGGAGATTTACTCTCGTGCAGTTCTGGAAGCTAGAAGTCCCAGATCAAGGTGTCACTGGAAGTTCTGAGGGAGAGTCGGATCCACGTCTGACTCCCATGGTCTAGCGGTTGCTGGCAATCCTTGGTCTTCCTTGGCTATGGCAGCATAAATCCAATCTCTGTCAGCTTCTTCCCTTGGGGTCTCCCCCCTGTGTGTCTGCGTGCGTTCTCCACTCACAAGGACACCAGTCGTATTGACTCAGGGCCCATCCTCCTCCAGTATGACCTCATCTTCCCTTGTGTAGAGGAGAGAAAGTGATTCTTCCTCTACCCTTCTGATGGCCATCGCTGGGAAGCAAAGTCTCAATGCACGGAGAAAATGCTGCGGAATATACCTCAGAATCAAAGGGGAGGATGCAAGGGGGTGACATGAAATTCATTTGATAGATTAGAGAGGCGGGAGAAAGCAAAGCAGAGTAATCTGTGGGATTGGATAAACAGAATAGACCCATACCTCTTTTACATAGGTGGGTGTAAGATACTTAATAGTTAACAGTTAGTACAATAACAATGATGTGCTCTATGGTCTTTTGCTCTGGTGGGAGATTGTGCCCTGAGGGGTCTAGAGAAAGGAAATCACCCTGACAATCCAAAGGTATGTTATAGTAGATGCAAAATGACAATAGACAGGCTCAGTTAGGGTAAAGATTGACCTTTGTTAAGAAAGATACCAGCCTAGGTCGTAACTCACTTGCAGTTAGAAAGTTTTAATTTCAGCTCATCTCATGTGGTTACTTTAGGTCTCTGAGTTTGTAAGGCCACCATGCAGGCCTCTCCAGGGCTTGTCAGGTTTAGTATGTGGTCCCTTTTTCATCCACAACAGTGTTACAATCTTTATATTGTCACTTTTTCCTACTGCACTGTGACCTCCTTGAGGACAGTTCTGTCCCAGCACCTGGTACATCACAGTGCTCAACAAATAATGGCTAATTAATGAATAAGCAAACTTCTGTGTATTCCTAATCACTGGGTTGGGAATTTGGGAAATGTTGCTGTTGGCAGTAGCAAAAATGGCACCAGTGGAGTCAGACTGGACCTCGCTTCAGCAACCTCTGTACTTGAGTTCTGGCTAAGAAAGAATTCGGAGCCAAGACTCGAACAGTAAGAGGAAGTTTGTTTAGAAAGTCACAGAAGGAGAAGAAGTGAGCTGTAGAAGAAATGGACTCAGGAAGCAAGTTATGGAGGGAGGCAAAAGAAGGCCCTTGGGAGCTTAGGAAAGTGAATGGTAACATGCCTGGGGGGAAAGAGATGGGGAGGGGAAAGGTGCAGTGTGCTCCTGGGACGGAGAGACACTAGGTCCTCTGTCCTAAGGACTTTTAAGGGTGGGGATTTTAGGAGAGGTACATGTTAGGATCTCATTAGAATAGTTATCAGCTTTCCAGGTATGTCTTTCTGAGTTGTGGTCTCTACTGATTAGTTGGCACCAGGACAGGGAGTCAGTCATTAGTCAACACAGCTGGTCCTGATGTCATCCTTGGCATCGCTTATCTGGTTTTGCTGTGTCTCTGGGCCTGGAGGTGAAACACAACCGAGGCCTAGACGTTATCCCTAGGAGTTACTGCTTAAGGGAGTGGTTGTGCAAGGGCACACATTGGAGTCACATGACACCACTCTTAGGCCCGTTGTTCCTCCTCCAAGGGGGTCTACTGCATGACTAGCAACATGCCATGGGAGGAAAGCTCCAGGGAAGGTCCTAACTGCACAACTAGCAATACAATAGGGGAGGAAAAGGTGCCCTGGGGGTGAGGTCCTTGTTTTCCCAGTTTGGCTTGTCACTCTGCACCCAGGGCTTTTTGCCTGGATGTACCTGGCCTATCGCCCTTGCTCTGCGTGTCTGTCTAACTGCCGACCACATTGCTACTTGATGGAAAAGGACCCCCAATTCTCACTTGGGTGTCTAGGGTTTATTATCTTTCAGAATATTGACTGCAGTGGGTACAAATACTACAGTTTTACCTTGTAAAACTAGTTTCAATATTTCAATAAAACTGGTAGAAATGGTACATGTATCCACAGAAGGGCTATACAGACTAACCAAAATATCAAGTTGCTTTGCTCTCTTAACTCAGAATTTTATTAAATAGGAACAGAGTGGCTCAGAAAAGCTAAAGCTCGGAGCCCTGTGACATTTCAGAGCCAATTTTCAGGAGCTATGTGCTGAGTTGAGTGGTCTCTTCCAGAACCCTAAACGGAAGGTGGGAACAAGAGCCCCTGGTGTTTTACTGTTTTCATTTATCTACAGCAACCACTCTTCTCTGGTTCAAAGCTGGTCTCCTTACTCTACCATCTTTCTCTCTACTGCCCCAACCCTTTTTTGATTTGTTCTTTAACGTTTCCTGCATTATGTCCCCCTCCCACTGAGCAACAAGCCTCACCAGCTTCCCGTCTCAGGGGGAGAGGGATAGCTTCTTAGCACAGCAGACAAGCTCCGTTACTAGCCCTTGACTAAAGTGGATATGGAAGACTTTGGAGAATCCTCAATACAAATGTCTGTCTAGTAAAATTGTTGTTTTGCTGTGTAATTCTAATTTGCAGGTCAGAAGTGGATACTACCCTCATCCTTTTTTTTTGTTACTTTTACAACAAATTCTAATCTCCCCCATGGCAGACAGTCAGTCACCTTGGGCCTGCTGGCACAAAAGTCAATTGGAAAAGCTGATTAAATCATTTTCAAAATATCACTTCTAATATACAAAGTAATTACAAGTTATTCAGGGACAAGTGCCAAAGAGGAAATCACCTGGGTGATGAGATAGAGGAACTTGGTGGGGAACTCTCAGGGGGTTGTCCAAGGAATCAAACAGCCTTGAAGGGGTGTTAGAGTTCAGAGTATGCCATGCCAAAATATGCCACTTGGCATAAAAAAGGATGATTTTTTAGCTGAATGAAATTTAATGAACAGACACAAGAAAAACTTTCTGCCCACCCCCTCTCTCCCAGGAAGCCCAAAATGATTGTTAAACCCTGGAGACAACTCTAGACTCCCCAACCCAGAGATGACAGCACCAGAGGAATCTGCATTACAAACCTGGCCTGAATAACCCTTATCTTCCATTAGCATCTCCCATATGTTTACCTTCCCACAGTTTGCCCCCCCTAAAAGTCTAAAGCCCTTTTCTTTGGTCTTGTCACTTCTCTGTAAAATGTATTGTTCTTTTGCTGAGATGCTTTATAAGCGCAAGTTCTAACCACCGCTTTGAGTTCCTTACTGTTGAGTAACTCCTGTGTATGTGCAATGCAAGTGTTAACAAACGTCTGTTGGGTTTTCTCTCGTTAATCTGGTTTTCGTCAGTCTGATTTGCAGGGCTCGGCCAATGACTGTGACATGGAGAAAGGAAAAAGTTTCTTCCTCCCCTACAGGGAAAAAAAACAAACTTAGGGGAAGGGCTCCGAGGAGACCATGTTGTTCTTATTACAGCATGGGACACATTGCACCACTGCCTTAACTAGTAACCACTTCATTTTACTCTGCACCTTCCCCCATTTATTTCAGACTGATAAGCGTGTTCCTATGCATTTCGTCTTGGGCAAGTCTTATGACACTCTCAGGTACCTTTATCTAGTGACTTTTGTTTTGTTTTAAGAACCTATCATTTTCATGATAGAGTCAGGAGGAAGGAGGAGGAAGAACTAGAAGGTTTTGAGATATTGTGGCTTGACTGCTCCTTAGAATCACCTAGGGAGCATTAAAAATATATATGCATAGTAGTATGTAAGAATTTATGATTATTACTTAAGCCCTGGCTTCTGGCAAAGGATTGATTAGGCAGTGAATTCTGGAAGAAAACCTATTGGATTTCTGTGGTGAGGTTGGGTCCATGCTACCTCTTTTCCAGGTGTTGGTACTGGCCTGTGTTTGAGTGATACTCTTAAGGCTGTGCTACTCCCCATCCTCTCTTCTCAGCTCTTCACATCACATACTTGACTTCAGCAGGAGCCTGCACTATACCATTAGACAGCTGGGGCAGCTGTGTCAAGACCTGCAGCGTCATCTTGCCCAGTGTCATGGATGCCTGGCTGAGCACTGTTACCACAATCACATCGGGCATGGCGCGTGTCTCACTGCAGCAGAAAGGTGTGGTGCCTGCCGGGTGTGAGGGCTCCAGTTAGGGGCCCTGCTCTGAATATACCTGCTGTCGCTCTGGCATTTGGCAATATAATGCTCATATTTCCATTTTGTCCTTGAGAAATAGAATGAAGAATAAGATCATTAATCTTAGTTCTTGAAATTTTACAGCCTGCCTTTATTCAGATCCCTCAAAATTAATAGACCAGACTCACTTGGTTTCCCTTGGTTGGTGTGGCCCGTGAAAGTTTGAAGTTATGGCAACTGGGATTTAAGAGTCCTTATTAATGGGTAGGTGAGAAGAAGCCCGCACAAACCAAGACAAGGAAGCACGCAGCAAAGGGCTGCAGCTAAAGGGTGTGTGGATTTGCTGAAGCACTGGCCTGATCACTGATTATTTTCTTCTTTTGTTTACTGTCCACAAAACATTTATTGTGCACCAGTGAGTTGGACAGGCTCTGTGGGCGCTGGCTGATGGAGCAGGTGCACCTTGAACGTTTGTGGACTGAGTAAATAAGATAACCATCTGTAGAAGGAGCTCCCTGGAAATGGCCCCAACTTGTAACTTGTGTCGTAGACTTCCTGACTGGTCACTTCTCTAAGGAATGTGGGTCAAATGCTCCTGCTTCCCGATTTCTCCAGCTACCTTTTCTTCTTGGAGAGTTGTCGGAGTGGACATCATTTCCGTCTTACTCCTACACTCTCCACATGAGTCTTGAGCTTGTCAACTGTGGTATTCACATTTATGAATCTATTTTTATAGCCTGTCATCTACTAGGAAAAATTGGGCTTAACTTCAACATTGTTCATCAATGAATTCTAGTCTGCTTTCCTACTTGTGTCTTAATTTTCTATGTACTTTTTCTTTTGCTTTTGGCCTCATTTCTGCCCTTTCTCCATTTTCCCTGGCGGCTATTTTCTTTTTCATTCATAGATTGGGATAAAGAATGAGAGCTAGTGAAAACTCTATTTTAGAGAAAAATTGTGATAAGGATGTTTATATTTACTAAGGGCATTTTTTTCCTTTTTATTAATTCTAATTTATGCTGTACATTTTGCTGAGGTGATAAAGGAAACAACTGAAACCAACTGTGGTATTATTGGGGTTCTGGCCACCCCTTTGCCCTGGGCTCTTTCTCCTGGGTGCCTTGTTGAGGGCCTGCATACAGGAGGCTTTTAAAAACTCAAATTAATTCAATAAAAAGATTGAAATGGAAATGAGATTTCAGAATTTTCTCTGCATCTTGTTTCTCATTTCTGCCTTTTCTCTATTAGCATTGAAAGTTGTCTGCATTTAATTTTAAATTTGTTAATCGATACGTAATTTATTTTTTTCTGAAAAATCAGTGTTGTTTGGGTGCTAAATTGATTTATTCAATTAATTTTCAGACTTTTGACTCACTTTTTTCTTACAAGCTTGTTCTATACCTCTGAATGGTTCAAATAAATTATACCACTAAAAACTACTGGAGAGTTAGTAGCAAAGCTTAATATGACCAAAAAAAGAAAAAGAAAAAAAGCTCCATCTGTGGAACCCATTTATGAAAGGAAATGACTGTTCCAAGTCATAGTGAAGGACCTGCCTGCCACTTGGTGATGGCAGAGGCATGGCCTTAGTGTCTCAGGCATTTCCCTTCAGCGGCTTGTCTTTTAAACGCCGTCAATCACAGGCAGTACTTGGGATTTCCGTCTGGAGAGCTTGTCCATTTTGTATGGTTTTGGGTTCTCCTCAGCTTCTTTGACCCTCACACCATCTGATGACGTGTCAGCCTGAAATTTCCTTTTCTACTCCAGCTTCCCTGTCACCTGCCCCTCCCTCAGTTTGCCGGAACTGCTCCACTTTCTCTCTGGAGAGGAGCCTTTCTCTTCCAGAGCTCGCTTTTCTCCTTTTCTGTGTTAGGCATTTGTGGATGTATTTCTTCGGTGGCCAGCGTTTGTTACCCAGTGTCAATGTCAATGTCTGTAAGTTTCTTCCTAGCTCTCACAGTTCCTGAGAACAACGAGCTGATTTCCATGCTTATAGAATATTATTTGTAATGCAAGTGACCTTGACCCTGACCTGTTCCGTAAAATGAAATTTTGTTTTATTTTCTCTTATGTTTGTGCCAGGTCTTGAACCCAATATTTTTATAGTTGAAAGCTACGTTTTCTAGCTTTTTCCCCTCTGACTTATATCGACAGTTTTACTTGCATCTTCAGTTTGCTTTCATAAGAAAACCAGCATAACAAAGTATAATCAGTTGGCTATAAGATTGCCATGAGTGCCTATGCATTTCGCTCTATAAAATTAATGAGTTTACTTTAGCTTGCACAGCCTAATTTAAAAATTAACTCTTATTGCTTAGAAGCTGGAAATTGCCTATTGGAAATAGTTACTTAAAAATAACTTCATGATGAAAGGAATAGGGGTTCGAGGTAGAAAACCCATTGCAGGCTCATGATTGCCTGAAAACAAGAAGACTGTTACAGACTTAAGTCCATTTGCAGCTTCTTGTAGTAGCAATCATTGAGCCCCATCTTAGCCGGGGATTTTCTAAACATCCCAGTGAAGTCTGTGTACTCTCCCTTTTACTTGCCTCTCACAACCCAGGAAAGGGTTTCATAGAATTTAATACAAGATTTTCTTCATCTCCTGCTGATGTGGATGAGATTTTTATATCTGCTCCATAGTACACTGTGATTTCTACCTCTCAAGAAACAATGACTGTGTCCTCACTTCCTCTGTATCGACCTTTCCCAGTGTTTTTTAAAAACTGTATGCAATTGAGAATGGATATCTGCACTGACTGTAGAAAGAAGAACCTAAGTAGTCAACACTCTGCATAAAGCTCCAGTGTGAACATTGGTCCCCAGCACCTGCAGCTGCCCCGGCGGCCCCTGGCTAGTCCCCACTGCTCTGCTTCCCAGATGGAAATCTTGGCCGAACTCTGGTTGGCCTGAATTCGATGCAAGGTCAGCTCAGAGGACAAAAGACAAGTGAATGCACTGCACACCCTTTTCCGTTCCAAAAGGGAAATTTCTTTCAAGGAAGCCACACTGCTCCTCCTCAAACCACTACAGTTTTCCCTGAGGATTCTTCATGGGGATGTGCCATAGTTATAAGACAATGCCACAAACCAATGAATACCAAATATTAGGGCTCACAGAATAGCTGTCCCCCAACTCTAAACCCCAATGAGTGACTTCATAGTGTTTCTTTTTCTCAGATTTCAACTGTGATTCTTTCTTTCCCTTGGCACTGCAAGCCTTTAATGGACATTCAATACTAATTCAATACCCTAGTGTCTCCAGTGAAAATGGGCAAATGTATTTATCTGAAAGTTCCCTTCTTATAGGGAACTAGTACCTTTGGATTTCATTTAACAATGACTTATTATGCAGAAAGCCAGAGGCACCATTGGGAGGAAAAGGGGCAGTAAATAGGACTTCTTGAGGGGACCCTTTGCAAACGAGATGGCCCCACATACCAGGGAAGACTTGAGGTTCTGAGGGGGCTTGAAGTTGAGCAAATGAGAATATAGTGCTTTCTCGAACTAGAGTCAGAAGAGCCAGTAAGTTTTAATATTTTAGATAAGAGTCTATGTTGGCTAGTTCAAAAGAACCTATGCACCCCGATGTTGATAGCAGCATAGTTTACAATAGCCAAGTGTTGGATGCAGCCTAAGTGCCCATCAGTAAATGAGTGGATCAAATGGTACATTTATACAGTGGAATTCTACGCAGCAGAGAGAAAGAAGGAGCTCCTACCCTGTGACAGCATGGATGGAACTGGAGAGCATTATGCTAAGAGAAGTAAGCCAGGTGGTGAAAGACAAATACCATGTGATCTCACCTATAAGTAGAACCTAATTAACAAGCAAGCAAAATATAACCAGAGATTTTGAAATAAAGAACAAATGGACAGTAACCAGAGGGGGGGAGAAAGAGGAAGGGTCATCAAGGAACATCTATAAAGGACACATGGACAAAGCCAAAGGGGGTTAGGAATGAGGGTGGGAGGTGGGGATGGGTGGGATGGGAGGGAGCAGTGGGGGGAAAATGGAGACAACTGTACTTGAACAACAATAAAAAAAGAAACTAAAAAAAAAAAATAAAATTTTAACTAAAAATAAGTAAAATAACAAGAAAAAGAAGAGTCTGTTGGCAACATCGCATCTCTGTACAGAGAGATCTTTCACAGTGTTTCTTTTAATGAATACTCTACCGTGATTTATGACAATTCAGACAGACATTCATCTGGAATGGTGTTCATTGCTGATTAATGATGATGGCAAAGAATAGTGTGCCCACATCTTTTGAGAATTAAAGGTTGTTGGGAATATGTTTGTCATGAATCATTAAAGAGAGTTCACAAAATTATTCCTTCAGACCTCCCCCTTTGTTTAAAATGAACTCATACCCACACAACACACACACGCATAGAAAAAAGATTGGAAGGAAATTCATTGAAATGTTGATAGAGCTAATCTAAAATGGTGGTGTCCTATTTTCTTTTTTGCACTAATAGGTATATTCTAAATTGTCTACAAAGTGCATACAATGAAATTGTTACAAATTAACATCATTGTTTGTCTGTATTTGGTTTTGAGTTCATTAAAAAAGAAAAAAAAAAACTTTCCAGAACTCCAGGAAATGAAGTGGCCATCAGAAGCATGGAGTCAGTTGGGAAGCTGTGGGTGCCTGACCTTTTGGTGTCTCTGGGCTACACTGGAAGAAGAAGAGTTGTCTTGGACCACACAGTGAATAAGGAAACACTAATGAGGAAACATAAACACTAAGGGAAACTGATGAGCAAATAAAGATTTTAAGTAAATTTACGATTTGGGGTCAGGCTGCATTCATAGCTATCCTGGGCCGTGGGTTGGACACCCCTGTTAGCAGGTCAGTCAAATGCTTCATCCTTCTCTAAAAGCCCCAGAGAATGGAATGGCCATGACAGCTATGTCTGGTTCAGAAACAAACCAAAGAGAGAGAGAGGCTTTTATTTGAATTGTCAGCCTTAGCCTTGAGATACAGAACGAGTACTTCAACAGCCAAATCACATCTTTGCGAACAATGTCACCACGATAGAAAAGGAGCATTATATTTCTTTATCTCACAGATGTCCTGAATAAAGTACACTTGGTTCCAGTTTCATCTTGATAGCACATCACAGATCACAGTGACAGCCTCACCAGAAAATCGTTGCTACGGGGTTCAGCTCGGTTTTTTTCCACTCTGGGTGGAGGAGCACTACATTTTCATTAGCACAGACTCATTAGTGTTATTTATCATTTTGAAGTCTTCTTGGTTTTGATGGACTTCTCAGCACTGGTACTAGACGTTCTGGACTCTACAGTATGCAAGCAGGGCAGGTGAACTTCAGCAAGAATCTCATCTCACTAAACACAATACGGTGTCACCTACCATCTGCCACAGCATATGCTTAAAAGACATGGTTTACAAACTAAGTAGACAGTTACACTCAGGTTTTCTAGGCTCACATGGTCTCTAGTACAAAACCTTAGCTATATTTTCAAAGGCATCAGGAACCAAAACAAGAATAGCCTTCAGGAGGTCTCTGGTACTGGAAGAGCACATTTACTGAAGGGTCCAGCTAACCTGAAAGATGGCACACAGCTGTTGAGAAAGGAATGATCTTCTCTCCCTTCTCCCTGGTGGGAGCGGATCTGTGAGTATCTAAGTTAAAGGCCCCATGGAAGGTCACACAGTGTCAATAATCTTAGGTTGATCCTGGGTATTATAGGGCTGGGTTCTGTTTGGGAATTTGCCTTGTCTGTGAGGCAACAGAAGAAATAGAAGAAAGTCAAAGACAGGACCACAACACCCTGGAGAGGAAAGCTGTATGTAAATAGGCATCAGACAGCAGACAAGAAAACAGGAAAAAAAACAACAACCCAGAAAACCCCACAGAAAAACAAAAGCAGTCTCCATGGAGTTCTCTATTGTCAGGATCGTGAGTCAATTTCTCTTTAATGGTTGGTGTCTCAAGGGCCCCAGGGAGATGCGGTAGAGGCAGAGGAGGAGGGAAAAGACAGGAAGAAGGAAGAGCAGAAGAAAGGAGGAGGTAGCTTCACTTGCCGCCCCCACTAGACTGGGAATTGTACCCTATGACTATTGTTCACAGCTCCCAGCATGGTGATCAGTCAGGGAAAGAACCAGTGGGGTGATTAGACAAGAGAGACAGCGTGATCCCAACCCTCCCCTGCCACAACGAACATACTAAGCAGCAGAGACGTGACACCTTCAACTGACCCAGAAACTCTTTACTTCTAACATGGTTCTTAATCTTCCAAAAGAATCCACATTTCTGAACTATCCTTCAAAATTGTCATTAATGCCAGTGAGTTTTTGGTTGGTGGGTGAGTGATGTACATAACACTGCCCTGAACCTAGTTGGGGGAGTATCATACATGCTTAAAGTGGCCACATGAATCTATGGGAATGGCCCAATCTGTTGTCCCCATCCTATTTTAGAGATCTTCAAAATATATTTGGAATCTGACCACACTGTATCATTTACATGGTTACTACTTTGGTCCAAGGGTGGGAAGCCATCCCCTCCTAACTGCATCCATGTTATAGCTTTCTGACTGATCTCTCTGCTTCTACTTTTGCCCTTACCGCCATCCCCACTCCCAACCTCCAACAGGAGGTATTCTCGACCAAGCAGCCAGAGCGATGTTATGAAAACATTGGTCATATCACTACTCTGCTCCATATGTCTTATATCCATGGTTCTCCTCACTGCAGGAAACTCAGCATCACTGCAGGCTATGGCCCCCACGACTTCCATGACCTCATTCACTGCCCCTCTCATTCACTCTGTCCCAGCCACATGCTTCCACCTCAGGACCTTTGCACTTGCAGTTTTCTCTGCGTGGAAGACCCTTCTCCTAGACATTGGCATCCATCCAGTCTTTGCTTAAATGTCTCCTTCCTAGTGAAGTCTACCCTATTCTATTTAGAAGCGCACCCACTCCTTACCTTTCTTGGCACTTCCCCACTTGATTTTGTTGCTATAGCACATAGCAGTTATCACCTTTAAAATATTTAATTGATTTATTTTGCTTGCAGACACCACAAGACTAGAAACTTTATGAAGTCAAGATTTAAAATCTATTTTGTTCACAACTGTATCCTCATACCTACAATGTGGTTTCATACTTCGTATGTGCTCAAAAATATTTGTGAATTGAATTTGTTGAACTTTTCTAGAAGTCTTGTGGGCAGTTTTCTTGTGTACACTTTTATATATTTGAAAGGTCATGTCTGAATGGAACAAGAAAAACATTTGTAAAATCTTACACCCATCATCTGCAGGCTGTTCTGCAGCCTGTATATGAAATGGGTCGTAAGTGGCAGCCAAATGTCCTGTGAATAGAAATCAACACTAAGAGAACCTGCTAGATCCTCTGCATTCCTTTTCTGATGAAGTTGTAGCTCACTGGCTGCAGAAAGGGCATCTGTCCCATCTTTTTCTAGCTGTGTCTGGTGTGTGAAAACCGCCATCCCCCTCCCCATGTTTCTTTCTTACAACCACTTTTGATAACTTTAAATGGTTTTAAAATAAAATAAAATGAATATAAAAGGTAGATTTGATGCCAGACATCTCCAAACCCATCTGTACACTTGTTTATTTTTCATGAGAATTGTTTCATTAGAAATTTGGACATAAATGATAAAGGCTTTCTGCATTGGTTTTGGTTGTGTAGTTGGAATAGCTGTGGTGGGATAATAACTTTACATACATCGGCCCTATTGGCTAAAAAGCCATAATTATTCTCTTGATTTTTCTTTGTGAATTGATATTGTTATTGAAAATAACATCCCTGAAGACAGAGCTAGGAAATATTCATTTTTTTCAAAAGCACCCTTATCATGTATGCTGTTAAGCGCATTTCTTCTGTAGCCTAGAAGTGCCATAGTGTGGCAAAATAGTGCGTCCCACATAATGACTGTAATTTAAAACTGAAAACCAGTAGGTATCTTTTCTTCTTTGCTTTGGTTTTGCTGGCTGGGTGATTTGGGGCCTCTATGTGTAAACATATACAAAAAAAAAAAAAAGACAGTAAATGAATTACAGAGGCGTAATTCTATTGAGGGGTCTGGAAACAGCATTAGCCTCAAGAGGCCAGCTCTTACACTCTGTATGGGATCAGAATTGCAGGACAGAATTATAGCTCCATTGTATTCAAGGTTTGCTTCTTGTTAATTTTATGGAGGACATAAAAGCTAATGTAAAGTAGTTATCGCATCCTTGACCCCTTTGAGGACCCTGTATCCATGGCAGCTGATACCAGGTAGTAGGAAGAGGAAACCCTGAAACTTCACAGTGCATCTTAAGGAAAAGGAACGCATTGTCCTTTGAATATCTCTTTGACACTGAACCCACGTGGGAGTAAGTTTGGGATACATTTTAGTTTATTCGGTTAACACACATTTGTTGAGCTCATACTCTATGGCAGGGCTTGCTCTAGATGCTGGGGTCATAGCAGTGAACAATCAGGCAAGAAACCCTCCTTTGCTCTTGGTGCTCACTTATACTACAACGAAACAAGCAGAATGTAAGCTGTGTTACAGGTGACAGCCCATTTCACACAAAATTGGTTAAGGAAAGCTACTGGAAGGGGGATAGGGCCTCATGGCTGGGGACAGCGTTGCTCTTAAAAATAGAAAGGATAAGAAAGACCTCAATCATATCGCGGTTTTTGAGCAGAGAGCTGAAGGAGGCATGGGAGCAAGGCCTGATGCCAGTCTCCGTGGAAGAGTCTTCCAGAAAGTAAGGACAATCCGTGCAAAGGCCCTGAGATGGAAGGCTGGGCAGCGGGAGCAGCGATGACGTTTCCAGAGGGTAATTCTGGCTACTTCATAGCAAACAGATGATCAGTAGGCGAGGGCTTAGATAGAAGTTAGGAGGCTACTGTGATAATCCAGGCCAGAGGCTACAGAGGTGTGGAGGCGGGTGGCAGGCGGACTTGGTACAGATGTATTCTACCTTTGGTTAGAGGTTGAAGGAAGAGCCGACAGAATTTGCTCTCGGATTGGACGGGCCCGTTTCACCGGAGCTGCTGCCAAGATGCCATGGAGATCTTTGAGATCGCTGCTCCTCCTGCTTCGGCTCTGACGGCGAGTTTTCAACGCTGCATCTTTCATCACACCGCTTCCTCGGATGCTGGCTTTTGCCCTGGGCCTATGTACAGCATTTCCAAGGGTGCAAGCAGCTCATTCTGCTGCCCCCCCGCCCCCCGTCCCGTTTTCTGAGACTCACCTTCCTGCTGCCCTGGCAGGGAGTTCCGGCTATCACCTAGCCCCTCTCCTGGGTCCAAGAGCAGCAAGTGTGTCCCTCCTGCGCACACCGTCCTCTCATTGGGTCAGATGTTCCTCCACCAGAATCTCAGAGGTCTCTTTCTTTTGGACTCTGCTCCGAGCCTTAACTGCTTCACGTTAGGCCGATGCAACAATTTTCATACTGGCTTTTTTGTTTTCCTTCTTCCAGAAAGCTAGGAGCTGGCAGCAAAAATTGTCCTTGTGCAGCTTCGTGTTTATGGTCCCACGGTCCCTTTCAGATTCCTGCCCGGGCTCCCCAACCCCGCGCCCCCTCCCCAATTTAAATGATTTGCATGTTCTTTGGTAAACAGTCTCACCACACCCTTTTTACCTTCAGCACATAGTTACAGAATTTCGGATTCACGCTGGCAAACCACTTTGAGGACTGTGAGCAAACACAGCAAACACAGCGTCTGGAGAGGGGAGAGCTTTTCCTTGTTTTCATCACCTGCTCACCCCTGCTCTGCCGCAGAGAACCGACCATCGACCATCGCCCATCGCAAACGTCACTGCACCCGGGAATGCCGCTGGGAGGGCTCACCCTTGACTCTGCGAACCTTTGTTTTTCTTCTTAGTGCAAATTAATTAATTGGTGTGTTAGTCACTTATGTAAGCCACCAAATAATTCTATTGTTCCAACACACAAAAGAGGATTGTACTTCCTGGGCTCTTTTTTGGTTGGACAGCATAATGTGACTACTCCTGGCCAATGACTAGAGAGTGGAAACGATATTCATAATTTCTGAGCAAGCACATTTAATTGCCAGGAAAAGACTAGAGCCTTCTTTCTCTTGGGGATGCTGACTGCAAGGGCTGCGATGTCAGCCTGGGTCGCTGATGGTCACTGAGTGACTCTGAGGAGCAGAGCCCCTTAGCCACCTGTGATGGATATGTAACACGAGGGAGAAATCCTTGAGGGCTTTGCTTTTTATTACCGCAGCAGAACCTAGTCTGAGCTGCCTGATATATTCAGGTCATCTGTCTGTGATAGTTACTGAAGAATGGCACCCCAGGCAACGGGGGTTTGGATGGATGCGAAGGACAAACCTGAGTTAGGTGCCTGAGTGGCCTCTGCTGGCCACAGGGTTCCTTGGGATGATGGTCACATAAAGGGGAGAGGGGGTGCCAACGAAGAAGTAGAAGGATCCTGAAGGCAAAATTCTGGAATAGCTAGGGTTTGTCTAGGTTGCTACTATGGTCTCTTAGGGCTTCTCCGTGGTGACAGAAAAACGATTTACTGATTTCTGCCTAGCAACACACAGCCTAATGCTAGAAGCGTGCAGCTGGGGTCCCCTGTGGTCAGGAGGAACCTTCCCTCACACATGATGTCAAGAAGGCAAGGCCAGAGGTACAACAACTGCCTCCATCTTATAACCCCCAAAGGGGAAGGCTAGCGTGCCCCACTTTCCCAGATCTGTCACACTTATTCAAAGGACTGACCTCAGGCAATGTCCACAAGGAGGTACCCCAAGGTCAGGAGAACGCAACAAGGCCCGATGCTGTTTAAGTACCACGGCGTGTCAAAGGAATGATTTCTAGCTTCCTGTAGACGCCATTAGCTAAATTGCAATCTCCGCTTCAGGACCTCCTTTGCCAGAATCGTTGTTTCTCGCTTTGAACTTTGGGGGGAGGAGGAGGGAGAAGTGAGTGCCCTCTGCGTCCCTCCCTTTGGTGGGGAGCCTGGAAAAGGAGCCTGCTGGTTGGAAGGTTGCTTCATTTTTAATCGGTGGGAGGAGGCTCGTGAGAGCCTCCAGCTTTCTGCTTGGGTTAGGATTTTGTGACAGTGTGAAGTCGTCTTGGAGCAGCTGCAGTGCTCCTGAGCTGTCAGTAACTCCGAGACTTCAACTCTGATTAAAACCCATGACTAAAAGAAATTACCATAATCCAGTGACAGGCATGAAGAGAAAGCCGCACTGATACCGATAACAATGTGCCCGTTAAGAGGCTATTACCGTGTTTTTCTGACCATAAGACGCACGGGACCAGACGCACCCAGGTTTTAGAGGAGGAAAAGACATTTTGCCCCACCGCCCCCCCCACTCCCACCCCCGCCCCAGCAAGCCAGGTACACTACATTCAGACTATAAGACGCACCCCATTTCCCTCCCAGATTTAGGGGGGAAAGATGCGTCTTATAGTCCGAAAACCACGGTATCTTCAGTGCCTTACCTCCGCACAGGGAAAGCTCCTCAGGGTTGCCATGGATAAAACCAGTGCCCTGGTCACGCATGGGACGAGGTCTGTGCAGGGCCCACCCCAGACGGGGCTATGCACCTGGGGGAGGAAGGGGGAGAGGTGTGCCCCCTGGAGTAATGTGCTGGAACCTCTGCTTGTGGCTTGGAAGAGAAACTGCTCTGAACCATTGTGATAGCTGTGTGTGGTAGGGCAGGGGGTGGGCAGAGGAGGGTGAAGGGGAAAAATCGGGACATCTATGATAGAATAACAATAAAAAATGATTTAAAGACAAAAAAGAGACCAGCAGGGAATGGGACTCTTGGTTTCAATCCAACAAACCCAATTAATCCCCTGAACCCCACTGAACACTTACCCTGAAGCCTCTCACCTCCAGGTCCTCAAAAACACCCTGTGTTGTCCCTTGGGCCACCAGAGCTGTCCTCCTGCCCGCAGATCATCCAGGACGTTGCTTTGCTACCCTCCCCCCTGCACTGACTTGGGCCTCTGTGGAACATGGCCTCCTCTGATCCCACTTCCTTGGGGCCTTTCTGGTAGATGGCTCCAGCTACTTGATAAGCTCATTTGAGCTAAGTTGTTAATGCTGCTAATGGTTTAAGGTGTTAGCCATTCTAGCTCATTTATTTGCATTTTAACAGGGACTTTGCAGCTTAAAGCCAAAGGTGTTACTACTTAGAATTTAGGGCACCCAACACCAGGTTGGTGGGGGATGGTGTCTGGGAGCCTGAGCCTGTAAAACTTGTCAATAGGTCCCTGTAAGATTGAACCACAGCATTTGCAGCAGGTCAGAACGGGGCCCACCATTCCGTTCTAGCTTCATCTCCAGTTATTGCTTACTTCTTCCCACCCTCTCTTCTTTGCCTCCCTTGCTAACAGTACTCTTTCCTCTGGCCCCATCTGCTTGGCTAAGCAAATACTGCTCATTCTTTCTGGCCTAGTTCAAAACTGATGGCTTCCGTGAAGCCTTCTATCCAGGCAGAATTAATCATTTCCTTGTCTGGGATTTATAGGTCAGTGGTTCTTAACGCTTGTTACATATAGGAATCACCTGGAGTATTGCAAGATTCCCCAGAGAAACAGAACCAAAATATATGCAAGATGATATATATATATTTACATATACACAGTACAGAATTGGCTCCCACGATTATGAAGGCTGACAAGTCCCGAGATCTCCAGGGTGAGTCGGCAAGCTGGAGACCCAAGAAAGCCAATGTTTTAGTTAATGTTTAAAGTCAGGGAAAAAACCCAATGTCCCAGCATGAAGGCAGTCAGGAAGAATTCTCTTGTTTTATTCTACTCAAGCCTTTAGCAAACTGGATGAGACCTACCCTCACGGAAACACCCAGAATAACTAACTACCCAGGCATCCTGTCGCCCAGTCAAGTTGACACATAACACTTACTATCACACGCTTCCAGGACCCCAGCCTCTGCAGTTCTGAAACAGTTGTGAGGGGTCTGATAGCCCGCCGCCAAGAAGTGTGACGCCCAATGCCAGAGTCTGGTGAAAAAGAAAGGAATTATTTATTTAAAAGTTATACAGATTTAGAATGATGGAGGAATTCTGCTGTTAAGTCCCACTCCCTTTAAAACACCCGCAAACACACAGTCCTGCTTCCCTTTGCCAAATCAGGCCAGCTTCAGAATATGCCAAACCAGGTACTGTCTCTTAGAAACACAGGAGTCCCCGGCTCAGTATTCCCAGTCACAGCTCAGCACCTCCGGCTTCTCCCAGTAATCCGTGCTCAGCTGGACAGATTCCACAATTCCCGGGACCATCGGTCATGTCTCTGTGTTCTCCAGCCCTTGATTCAAAACCGTGTGGCACCTTCTTACACACGAGACCTCATGGTGAGCTGGCAGTGATTTCTGCACCCTTTCAAACCATGTGGCAGAGAAAGAGAGCCTGGTGGCTGCTGTGCCTAGTTTAGATCCTAGTTTAGAGCTTCCAGCATGACCTCATTTCCAACTCTTCCGGGAATGGGTTGCATCTGCCCGTTCTTTGTACAGTTCACATTCTTTCAGCTGCCATTTCCAGTCTAGGCAGGTGTGGCCTGGTGACACAGGGCAAACTGCCTTCCTGCGTCTGGAGCAGGCACTTTACCGGGGAACTGCCCCCCTGCTTTGTGCATGCACTATAAGCTTCCCTGGCTACATCACAGCTACATCATGGTTACATCACGAGTCAAAGTCATCTCCCTGGCTCTGAGCAAGCGGCACAGCTTTTTAACATAACCATTAAGCTAGCCAAGTTGCCATAGATGTGCAGAGTACTTCTCAATGGCCGTCCTCCTCTTCCCCCAGCCCCCAAGCCAAGGTTTGTGGAGAAGATCTCCATTTTGGGGACCTCTAGCTCAAGACCCTATTACAACACTTGAGGAATTATTAAAATATGCTAATATTGCTGGGCCCCACCCCTGGGGTTTTGATTTCATTGGTCAGGGGTGGTACCTTGGCATTAATATATTTAAAACTTTCTCCTGCGAGCGGTGGGGAGGGCATGGACTGGCCTTACCCGCCCACGGGTACATCAATCCCTACTGCATGGTAGCTAGTAGCAGATACTGAATTGAGGCCTCAAGCTCAATTGTCCCAGACAGTAGCATAAGCATTATGGGTTGAATTATGTCCCCCTACAAGGCATGTTGAAGCCTTAACCCCCAGTACGTCGCACTGTTACCTAGTGACCTTCTTTGGTTTTAGGGTGGTTGCAGATGTAATTATTGGGTTGGCCAAAAAGTTCGTTTAGTTTTTTTCCATAAGATGGCTCTAGTAGTGCTTAGTTGTATTGACTTCATTCAAAACAATTTTGTTAGATTTTACTGTGACAGCTGTCATATCAGTGTGCATTTTAAAAAATTTTTTCAAAATTGGTGAATTTTTGTGCAGCCATTTTAATATTGAAAATGAAAGAATATACACAACATTTTTGGCATATTCTGCTTTATTATTTCAAGAAAGGTAAAAATGCAACTGAAACACAAAAAAAGACTTGTGCAACATATGGAGAAGGTGCTGTGACTGATCGAACATGTCAAAAGTGGTTTGTGAAGTTTCTTGGTACGTTTGACATTTTGGCCAGATAATTCTTTGCTGTGGGGCTGTCTTATGCATTGGAAGACATTGAACAGCACCCCTGGCCTCTACCCACCAGAAGCCAATAGCGGGAGATAGCTGACATACTCAAAATACCCCAATCAATAAAATTATTGGTGAAAATGAAAAATATATCTTTTATTTTATGGAAAGAACTAAACTGACTTTTTGGCCAACCCAATAGTTAAGATGAGGTATAGCAGAGTAGGGTGGGCTCCTACTCCAATATAACTGGTGCCCCTAAAGAGAAGAGGCACATAGGCACACAGGGAAAATGCCATGTGAAGACAGAGGCAGGGATTGGAGTGATGCAGCTAAAAGCCAAAGAACACTAAAGATTGCCAGAAAAATGAGCAGAAAGAAGCTAGGAGGAGGTGAGGGGAATTCCTGCTGCCGGTTTCAGAGGACACCTTGGTTTCTGACTTCTGGCCTTCAAAACTGTGAGACAATGAATTTCTGTTTTTAAGTCATTCAGTGGGTGGTACCTTATGGCAGACCTAGGAAACAATTCAACAATCAGTTAAAGAAATGGCATACAACTGTAATTGAATAACAATAAAAATTTTAAAAAAAGAAGAAAAGACGTGTTGGGGGATGGTCTGCATTACATTTCCGGGAAGGTAAAGGCAGGCAAACAAGAACTGGTCTTTCAATATGGTTTCAGGAGTGTCTTGTGAGTTGCTTTCTATTCTTTCCTTTCTCTTTCTGTCTCTACCTGTATCTCTATCTCTATCTCTCTATGTCTCTATTTCTCTCTCTCTCTCTCTTTCTAAACTTTAATGTTTGGGATCTTTCAAATCCAAGAGATCTTGTGAGACATAATTGAGTCTCTTGAACTCAACAACTTTCCAGAAAGAATCATCGAACCAGTCCCATTTTTCCTAGCCACCCATAGACCCGTCAGAAATTAATAAGCAGGCACCTGGCTTACCAATTTATCCTTTTGCCCCTCGAGTTGGGTCAATTGAGGCTTCATTCATCAGATCACATTTCTGGATCTGCAGAATTCCGGATGAGCCAGTGGGCTCGGGTGCCCCACCAAGGTCATTGAGAGGCACTGCCTGCTTAGCCATCTGCCCCTCTCTCTTTGACGTCTCTTCAAATTAAACACCACACCCTGTGGTAAAACTGTACTTGCTCTATAAATAGCTAACTTGGCTTGAGTTGCACTGAAAATGTTACAGAGGAGGGGTGTCAGAGAGAAGAAAAAAGAAAGGCCACAGATTCAAGGGCAAATTTCTTGGTCAGATGACTGCAGTCTCTGAGGAATCCCAAAAATTCTCTGTGTAAAGGAGGCTTCTCCTCAGTTCCCTTGTGACTTCCTAAACTAAGCTCCCATCCGCCAGTGTGAATGTTTCCCTTTTCCTTCCCCAATATTTTTTATACTTGAATTTATTTTGTACCAGGAAATTGCTACGAGGTTACTTTAAGAAAAGTACACAGTCCCCTTTCTGTGGCCTCATGGCACACTAATTTCAATCACATCATTGCTGAATTAAAATGGAAACTGTTCATAGCCAACACATTGTTAGGAATGCTTTCTGCAGCTACATCGTTGTAATATCATAATATAATTTTATGACAAATTGGCTTGCAATTTTATAAGGTTGCTACAAACCTCATGTTTGCTTCCAGAGAAGGGCCCTGGAGCTCCCTAGTTTCTGTCTCCTGTTCTCTGTACTGTTTTTCCCTGGCTTCTCTGGTCTACCCTGATGGAGCACTCTTTCCTCCTATTGGCCATCCACTTGGGTCTACTCCTCATGCCTGTCACCGCTGTGCAGTCGGTTCCTGCCAAAGCTTCTCGTGCTATTTTTTAAAAATGTTTGACCTTTGCCCATTTCCTGCTGTACCCACTAGTCAGATTCTTCCTGTTCCTTCTCTCTCTTTACACACACACACACTCTCTCTCTCTCTCTCTCTCTCTCTCTCTCTCTCTCTCTCCCTGCACTGTACAGTCAGTCTCCCCTCCTGACACCTGGCCCTCATTATTGGCCACTTGCCAGACTTGAAATCCAGTTCCTCCCTTGTGCCCCATGGTGTAAAGACAGAGAAGTGAGGCTGTGCCTACAGACAGGGGTGCTGAGCTCCACTGAGAGGTTTACATTTTGATTCCCAACTCTTCCATTTTTGAAAAAGCTGCACCTCAAAGTCTCTCATCATGGTGGCCCATGAATGTCACCAGGGGGTCCCTCTATCTGGCAGATGCACAGTACAGAGGCCCTGAGCATGGAGATAGATATTCCCAGACTCAGCTTTCTCAGAGACTGGTTTTTATTTCCGCTCCTTTCAGTAGATAAGCTTCCAGAATCTGCAATGACTTTGAGGTTCATTTCAGTGCCTGCATAATATACTGCCTGCTTATTACCATGTGTTCCCTGGGGTTTAGAAAAGCAGGGCAGAAAGGCCAGCACTAGGGATGTGCTGGATGGTTTGGGTGGCTCTCACTGTCCCCACCTCGGGCCACCCCACCTCGGACCTATTTCCAGGGTGTCTATACAACATTGCTTCTCATAGTGTGGTCTGGGGAATGGGAAGCCTTGGCATCACTAGGGAGGCTTGTTAGAAATGCAGACTCTCAGGCCGCAGCCCAGGCCTACTGAATCACAACCTCACCTTATCAACATTTCCAGGTGGTTCAGTGTGCAGAGCGGTGGTCCTCGTCCTGTGTGGGAGGCAAGTGGGGTCACCCTAGTGCATGCTGCTGCCTGGGGCAGTAGGAGCCAGCCCAGCACCTGCAGCGGCAGCTGAAGGGACCCGCTCAAGGACTTTAGCAGGCCAAGTGCATTTCGAGGTTATCAATGTGTCCGCACAGCAACCTTTTATGGGGATTGCTTAATTAATGTTAATTGCTCTTGGCCTATTGTGTGACTGGGGCAGGATTTACGGAAAATTACCATAATCTAAAACCCTATAAAAGAGTCATTGCTTTTAGAGGCCTTGTAACTCATGCCTGGAGACACCTTCTGATCTTTGTTGTATCACCCAGATGTATAAATACTGCCTACATTTGCATAATTCTCAGAGATATCCAGGCACTTCATTTTTAGGGGGCAGGTGCATCTGGGTGAAGAGCAATGTTCCTCATATGTTATGATCTGGCTGGTAGTTGGTGAGAATTTGCTTTACAAAGAGAGACAATTCATCCAGTTTTACTACCCAGTTCTGGGCATTCATGGATTCCATAAATCGTGGGGTTGTTGCCATCAGCCCAGTGGATGTGTATAAAGTTGTTTCCGCATCAGTACAAACCCCATCGTGGCCCCTCTGTATCCCTCAGGTCAGGGAGAGGAAGAGGCAGACCAGAGATACATGGAGGGACAGTGCTGGCCCCCGAGAGCTGGGGCCCGGCAGAGGGATGCCTGCGGAGCGCTTCCAGTGGCAGGCGCCTGCACAAACACCGCGGCTGGATTGTGCCTGAGACCACAACCGTTTGAGAAAAAAGTGTGTTTTTAGCATTAATCTTTGGCCTCTTTGCCCCTACCCCTTGCCCACTTATTCTTAATCCTTCTATTCCCTTTCATTTGAAAAGGGTGTAGGCCTATTTTGGACTCATTCACGCTCTGCTTCTATTACCTTGAACACTAACTGATTCTCCATGTTCATTACCCTCTGAAACGTGCACTCTTTAAGCTTTGAAAAGTCACTCCTCACAGGTATTCTCCTAAGTGAAGCATGGCTTACTTGCCTCTTTGAAAACAGTCTCTTTCATGGTCCTGAAATATTCTTTACTACCCTGCTTCCACCCCCCTCCCCAATCGCAGAGCGTCATCGGCTTGCTCAGGACAAGACCAAATCCTGCTCAGTGTCCCTGCAATGGCCTTATTTTGGTTTATTTTTACACTTGCTATTTCTTCTAACCTCACTAAGATCCTGTGATGTAAGTAGGACGTGTACTGTAGTGCCTTTGTCACAGATGAAGAAACTAAGGCCAAGGAGCCTTTCTCGGACGCAGAGCTGGGCAGAGTGCAGGCCACGGGCAGGCATGGCCCCGGGGCTGCAGCACCACATGTGACCCTGGTCCTCCGCAGGCTCTGGTCTTCAGGCTCCCTGGTGGCAGCAGCTCTGTGGCCTCTGGGCAGCCTCCCAGGTTCTCTTTGCCGTGTGATGGGTCACCCTCAGTCTGCTCAAGGACAGACCAGAGTCAGGAGACTCACCGAGCACAGCACTCCCTTTTGAGCTTGTTTTTGCCACCCTGCCGTGGGCACGAACCCATCTGTCAGCAGCTGGAGTCTCCACAAATCCACCCAAACTGTCCCCCGACCCGCCTGTGGCACAGAGGCTCTGCTGCTCTCCCAGGCCTCCCAGGCCGTGCAGTAATTGGTCTGGGAGCGATGACCCATTTTCCTACACTGAGCAGCATGTGCCATCTGCGGGCTCTCTTGCGCCCAAATGACTCAAATTCTCCTAAATCCAGTTTCGCTGTCACTTGTTATTTGTTCTGCATCCCAGCTTTGCATCGTCTGCTAATATAGAGATCTGAGTTGCTGTCATTTCACTCCCTCCAATCTGTAGATGAACTGATGGGGATTCAGTGATTCCCAGGAAAGAGAGAGAAAATGCAGCAGCCCCTTCCTCCCGCCTTCCCTCCCTGCCCCCTCCCTCATTACTGAGCATTCCTTGCCCAGAGCTGGGTCCTGGTGGGCATAAAGCTGGCCAAGGTCAGATGATTCCTGCCTTCTAGGAGCAAACATGCCAATGGCCTTGCCCCCAGGGAAACCAAACGGTGTGGACAAGAACCGGGTAGCACTGAATATCAGATGCCTTCCATCTCCTACTAGAATCAAGCTCTCACAGCAGGACAATAGTCATGTTTTCTGATAGATCCCCAGCACCCGGAGGAGTGCCTGGTACATGTTCGTGCTCAGTAAGCATTGACTTGAATTTCCGTTTGCAGTATTGACCTGGCTCTCCATCCTCCCTTACTCACATCCTTGCTGTGAGATGAGGCAGCTCCTTGGAGGGAGCAGAATTCTTCCCGCTACTTGGCTTTGGGCTGGGGCATGCAGCTTCCTTTGACCAGAGGCCTGCAGGGGAAGACAGTGACAATGTGTTAGTTCCAAGTCAAGGCCCCCGAAGAGCACAGTGCACTTTTCCACTCTCTTCTGGCCTCTGTTACCTCCATGGCAAGAGCATGTCTTGGCAAGGCCACTGGTCTAAGGAGGGTGGGAGACAGCAGTGGACATCCAGACCCCCAGACTTCCAGTATATAGCCGGCTGCCCCGGCCTAGACTTGAACAGCCACGAAGTTTAAAATTTTTACTATCAGGAGCTTTACAGAAAGTATGCTGACCCCCAACCTCATCCCAAATACTTTGATCATTTAAAATTTGGTGATGGGAGTATATGGTCAGCTCATCTTTTCCTTGTGAGAATTAGGGAATTCCCTAAGTGTTTCATCTGGAATCTTTTGACTGGGCCAATCTACTGTAATTCAAAATCAAAAAGAAAAAAAGGTTCTTTCATCTTATTTGAAATCTAAAAGCCAAGCCAAATCAATTATCAGAAGTTATTTAAAATTTCAATCAAAAGCAGACTTATTAGTGGATTGGAGTGAATAACTTACTAACTTTTCTTGTAAGCATGTTCTTAGTTTAGAAATGAGCTGTACATTAGCAAATAAAATATGAAAAAGAGTTTGTATTAAAGAGAACTGACTTTTGGTTCTTTTCATTCTCAGAGATGAATCAAGCAGGGTAGCAAATGGCCTTTTTCAAGTCTGGAGCCAAACTGAGTTTTTCAGAGACAGCAAATTCTTATTCATGTGTTATTTAGGGATGTCTCCTGGCTAGCAGTGTAGTTGCACTTAACATTTAAAGATGAAAATATTCTATATATAAGAAGTAGAGTTTCCCCTTTTTGTAAATATATATATGTATATATACATTCATAGTTATCTGCATCCAAAGGTCTCAAAGAGCTGTCTCATATAAATCACAATCTTTCGGAAAACCAAAGGAAAATCAAGAATCACCTCACTCATGAGGAAACTAGTGTTTTAGATCACATAGCTCTTCTAACAACGATGAAAAGCAGTAAATGAAGAAGGAAATTGTAACCAACGAGAAATACAGCTAGAAAGAAAAATTTCTGACCAGCCTCACTCATCTTTGACTAGCCTTCCAGAACTGGAAATAGGAGTGGGGGCGGGAAACTGAGACCAGCAAGGAAGACGGAAGGAAAGGAGTAGTACACACCCTGGAATGCTGTTCATTGGTGACCTAAGGAGCTGTCACCTGTGCGTTGTCTCATCAAGCCTGAAGTGATTGGTATTTGATGTTACGTGACATTATGGGGCAGTAGGCAATGCAAGTGTACTTGTGCTCCTGAAGGAAAGGCAATAGAGGAACAGAGAAATTAGACTTCACTGGGAAGGGGACATTTAAGCAAAGACTGGATGGATGCCAATGTCTAGGAGAAGGGTCTTCCAAGCAGAGAAAACTGCAAGTGCAAAGGTCCTGAGGTGGAAGCATGTGGCTGGAACAGAGGGGATGAGAAGGGCAGTGAATGAGGTCATGGAAGTCGTGGCGGCCACAGCCTGCAGCGATGCTGAGTTTCCCCAGTGAGGAGAACCGTAGATACAGAGCAGAGTAGTGACATGGTATGGCCAGTGGTAGAACTGGAATTCAAATCCAAGTTTGAATTTGTCTGATTCTGAAGCTCATACTCTTTCTATTCTACAGCGCAATGCCAATGTTAGCATAACCTAAATCACACATACAAATTCTCTATCTATCCATTTATCTAATTAGATGTAAATATAGTTATAAAGAGGCAGAAACCACATATAGCTCCTTTGTCCATGATTATGTTCCATAGTTCTACCTATTTATTCTTAAACTGGCACCGTAGTTTTACTTATTACAGCTTTATAATAAGTTTTAAAATCTAGTATAGCAAATTTTCCTCTATTTTTTACCCCCTGTTAAGTTTTTATTTTTCTAGATGAGCAACTGGACAATTTTGCAAAGTTTTTTTCTGAAATCATGGACAAACTATCACCTTAATTTAAGATGCTTCAACCTTAATGTTATTTTTCACTCAACAGGATTATGCGAGGTATTCATAGCTCCCGTGGGTGCACGTGCACACACACCCACACACACTCACAAATATGTATCTACATGAGGTTTTTGGTATCTATATAAAGAGTGTTAGCTTTGGCATGTTTTAAACCCCCCCCGCCCCAGGCAGGAACTGGAGCAGCGTTGACCTGCAAAGCTTTCACGTTAAGGCCAGCCCACAACGGAAAGAAGATGCCTCTGGTAAGAGATATCAATGAGGAGGAAACTAGTTCATCACAGGCTTTATTTTTTATATTGCTTTGTTCCTGCAAAAAGTAGCATGGTTCACTTTGAGTCCTCCATTTTTTTTTTCTCCAAGCATAATTTTGATGCCGTGGGATTTCTCGCCAAGCAATATCCAGCAAATAAGTCCCAGGAGAAGATCTGATTTGTGTCTGCACATAATTTTCTTGATGTGGATCCTAGGTAATAGAAAGGCTAAATAATATCTATGGTCCTGGAAGAATTTCTTCAATTATGGAGCTGTTGAGGCTCTGTTAAGAACCGATGAGACTGATAGTCCCTGCCTGGTCCAATAAACCAAGGGGGTAATTTCCACCTCTTTAAGTGGATATGAATTTGATACATATATATATTCATCACAAGTTAATGAAAAGCCTGCACTTTTGATCCAGGAAGACACCAGGCTCTTCCTTGTCTCTTGCAGAAAACATTCAAGTAAAAACATCCTTGTGAGAATTCCCCATAGGAAATTCCATGCATCTGTTCAGATTAAAAAGGCATCAAGTTGCTTATTTCCTATAATAGAGAGGGGCTTCTCTGAACATGACTTCTCTCCTGAAAGGCCAGTGCCGTGGTTCTGGGAATTGTGAGATACGGGAAAATGGGAGTGATGCTCTTCATGGTAGATTCTGAGGGTGTACAGGTGGTGATAGCCACACGTAAACTGTGCTGCGAAATCCAGCTGCCTTTGCTGCTGGCACAGTCTCAGGGCCAGGAAGTTTCTGAGATTCTGCACTTTTACTCCAGATTCAGGGTTATTCTTTGGTACCACAGTTCACACAGGTATTTCTAGCCTGTCTCAGAATTGTGGATAACATCAGAAATGGGACTTGGCTTGTAGCAAGCCAGAGAGCTAACTTATTTTTCTAAAATTAAATTAGGATCAGCCACAGTACCTCCTATCTCTGAAAGCTGTGCTGGAACTGAATGTTGTGCCCAGGAAATTTATGCCACATTTGCAGCAACATTTCCAATAGTAATAATAATAATAATACAAGGTTGAGTTGATGAGCAGAGAATTAATCATGTAACTCTATACAATCTCATGACCCACTCTCCACTGGAGTCAGAATTGACTGTTAGTGTGTCCCGAGCTACGGGTACTGTTCTCTGCCTTGGCTTTCCATCAGCAAGAACCCAGCTACCAGGCTCAATGACTTCTGAGGAAAGGCAGTTGAGAAATTGGATTTTCTTATACAAAAGTAACACTTTGGTTTGCCCTGATTGGGAACAGAGCTGTTTTCCTGGCTAATGGTGTGGTGACTGACTCAAAAGAAATTTCTCAAGTCAGTACATTCTGAAAGGTCAGTCTGGGCATCCATAAAGAAAAAAACTTCATAAGTTAACCAAGGAGGGCAGAAGTGGTGGTTACTGTCATGCCGTGGTGGTTACTGTCACACCGCCGTGTTCGAGCAGGAGCCTGTAAGTCTACACCCTTAGGTATTAATGGTCCTTTCTCACACTGGTGCGGTGAACAGTGGACTCGCTTTAGCTTCAGAGAAACCTGATTTTACTCTTATTTCAAACAACTTAAAAACACATATTTGATATCCTTTTAGCTTTTTGAAGTTTCAATACTGAGTGTTTTGTAACCAGCACACTTTTGATTCACCTAGTGATCGCGAGCCCTGGTATTAATATGCGTACGCGAGCTTTAGAATCAGCTCCCTCTGTGATCTCCTGCTGTGTTCTGAGCGAATGACTCATGACTACAAGTTTCACGGCAGCTACAGAGAAAAGTCATCCTAGTGTTTTAGTGATGTCCCCTTTCCAGGTAAAGTATCAAAAATAATTCTTCCATTTAGTTTTTCTGGAGCCCCATGAAGATGTAGCACCCTATTTCTCTCCTCCTTCAAGGAACCAATACACCACTGCTCAAGAACCAATGCAAAAGTCTGAAATCTTAGTTGAATAAAACCTCTTTTTCTACCCCCAAATTTAAATTGAAATCCCAAATTTAAAAAGATGGACATTCATGATGGCTTATAACACAGCTCCCCAAAGCTAGGAAACAAGTCCAAGTGACCACAAGTTATTTATTTCATAAGTAAAACACATTTGGTTGCTTCGCAGTGTGGATGGGAGTCAAGTAGTGTTGTAAAGTTATGGCTCTCCCAGCATGGTGCACGCTCTCTGGGGCGGGGGCTCTGTCTCTCAGGGGCGAAATGGAGGCAAAGTCATCTCATATCAAATGTGGGTTATCATTAGGAAACCTGTTCTGGGCTCTAGATAAGTTAACAAACGTCCAAATGTGGACAGTTTCCTAAAACAATGACAAATCAGTGAGTCCTGGAATATGTGAATCACGAAAGCGAAGGGAAAGCCCTCATTCATCCTAGATGCTGAAGACCCCCGAACAGTTATTGAGAGCTCTATTAAAACTTGTTATTTACGTTAATTCCCCCACGTGGGTCTTCTGAAACCTATGAGCCTCAGGATGTAACTTGTGCTGTCCAGTAGAGTAACCACGAGCACCAAGTGATCATTACAATTTAAGTCAGTTAAAGTTACGTAAAAATGTAAAATGTCAATGCCTCAGTGTTCCTAGCCCCATTTCAAGTGTTCAGTATCCACATGCGGCTGGTGATGCCCATATTAGACAGTGCAGTGCCACAGCAAACATTTCAGCATTGCAGAAAGTAGTGTTGGGTCGTGCCGACCTAAATGAAGGAAAGGAAAGAAATATTTACTGAGAAGTTGTGATGTGAAAGGCATCATATTTGATCTGCATTTTTCCCACTTCACAGTGAGGAAGTTTAGCATCAGAGGGCTCAAGTCACTTGTTCCAGTCACATCACTGGTAGAGAGCTGAGTTAGGATTTGAGCCAATTTCTCTTAACTCCAAACCCAGTGCCATTTCCAATATATGGCCCAGGGTTCGCTCTCCCATTCATCCATCTAACACATAGCTAATGATAGAGTGTATGTTTCAGTAATTACTACAGGAAAACAGGTGAAAACTTATACTGTGCACACTGGGCTCTCTACTTACTGAGAACTTATGGTATCAATGGGGGCTATAAGATTAGTGGGATGAATATAGTTCCTGACTTCATAGTACTTGCAGAGTATGGACGAGTCAAACATCAAATAGACAATCACAAAGTTAATTATCAGGCACAGTAGTTAGGTCTCAAAGAAGAAATTCCATCAGTTTTGGGAGAGGCTTTTAAATCCCATTAAATAACAACAAAAACAATAATAATTAGCCATAAAGCTTTCGCTTTCAATGCCTGCAAAGTTCAAATTAGTAAGATGTATCTATGATACTGTTGGCTTCCTGATTGATGAGTCTCACTGTAATCTCTATGCCTGGTAAACAGAGAGATCTATTTCATTCAAGGTCATCCTGGGTTGGCATGACCAACTTCAATTTCATCCAATTCTCTTTGGGTAGAAGCATTTTTGAAACAAAGGGCTGAGATCAGCTAATTTGTCAACATTACAAAGCAGGAGCCTCCTCCTCGTAACTCTTCTCCCTCATTGAACCTTCCCAGCGTCAGCAGCTGACATGTGAACCTTGCAGATGGAGATGCAATAGCATGGCCATTTCTCCACTGCGCTGTGGAGGGGCAGATAGTGGGAAAATGCTTCTTCGTAGCCATTTCTTTGTCATTTTTAACAGGGTCAAACTCAAATACCCATAAAAGGAGACTGAGAGCCAATATGCTACACCATCAAATTTAAAAGGCTAGGGAAAAAAAGTCAAAGTCATAAACTTATCATTTTCAGTATTTTATTCCTTTTAATACCAGTCTATTAGTTTCAATAGAAGGACAACAGAATATCCATTACACCGTAACTTGACATGCCTATTATGCCAATACGAGTGGTTTCTGCAACGTTCTCATGTGCTGGTTAGAGTTTACAGAAAAAATTGATTTCACAGAATCAGAGAAATTAGAATTGGAAACATTCTATTAGGTTACTAGATACCTCCCCTGAGACTAGTATGGAATTGATCCCTAGTTCACAGTGTATTGTCTGATGCATTTTTCTATCAGGTTTTGATAGGCTTATGTATTTATTATGGGATGGCAACATATACCACTAAAAATTATAACAGTCCATCTGAGAAATAAAATTCTAGAAAAATAAGCATTTGCTGAGGGCTAATTGTACTTTGGTGGATTCATTTTTAATATACATGCCACTGCTTATAGCCTCTCATGTTATAAGAGGCAGGTAGCAGCACGGATCACGGGTTGGCATTACAATCAAATGGTGAATTTGCATATCTTAAGTTGTGGAGATTTCCCCAGACATAATTTCCCATCAGATTTCTACAATATGTGGTTTGAATTCTTGATTCCCCCAAATAGCTTATTTTCTGCACAGGAAATTGAGCACTGTCCCTCAAGCAAGTGCCTGTCATCAAACACTTGGCTATGCTGACATTTTCTTCTTTTTGGGCAGTGTGTACTAAGCTGTGACTCTGGAAGAGCCATGTGCTGGAGGGACTCTGAACTGGAGGGCTGGGGGAAGGATGTGGCAAGGGAATGAGCTGGAGTTGGTGTACACTCTCTGCTTCTTTCTTCCTTGCAACAACTCAGACAGGGAAGAGGAGGGGAGAGGAGATGGCTTCACCAGGCAAGATTTACACCTGATACGAATATCCAATGAACTCCTGGGCTCTCCCAGGCCACATGGGTGGGATTTCTCCTCTCTGCTTCAACACAATCTGGTCAAGAATTGTCTTTCCCTTTACGACCGTCCTTGAAGTTCATTTTCACCTGAATTCATTTATTAAAGATGAGTCCTGCTGGGTTTTCCCTTCACCCCTTGCTCCATCATGGAGATAGCAAAAGGAGTGTTAGAAGTGGGCTAAGTTGGGGAGTGGGAGGGGAATCAAGGCTATGTCTGGGAAAGGGCAGAGAGGGAAGCACATCCATGCAGCATTCAGCAAAATAATGCCTGGCTCCCCTTGGTGTTCACATTCTCATGTCCCTGTTCGAAGCCCAGATGAAGTTCATGTTTGTTCAGGATGCAGCTGATGACTATTATGTCTGGAGAGCATCCCAGAGAAGGTCTCATACATCTTTTACACACCTGCATGCTAAATGAGCAAGAACACCCTGGTGCTGAGTAAGACTTATGAATGTGTTGTAAATTATGCAAACAAGTAATTTGGCATGTCCAGAAACTAGTGCTATCATTGGAACGGCTTCTCTAAACTCTATAATTTAGGAGAATGCACACTGAAGGCAGTGAAACAGTGACAAGGCCTAATTGCTGAGCACAGTGTCTCTGCTTCGACAGGTGTCAGTCACAGAGAAGGATGCTAGCCCACCAGGGACTGTTTTACACCCAAGGCAGAAGCCAGTGAAACCGTTCCAGGAGTCTAAAAAAGGCAGGCACCTTAACCTTGTTAGCCCATGGATAGCAGCAGCAAAGACGGCTTCATCTGGGGGAACAGAGGCTATGTCAGAGTGGAGACGGCGAAGCAACTCTGCAGAGAGAGAGCCGGGGAGCTGTGCTCTTGGGGTCAAACAGATTTTCCGTAGCAATTGAGAGTCTGCCCTTGCCACTACTCCAAGTGTGGTTTGTGGACCAGCCTATCAGCATGACCTGGGCCTGGGCCTTACCCCAGACCCACTGAATCGGAATCTGTATTTAACACAACGCCAGGTCATTTGTGTGCTGTGTGCACATTGGAGTTTGAGAAGCACTAGTACCTGCTACCAGCTTCCTAGTGGCTGTTTCACAGCAGAGACCTGGACTCACCAAGAAGGGAAGTAGCTTTTTCAGCCCAGTAGTAAACTGATCACATTTTCATTTCAGCAAAAGCCGAGAAGTGATCATCTTCCCTTCATGAGTACACATCCCTTTTTTTCTTCTTTTTTCTTTTTTTGGTCTGCCCTCGTTCTTTTGGGAATAAGAATGGGAAAAAGGAATAGTTCTTTGGGAAACTATTCCTTCCTAACACATATAGTTCTGGTGAAGCTGTCAAACAAGAGGCAGGGCACCTGGCTGAGGGCTGATGTGGAGAGAGAGGGCCTTTGTTCTTCGGAGAATATAAGGGGCAAGGACAATATTTGCTTGGGACTGGCAGGGGGTTATCTTGCGAGGGAATCTGTTCGAGAAGGAAGTCAGAGGAGGCAGGCAGAGCAGAAAGGTGGAGAGAAATCATTTAAACACTCAGTCTGGTTGTACCCAAAGTCATACAACCCCTTGGACTTCTGAGCTGAATGAGCCAATAAATTCACAATGTAGCTTAAAGCAGTTTTAGCTTGGCTCTCTGTCATTTGCAGTTAAGAGTGGTCCTGACCAATACATTACTGAAACTGCATCATCAGTTCTCTCCAACTGGAAACTTTTACATCTGGCTTAAAGGAATTAACTCATTGTGAAGTTCATAACCTGTAATTTGACAACTGTGTGAGTACATTTGTGTGAGTGTCTGTGTAAGTATAAACTGAGCATAATTAAATGTAGGAGGTTTAAAACATTTAAGCATGCATGTGTCCTAACTACTGGTTATCTGTATAATTATAGCAGGCTGTATTTATTTCTAGATTTAGAGGCAATGCCTATTGAAATGAATATTTAAATTTATGCCAACTAATATGCTGGTCAGCACAACTTTGGGGTTTTACAAACAAGAGGCAGGACTGCAGCGCTGGTGTCTCGGTGGAGCTGGTGCTTTTCTCTCCTTCGATGAAAGGAGAGAAAGCGGGCTGGAACGCAGACGAAACACGCGCCCTTGGGATACCCAGTGCAAGTGGGGAAATTTATGGCTCTGTAAACTGTTTTAAAATAGAAAACAATCCCTCAATTTAACATAGCAGTTTAACCATTCATTAATTTACTCTGGCAAACACTGCATCTTTTCAGAAACGATGCCAACCATAAACAAAATCTACGAACACTAGAGAAAATATGTACTCTTACTTCTGCCAAATGTCAAAGTTTACATCTATAATTGTTCTAGTTGAAACACTGAAATCTGCTTCTTTTCTATGACCACTTGATAGACAGTATTGGACATAGATTTCATCAGTATGTATCTAACGCACCGTTCTGTAGCATACACGTATATGTATTTTAAAATTATCAGTTAGGATTAAATTATGAATGAGAGAAACTTAGAAGGTCGTACCTTGAATAAAGCAGACATTTCTTTCTTTCTTAAGCAGAAAAACAGTCTGGAGGCAGACAGGCCAGGACTGGTACGGTGCCTCCGTGGGTATTGAGAACTCAAAGATTTCCAGCTCTGAAAAGCTAGACTCTAACCCTCTAGGTTCAAGACGGCTGCTATGTCTCTAGCCATTACATCCACTTTCTCAGCAGCAAGATGGAGGAAAAGAGGAAGAAGGATTTGCCATCGTCTTTTGAGAAGTCCTGTAAAATATATCTGCTTACGTATCACCGATCAGAACTTATGAGGGAGAATGGGAAATATGACCTTTCATCTGGAGGCCGTATGTCCAGATAAAAGTCATTCTACTAATTTGGAAGAGAAGCAAAAAAAAAAAAAAAAAAAAAGGTGCTTAGAAGACAACTGTCAAACTCAGCTCAAAATATTAAATATGTATTGGCTGACTAATTTTTCATGTGTATCCCCCACAAGAAGCTAGCGCTGGGAGAGCAAGGGCATTATTTTGTTCATAATTGTATCCTTAAAGCTATTCTCTGTCTGTCTTTCCTGATGTTCTTCCATCGGTTTAAGAACCTTGGTCAGCGGTGAGAAAGAATGCAGAAACTGCATCCAGGCTGGGTGAGAAGAGTGCTGTGGCCCACTAGTAATGTCTGCAGTGGCCCGGACATCTGTGCCAGGCTTAAAGAATCCCCTCCACCCACGAGCTTTCACTGAAATGCTTTCAAATATAGGGCTCCTGTGAAGCCAGTTTAAAATCTAAATGCCCAAAGACCTTTACATTTCCGCTTAAAAATGTTTTATTCTGAGTAGAATTATGACCATTCTCTGCGACTTTTATTTCCCCCTACGTGGAGTTCTCTTGGGCAGTTATAAATTTTGCAGGTTTCCAGAGAGTTAAGGAATTATATGCAAATTCTAAGTTACACTTACTTGGCAAATTCTAATGAGCAAGCTGCTGGGAAATGGTACTTTTACTGTCCTTTAAAAAACAAAATGGAAAAACAGGTCATGAGTTTCACGCTGTCAGAGTGGAGGTGCAGTTCTCCAGCATGTTCATCTTCTGCTTCACTGAGACGGCAGAAGTGGTTGGAGGACTGATAAGGACTTTCCAAGTTAATCACAACAGCTAGAAAGAAAGCTTAGGCTTTGTCTTTATTTAGTTCCAGCAACCTAAGCGTGGGGGCAAGAAGACCAGGGTTAACTTAAACTACAACTAAAAACAGAGAAGACTATTGAGTAATGTACCAAACTGTATCTAGACAAAATTTTTGTCTTCAAAAAGATGTCACTGCAGCAACCTTCTTGTCCTGCCCCACACACTTCCTCATCAGTAACGGTGACAGGGCCGCCACTTGGCGATGCTTTCGGGGGGAGGGAATGATGCCACACCCCATAAAGGTAAGTCATAATTTTGGGGACACAGTTTGCAGAGACCCCCGGTGACTCTTCCACCCTTCCCTGGACACAGGCCCGTTTTCCTACTTTCCTACTTGCAAGTCCAGAATTACTGACATTGGCATGACCTACTTTGCTACTTAGTATTTGTTTTGTGTAGGTATTTCCATGGCAAATGCCCTAGTTTTTTAAAGAACATTTAAAATTTTTAAATTATAGTTGACATTTAATATTGTATTCTATTAGTTTCAGGTGCACGGCATAGCGATTACACTTTACATTTCTTACAAAGCGATCCTGCCGGTGAGCCCAGTACCTGCCCGACACTGTACATAGTTATTACAGTGTTATTGACTAAGTTCCCTAGGCTGTACTCCACACCTCCACGACAATTTTGTAAGTGCCCATTCTTATTTCTTAATCCCTTCACCTTTTTCACCCATTCCCCAACTCCTCTCCTCCTGGAAAACATCAGTTTGTTTTCGGTATCTATGAGTATGTTTTTGTTTTGTTTGTTCATTTATTTTGTTTTTTAGATTTCACATATATGTGAAATTATGTGGCATTTTTGGGGTCTGATCTGTTTCACTTAACACAATACCCTCTATGTCCCTCTCTGTTGTCAACCTAGATGGTAAGATGTCATTCTTTTTGTATGGCCAAGTGATGCTCTGTTGTGTATATGTACCACAGCGTCCTTATCTAACCATCTATTGATGCACCCTTCGGTCGTTTCCATATCTGGGCTATTGTAAATAATGCTGCAATGAACATTGGTTTTTTTTTGCTTATCCTTTCACCTTTTTTGACATGTATTTCTTTTGTGTGAGTTCCCACAACTTCTATTTTAATCAAAATTCTGTAAAAGCCATTATTTTGTTCATTCATTCATTTGTATATTTATTCATTCAGTCCTAGGCACTGTGTCAGGTGCTGGATATGCCTTTGTGAACAAAACAAGAAGGGCCCTAACCTCGTGGGGTTGATATCTCAGTGGAGGTAGACAAAAAAACAATATGAAAGTAAATAAGTATGCAGATAGATGATTAGACATCCTAGTAAGTACTATGAATGAGAGGAACATGGTGTTAATGCCCAGAAGGAGGTGCTTAATTTTAACTGGGTAAACAGAGCAAGCCTCTTTGAGGAAGTACGATTTGTGCTGAGAACAGAAGTATGAGAAGCCACCTGCCATGATAACAGTGGTGAAATAGTATTCCAGTTGGTGGAAATAACATGTGGAAAGGCCCAGAAATAAGGAGTCTGGCTTCTTGGGAACAGTGAAAGAAATCAGTGTGTCTGAGCACATGTGCGGGGCAAGGTGGGGCGGTGAGGACAATTAGTAACGTGGAAGGATGGAGAAAAAGCAAGGGCCTGAACATGTTGGGGAGTGCAGATTTTATTCTAAACACCAAGGAAGTCCACTGAAAGACTTCTAGCCAGTTTGACTTGTTTTTCAAAGATAATTTTGGCTGCTGTTTCAAGATTGGAGTGGAGTGGAGCAAGAATGAAACAAGGAAATAATGTGGGAAGGAGGTGTATCAGCCAGAATAGACTAGGTTATGCAGTAACAAACAACCCCTAAATCTCTGTGGCTTATAGCGGCAAAACTTGGCTTTTCACTCATGCTACCTACCCATTGCAGGGCAGCTGGAAGCCCTGCTCCATCTCTGCTCCCCCTGTGATTAGGACTGATGGAGTGGACACCATCCTGAACACTGATGGTCACTGCAGCAAGAAAGGCAAAACAACCTTTAGGTCCTGGCTCTTAGAACTTCTGCCTGAACGTGTCACATGTCTTTATTGTCCAAATCAAGTTAATGTGGTCGTTCCTGAGTTCAACAGAGAGGGAACCCATCTGCTTCAGGGAGGGGCATTGCAGGAAAAGAAAATGGAATATTTGGTGGACAGGAATACAGGGACCTCTGGAGGCTGTTGCTGTCATCCAAACAAGAGATGATGGTCACCCTGAAGGAGGTGATATCAGTCAAAACAGAGACAAATGAACAGATTTGAGATTATTTTGGGCGTTACTTTTTAGATGCAATGATGACTTGAATGCGGTTTCTTTTTTTGTTTAGTCACCTCATTAGACTGCAAGCCCCAGGAGGCAAGCGATAGTATTCATCTCCTTCTCTCCAGAGCCAAACACAAGAGGTTTACTGAATGAGTGAGTGGGATTCCGCAAATTGAAAATTTGCCTCCTGGATGTACCGTGACTTGGAATGTCCCACAAATGGTCTGAAGCTGTTACATAGAGGGAGAAGATTAATATGTATATTTTTTATCCATTAAGAGAGAGCCTCACCAATTAAATTTTCTGCAGGCTGGTGAGGGAAGTTGATTTAAGAAATCCGTCTTTGTGCCACGGTGCCGATCCTTTTGTGGAAAAGATTGGATTCCTAGAAAACCCTAGTGTCCTGCGCAGACCTGCTCCATTCCCTCCTGGGTTTTCAATTCCATCTATTTCTTGTCAGTTTCGGGTCTCTCTACATCCCAGGACAGAATGAAAGAGTGGGCATCTGTACAGTGCCTTTGGAGAAAATAGATTTTAGATAGAGCCAATAAATCCAGCACACGGGATAGCTCCCTTTAACAAAGGGAATGGCTGGTGGAAGGGAAAAAATCCTGCAGAAAGAAAACCATCACAAAGGCCACAAGGAAGTCTGCCCTCCACAGCCCTGACAGCCCCAAGGAGGGCACTGCTTGTCCCTTCCCTCATCTTCTCATGAAGTTGTAGCTCAGACCCTGACCTGCGTGGGTAACTCCGGCACAGGTCCCAGTAACTGATTTTTAGCAGAAAGAGAGAACTCAGAGTCAGCAGTACTGTCTATCTTTCTGGGAAGACAGAGCAAAGCAGAGATGCAGTAGGTGAGCCAGCAGCCAGGGCTCCAATCTCAGGCCCTGGCAGGGGACTCTTCTGCTTAGCAGGCACTCATTCCCAAACGCACATCCAGATCCCCATTTGCCAGCAATCACAAGGTTCAGAGAGCCCAGAAAGCCACGTGCTTCCACAACTCAGCCTGCCTTACCCACCATCTGCTCCTCTGAGTGGGCCAGGCTCACAGGGAGGCCTATCGTCCAGAAACCAGTGCCTGATTCTCCCTCTGTGGCTGTGCGGGGAATGCAGAGGGCACTCGTGTTGACCCTGATTCTTGTTCTGGGGCAGCTGATGCCTGCTCATTCTAGGCAGGGCACAGACAATGCCAGGAGGCCAGATCCCAGCCACCCCCTGGATTGCTGAGAGGCCCGGCTTGTTGCCAGGTGCGGGACCAACTGGGTCTGATGGTTAGCGCTCTAACCGAAGTCATGTCCACTGCTCTCTGTAAAGGCAATCTTAATGTGGTGCTTTTCTGCATTCACCTGCTAAGTTTAAAGTTGGCATTCTGTTGGAAGTAAACAGAAACCAAACAAAGCAAGTTTCTGGAATAATACCTTGCCTCCTGCCATCAATATTATACCTTAATTATTTGTGATACATTAAAAAAGGAGTGGAAATCAACTGACATGCCAATCAACAACTTCTTCCCTCATCATCCGGCCTAGGGGGCAGCAGACGCCCCAGAGAAGAGAGAGGTACCTTGACAGCACACGAGCCAATAAGTGCACAATCTATAGCTTCCTCCTCCCCTTCTCTCCTGAGCACAGTGCCCAGAGCATAGTAAAGACTGAATTAATGAGTTCATCATTGGGGTCAGCTCTGAACTGGGCTGACTTGTCACCATCGGTCCCAACAAAACCGGGAAGGACTTGTCCACTCACTGACCTCAGACGAACCTTTGATAAACTGTTGATTCCTTTGGTTATTTATGAGTTACAACATACATATGAATGAGCATGTTTTATTAGTTGGTACAAATATTAAATTTTATCTATGTAAAACATGCACTTCATTCTCCAGGCAGTTAACCTGGGTTAAAAAATGGGCTTGTGGGATGCTGTTAGAACTTGTGTTCCTGAGCTCTCCTTCAATCCTAGGCCCTGGTGCTGCAGAGCTCATCAAAACCCCCTCATTTCATAGATGCAGAAACAGAGGCCCAGAGAGGCAAAGAACCCCATGACTGGTTAACCCTGTATGAGATGGCAAGGCAGAACCCACACCCAGGATTCACATCCTTCCAACCCGCAGCCTTCCTCTCTGCCATGCTCCACAGGGTCGGGGTCTCTAAGAGCCTCCCAAGCCAGGGACCAGGACTTTTAGTCATTCTCTTTAAAGCATGCTGTAATAAACAATTGGCAGTGATTTAATTTTTTCCCATAATTCCACATGGGGATTATAAGCCAGCCTATGTTATTGTCATAGTATTATGATGACTCCTTATTATACTGAAATGTTTCCTTTAACTATATTGGAGTCATACAGTGTTTACTTTAAACAGAGGGGAACTAGCCTCTAGGAGATGAGGTAGATAGTAGATTAGGAGTGCAGACGTTTTCAGTTAGGGCAGAAGACCCTCAGTAAGACTGTGAAGTAGGCCAGCATGCTTGGCACGCACCCGAGGGAACTTACTGAGAGGCGTCCACAGAGTCATGTGTATACTAACCACCGGCTATAGGCTGAACAGATACTATTTGTGACCCAGATATCTTCTGCAGGTCCACAGCACGTATTTCAAACCTCTGGGCCAAGCGTTGGAAATCAGATATTTCAGGTATTAGGAGTCAGGTAAAAGGATGTACAAACCATGTCTTAATAACATTCCCAACAGAGTGTGGGGCAGCACCCTGTAATCAAGCACTAAGAGTTCTGCAATTAAATATGGGAATGTTCACTACTAATGGGATAAAGAAAGACTATAAATAGCTTCATGTCAATTCAGGTCAGGTTTTGGCCACCCCCCAATTAATTTGTCATATAATAATTAGCAAAAACACTGTTTTCAGTGCTTTATGAAGTTCAGGATGGTGGATCAGGAATTATAGATCTGTCTTAATTTAAATATATAAATATACTGATCAATAAGAGAAATTGAAAAGATAAGTGTCAATATTTAATAATACACCTTTTGCCATTATTCGTTTTCTCAGTCAATGGCTAGATATAAAGACGACCAAATCTTATGCCAGAGTTCACAAAATGTTAGGGGCTCCTGACTGTTCCTGGTAAAGCCCCAAGGCCCAGTGTGGCCACGGAGACTTCTCCCCTCCTCCCATCCCAGTGCACAGCACTCCTGAGGGTGGGAGCACCAGCTCGGACCTAAGGAGGAGCCTGACTAGGAGACGCTCTATCCTTTAGGGCAGAACTCCCTATCTTAGTAAGTAGGATGACCCCATTTTAACTGTGCAGGCTCCAGAGATACAGTGCTGAGTTAAAATCCTTGCTCTGCTTCTTCTTGTAAGACCCCAGACAAGTCATTTTACCTCTTTGTCCTATAGCATTCTCCTCGGTTATAAATGGGAGTAAGAATAGGTCCTATATCATAGGACTGTTGTAGGGACTAAATAAGTTAGTTCTAGTAGAACTTTTAGAGGGGTACCAAGGACATAATAATCTCTCAAAAAATGTTGGTTATTATTATTATCATCATTGCTATTATTTTACCTGTCTATGGCAGGCAGAATAATGCCCCCCAACACCCACACAATGCTTACAACCTAATCTCCATAGCCTGTTACAGAATAGACTGGAACATGCTCCAGAATATGGCTTTGTAGATGTGATTAAGTTAAGGGCCTTTAAATGAGGAGATTACCCTGGATAATCCAAGTGTTCCCAATCCACTCACACGAATCCTTAAACGGGAAAACTTTCCTGGCTGTGGTGGGACAATGAGAAGTAACAAGGGAAGCAGAGTCTGTGAGGAGCTACATTGCTGACTTTGAAGATGAAGGAAGGGGCCAGAAACAAAATTTGTAGATACCGCAGGGTGAAAGATTATTGGGCCGTCAGAGGAATGAGGCTCTGGTACACACAGTGTTGGCCGTTCCTTCGTTTCGCTCTCCTTACACTTCATAGGGATCGTTGGCCCGTCCCCCATCAACCCACAGGTTCCTTGAGGGCAGACGCGATGCCTCGTTCACTACTCCACTTGAATCCCTCGCCTCGCCCATAGCCTGTCTTAGAGTGGTTGCTTATGGGAGAGTTGGTGAATGAATAGATATTAAATGAGTTATCCACCTTTCTCTCCTGGTCCCTTTTTGTCATCGGTACATCCAGGAGTGAAAACAAAAGACTGGGATAAATGAATCTTCTTTCCACAAGATCATGTGAGACTGAAAACGATTAGTCCCATTACCAAGCTCATCACTAGAGGTAGGCATGGACCCCCACTACCTCACCAAATTCATTTGTCTTTTCTAGAGGCAACCAGGAAACCAATGAAGGCTCAAGTAAGAGCAATGGTTCTGGATTTACCCCACCAGAGGCTTTATGAACCAGTAGAACAATACCTGGTAAGCACCACCGTGGGAACTCCTCATGCTGTTCCACATCCCAGAAGCCCTGGGCCTCCCTCATGGCCTTACACTTGCCATTGAAGGTCATCATTCACAGTGCTACCTTGGCAAATAGCAACCTCCATATCAGCAAAAGAAATATTTTGATTTCTTCATTTCCATTTGATGTAGAGTTGGCCCCTTCATAGTATAGGGCCCTTGATTCCTAATAGGCCATGTCACAAAGACTTTCTTGTGTTGAGTGTGGCTGAATTAATTGGACAAGGGCAATTAGCTGCTTGTTATCCCACATTAGTCAGAAGCGAATGAGGATCGTTGCCAAGGACATGCACAGAAACCAGGTATACACAGAGTGCCGGTTCCGAATTGCCTTCAGGCAGCATGCTCTTCCCAACATTTAGACCACAGTGCAGACAGTATTGTGGGGGGATGGAAATAAAGGGGAAAAAGAACAAAAAGAGAAGGAACTCCACAAATTACCAAAACTATTGTGTTTCCTGACTAGTATCCACATTGGAGTCACAAGACCTCTAGACATTCTGCCCCGTGGGGAGGGAACATCAGCCAGTAGGTACACTGTAACCTACTTCTAAGTTTTAAATCGATCACTTAGAACTGGACTCACTTTCACTCAGTCCTCAGTCTTGTTTCTCTTATAGATAAGAATTTGCTGATGTAGTGTAAGCCTCGCAAATTTTTGAGAAAAAGAAAGCATTTTTGATTTTGGAAAATTTCCAAAATGTGGAGAAACCGCACCAGTGTACAGACCTGGGGTAGGCCCCTGGCTGTGTGGACACTTTCCTAGGCAGGTGAAGATGGTTAATGCTGCTGCCAGCAGCCAGCAGCCGGGGTGAAGGGCACGCCCTCAGACTGCTTGTAAGACAATCCTCACCAGGCTAAAGAATCACGGTCCTGCCCACTCTGACTCTGCCTTAAAAAAAATCACCAAGAACACCCCAATCCCATGTACAGCAGAAGTCCTCCTGCTCTCACGGGCAAGACTCAGCTGCAATGCCTGTTAAAAAGACACAGTCCTAGGCCCCACAGCCCTGAGATCTGGGGTGGGGCCCAGGACTCTGCAGTCTTACGAGCTCAACAGCACAAGTGGAGAAACTCAGCTGCCGATGCTTGCACAAGTTCCCCGTGAGAGAGCAACTAATGGGACATTATTAATACCCATGAGAAAACTGCAAGAAACAGAGAAGCAGAAGCTCCTTTGAAAGACTGATGTATTGTGCTATTTCAAGTACGTTCACGGCGACTCTAGATGTCATTTATTTGAGACGCTACTTTGTGCTGGGCTTGGTGCCAGGCCCTCACGTGGTGTCTCTCATCCTCACGGTCATTCATGGGATATTCTCCCTGTTTTGCAGAAGAGGAAACAGAAACCCAGAGAAATTATGAAAATTTCTCCAGGCCTGCAGGTGCTAAGGGTTAGAGACGGAACGCAAGCCCAGGTTCCTGTGCCCACAGAGCCCGAGCCTGCTCCACTCTGCTGACCTGGTGATAGTATCGACAGACGTTCAGTAAAAATAACGCGGGGCAGGCCTCCCTCTCCCTCCCTCTTTTACATCCAGGGCCCCCAGCATCTCTTAGGGTCAATGGCCTTTGCTTCACAAGTGTTTATTATTCTATTTCCTCCTGCAGCGGATGTCATAAGTAGACACCCCGATTTTAAATAGGCTACTTAGAATCCCATAAGCTTCTATTGATGTCAGGGGAAAAATGTCTTCAACGAGTCCATCTAGAAAGAGATGTAGCCTCCTTTACAGAGAGTTTTTTGTGCTGCTTCTCTCTGGTCCTGAACACTCAGGGTGCTGATGCTCCAGGCCAGCAACAAAGCTCCAGGCCTCACGGAAACATCAGAGCTTCAGACACCAAAAACCCTCCTGCAAGATGCTGAGTTGTGACACAGGTCTGGTACCACTGGTGGGCACATTTAGTAAACCAATCAGTAGTTGAAGTGCAAGGAAGCTATCTGTCTATTTATATCCTAGGGACAATATGCAATCATCTTTCTCCTCCCGGGAAGATACGTGGAGGTGTGGGCTGAGTTAGGGGAACAAGCCAAGTGAGAGCTCAGAGACTACTGACAGGCCAGCCACAGCTGCGGGGGGCGGGGGGGGGGGGGGTGCAGGTTCAGAGCCCTGGTGGGAGGGGCCTCTGTGGGTGGAGATGTGCCCAGCTGGAGGCGGCCTGCACGTGATCTTCACATCCTCTTGCAGAAAGAGGATGAGAGAGAGGTCTTTAAATAGTCTTTTTATTTCCAAAGATGAAATAGGTTAAAGGCGGCTGATCATTCTTTTTGCTTATGTTCAGTTCATCACGAGTATTTGGTCTTTGAGGGAAGCTCTACCTGCATATTTATCAAACCAAGCCTTTGGCCACTGCAGGCCCTCTACTCTATGGCCACAGCTCTGGTCACTTGCTCAGTGATGCAGGACTACCAGCCCCAAATTGGGTTGAACCGGTTCAGGTGGGCCAGCTCTTTGAAGAGTGAGCATCTCACACCATTAATCTCCCCACCCAGACTTCTTCGTCATCAGTTCTGGGTCAGACTCTGCTCACCCAAAGAAAACCTGGCTTTGGTTCTCGCCATGAATACTTACTGCTTTCTGCCCACTTTTCACTCCAGTGTGGGACATCGTTCCTGTCTCTGTCTACACTGTGGTGTTTGGAGAAGCCCGCTCCTGCAGCAGGACTCAGCCACCCCACTCCTGCTGCAGTCGGAGAGGCCAGGCTGGTCAGATCGCTGAGCTGGGCCCATCAGACTCTTCCCTGGAAACTCAGAACAGGGTGACCAAGTTTCCTCCCAAAGGCAGGATCAGTAACACTTGCCCTTAGAAAATTCTCTACAGCTGTATTTTTTTTGGTCATGTGATCTAGAAAAGCAGAGGAAGTGAGGTTATAGAGAGGGAGAGAAGAATGGAGCGGAAACAAAGAGCTGGAAGCAGAGAAGGGGGAAGGACCTGGGGCTGTTCAGTCCCTGGTTCGGTGTTCCTTTGGCCCAGATGCATTTCTCAATACAACTGAGCTGGACCCAATGGTCTCTGTAATTTGCATTCAGAAGAGTTCTCTAAATCTGACTCACCCTGGTTTCCTCCAAGTAGTGAAGCCTGAGAATTATCATGCCAAATTCAGGTGTGGATGTGGGTTTCCCAGCATTGTCTCATGTGGGCAAAGGCATGGCATTTCCCTAAAATACCTTGTTTGTCTTAAAACTCCTATCGTAACAACACTGAATATTTATGAAGCATCTATGTACAGTGTTGACTCAACTTATTGATGGTAAACGGAGGCTCAGTGAGGGTAAGCCAGCTGCCTCTGGCTGCATGGCAAGCAGCTAAGTGGCTGAGCTAGGATTCCCCTTGGCGCACTGGCTCTGCTCTGCAGAGCTCTAGCACAGGGGGCGGCTGTCTAACCAGGGGTCTGCACACCAGTTTGGTCATCTCAGTTGCCCATGTTCTTGCCCCAGAGCTGCCTAAGCAGAGGTTTGACATGGGGAAAGTAGCAAGATATGCTTTTTAAAACTTTTTAAAAGTTGAAAGTTTAAAAGAAAAACACATGTACATTCAACAAATATTTACTAAGCACTCATTTATCAGAATTAGTTTTGGCTACAAAAACCTAATGCAGCTTAAACAAGGTAGAGGATTTTTTTTCTCACCCGAGAATGTGTTTGTTGATTTGAGAGAGAAAGAGAAATTGAGAGAGAGAGATTGAGAGAGAGAGAGAGAGAGAGACGGAGAGAAACATTGCTTAGTTGCCTCCCATATGCTTATGTGCCCCAACCAGGGATTGAACGTGCAACCTAGGTATGTGTCCTGACCAGGGATGGGACCTGCCATGTTTTGGTGTTTGGGACACTACTCCAACCAACTAAGCCACCTGTCAAGGGGGGTGTTTTGTTTTGTTTTTTCTCTCTCACGTGAAAGAAGTCCAGAGGTAGGCAGTCTAGACCTAGTAACAAAAAGGTCCCTTCAACAATGGTTCTTACAAGTAAGCTTACCTCATGGACACAATTATGACTGTTGCAGCTCCAGCCATTGCATTCATGTTCCAAGCAGTAGGAAGGAAGACAAGCCAAGGGCAAAAGGGCATGTCCTCTTTAAAGAGTAAGACTCCTTCAAAGTGTTTTCCAAGAAGTGCCATACTGTATCTTCTGCTTAGACCTCTTTGACCACTTCTGTTGATGAGAGAGACTGTAGAGGTAGCATCACAGCTGGGCACAACTGCTGGACCTGAAAGCATAGGGACTCTGTTACTGAGGAAGAAGGGGAGCGTGGCTGTCAGGTGGGAAACCATCACCTTAGCACTACCCATTAGATGCCTAGCGTGGCTCCAGGCCATGAGGATACAGCAGTGAAAGTACACAGTTGTTGGCTGCTTTCACGTGCTTGTATTCAGGAGGGAGATAATCAGTAAGCAAAAATAAATATAACTTGAAGTAGTGATAAGTAAGGGTGGTAAATTTAAACAGGGCAAAAATACTGAAGGTCTCTCTGAGCAGGTGACATTTGAGCAGAGACTGGACCGATGTGACCGGGGTGGGAAAGGCGTCCTGGGCAGAGGGAATGGGGCCCATCGAGGCCTTGGGGCAGGGCGCTAGGCTGTGCAGTCTCGTGGCCTGTTCAGATGCGATGAAAAATGTCGGGGTTACATTAACTGGAGGAAAATGTAAGCGATGTTCCAGTTGTGACGTTTTATTTATTTACAAAGTACATTTTCTCATCAATATGATCGGTATCGACATTGCAAGTTACCACCATCAATCTTGTTGGTATAATTATAACAATGGCCATCTCTTGCTCCCTTAAAGTGTCACGTGGGACGTAGTTTAGAAAATTAAAGTGAATGATTATAAAACATTACACATCGGTATAGTATGGTACTTCTAATTGCATTTCAGGACTTTAATTTTGTTACTATTATAATGTCAGATCCTTCCCTCTCCCAAAAAGTGCTATATGAGATGACATTTATTTTTTTCAAGTGAATCGAAGTTGAAAAATACCCACTTGTGGGTATTTTAACCTATAGCATTTCCAGAGAGGCGGTGTCTTCCGTAAGAATATTTGTCCTTGATTTTCTTTCTCCTGTGATTGTCTTCTGGGGCCTGGCAACGTTTTTTATTCACCTTATCCATATCGTTCATAATTTTATTGATTCAATAAAATTTCCATTTTAACCTTTGCTTTCATATTGAAATCATAATCTTTTAAAATCTCTTCTTGCGAGCCAGACCTCGCTCCCCACCCACAAACGCCCTTGCTCTTTTTCGTTGCTCTTTTCCAGATCTGTGCGATCTTTCTTGACAAAACAGCCATCGGTATGCACCTTCTGTACCCATGACACTGAACAGGCAAGACCATGGCGTAGAATCACGAACCAATGCTTTGCCTCCCACTGTCCCCTGAAACCTGCTGTGGAGGCTTAGTTTTTCTCTTGCATCTGGTTGAAAAATCAGGCAGGTTTTCTGGCCACCCAGATAATGTAAGACCCTTCAATCAATGACTTAAAAGTCCAGCTGCATGTAATAGACATTACTTTGAACTTGGTTCAATGTTCAGGTTTCCTTCCCGGATTGTGCCCTGTTGCAGGTGGGAGCTGGCAGAAGGAATCTGAATGTATTCTTTCTTCCAATTGTGCTTTTGCATCTCCCTCTCCATCTCATTACCTTGATTTCTGACCCCACCAGGGCAGAAGGAGGGAGAAGAGATCATAACGTTGGTCAGAAAAGTTTTTCCTTACCTCATACCATCACGAGCTCAGTGGTGCCCTCTCTGGGTCTGGGATGTGTTTAAAGCCGATTCTTATTGTCATCTGTATCTTGTGGGGTTTTGTTTGTTTGTTTGTTTGTTTTTGACATTCCCATCACTGGAAACCTCCTGTCCTCTGTAGTTCACTAACAGGCAATAATACACTCTTCTCCAGCTCGTCACTGTACAGTTCTCTGCTTCCCAGCCTTTTGCACTACCTCTGGCTGATCGCTGTTGCTGTCTGGTTATCTCTCCAGGCAGCCCTCTTGGGTAAGACAAGGCTTGCTCCACATTTTTTTCATGGAAAGCAGTCACCTATCTTTTGTGCTGACAAACAGCAAGAGCAGACCCCCAGCTCAGCCTTCTCTCTGTGGCTAGTGGGTAGGCAGCTGGGCAGCCCAACTCTTGGTCTTGAAATGTTTTGGGTCGGAGTCAGACACAGTTTAATATGTCCCACAACTGCAAGGGACACAGTCATGCTCTCAGGGTATTCCTATCAAAGGCTCTTCACTCATTCTAACACAAGGAGCTGGCATCCTGTCCCACCTCCGAGGAACGGACTGGAATCACAACGTGCCAAGAGCGTTCTCTAAAAATGTTCTCTCAGGCTCCACAGTCTCCTTTCTAGAACTCTCCGATCTCTCATATTGGTTAGAGGTGGATGGTCCGCTCATGGATGAAATAGGTTTTCAACCCCTCATCTCTTTTTTAAAACAAAAACAAAAACACTCTTTATTTTTAAATAATTATAAGTTCATAGGAAATTGCAAAGAAATGTACAGGGAAATTCCTAAGAAACTATTTTTTAATTTTTTAAATATATTTTCAAAAGATTTTATTTATTTATTTTTAGGGAGAGGGGAAGGGAAGGAGAGAAACACAAGGCCCGTGACCCAGGCATGTACTCTGACTGGGAATCAAACTGGTGGCCCTTTGCTTCACAGTCCAGGGTTCAATCCACTGAACCACTCCAGCCAGGGGAGATTCCCAGGAAACATTTACCTTCAGAGTTAACATCTTCCATCACTATAAAGCAGCATCAAAACGAGAAAACTGCCATTGGTACAATCCACAGAGCTTAGTCAGATATCATTGGTTATGTATGCACTCAATTGTGTGTGTGTGTGTTTGCAGCTCTCTGCAGTTTTATCACATGTGTGGTTTTATGTAACTCCTGTCACAATCGAATACATACCTGTACAGTTCCCACAAGGCTTTTTCCTGCTACCCCTTTAAGCACCCTCTTCCTCTCTTATCTTAACCTGGAAACCACTGACTAATCTGTTCCCCGTCTCTGTAATTGTTATTTCACGGAATCATTCAGTATGTATCTTTTTGGGATGGCCAGCCATCTCCTTTTTACAAGTCCTTTAAAAAGTAATGGTCTTGTTTTAGAATGTAAGATGTATTGTTTTGATGCTTCAGCTAAAATAGAGGGGAGGAGAGTCCCATTTAATGTCAAGTTGGGACATATTTTATTTTGTGTCTTTCTGATGATTCAGCATTTCATTCACTTAACAAATATTTATGGAGCGCCTGGCATTTTATTGTCTTTGATGCTATTGTCATGCATTAAGCTTAACGTTCCCAGGAAAGCAAATAACTCCCAAGGTCTCCTTTTGGCTTTATGGGTTGTTCCTGGGCTATCTATCATTCTATGGCTTTTTGCCTATGAGGTGCTTTAACCTGGACTTGGCCACGCAGAAATTCCTGACCACTTTCTGCTTTGCCTTCAAAAGTCTCTATCCCATTGACTCGCCATTTCATTTCTGAAGACGTCTTGGGGGCATCTACAACCTTGAAGTTTTCATTGTGTACCTAGTTCTTCGGATCTCTATAAAAAATTACTCACCAAGATCAGCCCTTCTCAATCTCTGAGAACGTTTACTTTTTTCAAGGAAATGGCTCTTTTTTATTACCTGGTTTTCCTATTTTGGGATTTGATTCTTCATCCATTTCCCATAGTCCCTTAATTTTGTGGTGCCTCAATCATGTTTAACTCGCCCACACTAAGTTTTTGCTGTGGACACTAGCAGAGGCAACTCCAAAGTCTAAATAAAAAATGACGTGCTCCCCTTGCTCCCTGTAAACTCTGATAACCAGACTGGGTCCTCCTTCTGTAGAACCCATCCTGCCCTTGCCTCCATGGTTGTGCTGATGTGAGCTTCCCGCAGCTCTGTACTTGAGTTAACGATCCCACCAGCGTGGCTGGTAGGGAGGGACGGACAACCAGGGGGTGGTGTTCCAAGGTCCCCTCGGGAAACTCGGAGTAAAGCTGACATTGGCAGCCAGACCACTGTCTGTCTGACGCAGCAGCTGTTGCCACAACTGGTCTCACATCACAGTCGACAGCTCCACACGTCTGCCCATGAATTCATTCGAAATTCTTAGGTGATCACATCCTGTCTGGGTGATTTACCGATATCTGTTTGGCCAGTTAAGACTAGAACATTCTGTGCATTTATTGCAATCGTATTGAATGCGCCAATCTCTCCATTCCAAGGGCACACATCTTCCCTGGTAACGGGCAAGGCGCAGCGCTGGTACAATCTCTTTTCTATTTCTTTTTTCATTTTTTTAGTGCATTCCATTGGTGCTCTCAGCTTCTTGGTTTTGTTTTTGACATTCTGTGAGGCTGCCTGCAAGGTGTTGTTTAATAGATCAGAGGATTTCAGAAATAAGAGGAATGTTAAAATGTAATTTGGTCCAAATGCCACAGCTTAAATATGAAAAACTAAATTTGAAAGAAGTTGCGTGATTTGATCTGACCCACTTAATGGCTTATGTTTCCTTTCTGGTTAGGGGTGCTTGTTTTGTGCTATTTATGTTAATGTGAAATTTTGAATAACATGGGTTCTTTGGGGGGCTTTACAATGTTGTCCGTTAGTAAATTTCCATGGTGCTGCAAAGAGAGGCATCTGATAAATGCCTCTGGGTGCCCTGCCAGTAGCTGGGTAGTTGTTTTCTGCTATTCAGGATCCAGAGGAGCCTTGAGTAGACTACAACTACCCTGCCAGATCTTAAGGCAGCAACCCCCTCCGCCTGACGCTCTCCAGTCCAGGGTTTCCCCTGCTGACAGTGCCTACAGCTTCTGCTTGGCACCCTCAAAGGGCTTGTTCACTGCACCACGAGCTACAATTCCTGGGGACAGTGTGTTCCTTTTATAAACAGCCTGCTTCCCTACAGGCTGCTTTCTCGGAGCATCTCATTTGCTATCTCCACTGGGACATCTGAGACACGATATGCAGGGTTTAAGTGGGATGGGATGAGGTGGAAGCCCTTTCATTTCTTTCCAGAGGGTGTGAAGCCAGAGTCTTTGATGCGCTATCCTGCTGCCGTATTTTCACAGTGAAAACGGGGCACAGATTCTCCTGCTCCTGTCCAGCCCTCATTCTGAGCACTGCACACGCCTTTGGTGCTCTTGGGAGGCTTCTGTTCCCATCTGGTCCAAAGGGCTTTTTCCACACCTGTGATATTCTCAGCGGCCTTCACCCTTGCCCCGGGGTTGGAGGCTCCTGATTTCTTTCTTTGCCTCCTATTTGGTGGCCCTGTGCTAGCGCTGGGAGAACCAGGGATAAACACCAAACATGCCTCACTTCTCCTCAAGGCTAACACGGTCGGGTGGGCCAGTTTTATGTGGGGGTCTAAGCTTTTCCATGCTTGCCAGGCACACAGCAAGGCCCTGTGAGCCTGTGCTCACCATTAGATGTGTTCTGGCACATCTCTCTGCCTCCTCTCCAGCCTCTCAGAGTGGGTCTGCTCTTCATGCAACAGCCAGAGAGAACTTCAGAAACGGGCATTAGTGTCCTCCCTCCCCTGCACAGGGCCCTCTTTGTTGCGCACATGGCCGCCCCTCACCCTTACCACGTGGAAGAATGGATAACGGTCCCCATTTTCCTATCCCTGTGGTGTAGTAGGAGTATGATACCACGCCTCTGGTGTATTCCCTGCCCCTTTTCTTTGACTTAGTCCCCTGGTGTGCCCTGGCCCCGGGGTGGTAGTGGACCTGACTCTGAGCCCTGGGTTTGTTCTGCTGGGCCTCTGCCATCGCCAGGACAAGAATGTACGCCAGGAGCTGCTGCTGCTGTGGTATGGGCCCCAGAATGACAGACGCAGCGGAGGGCTGCCCTGGCTGGCCCACAGATGCGCAGGGAGACAGACGCTCCCTGCTGTGCGCCACTCAGCTTCTATGCTGCCAGACTGCAGGAGCTCCTGGCGCAGCATCCAGTCCTAACCAGGGCCTGCCGTGCGGTCCTCGGTCCTCTCCAGTGGTGTGTTTAGACACACTTGTCCTCATTCACTGCCTCCCAGCAGCTCATTCCTGCCTGAGGGCTTTGCACTCGCTGCTTCTTCCACTTCTAAAGTATTTTTTCTTCAACTATCTGATTGGATCTATGGGCGGGATAAGTGCGGTGGGTGAAGCAGGGTAAGGGGGTGATGAGTCCTGGGAGGTACAGAAAGGAGCTGTCTTAAAGGGGGTGGCCTGAGGAGGGGACACTTGAGTGGAAAACTGGAGGCGGTGAGGGAGCAAGCCACACACTTGTCAGTCAGGCAAACGGTGTCTTCTGCTCACTCTACAATTCCTCCTGTCCGGGGACTTTCTACGGCTCTCCTTTTCCTCTGGCTCACCTGGGGGTCACCCCTGTTTGCTGTCCTCCCACACCTGAAGCAGACACTGAGGTTCTGGAATCTGTAGCAGACCCAAGCAGAAGTCCTAGTTCGTGTCACTGATGGAGTCGTCCAAAGTGAGATCCAGTTTTCCTTGTCAAGGGGTGGTTATTCTGGGACCTTTTTTGGCTGCTCTGCCCATTTCATTCATTATGAGCTACTCGCCGATCACACAGATGTACGCTGGTATCTTAGGTCATTTTTGCCAACACACGTTGCCTGATGTTTATTTGAATTAAGTTTCATCTGCCTTCAGGCTGCACAGGCCCCAAAGTGTTCAAATGCATCTGGAATTTTTTTTTTGCATATCTCCTTAGTTTTCATCAGCCAAAACAATTCAGAGCCAGTTGAAATCTCTGAGAACAGATTAAATGATAATTATGTGGCAACTGCCCATGTAATCTCCGACCAGGTAGTGGAGGCAGGTGTGGCTGGGGTACAAGGCAGCAAAGCAGTCAGGTCAAGTTTGTGCCTCTCAGGATCCCAGCCCTGGAGAGGCACCAAGGAGCCCATGGCCACGTTTGCTTCTGCAAGTGGGGTATGTGGACGTCTGTGCTTCAGCCGGGCTGGGGAGCCCCCCTCGCTGGGGAGTGTGGGGGAGTCATGTTACATAAGGCCCATTCTGTCTGAGCAAGTTGGTTAGCAGAGAGAGAAGAGGGAACAGAAGAATTCCTGCGGGGAGTGAGCCAGTGGGAAGAGGAAGCTGGTGCAGCCGACGTTTCAAATATATAAAAATACCAGCAACTCGTAATCAAGGGGTGGAAAAGGAATGGGAGTGTGGCTCCAAGGACTTATCCAAAAAGGCCAACTGGTCATCTTGTCTGAAGCTGAAAGCTGGGAGTGAGGGGCTGGACAAGGACGGCAGCAGCTGCCCTCAAGACCCAGGATAAAGAAGGCAACGACGGGCCCAAATGGACAGAAGAGGAGAAACAGGAGCTGTTTGCAAAACCCAGATCTCTCTGAGCTGGGCAGGTGCCAAACTCATCTGTGTGGGCAGAGTTGGAGTGTTTCAACCAGCTAATCTAGTCAGCTTCAAGCTGTTCCACAGACAGTAGGTGTGAGCCCAAAATCATCTCTGACATTCACTTTATAGGGTTTCTTTTAGGAGAAAACATGGAAAAAACACCAAACGCAAAGGGTTCCTTTTTCTATGGGCCAGTTTACCTGAGCAGGTATTGGGCCAGTATACAGGTCTGGGTAGGTCTGAAAAGGCGAATTGCAGATGCCTCTTCCTGTTCATCAGTGTTCTTGGAAGAGCTTCTCTTTCTGACTTAAGGTTACTCACCATTTTTCTCCTCCATTTTTAGAAACGGAGGCCGGCAACCTCCCTGTCTCTGGACAACTTTTTTCTCCTTGTTGGTCAGTTTGTTTCCAAGCTGGGTTCTTCAGGTGCATCTGCCCGAGCAGCCCGTGCACCATAGCAATCAGACCTTGATGAAGCTTAGCCATCCATGTGAGAGCATGACCATGACCTTTTTTACCGCCTTGCTAATGAGTCACCACCCTGCCCTCCCATCGGGTGCTCGTGGGTCTTGCTTCATATTCCTTGTGGCTGCGGGGAACGTCTGCTGTTAAGAATAAGTGACAAAGACCATCAGTGTTTGGGGGGATCAAATGCAGAGCTGTAGCCTGTGTTAGCCCTAGCTTGCTCGGGGATCAACCAGGGGGGGAAGTGGTGTGTCCAGAAGAAAGCCTCAGGCCAGAAGCCCCACCTGCATCACGGGTTACTTTTTAATGTGGAGTGGTTTCATGCATTTGCTAGGCCTGCTGTAGTACCTTATGTGCTCCGAGTGGCTTAAACAACAGGAATTTATTCTCACAGTTCTGGAAGCTGGAAGTCTGAGACTGAGGTGTCAGCAGCGTTGGCTCCTTCTGCGGGCCTAGAGGGAAAGATCTGTTCCAGGCCTTTCTCCTTGGCTTGCAAATGGCTGTCTTCTCCCTGTGTCCTCACGGTGTCTTCCCACTATGTGTGTCTGTGTTCCAATGTCCTCTTCCCGGCCAGACCACCAGAGATGTCACAGGGTGTGTTAGACAACTCCTGGCATCTGGGCTGCCCAGGCACTTGGCATCTTGGGTGCCGACCTGATCAAATGGTAGCCTAGGTGGCCAGATTCTGTTGCAAGTGAATCAGGTTATCATTCATCAGTCAAATACCGGGACTGGTTGATCTGAGACATACACTCAGTATAAGGGCAGAGATCTGGACAAACAGCCTGGACTGGATCCCGACTGGATCCCAAGGCCTTGGTCAGGGAAAGGGAATGATGCTCGATCCCCTCTGAGTGAGGCAGCCAGCCCCTGGGCTGGCCTTAGGAAATGACAGTGAATGTCACCTGAAGAAGGCATGCTCAGAGCTGTGTCCTTAGAGAATAGGTAGTTTTGCTATGAGGGTAGCACCCTGGCCATGGCTGGATGCTGAGAGAAGGAACGTCCGCCTGGGCGGGGCCGCCAGGGCTCCAGCTATTCTCTCAGCAGCACCAGGCTTCCCCAAGCCACAGGGCTGCCCCTGGCAGAGGCTGGCTGAGGAGGTGTTTGCTCCCCTAGTGGGCAACAGCAGGAACTCAACAAAGGGAACTGATTCACGAGGAAGTAAAGGTGACCTTTCGGTAACCTTGGGAGGGAAAATTCAGGAAAATATAGGTCTAGTCCCATATCTTATTTGGTAGGCACATTGGCCAGCTCACTTTGGATTTATGAAGGAATTATGGCTGTATTTTGAACTAGCAGCTGGGGTGGTGTGGAAAATGCAGATGGCGGGGACAAAGGAACGAGAGGTTGACAGGGACGGGGACAGCACTATGTGAAAGTACAACACCTGGAAAAGCGAACACACCTGCCATTTTCAAACCTAATGTCAACTACAAACACTTAGACATTTCTCTAACACTTAACAGTTCATCAAGAGTTTTCATATAGTTTATCTCATATCTTCACAATGGTCCTATGAATACTGACACCTTACAGTAGGGGAAACTGAGGCTCAGAGATGTTAAATAACTTGCCAAGTTCACAGACCTAGTAAGTGCCAGGCTTAGGGCTCTGACCAGGGCATCTAACTTCAAACGTCGCATTCTTGGCTGCAGTGTGCTGTACGACGCTCCTGGATCGTTGTACTGTGGGACGTGACAGGGGTCGACCAGGGAGGGAGGAGTGTTTTGTCCCTGACATTGTCTGCAATTGTCGGTTGCATGGTGATGCTAACAAAGCAGACTAACTTTTAGCTGGTTCTGTCATTACAGACAATTCACCCCCTTCCTGTCTGCAGCCAGGAAAAACCTCGTCCTCCATCCCCCTCGGGAACCACATTGCAAGGATCCTCACTGTTGGGCTGCGGACTCACGTTTCCAGCCAGTGGCTCCCAGCGCCAGGAGCAGAGACAATAGGCAGCATGCACCAGGTTGTCAACAGGGAAATGTGGATCTTTTCAGAAATTTTGCACTGGAGGTGAGTCGCTGGATCCCACTGGGTGCCGGAAAGGCTTGTGTTCTGTCCTTTAGAAAGGAACTTGGGGGGCAGAGGTGAGGACATTCTGGCCCTGCCACAGCTCAGGGCCAAATACCCTTCACAGCGAGGCAGGAGCCACAGAGTGGCCTGGAGACAGCCTGGCAGGGAAAGCCGGGACAGAGATGCTGCACGCAGCCCGATCGACGGGCACGTGCTGGAGGACAGCCAACCAGAACTTTCACCTGCATGTAATACAGGGAAGAAATAGACACAGGCGCTGTAAAACGGGCATTCGGCACATTTGATTAAAAACCATTCCATTTTCTGATGTGAAGCTATAATTTCTGTGATAACCTTCCTCCCATGCTCCTTGAAAAAACAATCTTAATGCGAGCTCATCAGTCAGGCAACTGTGCGTATGTGTGCCTGTTATCCAAGTGCCACAGCGAGAAGTGCAAACTATTTTCACTCCTTGCCTCCCTCTCAAGGTGAATTCTATGAGGGGGAACAGTTGGAGTCTGCCATTCCAGTCCGATTCTGTGCAGTCAGCTCTTGGTGCTGAGCTGAAATTTCCTATCCAGGTTCAGAGTTAGAGGGTCTCCTTCTGGGCATGGCTGAGCTTGCAGGTTACAGACAAGTGATGAGCTCATCTGAGTCTTGGGGCCGCCTTCATGGCCAGCCACATGAGGACACCAGCCTGGGACAATGACCCTCCAGCCACTACGCAAACTGTCCTTGAATGCCTGACCACTTGAGAACCAGTTTATTAATTTCTCTTGATGTGGAAATATTTTTTGTTTCTATAAAAAGAAATGATAAAATCAATGCAATTTCTTTGTAAACCCAAAGTCAAACAATGTGAATGTAAATAAACAATGAAAATCTCCCCTTAACTCCCCATCCCTACACTCCCTCTCCCCTCCTCATCCATGGCCACTGTTGATGATTCGGGCTGCATCCATCCTGACCTTTTTCATGTATTGTCACAAACATCTCACCTGTAGACATGGTGAACATGTGTGTGTATGTGTGTGTATGAATGGGATCCTATTTTAATGCTGTACCACACACACACTCAGTGACTTGCTTTCTCAATGGCAAATTTTATGTATCGGTACATATAGACCTACCTTATTCTTTAGTCAGTGCATACTATTAAATCACTCTCCTAATACGGACGCTTAGATTACGGGAATGTCAGATCAAAATAGTTCATGCTTCTTTCACCCTCTTATCGATCCCAATTGTTTCAAGTTCTCTAAGGGCCATTTTGGGCTACTGCCTTTGGCAACTTGAAGAACAAGAAAACCGCCCCCAGCTCTTCTCTAGGCTCTACCCCAAATCACTCCTCCCCTGAAGCCTGACAATTCTAACCTCCATTTCCTCATCCTTTGTTTTTTCCATTACCTACCCCAGGATCGTCTTCTAAAATGCAGAGAAACTAGGGGTCAAGAGGGGTGGGGATAAAAACCTTAATAAGAGTTCCCATGCCATAAAGAAGAGAGGGCTTTGCAAAGTATAACGCTAACCCACGTGTAAGGGGTTGCTGTTATTCCTGTATAGCACTTTATGAGTCATTTTCACCCGGGTCACGCCCCTTCTGAACACAGCCTTCATGTGAACACATGTGCAGCCTCTTCCTGGGGAGACAGAAGGGACCTGGAAGGTTGGAGAGGATGGAACGTTTGGAGCGTTTGGGTTGAAGAGGAACTGAAAGGGGATGGGGATGAAAGAGGGACGAAAGACAGACAACGATGAGCCCTGGCTCACAATGTTGCCTGGGGCTGACCCTGCCTGCTGACTGGGCTCGAAAGTTAAAATTGGGTTCCCGTGGATGCTGGCCAATGACTGGCTTGCCATGGGAGTGATTGCTTTTTGCTGTGTTTGCAAGATGTGAATTCATTCTTTTTTAATATCAGTAATACACAGTAAAGAGCTTAATCCAATTTACAAAGAAATGGGATCAGACAAGCCTTGAAAATACAATGTGCCTTTATGGCTCTAAGATGTTCGCGCGGGAGAAGAGCGAGCATTACGGCAGCGAGGAAACTCTCTCCATCACCATCATCCTCCCTCATCAGGATCGTGGCACAGGAGCCACGGTGCTGGGAGGCCCTTGGAGTTTGAGAGGTGCCTTTGGGACTTTCATTCCTGCATTGCATGCAAATTCGAACAAACCCACCCAACAAGGTGCCCTGTTAATGTGCTGTTACTCATCCATGGAAATGCAGCTCCTGGCCCCTCTCAGGAAAGAATCTGTGTAAAGTTATTTAAAGTTATGTTGATGTGGAGAGTGTGCTGATCCACCAGTACTGACTTTCTGGTCCTCTGTGAGCAGGGATGCTCATTTGCTAGATATGTGACCCTGGCCCAAGTTACCGTATGCCCGACTTGTGTGAAGGATGAGGCTCGGAGTCATGATGGGACTGTTTTGTGGACAAGAATCGATAGGGAGGGAAGCCTGGGACCCCTTGACCATGGAGCTGCTACAGAACAAAAGCCCATGTTCTATGCCTACACATGCAAGGGGTGCCCCAGCTCCAGGTTTGCTTTGACACCCTGATATACTGATCTGCTGAGTGGGTGGCCAGAAGTCTCCAGAAAGATGGAATACTGATGGTCAGGCAGGTAGGAGGGAGGGCTGGGCTCCCTAGCGGAGGTGGGGTTCCCACCAGGCTCCAGTGCTTTAGGCCCATGTACATTTCTGCACGTCAGGTATGTGCCAGGCATGGTGCTAAGCTCGGCAATGAATCAAACTTGTTCCCGCTTTTCAGGAACTTCCAAGATGACTTCAACACAAGCTGTTGAGGTTGCTAGGGGGGCATGGAAGAGGGGCATTGAACTCAGCATGGGAACTGAGGGAAGACTTTTTGCAAAAGGTGAGTTGAAGTTTGGAAGATGAACAGGATTATGTTTTTAAGAGGGTGGGCAGCACATTCGAGGCAGAGGGAAGAACAAGAACAAGAAATAGCATGGCTTGTTCCATGCAGCTAGAGCTGCAAGAAATGAGACCAGAGAAGTAGGTAGAAGCCATATCATGGAAGGGCAGGTGTGCCCTTCCAAGGAGCTATGACCACGATCAATAGGTGATAGAGACCCCATCAAAGGTTTGAAACAGGCAGTGACGTGGCTTAACCTGTGTTTGCATAGGCCATGCTTGGGAGGCCTGGAGAACGGAACAACTCTTGAAGCCAGGAGACAACTTACGGATCTGGGACAGTAAGACAAGGGAAACCAAGGAGGTCTTGAATTGCCTGTGATCTGATAGTGTGAAGGTGGGGAAACAGGTTCAGGGACACAGGCTGGAGTGTTTGAGAATGGGAATTAACGAGGACAAGGCAGGTCATTGGGGAACCTTCAAAGGGAGACAAGAGTTCCAGCAATGGGCCCAGGAAGAGCTGGAGCATACAGACAGGACTCTCTTGGCAGGAAGTGGCAGGAAGAAAGCAGACGGATGGGAGAGTCCAACTCTGTAAGCATGTGGGTGGTGGGGGCAACCCTGGGTAAAACAGAATCCCAACTCAGGGCAGTGTGACGTATTCCAGAACCTACCTCTGATGGGGATGAGGTCAGGATGGACCGTGGACAAGGGGGGTGAAGAAAGGCCTGTAGGGTGGAGGTCTTTGCATACTACAGTAGGATGGGGCTGGGATAGGCAGTGACTGGCACATTCAGAATCCACTGTGACCCATCCACCTCGCCACCCTGCAAGGGTGTGCAATAGGCCAGGTCTTTGGAGCTAAGCAAACCTGAATCCAGTTTTTTTTCTCAGAATTTTCTAGCAAATTGAGGAGCTTGCTTAACTTCTCAGAATGTTATTGTGTCTGCCCGTCTGTAAAACAGAGCTGATAGTACCTACTTTACCTGGTTTTTGTAAGGATTAATTTAAACGAATACTATATGAAAAGCGATGGGCAAGAGTAGGTTCATGTATTCACCTGAATTTTCATGCACCGTGTTCCTGTTACTATGCAAAGAACTAGAGATCCAGCTGAGAACTTGACAAACAAGGTCCTTGTATGTTGGGAGCTTCCACAGCAAGTGCTCCGTCACTCTCAGTGACGCTCCGTTTTTTCCCTTCTCTCCACGTCACTGCACATTCTGGAGCACGCTGCTCTCTCCGGGGAGTAACTCACTGACGCGCTGGTCCCCGCATCTGGTTTCCAGCAGCAGCACCCAGGGGACTTTTCTGAGGGAGCAGATTCAGGCCCCATCCCTCAGACCCTGGATCAGAGCTTCCAGGGTCTGCTCATTCTTGGGAAGGAGATTTGATGATGACGTAGGCTTGGCAATCAGTGCCCCGCTTACCAGAGTGAGGAGGGCAACCCTGGGCTTAAGACGTGTACAGTACAGCAGGACAGAAACCGAGCTGGGCCAGGGTCAAGAACTGCAAAGAACAAGAAAATCTGCTAACTGTGCTTTTGGGTGCACTTGTTTCCTTGCGGGGAATTTTATGGTTATTTAATTAAAACATTCCGCTTTGATCATAGGTGTTGCTTCGACTTCTCAAGTATGAAATACAATTCTTGTGAGAGTCAAACAACTCATTTGGCTGCAAACAATTTACAAAGAGCCCTAAACAAGACAAAATATAATAACCAATAAGGCTTAGAAATTACGTGTAGATGTGTGTGGCGAAACCAATTATTCCTCTTGTTAGGAGCATTAACCCGCATTCAGTTTAAGCCTGTGACATTCTAATGATGTTCGGCTTCAGCCACTTCTGACCACAATGAAAGAGCCGCGGGGTGGGTCCTGTTGCCTCTTCACAGGGCTGTCCCTCTGCACACACGCCCTCTTCTCAGTAGAAGGACGCCAGTCCTTTGGATTAGGTCCCCAAATTAATGGCCTCTTTTCACCTTAATCCCTTCTTTGGAGATAATTTCTCTGAATATGGGTACATTCTGAGGTACTGGGAGTTGGGACTTCAACATATGAATTTTAGGGGTACATAATTCAACCCACAGCACTCCCTCTAGCTCCCTGGATATTTGGCTTTTGTTTTTTATCATATCCTGGGCTAGGCTCCATTCCTGTGTCTGTCTCTACTTGCCTGCTTATGTTTCAGTCTTGTCCTAGAGAAAAATGAATCAGAAGGCCCTGTAGGGACTACATAAGTATGTTGTCTGAAGGCCTGGAACTGGCTGTGCAGCCCTTCCCAGTGTCACGGTGCAGTGTCAACCGTCCTCGGTCTAAAGGCATCCTGGAACCTCCCCCAGGCCTGAGGCACCCGGGCCTTCCCATTACCTTCTCTCCAGAAACTCTGACCCAGGACAGATTTTGCCTGTCCTGCGTCAATCATGAGTTTCAATAATCCAATTAAAATTTTACATTTATGGCCTCTTACTAGCTTGCAGACATTATACTAGCTGCCTCCACATCCATAAAACTATTGTAACTGATTCAATTATGATTTAATTCAGGAAAGCTTATTGGATTTGGGTCTGCACATTTTAAAAGTACAAGCCATGGTATAATCCTAGAACATCCTTCATGGTTCTGATGAGAAGCTTACACGCACCTTACAAGCGACACTTACACGTTTTTATTGTCAGAGTGGTTGTGTTTTCTAGGCTTGTTCAGGTTTCAGTGGTTGGTTTATCTTTAGTAATCAGGGCTGGCTATAAGGATTCATGAGAAAACCAGGGAGACAGAAATGTCAAATGGTCCCAAGGGTAGAGAGACCACAGCCGAACTGCAAGCACATTCCAGAACCGCACTCTGTGACAGCGGGTTTATCACGTAACTGTGGCAGCAGCAGCAGCGGCGGTGGCAGATCCCATGCTCTCACGTGCTACCTGTACGATGCTCAGTTCCTCTGGCCCTGCTTCTGCAGTCTCTGCGAAAACTGAGCCTCCCTTGGTAGATTCTGAGTCCTACCTCTCCACGAGAAAATGTGATGGGCCCAGCCTTACTTGGCAAATGTTTCACATGAAGCCGCCTCACAGGTCACTGGCCAGACTTCAGGTCAGACGCCTGGTCTACTCAGGGGCATTAGGGTGGGCGCACATGGTGCTCTGCGGAGTCTCAGTGGGGGGGGGGGGGTGGGGGCTGCATAACTGACCAGAGTCACTGGGTGGCACAGAACTGGGGGGAGAATGTCTACTAAACTTAGATGGTCCTTGGCTCATTTCTTTTTTAAAATAAATATATTTTATTGATTATGCTATTACAGTTGTCTCAAATTTCCCCCTTTGCTCCCCTCTGCCCTATACCTGACTTCCCTCCAGCAATCCCCCACTTAGTTCATGTCCCTGGGTTGTGCATATAAGTTCTTTGGCTCCTCCATTCCCTATACTATTCTTGCCATCCCCCTGTCTATTTTGTACCTACAAATTATGCTTCTTATTCCCTGTACCTTTCCCCCTATTTTCCCCCCTTCCCCTCCCTGCTGATAACCTTCAAAATGATTTCCATATCTATGATTCAGTTCCTGCTCTGGTTGTTTGCTTATTTTATTTTTTAAGATTCAGTTGTTGATAGTTGTGAATTTGTTGCCCTTTTAATGTTCATAGTTTTGATCTTGTTCTTTTTCTTAAATAAATCCCTTTAACATTTCATGTAATAAGGGCTTGGTGATGATGAACTCCTTTAGCTTTACTTTGTCTGAGAAGTATTTGATCTGTCCTTCCATTCTAAATGATAGCTTTGCTGGATAGAGTAATCTAGGTTGTAGGTCTTTGTTTGTAATCACTTTGAATACTTCTTGCCAGTCTCTCTTTGCCTGCAAAGTTTCTTTTGAGAAATCAGCTGATGGTCTTATGGGAAGTCTCTTGTAGGTCACTCTCTGCTTTTTTTTTTTTTGCTGCTTTTAAGATTCTCTCTTTATCTTTAACCTTTGGCATTTTAATTATGTTGTGTCTTCGTGTAGTCCTCTTTGGATGAAACTTGTTTGGGACACTCTGTGCTTCTTGGACTTGCATGTCTATTTCCTTCACCAAATTAGGGAAATTTTCTTTCATTATTTTTTCAAATAACTTTTCAATGTCTTGCTCTTCCTCTTTTCCTTCTGGTACCCCTATGATTTGGATCTTGGTATGTTTAAAGTTGTCCCAGAGGTTCCTAAGCCTATCGTCATTTTTTTAAATTATTTTTTTATTCTTGCTGTTCTGATTGATTGCTTTTTCCATCCTTGTGTTCCAAATCATTGGTTTGATTCTCAGCTTCATCCTCTCTACTGATTCCCTGTAGATTTTTCTTTATTTCACTCAGTGTAGCCTCATTTCTTCCCTTATGTTGTTGCTGCACTCAGTGAGTTCTTTGAGCATCCTGATGCTCACCAGTGTTTTGAACTCTGTACTGATAGGTTGATTATCTCTGTTTCGTTTAGTTCTTTGTCTGGGTTTTTTTGTTGTTGTTGTTGTAGTTCTTTCATTTGGGTCATGTTTCTTTGTCTCCTCAATTTGTCAGCCTCTCTGTGTTTATTTCTGTGTATTAGGTAGAGCAGCTTTGACTCCTTGTAGAAGGTACCTATAAATTGTGTGGGATGGAGCCTTAAGTAATCACCAGGGTGGGGCAACCCCCTTTACTGCTTTGTGGCTCTGTGTGAAGGGAGGGCTCAGAGAGGGGACAATGCCACTGCCTGGCTTCTGGAGGTTTGCCTGGCACTTGCCCTGCTTCCAGTCACTTAACCCACTTAGCGTATGCAACTGGTGCCCGTCCAGCTGTTGCCCCAGTGGTGAATCCTAGAGTGGGTGGGTTTGCGTACATTCTAAATCCATGTGAGCTCTTTAAACAAACTCTCCTGTAAATCCATCAGTTTCTTCTGCTACCCCAACCCCCACTGGTTTTTACAGCCAGAAGTTATGGGGATTTATCTTCCTGGCACTGGAACCCTGGGCTGTGTGGTCTGACCTGGAGCTGTGAACACTTGCTCCCAAGGTGTCCTTCCTGATTTTTCTCTACCACACGTGAATGTGAGGCCACTTGTTCTGCCACTGCTGCCACCACCTCTCCATGCCACACCGAGTCTCTGCACCTCGCTGCCTGTCTCTGCAACTCGCCCCTCCTACCTGTCTGGATGAAAGTGGCTTCTTTAAATCCTTGCTTGTTGGACTTCCATACAGCTTGATTTTCTGATGGTTCTGGTTGTTTTTTACTCTAAGAAGTAGTTGTGATTCCCTCTGTGGTTGCACAAGGAGGCAAGGTGGTCTACCCAGGCCTCCATCGTCCATTGGCTCATTTCTGCCATGGGCTTTTTATGTGAAATGCCTTATCTTTTCATCTCCAAATAGAGGAGTGGGTGGTGATGTCTTACCCTGACTTAAGGAGCTACATAATGATGAGGTAGAAAGACAGAAAAGCAGCAGGTATTCTATAGTCATGTAACAACATGGGTATTAGCAACCCAGACAGTAAACCTAATCAATTCAGCAGAAGATACCATTAGCACTCAGCTACAAGACTACCAGTGAGAAAACAAGCTAGTGTTTTTTATTGTATTATATCTGAACTGCTGATGTTCTCCCTGCTGGTAGGAGCCTGTGCCAACATTGTTCAGAATTACTTTGTCAAACCTGGCTCTTTGGGAGCTGGGAGGGAAAACAGAGCTGGGGGCATTCTCTGCTGCAAACACCCATAAAATCCACCTTGAAAAGCCGTGCAAAGTCTCACCAGAGATAAGGTGGTTGGGAATTGGCTTCGGTTTGCTTGGAAAAAAATAAAGAGAAGGAGGATGCCATCTTAGAAGGCTGAGTAGTAGAAACATGTTTCCAGGAAAGCAAGAGCTGTTCCCAGCAGATGCCACCCTAGGGGACCCTGTGGCCATGCAGGTGGAAGAGGAGAGTGGGTGCCAGGTTGAATTGCTCAGTGCTTCTTGCTGTTCAGGCCATGGACAAGGAAGGGGCCAGATGTAGACATGCAGTGGGGGAACCTGCCCCAAGCCTGGCTGCTCCATATCAGCCAAGGCCAAGGGCTGAGATGAGCCTGATTTCTTCAAGGAGACCAGAAGCATGGTGCCTGGGGGTCAAGGGCAGAATTCAATCCCTAAGGGAGGAAATTGACCAGAACAATGGAAGGTCTCAAGACATTAGATATGCAGTCCTGGAAGAGTGGGAACGGAGAATGAGTTAACATCCTTCAAAGGGGTCCACCCTAGGACCAGGGAACATGTCACACTGTGGGCGGGGATTCAGAAGGGAGTTTGGCTATGGCTGCAGTGAAGGGACCTGTGAGGGGTAGGGACAGCTGTCCTAGCTGGATCCTGGGACCTGGGTTGAACATTAAAATTAAGTCACTGCTTAAATTTTGGTGACTTCATGACTCACGAAAAAGCAGTTCAGGGTTTGGTCTTCCCTGGAAAACAGAGTTAATAGAGATCCTCGCGCGAGGATGTTGGAGGGAAAGGAGAGAGAGTGTGTTATGAGAATGACTGGATGTTTGTGAGCAGCTTGGAGACCCTTGGCCAAAAGGTGCCCTGCATGTGGTAATTGGAGTAGGGCACCTGGAAGCTGTAGAATAAATATGATCGAAGCAGTCTGTTTTTTTGACTGGCCCCAGATTAAGAAAGATCCAAATTGAGCAGCACAAAGGTATGTGAAAGAAGCAGAGCTCTGAGAAATGTTTTATTTTCTGTCCTTTGTCTCACTTTTCACACATTTGTACCTTTAGCAATGTGGAAGTCTCCTCAGGCCCGTCATATCCGGGAGAACAGGCTTCCGGAACAAGAGCCAGTTGTAAGCCCAGGTCAACACTGGGATGCTCTCCATCATCACACAGGGCTTTCCAGGAAGATCCTATTAAGAAGCTGGGCTCTTAACAGGCAAGGAACAGTGTTAATAAACGTTCTTTTTACTTGAAAGGGCACAGAAAAAAACCAATAAAGCTGAGCCCAGCTCTTAAAAAAAAAGTTGATAAAATGGACAAAAAAAAAGAAGTAGTTTATCCTGGTTCTAAAAGAAAGACAAGGGTTTTTCTTTCTCCTTTAAAAGGCAGAATTAATTAATCCACCACCACTGGCCTGAGCTCTGACTGGAATTTAGCTTGGACTCTGGGGGGTGGGTAAGTCCTCTGGACTATCCCCTGGATAAGCTCTCACTAAAGCAACACTGTTGAAAGCAGTGAATTTAAATCCATCCACCAGACAGAATTGAGCACCGGAAGTGGAGAAGAAAGTAAAATGACGAGAGTGCTGTTCAGAAGCAACTCTTGAGAAGAGAAGTGCAATTCCTTAAGCCTCCCTTAGGGACCAGATGGTAATAATATTAGAACAACCATAGTGGTATCAACGAGCCTGGCTCATTCGCCTTTCTCAGCTCCTCACAGCTAAATCCACGGTGGGGGGTGGGGGTCTGCACTCCTAGGCTCAGGCTTACTTTACTTCTTGAGCAAGCATGACAAATGAGGCTGTCACTTGTTACTCTTCAACCAGTGGGGCCTAGAAGCCAGCTAGGACAATTGCTCCTGACCCTCCTAGGTCCCTTCTCTGTGACAAGAACCAAAGTCCCTTAGTGTAGACCTGAGTCCCCCTCCCAGAGTGACATGTCCCCCAGGTCCTGGGATGGACCACTTTGGAGGCTCTTGATTTCTTCTCTGTCCCTACTCTTCTAGGACTGAGTATCTAAGGCCTTGATAGTTTCCATCCTCTGACCAATTTCCTCCCCTGGGGACTGAACTCCACCCTTGACCCCCAGGCTAGGGTCCTATCAAATGTGGGTGGTCTCTGTGGAACTAGGACCACAGCCTGCCTGAGCATTGGATAGATATCTGAAATTTTTGCTGCTGTGTCCACTCCTGTTAGATGCCCAGGAAGGCCCAGAGTGTTGTGTCTTCTCGGACGCTTGGTCTGTTCACTTCCCCATACTCTTGCTTGTCCAGGCCTGGCCTTCTCCTGGGCTGCTCTTGCCCTGGATTGTTGAGAGTTGTACTGTGGCTTCCCATTTGGCCCATTCTACCAGCAACCTGGAGCAAGCATGGAACCCCATGGAAGGTCTGGATGGAAGAGAACAAATACTTTGCAAACACAATGGATTTAGATAAGTTTAGGATTAGTTACCTTTATCCACTGACTCATTCATTCACTCATTTAATAAAAAAAATTATTGAGAGCTTCTTATGTACTGGACCTTGTTCTAGGTGCCAGAAATATAGCAGTAAGCACAAAAATACTTGTCCTTATCACGGATATGATCTAGTAGGGAAAATATACAATAAATTGAGTTAAAAATATGTAAATGCCATGGGGAGAAATAAAGTAGGAAAGAAGACAGACAGTATGGGTAATTGTGATATTTGATAGGGAGAAGAGAGACTTCACTGAGAAGGGGACATTGAGGAAGGACCTGAGGGATGTTAAGGAGCAAGTCAGGCCATGTGAGTACCTGGAAGAGAGCATTCCAGACCAGGCAACAGCCACTGCAAAGGCCCTGAGGGGGGAGTATGACTGGTGTGTCTAGGAGGCCACTGGGTCGAAACAGAAAGTGAGGAGGAGACTACGTGAGGCCATGCAGAGCCTGTAGGTGGACGCTGGCCTGTAGAAGGAGTGTCTCAGTCGGCTCGGCCTGCTCTAACAAAACACCATAGGCTGGGTGGCTTACAGAAAACAGACACTGATTTCCCATGGTTCTTGAGGCTGAAGTCTGAGATCAGGGTACCAGTATGGCCAGGTTTGGGGGAGGGCCTCTTCCTGGCTTAAAGAGGGCCACCTTCTTGCTGTATCCTCACGTGGGAGAGAGAGGAAGCTCTGGTGTCTCTTGTTATGAGGGTGCTAATCTTCCTGAGGTCATTTAGTCTTAAAGTTACTTCCTAAAGGCCCCACCTCCAAATACCACCACATTGGGGGACAGGGCTTCAACATACAGATTGAGGGGGGCACACACATTCAGCTCATAACAGGGAGCTACTGCAGGGTTTCAGACACTAAGGAACTTAATTCCAAAGCAAGTTACCCTTCATTCAATCAACAGTTAACAGTCTCATTCTCTCCAAATCCCATCCTGGACACGTTCCATAGAAGCTCTTCGGGGACTCGGAGTGAGTCTTGCTTAAGAAAACGTGGGGCTCCTCCGGGTGCTGTGTTGGCAGTGGATGCAAATCTTTGTTTTCTCCACTCAGCAGAGACAGGTTCTTCTCAGCTTATTATATTCGACAATGTCAGCTTTAAAGTTTTCCTCCGGTTGTACCTCTGCGACTTTTTTAAAAGTCAGCAGTGGTCCACATGAAAAGATGTTTGATTATCCCTTTGACTACAGATTAGACCAAGAGGCTCTGGCTTCAGACAATGTTAATCTTAACCTAGGCTGGATTTATTAGGCCTCCTGGCATCTGAGATCGCAGATAAGCACATTCCCACTCTAGCCTTTGCCGTATTAAGCCTCACAGGGAAAATGCCTACAGGTTTAAAAAAGAAATGTTCTGCAGTGTAAACCACATAAGCTTTTCTTTTTAGTCCTTTCCCCCCTGCCTTTTTGTAAATAGGACAGTCGTGAAACCATCCTCAATGCCTAACTAATGATCGAGAAGCCTGATCAGTGAACTGAATTATCTTGGCTTTTTAAAAAGCAAGAGGACCAATCTGTCCAGAATGAGCAACTGCACTGCGGTGACCAGGGACAGTGCACATAGAGGCTGTAGTACCGGGCGACTTGGCCGTGGCAGGCAGGTGGATGAGCCTCTGTGCTCTGTCCTGGAGGGGCGCAGCTTGAGTAGTAATGAGCACAGCTCTGTGAGCCCAACCCCAGGGTTCCTGTGACTCTGGACAAGCCACTGGCCCCCATTCTCAATGGGGCTTGTCAGATCTGAGCTTGATCCAGCTGCTCTCTGTGTGGCCAGGATCCAGGTCCAAGGCCCCAGTCAGCCACCACACAGCCCTGGTCCCGAGGTTGTCTTGCCTGGATGTTCACTCATTCAACAAATATTTGTTGAGCATTTGTGTGATGGTATTGTTCCAGGCACTGGAGCTACAGGAGGGAATTAACAAACAAGAATCCCTGCATGCATGGAGCTTATGTTCTTGTAGGGGAACCAACAAGACCCAAGCTTTGATCCTGGCCCAGAGTTCCAGGGTGGCTGGGGATCAGCGAGGAGAAGCAGGACCTCTCTCCAGACCTGTCTCCTGAGGGCCGAGCTGGGCTGCACCAGGTTCTGGGGCCCGGGAACAGTGATGGGTCAGCTAGGCCTGGCCTGCACCAGAACTCCTTCTGTGTGTTCCAAGTGGGTTTGCCTCCACACAGTCCTCTGGCCAGCAATGCTTGTCCGAACTCATCCTTGCCAGTGATAACTAGTCCTCCATCCTGCAAAGCCGATAGGATTGTTTACTCACAGAATGCAGGATAAAACCAGTCCCAATTGCTCTGATGGCTGCAGAATAAAAGTCTGAGGTAGAAGAATGATGTGTCCCCGGAGAGAGGAAGCTGGTGGAAGGCAGCAGCAGGAGAGTAAGAAAGAAGGAACCCAGGGAGAAAAGACTCCGTGAGAATCTGCTTTCTTAGCTGCTGGAGCTGCACCCAGCACTCACACACACAGCCTTAGGCCCCTCTCAGAGCTCCCCTGTTCTATAGGCATTAAACGAAATTCAGAATGCAGGAGAAAATAAACTAGGTATGTTATCTGTGGCACGGAATGTTTTATTTCCCCAGATAATGACTTATTACCCCAAAGCTATCAGAAGGATAGAAGCAATGAGGCTCAACGCCCAACAACTGTTTCTAACCCATTAACTGGACTTGATTTTAGCCACGGAGGTTCCTTCTGATTAAGACAGCGTACATGTGCATCTGTGTCTGCTGCCTCTGTGATTATAAAGTAAGGGGACTTGAAGGTCAAATAATATGTACAATTCTGCATTCATTTCAGAGCTCGTCCCCCCCCCTCACTCCCCACCACGCTATTCTCTGACTCCAGCTGGATGTCCTACCATATAACCAATTCCGACACTACCTGGAGATCGCATCAGATCCCACAGGTTAGGGGCTCTTCCCACAAGACAGCCTTCCCTCCCCAAATTCAGATACCAATCACAAGTCCAGGTTGCCACCTGTGCTTCTGACCCATGGCTATAGATCAGAGGTTCCCGCCACCCTCCTTGGGTTCGACTGATGTGTTAGAGTGGCTCACAAAACTCGGAGAAAGATTTTGCTTACTAGACTACTAGTTGATTAGAAAGGGATATGAATCAGGGGCAGCCCAATAGAAGAGATGCGTGGGGCAAGGCAAGGGGAAGGGTGCGGAGCTTTCGTGCCCTCTCTGAGTGCTCCATTCCCCTCACAGCTCCTCCTGTGCACCAGCAGGGAAATTCTCTGAACCCCGTCCTGGGACTTTATGGAGGCTTTGTTATATAGACATGATTGACTCAATCATTCATTGTCCATTAGCCAGCAATTCAACATCCAGCCCCCCTCCCCGGAAGGTCAAGGGGGTGGGACTGAAAGTTCCAACCCTCCAGTCATAAGGCTGCTTCCCTTGGCAACCAGCCCCCATCTTTGAGTGCATTCCAAAAGTCACTCATCAACAAACTCAGGTGTGGTTGAAAGGGGTTTGTTAAGACTATCAAGACACCTTTATCACTCTTATCATGTAGGAAATTCCAAAGGTGCTAGGAACTCTGTACCAGAAACAGGATGAAGACCTAATATATATTTCTTATTATAAGTCACAGTGTCACGCTATGTTAGCCTCAGAACTGAATTATTGGGGAGGGTTAGGGGACCTCTGCTGTGAGGAGCATATGAGAGGACCAGGGGTGGTGAGCAACCTACATGAAGTATAACAGGGTGTGTTGGGAACCAAGGGGGATTCTCTGGCCCCTCCAGAATTTCACCTAAAGCCTAAGACTGGCAATAAAGGTTTCAATCAACAACAGTCTTAAGTTCAGGAAAGCACCAATAGTTGTGAATGGTCATGGCCACACCACTACCAGCCACCCCGTGGGTGATGGACAAGGAGGACTTGGGCAAGAGAGGAAGTGCCGTGTTTGTGAGAGGAGAGGAATTAATCCCTACATGTCCCCTTCTAAGGACTGGGCTGCCCAAGCTGTCTCCTTCATCGAGTTGTTTGCAAAGTGCTGAACCCCTGCCCCCCAAGGGCAGAGTACCTGCCACTGCCGGGTGGGGTGGGGTGGGGTGGGGAGGGAAAGAGGCAGGAGAGCCATGGTTGGCCAGAGAGGGGCAAGAGCTTCTGTGAGTCCAGCTTTAGTTTGAGGGAAATAATAGGTTGTGTTTCTAATTGACAGAAATAATAATTAATATATTACTATTTATATATAATTTATATTATGTTAATGACAGTATGTAATTATCCTATTAAATGTTAATAGATAACATATAATCTGTTATATGAACATAATATGTACTAAGTATGTTAACACATGTTACACATATACTATTGATATAATATAATATGTTACTAATATCTCAAAATTCTTATGATCAGGTTTTTGGTACCTAAGAGAAATTTTCTTCAACTGAGAGAGATTTTTCTGCAGAAAGATACCAGTAGTGAGAAATCTAACCATTCTGTTTAATAAGGCAAGGGTTGGCAAACTACAGCCTGTGGGCCGAATCCATTTAGCTGCTGATATTTTTATGGCCAGTGAGCTAAGAATGGTTATGTTTTTGAATAGTTACATTTTACATGGTTATGTAAGTGCCTGTGCAACAGCCCTGCTTTTGCTTCCTGCCCTGCAAAGACTAAAATGTTTACTCTCTAGCGCTTTAAGAGAACTTTTGCCAACCCCTGACTTAAGACCTTTTGAGCCTTACTGTCCAAATTCTGCTCTGAAATGTGTAGCCAAAATTGAGACCGACCTCTGGCCAAACCCATTCCAGCAAAAGCGTCAAGGCTATTTAGTAACGAGGCAGGCCTTGTTGTCACGTTCAGTTTCCCTTGGTGGGGCAGCACCAGCATCTCTTTCTCTCTCTCTCTCTCTTACACACACACACACACACACACACACACACACACACACACACACACACACGTCCCATGCTGGAAGTGGGAAAATACTGTTGCTCTTGGTTGGATCTTTCTGTTGCACAAAGTCCCCATTTGGTATACAAAGTCCTGAAGCAACGAGATCTATCTGTGTCTCATTCCAGCTGCCAGACACAGAAGGTTTTGCATGTACAGCTCAGTATGTCACTGGCTCATGAATGTGGCCCTTCAATATAACAGGGGTAACACGTGCCAGCCTGCTGCAATAGGGTTCTGTGGCTTTAAAGAGACCTCTGTATTTTATGTGCATCTGAGTAATTGGAACTTGGACTCCTCACATCTTTTTTAGCAATGACATTGTAACAGCATGGACCCATCCGTCCATCATCGTGTCATCTTTATGAAAATGGTTTCCAGTGGTCAACTCATCCTAGTGAATTAGTCTTCCAATGTATGAATTCTCAGAAGCAAAGAAACTTTGAGGGCCAGGTTTTCAGATCCCTTTGGCAGTGAACTCTAGAGGTGTCTGATCTTTCCTGCCTTTTAATTAGGGCCCTTTCATCTAAGAGGGAGAGTGTCCTTGTGATTAGGGGTATAGCTAGCCTGGTTCTGACTTCTGCTCTGAGCTCTGGGGCTCACAGCAACCACAGGCAAGCCAGTGAACCTCGGAGGCCTGAATATGTGAAATCCAGGAAGTTCTAGAGTAGAATGTGATTAGTTGATGGCTGTTCAAATGATGATACCATTGAAATTTTAGTGTGAAAGAAACCCACCCACTTGTTTAGCTCCAGATTCCATAAGTCATCAGTGTAGTCGGAGCTTGGGGGGTCCCTTAGGTATCCACAGTCAACTGTCTGTGTGTTGAGTAGGTGGGTTTGCTGGTCTGAGCTGGGTTTTCTCTGATGTCTTAGGACTTGGCTAGGATAATGGGGCTACTCGCCTCTGGTCCATGTGGTCTCTTATCCTCCATCAGGCTATCTTAGGTTGTTCTCATGACAGGGACAGGGGTCTCTAGAGAGATAGTGCCTGCATTTGAGGCCTCTTGAGGCCTAGCACTGGAACTGGCAAAATATCACTTCCATCACATTCTAGTGGCTAAAGTGGGTCACAAGAAGGGTCACAGGAATGGCCCCAGATCCAAGGAGTAGGGAAATATATTCTAGCTCTTGGTGGAAAAAGCTTCAAAGTCACATCTCAGGGGCACAGACGCAGCCAGGGGAAGAACCACAGCCATGTTTTGCAAACTACCACTGGGAGCTAAGACTATATGGTGCTTTATAGGTTTGCTGACCTGTGCTCTATAGAATGAAGCATGTTAGGTTACTTCGTCTTACATAACTGCACTTTTCAAAAACATTATCTGAATGAATGTTCCACATGTTGACCCCTAAGCACCCCTGTCCTTTCCTGCTCCTGTAATCTTTTTTTCCTGTAACAGAGGGCCTTCCCCTCTGTTGTCTACCTGGACAAACTTTCTAATACTCCGAGACCCACATCAAATCCTCTGGGAAGCCTTTCCAATGACTTCTGCTGAATTTAAGATCCAATAGCACTAAACTGTTTGTATGACACAATCTTCTGCTTCCAGTTGGTTCTTTGCATCAGAGAGGGTCGTCAACCTGACTGACACTCCTTTCCCTGTGACTGGCTCTCTTCTTCCCTTCAGACTCAGCAGATGTTGCCTGGCTTGGGAAGTTTTCTGCGACTCCTCCCTTCCTCTCCCTGACCACCTAAGTTGGAGGCGACTGCTCTGTGCTCCCACAGGTCCCTGAACTTCCCCGTCATGCACTTATCTTTGTGTATTGTCATCCCTAACTTACTTCTCAGATGCTCCAACTGTGCTGAGAGCTCCTTGAGGGTAGGAGCTTAGTCGCTGATGTATTCCAAGTCCCTGGCATGGTGCTGGCTCATGGAAACATCCAATTAATATTTTGGAATGAATGGTTGATTGATCAATGGTTGTTGATTGGTGACATGGCTGAACAGATATCTGGTACTATTCCTTGGGATCCCCTATTTACATACTTCGGTTCTCTGGCTTCTCTGTTATGTGTACTCATTTCTTGTAGTTTTACATGTATGGGGAGTTTGTGCCTCTGGGTATCAGTGAATAGCCATCAGTTTTATATAACTGAAGTTATCAGGCCAAAATTGGGCACCAAGCATGGAGATCCCTAGGTCTTTGGTGAGAATGACAAGTGCCATTTTTCAACCCACAGTTGTGGGCTCCTGAAACCAACAGCAGCTCTTCCTCTTCGTGAATTAAGCATTCCAAAGACAGCCTGGCTGCTGACTGAAAAGGTCCACAACCAAATTACAGCAGATGCATGGCCAGCTTTGTGAATCCAGCCTGACTGAGCTCCACGTTCACCTAGCGTAAAAATAATACCGAATGTTGGAACATGGAAACGGTTTTGCCAAATGTGGCGATAATGTAACAGGGAACACATAACATCAGAAATGGGAAATGGCATCCTGGAGATGGGCTAGTCCACTGAGAAAGAGAAGAGCCTCATTCAGTAAACAAATTCTTTCCCACTCTCAGTTTTTTTCCCGCAGCCAAGTGCTGCTTGGGGCCCCTCTCCTCCTCCTCTTCCTCCTGCTCCCAGTGTTTCCTCAGAGCATGCCATGTTGCAATCCCATGCAGCTTAGCTATCCATGATCCGCTTCTTAAATGCAGATAAATTAAAAGCAGGTTGTAAGTGATCAGCCACATCAGCCCAGATCTTCCTGCAGTAAAATGGATGCATAATAACCAAGTTTTCATTCCCAGCACGTGCGGGGGACTTCCACAGGAGCCTGCCCCCATGGACTTAGAGTGGAAATGAAGTGCAGAAGACAGAGAACAGACATTTGGCATTTTAAAAATGCCTTTTAAATGCCTAGGTAGATGGTATATTACCCTGTAGCCCTTTCAAAATCTGTGGGATAAGCCATGACTGCCGTTACCTAAAGACCAGTCCTGGAAAACCCTGGAATGTGCCTCCTGAGAAAGGCAGCAAAGCTAACACCTTGGGGAGGAAAATGTCTCCACTTGCTTCTGGGCGAGTCTGTTTCTAGGAGAGCCGTGGGACAAGAAGAGCAAGCACAGTGTTTCGCTCGTGACTTTGGTCTCATCAGTCATGTGACAAGCAGTACAGTTTTTGCCACTAAAACGATATGCACAGTGGGTGGGTTACTGCTTTGAGGGCAGGTGTGAATGGGCAGAGGTTTCTTCAGATGACATAAAAAGTCAGTTACTGCTTCAAATGAGTGGTCAGGATTGCAAGTTAAGTGGAAATATGTGTTTTCTATATAGAACCACATGAGCCAAAGCCAGTCCCCAAGTTTTTCCCCAACTGCCCCATGCCCCCGCAACACCCCAGGGACCACGCAAAGCAAGAGATCAGTGGGGGCTTCAGCCCCCAACTCCAGAAGCAAGTGGTCCTGACTTACATGATAGACCAAAAGGCATCTGAAAAGTTTGTTTTTGCATTTCCTTCCCAAGTTCACACCCAAGTCACCCTTGTGAGAAAGTCCAATCCAGAGCCTACAAACCATTGACAAGGGCCAGGGAAAAAGGGGCACAGTCCCCAATAACTTGAGTAAAGATGGTCTCGATGGCCTCAGTCTGGCAGCCACCTGTGTCTCTGCAGCAGCTCCAGGCCCACCTCTCCCCACTGGCTGGGGAGAGTGAGAGCGCTGAGGCACGGCAGCCCCTACAGTCTCCGTGGCATCCCAGGCCTTAGGCAGAGGGTGGAAGCCAGACCTGTCCTTGTTTGCATTTTGCGAAAAGAGCAGATCAAAGGGTGGAGAGATGCCTTGCTCTGCTGCTGGAGGCCAGCAAGGACCATACAGTAGACAAAACGAAGCAAAATGAATCAAAGCAATAAACAGCAGCAATGGCAGCAAAGCAGAGTGTGAAGTGGACAAGGGTCGGTTTCTGAGGAGTCCTGGGCAGGCTGAGGTGCTGCCTTGCCCAGAGAAAGCCTGGAAGAGGCAGTGTGGCTGCTTCAGTGATACCAGATGGGTGAGGACCGCTGCAGGGGAGTCTGAAGGACGGCCCAAGTTTTGTGTGATTGGCCCTGTTCCTAATGGTCCTTTCCAGTCATTACTGGAGCCTCCCTAGCTTGAGCAGATCTGGTTTCAAAAAGATCTGGATCAGACTGCATCACTGATGCTGGGGTGAAGAGAAAACGTGCATCGTGGACTCTATCTGAGAACCAACCCCACTGGCCTCCTCTCTAAGCCTCTGTCTTCTTGATCAGTAAGGTCTTTGAGAGCACCTTGACTTGCTTTCTTCAGAATGCTCTAGGCTTTCTCCTGCTTGCTCACTCTCTCTCCCACCCCTCCATTTCCCAGGCAGTACCTCCATGCTTTTCGGAATAGTTTCCCAGGCTCCCAGCTGCCCCTGGGAATCCTGTCCTGAGGCTTCCTGCTCATCCATCTGGGGACTCAGCATTTTGACTGGCTGCTCTGCAAAAAGAGGAGAAAGCAACAGCTCTTAACCGCTTGTGGCAAAGCAGTTCCAGCCAGCCTGTGGCACAGCACAGCTGCTCCCAAGTCTTGCTGGGAGGCAAGAGGTGTCCACGATGATTGGGGGGAGGCCTCCCTGGCCTCCCATTCTCTTTTTCAAAGAAGTGGCCATTTATACACCAGAGAAAGCAGTTAAATTTTTGGGCTGCACGATTCTCTTAGTGAAATGATTTAAAGCCATGTGCCAATAGCACATAAATGTATTGTGACTCCGATCCAACCTGGGGATATGTCTGTATGTGTATACACATGCAATCACCTCTCAGCATCTAACAGTGAAAAATTGTGCAGCCTCATGAAAAACAAAGCTGCCTTCTCCCCAACTCCCGACAGCCAAAATGTCCTTAAAATAAACGGGAAAGATTCCCTCTCCACACCTGTACAATGGAGTTCTTATGAATCAGACAAATCTTGAGTCTCTCAGGTAACATCAGACCGGAGAGTGATGCTCACACTCCCGGCATCTGTAAGCCTGACTGCTTCCCCGTGATTTACTCAGGCGGCTCTCCAGGCACAAGGGTTCGGAACCTCCATTTATTCACTCCAAAGAAAGTGGCAAACAAAAAGTTAGTCCTGACACTAAGTTAATCAAAAAGTTTTTAATAGAGTACTTGAAGGACCCGAGGCAAATGCTTAAAGCCATAAACAGGTGGCACAAATCATTTTCAGCCTTGTTAGAGAACGCAGAGTTCGCTGCAGCAGGAGATTATTTCCTGAGTAATTAATCTGCTCGTTGCCACCCCAGCGTTTATTCATTTGGGGGCATGGAAACCCATCTGTAAGGCCAGTTGTTAGAACTGGTGAGAGAAGACTTCCTTCTTTCCTTATTTATTAGAGGAGAGAGGGAAAGCAGAGCAAGGCTTTGTGGTTATATTTCAGGTCAAAGCAAATCAAATATTCCTTATGGCCTGTAGTGTTTGCAAGAGGCCAAGTGGCTGGTGCAGGAGGGCCTGTTACTTTCATATTCATGAAGAATGTGTGTGTGTGTTGTGGCAATGTCTAATTGGGTGGAGCTTCCAGGTCATGAAGCTACTCTCTAAGTGTGAAGTGAGATGTTGGGAAGCACTGAGTCAGTCAAGCAGCACTGTGCTGTGAGAATTAGAAAAAGGCACCCTTGCTCCAGACAGCATACTTCTGTCTGCTGGAAACTTTCACAGGGCACTGAATGTGTTAGAACAAGATGCTTTACTGCCACCTGCCAGAAAACTGTCATAATAAAAGTGCAAATCTACAATTCTTTGATGTGATGGCCACCTCTTTAGACGTGTTGTTCTTATGTATCATGTGATCTCAACAATTGTACATGCCAGCACCACCATCGAGGTACAATTTAGCAAGCTTTGGGGAATACTAGCAAGCAAGGTGGAACAAGCGCTCATGTAGAACCAGCTTATCCACTAAAAGAGGTGAATTTTTAAAATAGCACTATGAATTTGATTGATTATTTTTATGGAAATAGATTTCTAAACATAAAAAAGATTTTAAAACAACTAAGGAAAATAAATAGGTTTGACTCATAAAGTTTAAAATTTCAGTAAGTATGTAAAAAAACCATCATAAATCAAATTTAAAATAAACAACTGAGAAAAAGTTTCTTCTACAAATATGACAAAGGATTAACATCCTTAATAAGCTGATATACTTTGATTAGGAAAAAAAAGATCTCAGAACAATAGGAAAAATGTTGTGAGTTATTTATTTACTGAAGAGTCAATAACATAACGAATAAAATATTTAGCTTTATTAGAGATCAATGAAGGAAAATTCAAATACCCACTAGATATTTTTTCATTTATCAAATTAGATAGTTTTAAACTGTTACTTAACTCATTATCTTTTGATTTCTAGGCCTCCTCCAACAATAGGATATGAAACACTGGGATATGAAATACTTAAAGTAGGTTTTCGTAGATGCTCTTTATCAAGCACCTGGAAAGAAAGTATTTTCCATTTGTAGTCGGTGAACAGTCTTTTATTATAAATGACACTTTAATTGTATTCTTTTAAAACCATAGAAGATTTATGAGAAGCTACCAAGTGCTGTGCAGCTGTAGAGGGACGGGGACGAAAGAGCCTGCCACTCCCAGGCATCAGTGGCGCCTGGTTTGTGGTGTGATGTTCTGAAGGTAATCTTGGATGGAATCTGTGAGTTTTGAGCATTTAAGTAGAAATATTTGGTAGCATAGCATGGTGTTCGTGAAAGAGTGCTTTGGGTGGGAGGCAGATAACGTGTTAAGCCCCCACAGCATGGTGCACCAAGAAGAGGCAGTCACAGCAGGAGATTTCGGGATCTTCGTAGAATCCAGGCTCTGTAGGAGCCAAGGCAGAGTCTGGGGGGAGGTCATGGTCAAGAGGAGCCATGGTGGAACTGTAGTTACTAAGTAAGGCCATGCTTTCCAGTTACTCACAGCAAGGTCTGTTCTTAAAAATACAAAATGACAATTGAGATGACGAGGAAAGAGCCTTTGGGACAGCCCTAGCTCTTCGCTGTCCAGGTGTATATCTGGATCTGGTGTTCTCCTGAACTTCCGCGGTGGGATTTCAAGCAGTTGTACCTCTGGCTTTCAGTCCCTGGCCAGAGGACTGCTCTGTCGCCCAGGAGTTCCCTTTGTCCTTTACTACTTTCTTCCTTCCCTCCTTTCTCTCTTCCTTTCCTGTTAATTTCCCAACTATGCATTTAAATTTATTTTAAAATTTTAATCAAACATTTCTATTTTTGTAATGGAAAGTGGCTGTGTTAGTCCAGTTTACTTTTTTGTCAGAAATTGAAGAACCATACTCAATTTTGCTACTGCTATTTTAAAGTTAATATTAAAAGGAAAGTTTCATTTTATCATACAATCCTTATAAATATATCTCTTAATTGTAGTATATTTAATTTTTAAAAAATTTTTATTGTTATTCAATTACAGTTGTATCTTTTCTCCTCATCCCTCCACCCCACCCCAGCCGAACCCACCTCCTTCCTCCACCTCCACCCTCCTCCTTGATTTTGTCCATGTGTCCTTTATAGTAGTTCCTGTAATCTCCTCTCCACACTGTCCCCTCCCCACTCCCCCCGGCTATTGTTAGATTGTTCTTAACTTCAATGTCTCTGGTTATATTTTGTTATGAAATTAAATATACTACTTCATTGTAGTATATTTAATTTCATAACTATACCATAATTATTCCCTTAACTGAACATTTATATTTCTTCATTTAAAAAAAGTAATTATTAATGCTGAGGTTGACAATGAATATAGATATTTTTCCATATTTTGGGTTATTTCAATGTATTTATAAATTAGTACCCTGTTTCTTTCATAATGAAATTGAGTGGATAAAAATTCAGCCACAGTAAATATTGAGTTGGGGGAGAAGAAACTAGGAAAACAATAAAACGAGGTATACGTTTAGCATAGAAAAGTTAATTCTATTTTTTCTTGATGTAAGCTATAAATATGATGTGCCTAAAGGTCTAAGAAGAGAGGATAAATATGTGTTTCACATTGTCCATAAACTAAAGTCAAATGAGTTGTCCAGGAGAAGCATGATTTTTCCCTAAGAAAGGTCATTGACACAATGTGTTTCATCTATAGAACTTGCCAGAAGTCCAGCTTCATCCCTGGGTCACATTTAGTATATCCAGCACCGAGGTTTTAATGTGCAGACAGTGAAACTTCTGACTTGTCTGCCAAGTTTGTGTGTCTCATTTTGAGACACGGAGCAGCAATTTTCAACCTTTTTCATCTCATGGCACACATAAACTAATTATTAAAATTCTGCAGCACACGAAAAAAAATGTTTAGCTGATCTGACAAAAAAGAGAGGTATCATTTTGATTCATTTACACCAGACAGCTATTGTTGTGTTGGCTGTTGTCATTTTTTAAAAATTTGACAATCTAAGAGAAAAAAGTTCAGTGTCCCTGACTAGTCAGGTACTGCATGTTATAAAAATTCTTGAGGCCCACTGATTGAAAATCGCTGACCTAGAGACTTGAAGCTGTTGCTGTTGGTCTTGTCTTTCCGGGAACATTGACTTTGTACAGGCAGCCACTCCATCCTCAGCTCCGAGGGAGACTCCTGGTGGTACACCCCCTACCCCCCACTGGCAACTGCAGTGGCCCATGGGTGGGCTGAGACCTGAGCTAGCAGAAATGAGAAGCACCTTGTTTATTCCTTGTCTCCTTGTAGATCTGAACAGGGAGCACAGAGCTCTGGTTGCCACTGGAAGCCACCTGCCCCACGAGCCAGCCTTAGTGTGAGGCTGATGCTGAGATGGTAGAAGGAGTGACAGAGATAATTGGGCTGCTGATGACATCATGGGCTGCTGATGACATCATTCACTGCTGATGGCACCAGGCCTGGAACTGCTCCCCTCTAGATTCCAGCTGTTTTCAGATCTTTCCTTCTAGTTTAAGGCAATTTGAGGCATGGTTTTGCTACTTGCATCAGACAACATCCACACTGGTCCAGGAATACATAACTATCATCAAGAGATCTATGACCAAAAGATTTGAAAATCATTAAGCTATCGATTTGAGTAATAATCATAATAGCTATGCCATTTATGATGTTTTCTCAGCACTCGGCACTGTTCTCAGCATTCTCTAAGCATTTGTTTATTTTATCTTCACAAAAACTCAGTGCGATTGGTATCATCCTCACTATCCCCATTTTACAGAAATAGAAAATGATCAAGAGAGGTAAGTAACTTGGCCAAGGTCACTCAGCTACTGCACTCAGGGAGCCTGGCTCCAGGGCCTGGACCAACCGCCACTCTATTACACTGCCTCTCAATGAATGCATGTGCCTTTTATATAGATACATTTCTCCCAACTTGGGGTTGGGGAGATTGGATAACAGAGAGGCCATGGTGTTAATCCTGGGAGGACAGCCGCTCTGTGATGCTGAGCGCTTGGCAGATGTACAACTTTGATAGTCACCGGGGCAGGGAGGTTAGCATGATGGTCAAGGGCAGAACTGATGTTCAGATAACCTGAGTCGAATCCCGGATTTGCCACTTACTAGCTCTGCGATCTAATCTGCAGGAGGCCGATTTTCCTCAACTATAAAATGGCAGTCGTCGTAAGTAGCTCACAAGGTTGTATAAGGATTAGATGAGACGGTGGTCAGAGACTAAGAGCCTCTTCTTGAAAGACCACAGTGTAGAATGAATGACCTCTGGCCTGTGTTTGAGGATGTGGTGGGAGGGGCCTGGTGCCTGACTTACAGGGTAGATTAAAATGTAGGGGCCTGATTCATATATTCCCACGAATAGGCAAATAATAAAGACAGAAAGTAGAATAGAGGTCACCAGAGGCCTGGAGGAGGGAGGAATAGAGAATTCGTATTTAATAGGTAGAGAGTTTCTGCCTGAGATGATGAAAAAGTTCTAGAAATACTGTTGATGGTTGCACAATATTGCAAATATACTGAATGCCACTGAATTGTACACTTAAAAATGGCTAAACTGGTAAATTGTATGGTAGGTGTATTTAATCATAATAAAAATCATGGAAAAAGAACGCGGAGCTTGTAGAAATTATTGGCTAAGGGACAGTAGGGATGATGATAACTGATTATGAACACCATGAGCTGAAACTCTGGCATGAGAACTTAAAACCCATAAAAATCATGAGATTACACTTTCAGAGCAAGTTTTACACATAATGTCTCTTTGCTCATAATTGTTGGTTGCATAATAAAAGTCAACGGAGTCATAAGGTAGAGAGGGTATCAAAGGTAACTTCTCTGTTCGAAACGAATGTGTTCCGCGGCCGTGTGCCGTGGTGGAAGGGCTGTGGCCTGCGCGTATTACCAAGAGCTATTAACAAGGCTCACCAAGTTGAGTGCCCTGGCCCAGAGAGAGGTCAAATTTTCCTCGGAGGCATCACTCACTTCCCATTGTCCTTGTTGCACATGTGATTAAGTTTCAACCTTAAAACTAAAAAGCATCTTAAAAAAAAAAAAAAGCCCTGGCTGGTGTGGCTCAGTGGATTGAGCGCCAGCATGCAAACCAAAGAGTCACTGGTTGGATTCCCAGTCAGGGCACATGCCTGGGTTGTGGGCCAGGTCCCCAGTAGGGGGTGTGTTGAGAGGCAACCACACATTGATGTTTCTCTCCTTCTACTTCTCCCTCCCTTCCCCTCTTCCTAAAAATAAATAAATAAAATCTTTTTTTTTTAAAACACATGACATCCTGTGACTAAAAGGAAAATAACCTATCTCTAAACTTTTAAAAGAAAGTGCATTTTTATAATAACAATAAAAATCCTCTCAATCAAGTCTTTAAGAGGCAGACTGCATCCCTGTCTTTGCCTGGGGCCCGGAACTATCCTCAGCTAATCTGTCTCTGACATAGAGAGAGCTGCCGTTTCGGTTCTTATAGCTCCATTTTAAACTTTATTCAGGGAAGTGGGGAGAGGGAGCCCTGGATGGGAATGAAGAATGAGTGAGACTGGGCAAGGGGAAGAGGAAGATGGAGTCACTGACTTGTAGAACAGATGCTGTTGGGGAAAATAGTGAGGTCCACAGCCCTCAGAATTGTCCATGGCTGGTTTAGACAAACCTCTGAGACGGGTGGTCACGCCCAAGCCAGTCATCTACAGAACTCCACATCCACTCCAGCCCCGCTGAACTCAGCTGGGCTGTCCTGCAGGGCTCCTGGCAATGGGACAGACTCAGACAGATGCGTGCTGCGTGAGTCAGTGGCAGCCTAGAATCTGGGACCAGCATTCCTAAGTGGAAGCACATCTTTTAATTCTGGGGAACAGTCTAACGCTCTATCCTCTGCCTCCTGAGGGTGTCCCATCTGGTTGGAGACACGGCCTTTCTGTGACAGGTCCTAGCTTCTTATTCTGTGGCAGGTCGGTGTCATTTGTCCCTATAACCTCATCTCCCCCTGGGCCAATTCAACCTGTTTTCCATTTCTGAGATGAGTAGAAATCCTGCCTGCTATTTATATCCCTGGAGACTTGGACAATGAATGAATTACCTGAAATAGGGAATAATTTGTTACAGCTTTTTAAGTCACAGGCAGGCTAACTTTCACACTGACTTCAATTAATACATCTTCCAAATTATGCCCTCTTCCAACCTCCCTCCCCCCACTGCCCTTCACCACCCTGTCCCCTGTGCACTTGGGGGAAGGTGAAGGGTGTAGTATTTATCACAAGCTAGTCTGAGCATTAGAATTCCCAGAGAGTTACACAGGATGAGAATCTAGCCCAATAATAATAATCCTAAATGTTATTTATATGTGATTTCTCTGCCAAAGTCATCTAGGGGGCTCCCAAAAGGACCATGCAGGAAAAATTCCACTGTCGGCATGTGCCAAAAGTCTTAATAAGTAAGGTTCAGGGGGTTTTAATTAAAAAGAGCTCATTTGGTAGCCTGTCTCAGTCAGAATAAAGTCTGTTCCAAAGAAGAGTCTGCAGCAAGCAACCCGGGGCCAGCAGCATCTTCCCTGAGAACCTCGATGCCCATTCATCTGAGAAAGGTGGACCGCTGCACCCATCCTGAGATATTTCTGTGCCCCGATGGGATCCCATCACCAAAAACCTCTGTTGCTAACACACTGGCAGGCCCCGTGGAGGCAGGGTAGCCCAGGCTCTGAATGCTGGGGGGAATGCAAGGGATGTTGCTTTTCAAATGGTGCTTAATGCAGCATTAAGCAAAGACGATTTCCCTGGATCATGGATAAGTGTGGCTGTCAGTGTAACTGTCACTATTGAGTGAATTGGAACATCAGAAAGAGCATTTTTTAAACCCAGGAATCATTTTTATCCATTACTTTACAAATACGTTTCTACTTACTGATTCCTAAGGGAATAAAATTGCCATACAGGGGAGGGGAAAAGAAGAAAAGAAAGCAGCTCCTCTCTCAAGTTGTACTGGAGTGTGAGCGTGCCGGGCTGCCCAGGAGAGAGGTTCAAGCTTCCAGCTCCTTCTCGGATTTTCAGCCTGACGTCTCATCTCCCAGCTGGGGCCCAGGCCTCACCAGCAAGACATGGCAGGTATTTTTCGCCAGCCCCTGAAGGGTAGCCCAGCCCCCGGGTCGGGAGAGCATGTGTATGTGTTACCTGCCGGTGCTGGTGCACCAGACCACCAGCGTTTTCGGGTTCTGCATATTAAGCTGTTGACCTGGTGACCTGCAGAGTTCCAGGGAGTGAGTTTCTGCTCAGAGAAAACTGCTCTGATTGGCAACAGCAGCTAATGAATTCTTAGTTGGAGGCAAACATTGACTTCACCTTTGAGCCCCAAGGAGCCTTGGGAAAGCTCAGGCTACTCAGAGCTTTTTGAGGAATTTCACCTTAGAGCTGAGGATTTGGGCAAGATCTTGTCAGTGGGAGATGAGAGGTTGACACCCTAAAGGACTTCACAGGTGGTGGGGCCCAGCCACCTGCCCTTCAAGCAGGTCAGTGCCTAAACCAGCTGCTAAGCTATTTAAAGGAATTTCTAGCATTGCAGGTTCATATGAACTTACAGAGGCACTTGATGGTAGAATCAGGGAAGTGGGGGGGCTTGTGACCGTATCCTCTCCTCTTACAAAGATGAAGGTCAAGGTCACTGAGTGGGCTGATAGCACAGTTCAAATGTTTCTGGGACAGCAATTTCAAGGACCAGCTTTGGTGATGTGCCAGATAAATATAGCCTAACAATTTGTCGTGAAAGTGATCAGGAGATCTGAAAACCAGGAGCAGATGCAGCTCCACAAGAAGCATGATGAGAGTGCCCCCACACCTGCTGTGGGATGCAAGGGCGGGAGCATCCCTCGGCTCCTGCTGGGAGCACCTGCCCAGGACCAGTGCCCTCTTGGCCACTGTGTCTTGGCATGAACTTCCAAGCATTGAAGGGAAGGCTGATGACTCCAAAAGAGAAGAAAGGGATGCCAGCGTAGATTGCAGGCAGATCAATGAGGATAGAGCTGATGCTATTCCAGTGCCACTGCAGCCAGACACTGAGAAACAGGAAAGGGAAATAAAAAGGAAGAGGTGAGGACATGCAAATCTGCCTCAGTCACAGCAATGGGGCCAAGTCCAGGGGGGCTTGCTTAGAATTCCAGCCTTTGTCACTTGGTCAGTTGATGGTCCTTTATTTCTGAGGGTTTATGGCTTGCACGTGCATGGGTCTGGTTCATACTTTAATGGGGCAAGCATTTCCTGGAGAGCATTCTGCCCAAGGTATTAGGCTAGACCAACGAATAAGACACAGTTCCAGCCTGGGGAATCTCAGTGGCTGGTGGAGGAAGCCAAAACCAATGAGACAGGGTCATGTGTAATGTGCTATAGAAGTAGGTTTGAGGTGCTATGGAACAGCAGTGGTAGGTGGGGTACCTAAGTCTAACTGTGAAAACTGAGCAGTACCTCAAAGAGAAGGAGACACAGGTACTGAGTCTCCTACTTCCTGGCAATGGTTGGAAAACCTTTCCCATAAGGACAGTGAATATTTCAGGCTCTGTGAGGCCGTAAGATCTCTTTTCAACTACGCAACTCTGCCCTTGTACAGAGACAGCAGCTGGAGGCAATACATAAATGAATGGATGTGGCTCGTTTCCAATAAAACTTTGATTACAAAAACAGGCATCAGGTCAGACTGATCAGAGGCTATAGTTTGCCAACCCTATCGATAGATGGAAAGCCATTTCACACTCACAACTCCCCTCAGAGGTAAGTACAGATCAGAGAAGTTAGGTAACTCGCCCAGAGTCACAGGAGCCAGTCAAGAGTGGAGTGGGATTTGAACTAGGCCATCTGCCTTCAACATCAAAGCCCTTAACCACTACGCTTCACTTGTCCTCAAGACGCACTTGCAAATCACCATCCTATCATTTCCCCTTCCCTCCGTGCCAGCCCTTGTTCCTGTGTTCTTTGTCCTTGAACATGTTTTCTTTTGAACATCCACATTATGGTCAGCACGGTGCCCCTGCCCAAGGGTCCCAGTCTCACAGTTCCTCTCCATCCCTGGCCCTGGCTTTGCTCTGCAGCTGGGGTTCGACAAGCCCCAGCTCTGCCTCCTTGATGACACCGGGGGCATTCAGCTCATCTCATGCACGGTCATCCTTCAGTTCATACCTCACTTTCGGTGGCCAATACAAAGTTACTAATAATAACTACCAATTACAGAATAGCTGTTCTGCACCAGGACTGGAATTAGAATAATCATAATCATAATCATTTTCTCTCTGTGACCCTCACACTAGCCGCATGAGTGAGGTCCTCCTCTGTCCATGTTGCCTGTGGAGATGCCATGACTGACTTGGTCAAATGCCTTGCCGAAACTGAGATTTGCCTGTAGATCCTTCTTCAATAACAATTTGAAATCCTAGCCATAACAGATTTTTTTCTTCTGAAATGCACTAATTTCCTCATTAGAAACTTTCCTGGAGCAATGTAGTACTGTGCCCAAGATAAAATAAAGGGCTCTCTCGATTCAGTCACTCACAATACACTATTATTCTGTATTGATTTTGTTTCCAGTAGACATGTAATTTTAGATATTTCACAGGCACTCTGTATTTCTAGTAAATATTGCTTGACTACTGGATAAGCCTCTTGACATGGCTGATTTCCAAACCGATGGGAAGGACCCCTCTGTCTGCCCTGGCTGGGGCTGTGAAAGGCAGGGTGGCCCCTTCTAATCCCACAAGGACCAGGTGTCAGGTGAAGTCTCCCATTTGGAATTTATTTCTATCAGCTTTGACTCTGTGGAACATTTGGTATGATTTTAGCATTTTCTTCCCATGAAGGGTGATTTTCTGGGTAAAATGTAACTAGAACATTACAGAACTACCAGGATATAGAAAAAAAATTGTAGCAAAGATGTTATCTAAAGTCATGGTACACTCTACCCCCCAATGTAAAAGAATACAAATTAGATCTACATTAAAGATTTGAAAAATGTTGACAATGACAATAGCAAAACACATTTCTTTCAAGATGGATGAAGCTAGTTTATTCCAGTTCATGGACACAAGCCATAGTGAAAACTAGCGTCACTTCCCTGTAGGCCCCCGCCCCCGGACCAGTCCCTCCCACTGGGGCAGGAAATGACTAGCCTGCCATGGAGCTCCCCGCTGTTCCCACCAGGCTCTCTGCTCAGCACCGTCTCTGGTTCTGCTACGTCTTTAAGGAGTTGCTACTCTCTGTCAGTGGTACGCATAAATTTGGTTTTCTGTAGGTTTTTCAGATAAAGCTCCTTTTTATACTCATTTATTCATTCACCATTTATTGAGCATTTACTATATTTGAGATGCTTGCTAGGCAACAGTAAACAAAACAGAAAAATCATGCAGATTATATTCTAGTAAGGAGACAGTAAATGAAGTAAATCACTAAGTATATGGGGTGCGGTATATAGTGATAAGTGCTGAGATGAAAAATAAAGAGTGTGTGAGTGAGTATGTATGTGTGTGTTGGCAAAGGGCTTACAATTTAGAAAGTAAGTTCCACAGGACACAGTGGTGACTTTCACGAGGGTGTAGCAGTGTGAGTGGTGAGGCAGGCAGGATTCTGGATGCCCTTTGAAGAATTCCCTGGTGGGGTGGATATATAGCACATGAGAGAAAGAGAGGACGGAGTCAAAGATGCTTCCAAGGTTTCTGTCTGAGCAACTGGAAGAATGAACCTGCCACTTACAGAAATTAAGATGACGATGAAAACACGTGGGTTCAGGGCAGAACAGCAGGAGCTCAGCTGTGGACGTCTGACATTTGAGAGGGTGAGTGGGGGGTGGGCAGTGGAGAGATGTGGCCTGGAGATGTGACTTTGGGAGCCACCAGCAGGTAGGTCACCTTGAAAGCCACCAGAGGGTGAGTGGAGGCGGGAAAACAGAGAGGTCTGAAGGCTGAGTTTGGATGTGTTTAAAGGTTGGGAGGATGAGAATAAACCATCAAGAAGACTGAGGAGGAGTGGCCAGGGAGCTAGAGGGAGAACCAGGGGTGCAGGAGCCTAGGAGCCAAGTGAAGTCATGGCTTCGGATGTTTGTGAAAATCTAAAGCCTAGGCCTGGCTGAGCAGCTGGCCAGCAGCAGGGTGGAAAGACAAGCACGCGGTGAAGAGCTCGTCGCCCAGAGTTGTGCTGCCCTGTGCGCCAGCTTTGGCTGCACTGAAGAAATCACACTGAAAGTCATCTTAAAAGGGACAGTCATGGCTCGTGTAGCTCAGTGGATTGAGTGCAGGCTGCAAACCAGGGGGTCGCCAGTTTGATTCACAGTTGGGGCACATCCGTCTGGGTTGCGGCCCAGGCCAGGTCCCTGGTGGGGGCACATGGGAGGCAACCACACATCAATGTTTCTCTCCCTCTCTTTCTCCTTTCCTTCCCCTCTCTCTAAATAAACATTTAAAAAAAAAAAAGTATACAAAATTCTTTTAAAAAAAGACCCTGCAGAGGACCACTGTGACACCCCAGCTGGGGTGAGGGTGGGGGGTTCCTAAGGGGCAACATGAGGCATTGCTCAAGTCAAGGGGGATAGGATCTCCTTGCCATTGAACTCCAGAGCTGGATTCCCCAGGTTCAAATCCATGCTCTGTCATTTCCAACTGTGGGCAGGTGATGGCCCATCTCCGTGCTTTAATTTCCCCACTGTGCAGAGTGTGTCTAATCCCGGGAGCACAGGGAGTACCAACACTAGATTACATCTATGCAGGTCTTTCAAATTCTTTCCTCTAATCCTTTCTGCCCTGAGCTCCAGCCTCAGGGTCTGGAACCAGACACAGTGAGTTAGAGGGAAAGCTAAGAAGAGAAAGAGGGCTTCTTCCCTTCTGACTAAGATGTGAACCTCCCCCCACTCCACACACACACACTCTAGTATATTTCCCAACCTAAGGCAGGCCCAACTGGGGAAAAAGAGAGGAACTCTAACTAAACACGTGCAAAATAAAAAATAAAAATATAGTTAGAGATTGCATTGGTTTGGCCTGGAGCTGTTAGAATCTGGGAGGGACTGGAAAGGCTATAAGATCAGCGTGGGATGTTACTGGGGTGGGGAGGACCAAAGCAACAGGGGCTCTGAGCCAGCGCCTGTGGGAAGGAACCTAGTTACTTCCTGCTTGTAGCCGGTCCTGTCCAACAAACTCATTCAGTAAATACATGTTTAGGGAGTGTTTTGCAACTGGCTTCTCTAGCAGTTGCTTCCAATTCTGCCCATTGTTCTTTGGAACAGAGAAATGTCTTTTAACCCTCTCTAGGAATTGGGTAGGAAGTGGTATTTTCTTCCACGGCATCCAAACATTATTTGAAGCACTGGAGTTTCAGAATTTCTGGATTTCAGGAATACTGAGGAAACCTTGGCATATTCTGAGACGAGAAAAGTTGGGACTTGCTGGCCTCCATGCAAATCATCCATGAAGACTTTCAGAACCGTTTGAAGACTTTTGATTTTTGGCAAAACCGTGTACTGAGTTATTCCCCAAGGTATAGGGATCTGTCTGGATTTGTGTAAGTGTCTTGGAAATTCTTTATTCTTGAGTTTTCTAATTTTGTGTATTATTATTTTGTTGCTGTTATTCATACTTTCCCAGGAGATTCCCCTGAAGCTTGAAACTTCTAGCTAATATTTAAAGTTGCCCCTGAATCATGTGCTTTCCTTGCCTTACTGTTCAGGTATCTTTCATTTTGGCAAAAAACAGTTACCAGCTGTGACTGAAACACGGTGCCAGTGCTTTAGGGCGGACACAGAAGATGGTCTTCCTGCAGGACAGATGGCACCTCCGGCATTACTCAGACCGGCCATCTAAGCCCAGGTGGCTTTGGATGTGTGCCTGAGGTCAAGGGTCAAACCAACGTGTCAGCAGGCCCTGGGCCAACTTCACAGATGGGGGAGGATGGAGAGAGCCTGCCAGCCACAGGAGCCCTAAAGAGGTCTGTGTACAGGGAGGGGCTGTAGCATGTCCTGATCTCCCTGAAGAGGTCCTGATGCTTAAACACAAAAATTATCATTTACCATGGGCATGAGGCATTTAAAGGAAGAGCATTACACACCCCCAGTCAGAAGGCTTCAGGTGTGGAATTGAGTATGCGAACTCTGAATCTCGGCCTTTATATGAGTCAATCCGAACAGCTCCTCTGGGCAGGAAACTGGGCCTTTCCGTGGTCGGATCATTTTCTCTCTCCTGGTAGATGCCAACAGTGCAGGGAGCTCTCTCAGTGTGTGTGGTCCTGGGTGAGGTGGATGCTGAAGTGAAGGCCCCCGATGGCGATGGGGGCAATGGGAGGTGCAGCTCAGGCCTGCAGAAGAAGCAGGTGTTTGGGACTCCCCTTGTCCTGTTTTATGACATTTTCCTCCTCTCTTTCTCCTGCAAAACATTTGTGCTGAAATACCCTATCTGTTGTACAGATGACATTCTGGAGTTGTCTCTGTCTGTGGCAGTTGCCCGGCTCTGGGTCCTGCCAGCCCAGGGTCACATGTGCCCTTGCAGGGGACAGGGCTGGGGCAATAAAGAACATCATGTGCTGGTCTGTGGCTCTAAACTTATTTTTGTTCAACAAGCAACAGGCATATGTGGCCAGGAAGTGTGGACGTGGTTTGCAGTGTGCATGTTTGGGGACACATGTGCAGCTTTGAGGGAAAGTTGGAGGCAGCCCAGTGAGGTAGTGCCGCTGCAGGCCTTGTCGATGGAGAAGGTAGGGAATGCACCGTCACAGACAGGGGAGCCGAAGTGGAACTGCGTGGATAGCGAAGGAAATGCACTGAGATGGGCATGTGATCTTCCTCGTTCCAGGTGAGGGAGAAGGCGAACACGAGGGACTGCTGAGCGCATCGGCGGACACAGCCTTTCGGACACAGTTTTATCTTGGGCTGTGCATCTGAGTTTGCAAGGCCCCACTTCACAACAGCGCGCAACATTCAGTAGGATCATCAAAGAACCATCCGCTGGTACAGCTGGGACATCAGTGGGTGCCGGCAGCACAGGTGTACCCAAGCTGGCTGTCGCCTTTGTAACAGTGTGTGTGTGTGTGTGTGTGTGTGTGTCAAAAAGTACACACGTCTTACTGCTTTCTACACATTATCCTCGGCACTTTCTAATCGTCGTGCATTCAGTTCTCACGGCAGCCCCACGACATCCCCTTGTCGTTTACGTTCTGCAGATGGGAGATTAATCGACGTCTGCGAGGTCACACGGCGAGTGCAATGCAGACGCAGACTGGGACCCCGGCCTCAGTGTTCATGCTCTCAACTCCTGGGCTGTGTTGCAGGAAGAACAGCAACAGACAAGCTGACTGGCAGCGCGTGCGACTGGAGGCCTCTCTGCCCCAGGAGAAGGGGAGCTGCCTCTGGACAAGCATCACGTTGGTTTACTTCTGTTTTTCCCCAGCAAGTGACACAGTGCCCGGCACTGAGTTGATACGCAGTGAACGTATTTTCAAACCACAACCCTTGGCACCAACGGCTGTGCCATTATGTCTCCACAGTGCAAAATTGTAGAATAAACAGCTTTTAAAATGCTTTTGGCTTTTTTTTGTGTGCCCTGGCTGCCACTCAGGCTGTTTGCCATGCACTCCTGGGGCTCCGTGCCCTTGACTCTTCCTGAATGTTTATTATGACAGGAAGCAGCTCAGGAGGAGCAGCCAGCTGCCAGCTAGGTGTGACCAACCTCTCAGCCTGTTGGTTCCGGCCACAGATAGTCACCCGCCGCACAAAACGGCACTTCTGAGCCCCTCCGCCCTTAAGGTTTTTCTCTCCTGCCCCTACCCCCACCCCTACCCAGTCCCTGCTCTTCCCCACCCCACGACCCAAGGTGCGCTGCCTAGCAACCTCCCTGCTCCCCTCTCCCCACTTCAGTTGGAGGGTTATTTTCATCACCTCATCGCCAAGCCCCCCAACCCGTCTTCCAGGCTGTTGACCCTTTACGTCTCTCTGCCTCATTACCCCATCATCGAACTTTACACAGACCGCATTTTCAAGACAAACTCAGCCCGACCTAGAAAGCATCTTTCATTCTCTCACCTGCATCTTTATAGAAGTCTTTATAACATTCTTTTAACAGTAACCTCAAAATCAACTACCAAAGAAAGAGGCAAAAATCCAAACCAAAATGAAAAAAGCTATACACTGAAATTTCCTAAGAGGTTTATTTAAGTTTTAGATAGCTCCTTTTTTTTCCTTCACTTAAAAAAATGAGACCATCCCAGCCCTGGCCAGGTATCTCCATTGGTGAGGGCGTTGTCCCATTCATCAGCGTTGTGGGTTCAGTCCCCAGTCAGGGCACATACAAGAATCAGCCAATGAGTGCGTAAATAAGTGGAACAACAAACTGATGTTTCTCTCTCTCTCCCTCTCTCCCTTCCTCTCTCTCTCTCTCTCTCTCTGAGATCAATCAATAAAAAAAATCAGATCATATACACCCTTCATGTCCGGTACCATCACATGGATACGCAGGTGGGATGGGATATATGGAAGTAGCCTGCAACATTTTCACTTATTCTGGCACCGTAAGATGTTTGTCCTCTGTTGTTGTCAGAGCCCAGAAGAAAGGAAAACTCCCAGTGCTCTCGCAAGGCCACCAGCAACGGTGGACAGTGGCTGCTGGTGCCATTTGCCACTATCCTGTGTGTTGTTGGCTGAGGCCACATCCATTTCCAACCCCACTTCCTCTACAGAGAAGGGTGGGTTCCTGGACAATAGAGGGAGAGCCATCCCTTCTCAGTATTGGGCATTGACTTGGCCCCACCCTGAGTTCTCACACACGGGAGCGTGTCTCTCAGCTCCTGACTCCCGAGGCGTCCCTGCTACTGCTCAGAGGGAAGTGCAGTCGGGAGGAGGAACACTGCAGAAAATGAGTCGGTTGGCTTTACCTCACCAGGAGCACCCAACCAGTAACCTTCTGCCTTCCGTAGCACATCACAGCAGTCCCCCACATGACACGCTGCTACCAGGATAATCGGATTCTTGAATACAGAGCTCCGGCCCCGTGCAGCCTCACAGGTACCTTAGCAATCAGACCAGAGCAGCCAGGAAGAGGGCACCAAAGGCAAGGACAGCCTGGCTTGGTGCGCCTTTACCAAGTGTCAAAAAGGAGGAGAGTTCAGACTCTCTCAGGACTGCCGTGTACAGTTACTTAGGTTAAACACCAAATAGCCTGCCTGGCCACAGGGGGCAGCTTTAGACCATTTAAAGCTCATTGTTATTCAGTTGTAGGAAATGTCCTTTTCTCCTCCACCTTCATCCTCCCATTTTTTTTCTGTCCTGCATATCTGTTCTACCTAAACAAGTAGTCATTTTTATAACTACGTTTGCATCATATTGGAATTCTAAATGAATCCAAAAAAATTCTCACCTGTATCTGTTCTGTTTACTGAGGACTGGTTTCCCAGTGAAGGGGGATGGAAGCAGGGTAGGGTCAAGTCCAAGCCCAGTCTCCCCTTTCCCTGGCTGAATCCAGTCTCTGGGTTCTCTCTTTTTTGGGTGCACAGCCTGAGTCTAAATCTAGGCCTGACAGCAGAAGTGTGGGAGTGGGCAGGTGGAAGACGCAGTATGCCAGGTTCCAGGGGACCTGCGCAATTGAATAATAAGAGTCTTTATCTGAACTCCCTGCCCCCTGGTAGCTTCAGTACACTAGTTATTTCTCCTTTATCTCTTAGGCTCAGAAGACTGGGTTCTGTTAAAATTACTGCCACGATCCACTGCAGGAGCGCTGGAGGACACAGACGTGCCCGGAAGAGTGAGAGGGCACACAAATTTATGTCCCCGAATTAATGCTTTCTACAGTCTTTTATTCCTGCGGAATTTCTTCCAAGGCATTCCGTGCTGGGGCTTGGGAAACGAGGCTGGAGGAGAAATGTCTCATCACCCTTGGGAAGGGTAGGCTCCATATTAGTTTTATGTAACTGTTATACTGATTATAATCATTACTATTCCCTGAGTGCTTGCTCAATGCCGGGCACTTAAATAGATGCTTGGCACTGATTTTCTCTTTCAACAACAGCACGAATTAGGTGTTGTGACCTTCCCATTATACAGATGAGAAAACCGAGGCTCAGAGAGTGTAACCTCTGGTGGCTGGTGATAAGATGTCAGAGCCCAGATGCCTTCCAAATGACCTAAAGTTAACTAATGGTTCATTCTGCCCTGAAGTAATTCCCTTCCTAAAGCAGAAAGATTCACATCTGACAAAGGAAGCATCGAGAAACACTGTTACTTACTAACGTTAGCCGCAACTGCTGGGAATTATACCTCCCAGGATGCTTCACACCTGCTGGTGACTATGTTTTGAACACACCCTTTCCCCTCTTCCCAGCTCCTCCGAAAGCCCTGCCTTGCAGCACAACCACCTGCTTCATTTGAAGGATGCTCCACCGAACCTGCTTCCCCCCGTGCCTGCTTTTAGCTTGCAGACTAGTGCAGGAATGATGCAATCTCCAGGTCCACATGGAGAAATGGTTTGGCTACATCTGCTGCTGCCTCCGATGCTCCCAGCTCTGCCAGTGAGTCCAGCAGATGCTTCCTTCGGCACTTGCCTGGGGTTTGTGATCTCAGAGCAACTGCATTTCTGTGAGAACTGAAGTGAACGGCGTGTTCTGGGTAGCTTACTCCTGCGGGCTTAGAGTTTACGGTCAAAGGAATGGAAGCCAAGAGAGACAACAAGGCAGCCCTCTACTTCCTGAGTCATCTGCAATCAGGTTTTGTTCAGAACAGGGAGACGCAGAACCACCAAACTCCCCCCAAAAAACAAAAGGCCTCTGGGCCCTGAGACTGGCACTATGGACCAATCATATTAAATTTTGGATCGGACTCTCCACGCCAATTTGCTGTTCCCCACCCTAGAGTGGCCCCATGCACTTGGCAGGGTGAACACTGAATAACTAGGGAGAACCCTCAGGAACTTTATAGATTCAGAAAACTTGTGTATTTATTGCAACAAATTTCTGGCAGATAGCAACAAAGTATCTTGATGAGGGCGTGCACTGTTCTAATTCATACAAAGACGCCATATGGGCTAGCAGGGACTCTAATTACTCTTCCCGGTGAAGAAGGCAGATGGCTCTGGGGCAGGGAAACCCTGGAGTGGGGACAGCAGTAGACAGGACATCTATACGGAGAGGTGAAAGAGCACATGGGTCTGAAACTGGCTTTGCCACTTACCAGCTTCATCTCTGCATAAGTTCCTTAACTTCTGAGTCTCAGGCCTCATCTCTATCACGAGCGTAATGGCGGTAGTGCCACTATTGCAGGTTTGTTGTTCAGGTTAAGAATATATCGCACATGTCTGACAGAAAAGCATCAAGAAATAAAATGAAATAAGAACAATCTGTAATCCCTCTATCACGTACATGAAGTAGACCATGGTAAAAGAATATACGAGGTCTGTCCAGAAGGTATCCAGACAAGTGATATGAAAAATGGAGACATTTATTGAAGAAGATACAAGATACAAGAAATTTTGTACACAGGACAATGATGCCTCAGTTCCCTTCAAAATAGGTGCCTTGGGACCTCACACAGTTCTCCCAATCGCCATCCGCTGCCCTGTCTTATTTTCCTGAATCTCATGGACAGTCTGAAATCTCTTCCCTTTCAAAGATGATTTTAGTTTTGGGAAAAGCCAGAAGTCACAGGGTGTCAAATCTGGGCTGTAAGGGGACTGAGTCACCTGGGAGATTTGATGTTTCACCAAAAAACTCTGCAGGAGATATGATGCATGAACTGGTACATTGTCATGATGGAGCTGCCAATCACCAGTTGCCCATAGCTGTGGCCTTTTGAATCATCCAAATAGTTTTTGTGGAGGAATGTTCAAGGTTAACACAAAATTTGATGCAGATTCGTTGCTGTACTCGCTCAGTCATTCTGTATGTGACAGCCACACAGTATACACACTCACTCAATGGCCTCTACCGCCCCCACTGACTAGTACAGTGAAGTCATCATGGTTCACGCATGTGCATTCCAGTCCACTCACCTTGGCTGCCAGGTTACATCAATGTTGTGCAAACCAGTCTCATTATATTAACAATGGCTGGAGTTTTTCTGGACAGACCTCATACATGTTTGCATACATGTGTGTATGTGTATGGGGGTGTGTGTGTCAGATTATCTACTTATGTATCATCTATCTATCACCCTGGCCCATGTTAGGCACTTGAGAAATAATAGCTGTTATTATTATAAACTGGAAGAGTCCAAGTTGAAACCAAGAGTCTTGGTTGGCAACATGCCACAGCAGTTCTGCCCATGTCTCCTGGATAGCACTCAAAGAGGAAAATGACTTTCAGGTAATAAAATTGGCCAAGAAATTGGTATAACATAAAGGTTATCTAAGATCAATACCCAGAACATTAAATGCCAACACTAAAGATTTCAGAGCATTCACTGTTTGTTATGATGAGATCTCATTGGGTTGCAAGAAGAAAATGAATCAGAGGTGGTAGGATTCTGAGCTGGTATAAATATTCACTTATTCATTCTTTGACCACTTGTTTATTCTGTAGTGAGCCCAGGACCAGAAGCCGTGGAAGCCGAAGAGAAGGTGTTAGTGCAGGTTAGATAAGGTAACAAACAGACCTGAGCAGAAAATACCTCAAGACCAAGCAGATTGTATCTTTGTCATGTAGTGCAGTGAGGGTGTGCTCAGGTGGAGGGAGCAGCTTTCTTCTCAGCGGTGAGTTCCTTTCATCTGGGGCTTCTTCATGTCTGAAGACCTCATTACCACCTACAACTAGTCAAATTCAGGCAAAACAGCACAGAGGAGCAAGACTTTTTATGGGCCAGGGCAGGAGGTGGCCCACATCAGTTCTGCTCATTGCACTGGAGAAAACTGAACCATGTGGCCACTCCTCGCCACAAGGGAGGCTGGAAAATATGACTTAGCTCTGTGTTCATAAAGGAGAGATTGAATATTGCTCAACAGTTAGTGATGACGCTCCCAGGGGGACAAGCCCTGGTGGTGGGGTCAGGCCATAAGATGACTGAGAACGGCTGGACATGGAGAAAGGGCCTCTGAACAAACGACGATTAGAAATGGGGGAGGGGGCGGGGCTGTGTTCTGAACAGAGTCCCCGCGAAGACTGACACGTGAGGGAGCAAAGGACGCTGGCTTCCGCAAAGACAGTTGGCAGCCACAGCTGGGCCTGCCTTTGTCTGGGTACTGGGTGAGAAGATATGGCCAGCCCCCCAGGGGGTGTCACTATCAGTGGTGTGTTTTCTGGCACTGAGGGTACCTTCCCAATCAGCATCAGACTGGTCCCAACCGAGGTCAAGTTGCTCAACCTTAGACTTGCTGAACATATGTCAACTCTTTGCTCTATAGGGGGAGAGAGGCTCATGACTTTGGAGAGGCACTCGACAGGGGAAATGGATGTGATAAAGGACAGGTGTGTAGGAGCTTAAGGCCCCCGATAACCCGTCTCTTCAGTTCATGTGGGAAAATCTTGGATCACCTAGATCTGAGTTCTGATCCTTACAACAGATCTGAGGGTGTGTGGAGGGCAGAACTCCGAGATGGCCCCCAAGACTCCCACCCTCGGTGTCCAAACACTCAAGCGCCCTGCAAAGGTGATGAAGGGATAGTGGCTCCCGTGAAAAGTTTATGTTAAACGGTGAAGGTGCTAGGACAGCCTCTCGTTACATTATATTACATAAGACTTTATCACATCCAGCAGGAGACAGAGATTCTCCTGCTGGTTTGAAGAAGTAGGCGGCCATACTGTGACAGGGCCATGTGACTAGGACCCAGGAAGGCCTCGAAGAGCTGCATTAGCAGCCAGCAAGAAAATAGGAACCTCGGCCCTACAACAGCAAGGAACAGAGTTCTTCCAGCAGCCACCAAGCCTCATGAGATTTCAGCCTTTGCCAACCTTGATTTAGAGCAGGGAACCCAGCCGACTTGAGCCTGGACTCCTGAGGCACACATATACTTTGGTATAACAAATTTACATTGTTTTAAGCTGCTAAGTTTGTGGTGATTTGTTACCTGGATATAGAAACTAATAGAGAATATTGGAGTAAGTCACTTAACTTTCCTAAGCTCCAGTATTTTTTTTGTTAATCTCTAAAATGGGCATTCCTTTTAGATTTAGCATAAAAATCACAAGCCATAACATATCCAAAGGTGTTGTATAAACTACCAAGTTAAAAGGATTTATTAATAACAGGCAGGAATGCCATAAATTAACATTGAAGGAAAAAACAAGGAACTAAGGATTTGTTTTTTAAAAAGTGGATCTAATTAGTGCTTATTTTTAGAAATCATTCTGGCCTTCCCTGCTATTTAATGATTTATTTTTTCCTCCTTAGCAATCAGAGTTAGCAAGGCCTTCTGGCATGAGAGTCAATGCAATTCCAAGGATGCAAACCAGAATGTCTCCAAGACGGATTGCACTGCGTAGGTTATTCCTATTTGAGAATTAGCTGCAAGAAGGTTCTGAACATATTCTGCCCTCCAGCCAATTCAAGTCCCAAAACTTGTTAAGAGTTTCCTTCACAGTAAAAAGACTTCAGAACAAAACAAAATCAACAGAAACTATCAGTATCTTTGGCACATGTTAATGAATGACCTTTTAATTTGAAAAAATTCCCCCAAGGTCATGTGTATTTGACTGGCCTTGGGGACCCCTCCGGGGCCTGCAGACCCCACTTTGAGAATGGCTGCCATGCAGAAGCCACTACCACATGAGAGGGGGGATCAGGTAGGAAGGACCCGGAGCCTTTTTGACTGTTAGGTTCACAGAGGCAGCTCTAGACAGCAAACACAGTCCTTGAATAGACAAGACCTTTCAGGGAGTCTGCTGAGGTGAAACCTGTTTTCACAACGGTGCTAAGATATCTCTGTCTTTGTCTTGTTTTGACATTTGCCCTGATGCTGCAAAGACAGTGGTGGGGGACCCGCTGGCTCCACAGCACCAGTGAAGGGAGTGGCACCGAACCACCAGGAACCTACAGCAAAATAAACAGACCTTAAAAACCACAGTGAAACCAAAGCCAGGGCCACTTAAGAATGCTCTTGATAAAGCAATACAAATTAACTGTATTCATTGTCAACTCTTGAGTACATGCCGTTTTCGCGTTGTTTCAGAATGGGAAGTGTGCATAAGGCCCTTCCTTCCCTTACGTACCACTTATGACGACTGCCTCAAGGAAAAACACTTGTGTGATGGTTTGCGGTGCAAGCCAGTGAGCCCCGCCCCGCCCAACGGATCGGCATTGTCCTGTGAAAGAAGAGCTGTGACGATCAGACTTGGGTCTTAGGCAGACATTTCCTCAAAGACGAAGTCAGACAGCCTGTCACTTCAAGGACAACAGCTGATAGTATTTGCTGCCAAAGACAACACTTGCATTTCTATGAAAAATTAGGAAAGTTAGACTTTTGAAAAATTTGTGGACAGCTTTCCCATTCTTAAAGATTTTTCTGATAAACTTGTGATATTCACAGCTGTGATTCTAAAATCCTGTACGGTGAGATGGGTCAGTATGAGGAAGATCTGCATAAAACGTGGTGGATCAGTACTTTCCAATGGCCAGTATTGTAATACGTTGTCATAAAATCGTGCAAGGATAAAAGAGCCACACAAAGTGGATTCGAAGTAGACCATGGCGTTACTATAATAGAGTAGGAAAAATTCATGGGTATGTTTTCAGATTCCATACTGCAACTAACTTCAACTTTTAGGGTACTATCAAAGAATATTCATGATGCTAGGAAAAGGCTATTAAAACATGCCTTCCTTTTCAACTACATATCTGTCTGAGGCTAGATTTTTGAAAAATATATTTCAACCAAAAAATATCACAGCAGATATGAGAATCCAGCTGGCTTTTACTAATATGAACATTAAAGAGATTTGTAAAAAGATGTGGTATAATGGCACTGTTCTTACTGCATTTTTTGTTTTGTTTTGGAAAATAAAATTGTTTTTCATTAAAATAGGTAATGATGTTCCCCTGTAGAGAGTTTGTTGTTATTTTTGGGAATTAATAAATACTGTTGAAATCTCTCAGTTTTCTTCTCTGACGTGGCAGACACTGAGAGATATAACCCACAGAAAGCAAACCGCGGCAAGGTAGGCAAGGGGCTGCCTGCACGGTGGCTCCCTAAGGTCGTCTACATCCTGACCCCCAGAACATGTGCACCTCACTGCATGTGGCAGGAAGGCCTCCCTGGGTGTGATTGAGTTAAGGATCTTGAGATGGGAGATTATCCTGGACTATCTGGATGGGGCCGATATAGTGACATGGGTCCTTATAAGAGGACGGCCCAGAGAAGGAGAGGGCGCACAGGAACAGTGGTGACAGAGGCGGAGATCAGAGGGAAGTGAGGGAGGGACCGTGAGTCGGGGGACACATGCGGCCTCCAGAGGCTGCAGGAAACAGGGAGACAGACTCTCCTCAGGGCCTCTAGAGGGAACCTGCTCTGTCGACGCCTTAACTTTTGCTCGGTGAGAATGATTTCGGACTTCACACCTTCAGAACGGTAAGGTAATAAAATTCCGTTGTTCTTCGCCACTAAGTGTGTGGTCATTTCTATAGCAGAAACAAGAAAACCGGTGATCTGTGAGAATGTAAAGGGGTCCCGAGACCAAGAAATTTGAGAACCACTACTTTATGGTCCCTGAAGGGCAGCTTCAGCAGGGCCTGGGCGGGAAGGAAAGGCCCAGACACTTCCCCGGGGCCTGAGGGCCATCGTGCCCTCCGGAGGTCCAAGGTGTTCCAGGCACTGGAACAGACTGTGCTTCATAATTATTTGCTAACTAAAGGAACTAATGAATAAATGGGCCTCCTGTTCTTCGTCACCTACACAGGACATTCAAGACAATAATACGATTTATGGAGCTCCTACTCAATACCAGACACTGTGAGGCCACTCAGCGCCATTACCTGTGGTCCATAGCACAACGCGGCAAGGTGAGTCCAGAGGGCTGAGGGTCTTGCCTGAGCTGCACAGCTAGTAAGTGGCAGAGCCAGCTGTCAAACCTCTGTCTGGCCCCCAAGCCCATGGCTTTTGCTCCACAGTCTCCATGGATTTCGATGAATATACCCCATGTTGAATAGGCAGTAGGCTACAGGTGGTATTTATGGATTATATCACATTATCTCATCCTGGACAGAAAATAAGGATGAAGCTCATCATAAACACAGGCTTGGATGGGGATGGTCAGGAAGGGAGGGTGGACGGGGAATTAACATTTCTTCTGTGCCTGTTATCATCAGCTACTTTTATTTCACCAGGCATTGCGTCTTCTGCGTTGGCAGAAACTCAGGCAATTTATCCAGAAAGTGACTTGTCGTCATGTGGACGAGATGCTTCGCCTCAGATTTTAAATGAAAGAAACGGATAAATTCATGGTGAGGAAACAACGGCTCAGTCTCACGTATCTCAATGCCCAGCTTCACCTAACACGGTTCACTGGAACTGTAATCATATCGCTTGTCCTGGCTGCAGCGCAGTGCTCAGAGTGGACTGGTGCCACCGGGCCTCCGATCTTCCGCATTTTTTCCTTTTGTTCTGTTTCATGGGCAAATATTGTCTTGCTTTGCTCTTACCCTAAAATACAACGGCAGAGCACTGACCAATCTCTAAGTGACCTTTAGTAGTTCCTCTACTATTGGAAGGCTAATTAGTTAAATTAAGCGTCCTCTTAATTACCTTAATGATTAGCTTTGATGTGGTCCTACCAAATGGTTATTACCTTGGCCACAGACTGTTAACTCAGCCTGTCAATCAGAATGTGTGCATGTTGCCAAGAGGCATCCCAACCCTGTTGGGCAGGAAACGCAGAAGTTCACCAGAGGCCTGTCTTTGGGAGACCGAAACTCCAGAAACAGAAGAATAATTTGTGCCTAACCTTTTAACGTCCAAACTTCTGGCCTTCTTCAGATATCTCTATTTTAATGAGGCATTGGCAGAGTGAGTCATCTTGCCTTCATTTAAATGTAATTCCAAAAGACAGATCTAGTTTTAAAAAAAAATAGTTTGAAGATTTTGGAAGTTTTTTTTTTTTTTAAAGGAACCTATCCTTTCTTATCCTTTCAAGACTGACCTGCAAGAAGCCACCAGTGGTAGAGCGGTGTCCACGCTGGCATGGCCTGCCAGGGCCCAGGCAGAACCAGACAAATAACGAACACAGCCGTGAGCGCAGCACGTGGCCCTCGGACCACAACACCCTGCTCAGGACCTTCAGGACTGCTTGCTCTCAGGCTGCACACGGAATAGGGGTGACATTTGTCAGCTAATTTGGCTTTTAATACTCCCAGCGTCCCGACTGCTCCGAGGCTTTTCCATAGCCAAGTAGCCTTGCCTGTGATATTTGTAATATGCTTAGGGAACTTCATTTTACATGTTTAGAAAAATGGCCTTGGAGACTCTTGGGTGCTTTGGCAGGAGGGCCGCGGGCCTCCTGGAGCTGGGTGCTGACACCAAGCCCGAGTGCCGGAGATGGGAGGGAGCCAGACTGCCTCCTTCGGAGCCCTTGCCTTGCTTCTGTTCAGGGCTTCAGAAGAAAAAAAAATCCAGAATGCTGATATTTTTAGTTCCCACTCACTCCTTGACTATGAATAGGAATATGATTGAAATTTTCACCAGGCTTCAAAGCAGACTTCCCTTTAAAGCAAATGCCAAGGGTTTGAGAACTCATTCTAGATGGAATAATGTTTGCAAAAACAGAGAAGGCCTTAAGAAGAGAACCAAAGGAAACAAATGCCCTAGAACTTTCAGCAGAGGCGGGTTAAAGGCCTGTCCCCAAACTGGTGCCCTTGCCTGAGGAAGAACGGTGGTGCCTTCCTACCTGAGAGGGATTGAACACACCTGGTAACAGTGGAGGGGACCAGCCGGAGCCTGGCTCGCCCCAGAGCCCCTGCTCTCCTCGGGGTCATTGAGGTACTTGCAAGACCAGCGTGGCATTCAAGGAAATGACCTGCAGGGACATGCTGTCATGGATTCAAATATTTCCTTGTCACCTTACATCACCAGGGACTGGAGAGGGGTGTGGATGGAGAAGCGTGGGGAAGGGAAAGAAGGGAGAGGAGAAACACAGGAAATAAAAAATAGAACTTGGCCATGGAGCAAATGCCACTAATGGAGTCCTGAGTAGGGAAGCGACTACTGAAAGCCCTTTCGGCTTTTGTAGAGCCGTGGCTCGCAGGTCAGCCGAGGGCCAACAGTGGGAAGTCCAGTCGGGATGTACCTCATTCACTACCTCTGCCCTTCTGGGGCCATCACCCAGGAGCTCATTCCCAGCTGCCTTTGAAGCCTGCTAAGAACTTCAGGGCAATGCCATTTTTTAAAAATTGGTTTTGGTCATAAATACTCAATAGCACCAACATCAGATACATTACTTTTTCAGGTCACAGACAGGAGCAATCCCCATATTACATGTATTAATATAAGAATCTGGGACATATGAGAAGGTTCCAGAAATCACCTAGAGCCCAATATAAAATTTAATATATGGTCTAGTGTTGTTCATGCTCTTGGTATGTCTCCAATTCTTTTGTTCCGTTGTCCTTCTAGACCCACCCTATAAAATCCCAGGCTTGGATCAGGTCTCTTGTCAACATTACTTGCTCCTATATCCATTCTGCAGAAACTGTCAAGGTCATGCAGCTTGGGGCCAATATAATATGTCATTCATAGTCTCTCACTTCAGCTGGGCCCTCACTGGCACTTTTTCTTTCCTTTCCCAAACCTTGGTCTCCAGCTGCTCCCCACTTTCACCGCGACTACTGCAACCATCTCCACCACAGCTGTGGCAATAACCCCCTCCGTGATTACTGCAACAACCCTCTCTTCATGACTACTGCAAAGATCTCCTCCATGACTACCATAACAACCCCCTCCGTGACCCCTGCAATCCCTATCAGGCATTTCAATTCCCATCCCCCTCCTCCTCCTCCTCTGTCCCTGTTTTACCCTCTGCCAGGCAGCCAGGTCAAAACCCAGGGAGACATCGTGTCTTGCTGCCCTTGTCTCTCTTCACCCACATCTAGTGTGCAAGGTCTACAAGTACTCTCTCCGAAGTGGCTCTCCTGTGGCTCTCTGTGTTCCACAAACATAGTATAAATTCAGGTCTTATCATCTTTTGCTAGATTACTGCAATGGCTTCCGAATTGTTGTCATTTCTTCCTGCCTGGCCATTCTCTGCTCACCTCTTGTGCTTCACATCCTTTGTCCCCCTTTTCAATGAGCCTCTGCTGCAGCAATCAGCTTCCCAACATCGACTCACCTTGGCTGCTCGAAGGCTTCTCTCAATCAGTGTGTTTGGTGTCTACCAGAGAGCCCCACACAGCTGCGCCTCCCATGGGACCTAGAAGGGTGAGAAATTTATTGCAACTCTTAGCCAGTGAGGGGTGCGAACCTAAGAATGCATGCCCCCCTTGCCTGGGGGTGACCACCTAAAAATCACACCACACATTGTTTTCCCTTCCTTCCCTATTTTTCCCTCCCCATGCTCCATCCCTATTTCTGGGACCCCTTCCCAAAGGAAAGCACTTATAACAGCACCCATATGAGGTTCAGCACAAATGTAAATAAGCCTCAATTCCTTCCCTCTGGGGTTCACAGCTGAAGCAGAAGCTGACCCTTTGCCAGATAAACATAAAAGCAACACGGCCTGGGAGGCATTTATCATGCGCAGGGTTCCTGTCAACAACTTGGGGGGAGCGCAGAACTCAGCCTCGGGGCTCAGGGAAGTGTCCTCTGCTCAGTTGGAAGGTGTTCACGGTTGGGTGGGAGGGTGGACCAGGGGTGGGCGCAATGTGCAGTTAAATGCCATTGAATGAACAAATTTAACATGCGGTTAAATGCTATTGAATGAACAAATTTAATGTCCTTAGCCACATGCTTTATTCCATAATATACTCTCTGGCTTGGCCATATTTTAGGCTAGTTAATTCCCACATGACAAGAACGTTACACACCTCACAGAGCTGGTTACTTAGTTGGTGTGTATTGGAGTATTTTATGGCAATTTTGTAAGAGCAAAAATGACTCTAAGGAGAAGAAAAACCTAGCCGTCTTGTGAATCAGCCTTCACACTAGGGTGTTCACTAGCAAAGGTAAGCATATTAGGACGAATAAGAAAGCTTCCCTATGTCCCCGTTGCCTCTTGCACTATGATGTAGCCACATCTAGATTAATGAGAAGCCAAGTATCTTTGCCCCGTGGATCCAGAAAGAACAGCAGGGGGATCTACCAAGCACCATCCCCTGGCCAACTGGACTTAGTAGACTCCTCCTGGCAACATCCATCGACATCAGTTCAAGCTGTGATCAGCACCTCCTCACGCCCACTCACCAGCACGCTCATTGCCTCCAGAGGCGTATTCAGCCATGCCCTCCGACCTTGCTTTCTGAGTCACCACTCACTTTTCCCACCTGGGTTCTAACTAAAAGGCTGGACAGAAGATCTGAGTAATTTGTAGCTACATTAGACCCTGTCACCTTGGTTTTAGTCTTTTGTTTCAGTCTCAGGAGGGGCTGACTTTGAAGATTGGCTAGAGAAGAGTCCCCTCTCTCTTCTTTTGAAATGTTTATCCTTCTCTCTCTCATCCCTGTTCCATTTGGGGTCATGTTTTCTCTCCCACATCTGCCTGTGTTTGGGACTTCGTGGAGCCGGGCAGATGCAGGATGCTCGCCAGCAGCTATAAGTTGAGGAAAAGCATGACCCTTCTCGTCCTTCTTTTCTGTCCTAGTTTGCATCTAGGGAAAGCTATGCTGATAACCAAACTGTGCCTTGGCTATATGTACTTAAAAGAAAGAAAGAAAAAAGCTTCATAATCTGAGCAGTACTTTTAAAATATGTCCCCCAATATTTGGATATTCCTCCTGTCAAAAGGGTGGAGCTCATTTCCCCTCCCTTGACTGGTCTGTACTTAGTGACTCACTTCTGACGAATGAATGTGGTGGAAGTAATGTTGTGTGGCTCCTGAGACTAGCCCTTGCACTCTCTCAGGCCACTTGCTGGTCCTGGGGTTTGGGGGTGAGGAAGCCTCCCTAGAAGCCACCCCTCTGGTCCCACTCAAGTCTTCAGATGAGTAAAACCCTGGGTAACATCTTGGCCAAAATCTCATGACAGACTCCAATCCAGAACCACCCAGCCTAGCTGTGCCCACATTCCTGACTCACAGAAACTGTGAGATAATAAATGTTTGCTGTTTTAAGTGGCTAAGCACTTTTAAATGTAGCAATAGAAAACTAGTACACTCTGTACTCAATTCATTTCCTGTGGAGTCTAGAGATGCTAAGGCAATATCTCTCTGTCGTGTCAGAGAGGCCAAGGCTCTGGAAGCAATGACCAAGGACAGGGGCTATTTAGCAATTCTTAGCTTGAGCAGCTTGGTCCAAGGACAGATAATAGAACTGGTTTGGGTTTTTTATTGGTTTTTTTTTTTTGCACTCTTTTTTCCCGAAGCATGAAGAGCAATTTACAGCAAAAATATGTGCAAGGAAGGCATCCTTAGCCAATATATGTGCCAACAGGAAACAGAAAAGCAGGACCAGACAAAGGGAATGGTCATCATAAGCATAAGGGCCAACACAGTTGCAGCAGATGAACTGTAACCATGACTCTGAGTTTCCTGGTAGCCACGGTAAAAGGGGAAACTTAGTAAGTTCTATAACTCTTATTACTGAAAAGCAAATGAAATTCTACCCAGAACTGAATTTTAAAACAAAATTCTCTTGTGGATTTAAATGTAAAATGCTAATCTAGGTAAAAGACAAGGCTCTCGGTCATACTTTCAGAGATATTATATTAGCAAAATTCATCTAATTGTTATGTGTCTTTCTTAGTAAGGAAGGAAGGAGAGTGATAGAGCCAAACACAATGGTGAATTAAATAAAGTAAATAAAAGGAATTCCTTTGATTTCAGTGCTCCTAGGCCTTTTGAAAGAGGCCTGTAATATAGTTAAAATGTTTTTATCTGAGCTGAGGCACTTGCTTTTCTTTCTCTTTTCCTGTTGGGGTGTGTGTATGTGTGTATACCTGTGTATCTCTCTGCTTATATTCCCGGTCTTAGTTTTGGTCTACACATTCTTTCTGCTCTCTTGGACTCTGTCCAGGAATGTGAATCCTGTTCAGCACATCCCATCACATTCCACCAATTCCTGACCTCCTGTCATCCTCAGCAGCCACCCTGGGCTTTGCCTGAAGTCCCCGGAGAGGCCGCCCAGTCCGTGGAAGGCGCAGGCTGCGGTAGCTGGGCTGCACGGACCCTCTGTCTAGGGCCTCGGTGGTGGTGGCAGTGAGCTTCCCGAGATCATAGCTCTCGCTGTGGCACAAGGCAGGTGGTCCCAACCAGCAGGCCCAGCCACATAGATAAGGAAACAAGTGATGGTGGCGGGCCACAGGGCTTCGGCTAGTGTGAGGCACCTCTGGGGTGAAATCGAAGGAGGCATCGCTCTGAGGCCTGGGCAGGGGTGTCTCTCCCACTCCCCCCCACCGCCTCGCCCTCACCCCCACCCTCCACCCTGGTTCTGCAGAGCTGTATCTGTTAGGGCTGAAAATGGGCGCTGAATGCTATGGAGATGGTTAGCACGTTGCCTGGGAGATTTCACCAAATGCTAGTTTTCTCCTTCCTTCTTGATCTTCTCTTCTTTCCTTCTTTCCCCCTCTTTTCTTCTCCCTTCTACAAGCATTGGAGGAGCAGGGCTGCTGTTTTCTTTAAGTCTTTGCCCCTGCTGCTTCCTTCACCTGGAATCCAAGTCTTTTTCCTCTTCACTTAGTTAACTCCATCCTATCCATCTTTTAAGGCTCAAGCCTTTGCTGACCTCCCTTGCTAGGTCAAGTTCCCATGCTAACTGCTTCCACTTCATTGCATAGCTAGCTCTCCTTTGTCATTTTCACCGCACTGGTTATTTCGATTTTGTTCGTATGATTACTTGATTAAAATAGATTTTATGCTTATTTGTATAATGACTTCCTGGGGACTGTAACATGATTCTGGTCACCGTCACAGTCCCAGGACTCAGAACAGTGCACGGGATGTAGCAGGCGTGAATAATCATTGGCTGAATGACCCAATGAATCAGGGAATGAAAAGTCTGCTTCCATGAGTTTTGCCAGGTGTAGGCCAGTGAACCACAGCTTCTGTGTAATGAGGATGAATGTTTCCACCTACTAGGATGTGCTCAGCCCTGAGGAGACCCAGGGGGAACTCAGGCTGCTGGGTGCCAGGCACCCAGGGCACCACATATCGAACCCCAGAGAGGTGGCCCGACCAGGTGGGGTGGCCTCAGTCATGAAGCCCGGAGCCTCCAGACCTTTCCTCCATACTCACGGCACATCTGTATCAGCCAACGCAGGTGCCGTAACAAAGTACCACAGAGTGAGTGGCTGAAACCACAGGAATTTATTTTCTCACAGTCCCAAAGGCCAAAAGTCTGAGATCAGGATGTCGGTAGAGTTGCTTTCTCCTGAGGCCTCTCTCCTTGGCTTGCAGGTGGCCACCCTCTCCCTGTGTCTTCATACGGACTTCCCTCTAAACGTGTCTGTGTCCAAATTTGCTCTTCTTATACAGACAGCAGTCGGATTGGGTGGGGACCCACCCTAGTGACCCCATTTCCCCTATTTACCTCTTTAACAGCCCTATCTCCAATAGAGTCACTTTTTGAGGTAATGGGGAGTAAGACTTCAACAATGGAACTTGGGTGGGGCACAGTTCAGCTCAAAACAGTGCCGCTGAAGTTAAACTGGAGCAACCTGGCTGAGTGACCACAGGGTAGGTGTTTAACCTCTCTGTGCCTCTGTGTCCTCGTCTGGAGAAATAAAAGCCCCACCTCATTATGTGGAGTGGCAGTTCCAGGAAGGACTGGGACAATGGCGTGTGGTGAACACTCAGTAAGAGTTAGTTATAATTATTGTCACTTGGCCCTAGGAAAATTATTGTGGGCTATTTAAGTATAAGAATTGATCTCTGCCCTCAACATGCTTGCAGGTCTTTTAGATTGAAGATAAAACTAATATTATAAATAAAAATAACATGAATCATTTTCCTTAGATAATGCTTTCTGGGCCACTAATGGGGAAGGAAAAAGTTAAGGGAAGGAAGGAACCATGACAACCAGACTTGAAGCTCAGCTGAGCCCCCTTCAACCAGCTGCCCAAGCTCCTTGGCTTCCTCAGTTGGGCGTTGGCAGAGAGGGGCCTCAGTCCACAAAGCATTCAGCACCCTCAGACCGTCCCTCCCCAAGGGTCTGTGGGATCTCCCCAGATCTGTACTCCCTGTGCCTCTAGTCTACCATATGTTCCACGTACATGTCTGAATTCTCTAAGAATGTATGCTCCATGGGGGCAGGGATTTTTTTCAGCTGTGTTCACTGCCCTAGATCCAGTGTCACTTTTACTAGGCACTTACTACATATCTGTTCAATGAGTGAATGAATGAGTGAGTGAGTGAGTTGATGAACTCTGGCACTGTGAGCTCCTGGCATCCAGGAACAGACTGCCCATTTTTAGGCATTTCCTGTTTGCAACAGCCAGATGCGAGTGGACCACCCACTGCATTTCAGTTTGGCTGCACCAGTCGGGAGGTCAGCAGTCCTCTCCCCAGGATCACAGCACGAGGTGGTCCAGACAGCTGCAAGGGTAGCAGTTGTAACAACTAACATTTATGCTGTTTAGACTGTTTATCATTACAATAAACTCATCTCAAAAACCCTCCAAGGTAGGCATTATTATTCCCAGAAGTGAAGCATGCAGAGATGAACCACTCCCCAAACCACACAGCTAGGAAGTAGCAGGTGGAGAAATTGAATTCGGATCTGACTCCCAAGTCCTTGCTTTTACTGTGAGCTTGAAACTCTTTTGTTTTTGTAGGTATTTTAAGCTGTGTCAGGGGCTGCTCACCAGACGGCTTTTTACTCTCTCTCCTGTTGCTTCATTATTAATCTCTAAATGGTTTAGTAGCAAGAAGAACTGGTACAGAAAGAAAGCATCTACATGGGAGAGGCTTTCTGGAAGAGCCACTGACATTGCACGTGGGCCTAGGAGGGTGGGCCAGGTCTGGGTACAGGAAGGAGAGACAGAAACACATGATAGCTGGGGAACAACATTGGAAACCATCAGTGCAGCCGCTGTCCTCATGGGGATCTAACAGACACACCCTGTGTCACTAGCAAAACAAAGCTGTGAACCTGATTTAGTCAACTGTTTAGCTGGTGGTTGCTTCCTGCTTTTGTCTGCTCAGAAAGGGATAAAGAACTCCTTGCAATCTTCCATTTTCTGAAAATCCACACTACTCTTTCTGGAAAATGGTTGATGCTTCAGGCAGAATTCTGCTCATAGCAAAGTCCCCCAGCCTGGACGTTTTCCCTGGGCCCACTGTCTCCTTAGAATGCGTCATGCTAAGCTGGGGAGAGACAGCTGGCACATGCCCTTTGAATAGGCTGTGTGTAGGAGGCGGATAGAGTCTGATGTGGCTCCTGCGGGAGCGGAGATCCACAAACCTCTCTGGTCCTTGCATCTCCACAGGGTGGAATGGAAGGTGCCCTCGGATGATTAAAGTAGATGGAGGCTGGAAATCTGCAAAGCTAATTGACTCTGCCAAGTATAAAGCATTTTGAACTTGCTCCACCCTTCCTATTTTCCATCTGTCTCATTATTCATCACAGTAATATTTGGGCACTTGAAAACAGTGATATTTTAACATGAAGCTATTCCAAGGAGGAGGAAAAATATCCTCATTTGGCATAAAGCAGTCATGCAAATTAGCCTAAATAAAAATAAGACCAAAGGCCGCTTAGAATATTATTATACTTTCCCAGGTTCCTGCCAGTCACTGATGTCAGCGGTAGCATCTCTCTATCCTGGTGACTGTTGAGAATTGGGGCTTACATTTTGAGCTGATGCTCAGAAATCCAGTCAAAAAGACTGAGCATCAAAGGTCTAGCTTGGGCAATGTCCAAACCAGTCCTTGCAGGGAGACCCATGATGGGACTGCCTAGAGAAACCTGTGAGATTTTATGTTTGGCTCATCACAGACAGGCCCATCAAGATCTCTGGCACAGGAAATTTTCAGAACATGGCCAGCAAGTCATCATTCTCATGCCGCTCTTGGCAAGGACACAGTTTCTCCACTTTCCATTTGCACCTCTTCCTTTTCTCCCCTTCTCCAACTCCTTGTTGCCTTCTTGCCTTCTCCTTTCTGGGTGTGCCTTACACTTGCTCTGGACTCCAGGGCATCCTAGCTTGCTCATTTTTACTATTAATTTCCTCAAGCCATTATGGTTGAAATGGCATCATGGGATACATTCTCAAAGCCCTCCCCTAAGTCTCATTGTACTTATGAACCATTCTGAAAGCAGGATCTCAGCCTGCTGTATTCATTCCAAGGTTCCATTTTAATCGGACACCTAGACAACTGGGACAATGCCCTTACCAGCCTGTCGCGAAGGAGGCAAACATGTCACTACAGTTATTTCTACACCTCTAATTTCAGTGGCCATAATTTCAAAGGTCAAAGCTACTGGCATCTGTGATTTGTTGAGAGGAAGTTTGCAACGCTATGTGAAATCAGCAATGCTAACTTTTGAACTTCGTTTTTTGTTAAATACCAATTAAAAAGAAAAAAAACTGTCAAGATCACGATCTTGTAATCCGTTTTTGGTCTAAGAAATATGTCACAGAGGACACATGCCAAGAGGTCCATGGAGAAGCGCTGAAGTATCCAATCTATAAAGCTGGCTTTCTGGTTCAGTCAGGGAAGCAACTAGCAAGATTTCTGAAGCATCGCACAGACCCCATTCCTCTGGGTGTTTTTGTTTGTCAGCTAAGTTCCAGTCTCTTGTTTCTTTACCTGAGTGGTTTAAAGTCTCCCTCACTGATGATGTTGCTCACGTTCTTCTCAAGCAGCTCCATTTTCTCCTTATCTTTCCTCTTAGCTCAAGTTCTCGATCTTTCCAGCAGGTCAGATTCCAGATCTCAGCCGTGCCGTTGATTTGTGACAAAATCCTCAATATTCTGCATGCTCTTTGATCTTAGAAATTCCACTCAGAGTTCTTGCTCTATATTGCTATGTGCAAATATTTAGTCCTGAACGTGACCATTGGAGCATCAGTAATGAGATGAAAATTGGAAACACAGACATTTGCTGAATAAGTGATAAACATAGATGAAATGGAATATTATGCAGTCCTTTCAAATGATGTAAAAGATTAATGACATCTTAAGATCCTTAATGTATTATTCAGCAGAGATAAAAAGAAAGTTATAGATCATATCATCCCATTTTATTAAAAATATGTACCTATGATATTTTCCCCAAAGACTATTAGTATATACATTGAAATGTAAACAATGGTTGTCTCTGAATGATAAGATTAGAAGTGATATTTTTATCTTTTTAATATTTATTTTTTACTTATCTATTTTGTGAATTCTATTTTTTGCTTGTCTGTATTCTCTCATATAAATACATGCATACAGTATAATTTAAATTTTAGTTTAAAAATAAACTATCCTCTCATTAAAGTATAATTGGCCATGCTCCAAGAAGGACTAAACTAAAGAAGGAATCAGAGAAATGGCAGAGAGTTTGAAGGTCAGCCACAAGAAGGGTTTGGGCCTGATGGCTGAGAGGAAGCACGGCTGGGAGGAAGGGAAGGGAAGGGAAGGGAAGGGAAGGGAAGGGAAGGGAAGAGGGTGAGCTAAAAGGTCTGCATCATGCAGTTCTATGAAGAAGGCTGGGGGGAGAGCTGGTCAGCCCTTGGGTCTAAAAAGGCTCTCTCACAAGGCAGGGAGATGTGTCCTTGTGCAGTGACCCAAAGAAGGAAGTGACTTCCCAGTCGGGTATGAGGAATGGGGGCAGTGTTTCCTCCGGAAGCACTGGAAGAGGATACTAAAGAGCCCTGTAAGGCAGGAGTTTCCATGTGTCTGTGATGGTCCGCGACTTTGAAACCAGAACAGAACCAGTGTTAAGAGCCCGATTTCTGAAGGGACAAGAGTTCTGGACAATAGGAAATTTGGAAATTGCCAGGAAATTAGTCTAGGGATAAACAAAATTATCCAGGAAAAATCCACTTGAACTGAGTTACAACCCTCTTTTGAGACTGTGGAAGTCAGTGTACGGACCAATCTGTACCCATGGCAGACCTGGGACCGGACGGTCCCCAGGGTACTACAGGTGGGCAGAACTATGGGTCTCGCTGTTCTTTTGAACATTATGAGAGGTTTGGAGGAGTTTGTCAAAAAAAAATTATAGTGATAACATTACTAGGAAGCTTGGGTTACACAGAAAGTTTAAGAGGTAACTGTAATTATTTTTACCAAAAAAAAATTTACCAAAATGACATTTAAAAAGGAGAAAGAAGATAATACTAGCTAACCCCTAGAAGGCTGATGTAAGAGAGTAAAAACCATCTTTTGAATGGTAATAGAAAAAAAGTCTGGAGACTTAATTTAATAAAGATAGGTAAATCATTTGGGGAAATTGGAAAAGCACCAGAATAAAAGTCAATATACGACAGTGACAGGAAAAAATTTTTTTAAATAAAGAAATAAAATCTCTGCTCACTGGAACCTAACCCATTCCTAAATTAACCAGAGAGTGCTTACATGTAAGAAAAAACATAGAACAGTGAGCCCTAGCAGAGAATACTTGGCAAGCTAAACCACCAGTCTGATCTGGGATGACAAGTCCCACGAGTTTATTTGTGTTTAAAAACTTTGAAGGTCTTGAAAGTCAGCTCTGTTGCCCAGCCCCGCAGTCGAGAATGACAGCCCTGAGTGTTGCTAGGTTCTCAGTCATCAAAGAAATGATGCATCCTTCATGCTTCGGATAATCCTCTTAGAATGGCGGGAACAGCCAATGTTATACTTTAGGAAGAACTTGCAGTCATGCGAGTAGATCAAAGAGGTTTTCTATAATTGTTTTTCTTTCAGCATAAAGCTTCTTTTGACAAGAAAATTACGTAAACCAGAACATACTCCATCTGTTAATTTATTCTTGTTTTCGACCACTCAACAAATGGTTATTGAACAGGTATTCTGCACCAGGGACAGGGCTAGTTGTTGAGGATAAAGAAGAAAGAACAGTTCCCGCCCTCAGGAAGATCTCAGTCTAACAGAAGATACTTGCTGATTGGCTGCTTTCATGAAATGCACCACCGATATTAAATAGGCTGGAGTCAACTGGAGCTGGTCTCATCAATTCCCCCAAGTGAATGTTTTTATTCCTTGTGCGATGTCATTGAGGTAACATTAATGTAAATTAACTTCCCAATGGCAGCGTGCCAGCTATCTTCTATTTGCCCCTCCACGCCCACTCTCCATCCTTTCCCATTCTACTCCGCCCTGGGAGCTGGCCTATGTGTCCTCCGGCTTTTGGTCACGTTCAGCCAGTGAGAGGTGTGGCAGGAGATGAATGAGTGAGGAGGAGGTAAGGTTGGGTGTTTGTTTCTCCAGCTCCCACCTTTCTACAAAGACCAACAGGGAATCCTCTCCAGACACTGCCCTTCCTGCCTGAGGGTGGAAGGGCTCCCACTATTGGTAGTCTGTGGTACTGCACTATTCCCGTAGGTTTCCTAAATCCTGCCCACCCCTTTGTAAACAGTTCTTTCATTAAGCTCCCTCTGAAAGTGACCTAGCTTCAGGGTGCCATTTGTTTCATTCCTTTCCAATACAGAGGGGGAAAGGGCTTCTTCATTAAAGGGAAAAGCAAGATATGTATTCTAGATTATTTCTGGGACCAGTTATTAACAGAATACTTTGAGGGAGCCTTAATTCAAATAATCCTTTGATCATAGTTGTTCTTTTTCTGATATGTAAATCAGTAGCACCTTATGAGAGGTTAGTGAATCATAGATCTTAAAACCTTTCTTTTTGTTTCTTTCACCACCTAAGAAGCTGCAACATACTAACTCCATGGCATCACCAAGTTTTTAGCCTGTGCAACCCCTCGACCCACAGCTGGGAACTGTGGTCTTCACCTTCAGGGTCAACCTGGTGGGAGTTCCCACAGCGGATCCCGACCTCGAGCATCAGCACTGGGCATCAAGGCTTGCTGGTTTCTAGTCCAGCTGTGACCTTGTGCTCCCTCCTTACTCTAGCACCTCCCCGTCCACTCTCTCTGGGCCTTGAAGTCCTACTTTAACCAACACCCCTCCCAGGAATCCCACAGCCCATGGGGTACAGTACCTAGGATCCGGCTCTCTGCTAACCAACCACCAGAGCTGGTCTGGTTTCTGAATAGGGCCTGGTGTGGACTTCCAGACCGGCCTTCACGATGAAGCAGGCCCACTCTCTGCATAAAGAAATAAGGCACTTCTGTAAATGCCAACTCTTACTTAGTGGCTGCTCTGTGCTAGGTACAGTTCTGGGTCCTGGAGACTGGTTTCATATTGCATTTAGACAGTAGAAATCAACAAATGAATTCTATTTTTGGTAGCTAAAGGAAGTGGGTAAGTTATGTATGGAAGCCTTAGTTTTAGTTTGGTTTCTGTCCTTCTCCCTTGTACATACATCTATCACATCCCTTCTCGTCTTCTTTTAAAGATAGTTCGCTTCCCCTTGATAGATAAGTAAAACAATTGTATTTTTAAATGATTGTATCCAAGGATGTGATCCTACTATAATTCTAGAACTAGTGTTTACTTTCAGAGACCACAGGGCTACAATCACCAAAATTCTACTGTCAAACTCTCACGAAATGTTGACTGCAAATATATTCAGTATTTTGCCCACTTCTACATAATGAGGATATTTCTGTCTTTTCACTAGCTATACAAACTAGCCCTGATTTGCTCAGATGGATTTAACAAACTCTTTTGAATAAAATAGCCCCTACAACAGCTTTACTAACAGGTTGCTGTCCATTTAACAGATTTTAAAGTTTTATTTAATAAAGCTGTTTGAAAAAGTTTTTATGTACCATTTGAGTGCATAAAGACTTAAAGGGTTTTTTTTCTGTTGTTTCTTAATTCCGTAACTGATGACTTGGTTTTTATAGCCACTTATTTTAAGTTTTAAGATAAAGGTAAGTGGTGGGTAAAGAGGGTTTTCCAACTATTGGTTCACAAGCCGGGGATGGCAACAGAGACAGATCTTCAGTCTGCAGAGTTCACAAGCCTACGGAAAACATTAACGAGGCTTTCCTGCATCCCCTAGGATGAAAATAATTGCTCTGTAAACGGGAGACTGGCCCGAGAGTGAACATGTCAAGAGCATCTACTCTGAAGCTGGAAGAGCCAGAAACAGGAAACATGGCTCCTCGCTCATGTTCCATCACTTTAATCACTCAATGCGCCTCAGTGTAAGTTAAAGAGATATAATGGTACATTTGACACATGCCTTCACATCAAGATAAGATAGGAGCGCTGAAAGTCTAACACTGAACCTTTCTTACCTTCTGCCGAGAATGTCACTCAAAAAACCTCTTCTCCCAGCTCCTCTCTTCTGACTACGAAATTTGAAGCCGGACGTTCCTCCCAGGTGAACCCGGCTTTACGTGAAACACCTGTGTGTAAATAAAACAGGAACAATTCAAGTTGTGTTCTAAATACACCACAGGGATCTCACTATTGAAAAAGGAACACCGAAACAAGCGCTTCTGTAGGCTGATCATCTCTTTTGCAATGTAAACTATAAAAACATAGATAAAGCATCCAATGGACCTAAGTTTAGATTTTTACATATTGGGCTTCATTAAAGCAGAACATATCTGTAAGTGAAAATATCTGAAGCCTCAGACCTTTGCCCATCATAATGGTTTTTAAAAATCTCATTACAATAAAGCCCATTAGTTTGAATAATTAAATACAAAAAAATATGCTTTTTGCAGGTATTGAAATTTCTGCTTTTAATGGGGAAAAATGCAACTGAATGCCTTGTTTTTAAGCTTCTATTTCAATCTTGCTTTAAAATGGCAAAGCGTAGAACGACTAGCATGATGCAGCAAGGGCGCTGCAGAGCGGGAAAGTGACTGAGCAACGCGGCCAGCACCTCAGTTCAGGAGACAGAGGCAGCTACAAAGGTTGGGGGTCTCAGAGCCCCATCACTTGGAGAACAGTACCAGCTAGGCAGTCAACACGTGTTACCTTATTTCCATCTTTACAACTATGCAGGTGTTATCATCCTCAGTTCCGCACAGCAGTCGAAGCTTGGAAACGTGTCTGTTGTCGCCCGGGTTCTAGGCAGAGGTCAGAATGCAAGCGCACATCTCTGCACCTCAAATAAGGGTTCTCTAACCCCTCTGCCTACTATTAAGGAGAAACTGAAATGGTCAATAATTGTACATTTTTGATGCACAAAGTTGGAATTTCATGTGCTTTAGCTAAAACCTCTCTACCACACAGCAATCAAAGGAGGAAAAGGCAGTGAGGAGCCCCGGGGACCTGAGTGTGTTTTGTAGGCCAGAAGGAGCCCTGATCAATGCTGATTCTCACCTCTGCTCCAGCTGGCTGCATGCCCCGCCCACCATGCTTGGTTATACTTTGTCCATCCCCCTTTTATTCAAAAATCTTTAAAGGGTAACTTCTGCACTCCAGGTACTGTGCAAAGTGCTAGATACCAACCTGAGTACACATTTGTCCTTGACCTTGAGAAGTCGGCAGCCTTAGTCTTCAGGGAACAAATCAAGAGCATATAAATTGCAAGAGCAGAAAAGCATTTCAGGGATGGATCCAGCTGCTTTTGCACGTGTGGGAATGGCCATGCTGACCTAACGCAGCCCCTTAAAGTGAAGGTTGGGGGAGGGCAGCTGGGCCACCCTGCCTCTTCTTTAGAAGCTCTTGATTTGCAGTCTCTTTGCCCTGGTGGTGAACAAGTACCAGGTGACACGTGCAGGAAAGAAATGGAAAGACTAGCACACACACGGAATGTTTATTGCTCATTCCTCATCTCACTTGTCCCTCTTAAAAACCCACCATTTCATGGCTCCAGTGAAGCCACAGTTTATTTTCTGGGAGTCTGAAGCCCCACAACTGGGCTTCTACCACAAAGACTGTATTTAAAGTTTGCAAAATCCCACCCAATAAAGCAATTTGGAAGAAGCAGAAAGTCCATGGGATTCAGCGTACACACCCACATATTCACGTGTTCCCTCAGGAGAGTTTACTAGAGCGAGTTAATAGTTCATGTAGCTTTAAAACAAACCTACTAGCAAACTAACCGGCTCGCTCAGTCACTTCTGGCAGAGTGTTGCCTCACAGGACCGTGGTGGCGTGGCCCTGCCCAGTGCGTGAGAGTTCACACGCGCCTCACAGCTTCGAAAAGTTTTTCTTCAGCACACGGTCTTTCCAGGTGTTGTGGAGCAGACATTACAGTTAGTCAGTTGTTGTGTTTCGTGCAGAGCAGAAAGCAGACTCACCTTGAGCATCCTGGGGGATATTTTGCTTAGTGGAGGCAAGTCCTTCACTGCGGCTAGCCCTTAGTCCTCACAAACAAACTCTCATTTATCCTGCACGCTGAGGTGGCAGGTCATGGAGTTGGTAATTGTTAATGATAAGTAATGGCTGGTAGTTATTGATGACATTTGTGAGCGGGATTAAAATAATAATTATAATAATGTGAGGTGTCATGAACAAACAGTAATTGCAATAATGATCGCTATTATAATAATGAGAGAGAAAATGATTTTAGGTTATTAAATCAATACGGATAACAGAAGCCTGCATGTATGTATACAGGGGGTGAGGCAAAAGCAGGTTTACAGTGGTGAGTGTGCAAAACACAGAGTTTAATCTTGTATTATTGTGTGTTAATCATTGTATTATCTTCCATACAGACAACTGCAAACCTACTCTTGTCCCACCCTGTATCTGGATGGTTGTGGAAAGTTGCCAGAGAAGAATAATAATGGTCACTCTTGATTGAAGACTTACTATGTGCCAGGCACTGTGCCCAAGACATAACATACATCGTCTCCTTTAATCACGGTGGCTCTGTGAATAGATATTATTGCTAGTATGATCATCATTTTTGTGCCCAGAAAACAGAGGGTTTAGAGCAGGGGTGTCCAACTCATTTTCACGGGGGGCTGCATCAGCCTCGCAGTTGTCTTCAAGGGGCCGAATGTAATTTCAACTCCTTAACAGTTAAGGAGTAGTTACATTTATACAGTCCTAAAATTATTTTGGCCCTTTGAAGGCAACTGCGAGGCTGATGGAGACTCTGGTGAAAATGAGTTTGACACCTCTGGTTTAGAGCAGTTACCCAATTTGATAATAGCACCTTAACAGCTTAACAGCTGGTAAGTGGAATAAAGGAAATCTCAATCTGGTCTAGCTGACACTGGAATGCTTCTCCAGTGTTCTATGGTTCCTGAAAATCAACAGCTATATTTTGTTATCTAGGGCAACCCTGACATCTGCAGAGCTGCCAGGATGTGAGTCTGACTGGTAAGTCACATCAGACCCAAGAGTCCCAGCTGCCATGCAGACCTGTCCACAGAGCAGTGAGGCCCCCAGAGCGACCAGCCTTCAGACCCTCCCGGTGGAGACACAGAATTTCTGTAAAGAGGAGGGACTGGGCTTACTCCCCTAGGCTGAGGGTAAAGCCTCATAAAAATGTACCTCCTTGGATTTTTTTTTTTTTTTTAACAGAGTTGTGACCTAAGCCACCTCTTGACTCTCTCTTTACGGGCAAGTGACAAACTCACCACGATGCTCGAAAAAGGCTGTGTTTGTACACAGGCGTGTTGCCTTAAGAATGGGAGTGGGGCTGTAACTTCATCGTAAATATATCCATTAAAGACCAACATTCTAAATCCTGTGGTGATTCATTTTAATAGTGCCTCTCCCAGCTTCTGTATTTGAACGACGCCAGTTATTCTTTTTCCTGATTTGACAATAGGATAATCGGATTGTTGTTTAATGTCTTCTCTAACCCAGAGTTACTTATGTATCAACCAAGGTTATCTGTGTTGCAGTGAATTACAACAACATCACAACACTTCCCGAAGCCTGTGTCGAGCATGATTTAGTCCTGGTTGGTTCCTCAGGCAGAGGATCTTGCATGGGACACAGAGCCACCCTTGTCACTGTGCAGGAGAAATATGGCCATGGGAGCACTGGACATGGGCTTTCAGATCAATGGGCACTTGCACCTGACTTTGAAAGATGACACATGGGAACTAATAAGAGCTCCAATGGTTGAACGTTCACTTTAATGCAGATAAAAGATAACCTTTTTAACTAAAAGCACAACAGTGCCCCGGTCCCCTTCATGAAAATATGATTACATTCCATAGCAAATGGGCCTATGCGGGAGGGACAGACACTTCAGGGCCCACCGCGGTTCCCGGTTGTGCAGCCTACCCGGTCTGCCGCAGTCACACATGGCAGGGGGGAGGCGGAGTTCTTCTCCATAGAATGTATTTCCAAACCAAGGCATGGAGAACAATCAGAGCACCTTTTGCCTGGAAGCTATGCTGAGCCACAAAAAGGGGTTCTCTGGGATGAGGACACACTACTTGGCAGAGTGAAGTAACCCAGGGAGCCCCTCTGGAGAACGTACCTCCCCCCCTGAGCAAAGCCAGGCACGGCTCTCAGAAGGCGCAAGTACAGGTTCTCAGCAGCCGTGCGACGCTGAAGTAAACTTTCTGAATTGTGGGCCAGCGTGCGCTGGTTGCAAATACACAGCTTGCATACAAAATTAAACAGTCAGGAAAGACACTGAATGATCAACATTATGTAATTTGCAATTTCCCACCTCTTCGCATCCTGGATTACATCTGTAAGTTAATGTTTCATGAGTGTTATTTCGGCCAGCTCCGCTAACATGTCGAAGTCAAACGCTGCCTGTCGGGCCACCAGCTCTCAGGAACGTGGAAACGACTCACACTGTGGACTTTCTGCTTTGGGGGGAGAAGGCGTGGCTGCACCTGACGATACGAGCTCCTTGCAGATCCACAGTGTTTTCTCGCCAAGCACCTTTGTCATTTGCTCTTCACTGTCACTTCTGAGGTCTGAAGGGCAGGGATCATGTTTGTGATAAGAATGATGTGATTTAAAAAAAAGCAAACAGAGAGTGTCATAGAAACATTAAAGCTCAATTATACCAGAGTGCCCCCCGCCCACGGGGCAGAAATACATTGCAGAGCTTAATCAATAAAATGATAAACCACATTTGGATAAAGTACTCATTAACTAGTTTCCCACCTATAATGACTTTGGAGATGTTACTCTTCCTTCTCCTATTCATCTTCAGTAGGAACATTTTCATCAAAACGGGGTATTTCGTGCTGAAGAGTTCTCCCGACACTGCTACTTACTCACCAGATACAGTCATAATCCTCAGTATGTAACTGCAAAATCCTTTACACAATAACCAATCACTTCCCTGAAGAGGATTGTGATTTCAGATGGAGAATAAGCTGCTGAAGGAAATTAACTCTTGAGAAATGAGAGTCCTGTTTCTGTGCACGTGGAGGCGGGAAAAGAAAAACCCAGAGCCTGTCACACAAATGCCAAACCATCCTTTATTCTGTCTACAGAACGGCAGGACCAGACAGGTTACTCCAAGTCACAGGGGGAAGATGGGGGGCGGGGCCTCTGGAATCATCCAGCAATCTTGCCTGAGAGGCCACAGCACTTTAAGACCTTCTAAATTCCCTGTCTGAAACGATGCCCAAACCATTTCATTCACTTTCTCCTTTAGACTTTTCACGCACTAGCTGCATCCTAAAAGATTTTCTGCCTTTTGCACTTGAAGAAGGGGGTAAAAGCTCACAGATAAAAGGAAACCAGCACATATTATTTAACTTGGAACAAAGGAAACAGATACACATTCTGGAAGCAGTCTATGCATTCCCATGACCGGCGTGCTTGCCTTCAAGGTCAAATCAGCAATGATAAGGGCAGCAAATCCACAAGAGCATAAAAATGTCCATCAAGTCTGGCAAGTCCTCCATCCCGTCCTCAATCAACAGAGGGTGGGTGGCTGCGTGGAGGTAAAAGAGCTTGGGGACCAGGGTCATGGCTCTGAGTCCCAGTAACACTGATGGAGAAGCTTGAGCAAGTCACCTCCGCTTCCCGAGTCTACCCTTTCTCATCTGGACCATGAAGCATGAGAGAATATCGGCTACTTCCAACTATGGGTTATTTAAAGAGGCTAATTAGACCTTGGATGTGGATGTACTTTGTAAACAGTATCATTAACATCCTTGCACAAAATGAGGTACCCAGGTATCTAGAGCAGGGGGAGATGGGAAGGGGGCTCCCCAGTGCACCCCTTGTGAGCTCCATGGGCTTCCAGCCCAGGGCTCCTCCACTGCACAGCCATCGATACGTGTGGTTCGAGGCCTTTACATCCGTTCTTTCATTTGAGGTAGACGTCCTGCATGGCTTTCCAGGAGCAGAGCCTGAGACAGAGATTCTTGTGTAAGTGATTATGGAGGGAGCACTCTCAGGAGGTGACCCGTGAGGAAGCGTGGCCACAGCAGGAAGCGGGAGCGGAAGGGAAGCCCAGACGCAGCCGTATCTCACAGGCTCTGGAGCATGACAGAGAGCGTCAGGGAAGGGGCTGGCCTTCTGTAACCTGTAGCAGTCAGCCCTTGGCTGTGGGCTGCACATACCCCTTCCTTCTACACAGAGTAGGGTCGGAGGGGGGCATCATAATCTTCCAGGCATTTCCAAGTGATGTGGCTCTGCCGGCAGAGGGCAGATCCCCCAAAGGGGCAGCTCTGAGCCATCGGCGGGGGCGGCTAACCTTCACAGAAGGTGGGGAGTGTATGTAGTGGCCCGGGGAGGGCGACCACTAGCATTTATCACAGACAGGGAAACTGAGGCTCAGATGGGGAAGGAATGTGTTGGCCTCAGCACCTTCACCTCTGTCTGGAACTCTCCTCCCTCTTCACCTGCCAATTCTTATTGATCATGTAAATTTCAAATATCAATCCTTCGAGGAAAGCATCCTTCCCAACTCCGGATTAATCTGGTCCTTTCAGACACTCTCACAGCACATGTGCCTGTCCTGGGAGGCACTTGCCAAAATTATAATTTAAATAATGATTCTGCAATCATTTACTTGATTGCACAAAATGAGGTAGACTTTCTGACAGCAGGAACCATGCATGTCTCATTTGCTACTAGAACCTGTTGTGTAGCTCAGGCCTGGCACATAGTAGGTGTTCAGTAAATAGGTATTGAATGAACAACAGAACACAGCTAGTAAGGGAGTTTAAAACTAGGTCTCTGTATGTCAGAAACACATTCTTTTTCCACATTGCCTTCAACCATGCAAAATCCTTGTTTGTTTATATTTAATGTCTGTACAAATCTCTGAAAATCCAGTCTCAGAAGTCAGTCTCCTGCTATACTGATATGCACATTTATGCCACACCTCCTGCCAATAATGAACCTGCTAGAGAAAGTAGTACTTTGGTTCTTTATCTTTAAACTAGCTCTTTCAGCTTTCAGGATGTGCTCCTTTGTACAGGTTTGCAAGTTCCAGAGAGCCAGGCCTGTCCCTCTGTCCCCTTCATAATAGCAACCTTTTGATCGAATTGTGCCCAGCCTTTGTGCTTCGGGCTGAGGAGTTACAATCATTTTAGCTTCTCCTCCCACCAAAATCACATTACCTTGATCATCTTAGCTCTCCTCCTCTGGATACTCTCCAGCTCTTTGTAGCTTTCTGGAGGAGACATCCAACTGGAGCAGGGCTCATGACCCCTCCCTGACTCTCAGGTTAACACTGCTCGGAGGATGGCAAGTGTTTCAGACCCTGCGCTCTCTCCTCCAGTCCCCTGCCCTGCTCCCCCACCCAAGGGAGCTCGGCAGTGACACTCCCACCTCCCCCTTGCCATCCTCTTCCCTTCCAAGGCAGGGAAGATTGGCGCCTGCCACAGAAGCCCTCAGCCTTGACTCTGCCCTCTCAGCCTTTGTAGAACTGCTCTCCTTTCAAAATCCCTTCCTCTCCCTTATAATGAGAGCAGAGGCCAACAGTAAGAAAACAGTGGAGCCGACACTTTCACTCGAGATACAAACTTTCCATCAGCCTCATTCAAGGATTAAAATAAAACATAACATAGTAAGGTCTGTCAAAAGGCTAACCAAAATATTTTTTAATTATTTAAAAGGATGTCATCGTGTCAACCAAATATTTGAAAACACTGTCATTTTCATCTTTATCTTCTCTATTTTTAATGTCAATTTTTATGTATAGTTTGCAGTGCACCAAACAGAGTAGTATTATATGTACATAATTTAATGATAAATAAAAATAAATAGTGACAAAAAAACTCTTTGCTGACAAGGATGCACAACGAAAAGTGTCTGAAGACCACTGGTTTAGAGAGGGCCACTGAAACCAGCCTAGCTGCCATCCGTGGCCCAGCATCCAGTCTCCCTGTTCCAATGTCACTGAATTCAGTGCGTTCAAAATGGAATGCTTCCTCCCCCCACCAAGAGCAAACGCTTTTGATGGCCCATTTTCCCTCACTGATACCCGCAGATTCCCAAGTTCAAGCTTTCAGGAGAGCTTGGACTTCTCCTTCTTCCAGACCATGTCCCGCTAGCACCCACTTATTCCTCCTTGTCTCTCTCCATTTTTTTTCCTGTCCCCTGCCACTCCTTTCCTGCAGCCTCTCATCACATCCCTCCTTGATTATAATAATTTCCTAACGGCGGCCCCTCCCCTCCAAACGCCCCCGCTCCTGTCCTTCCTGCACTCTGCTACTGCCTTCACCTTTCCGGACCGCGAGTCTCATTCTGTCCCTCCCCCAGCCCGAACTCAGAAGCACAACAGCAAGTCTCTCATTACAGTTAATTTGGAGATCCTTGCCTTTCTTGAAAAATACTTGCAAACCCTTCTAATCTGACCGCACCCTTTCATTGGTTTACTTAGTCAAAAACATTGCGCACTTCCTTTCACCCGGCACTGTGTGGATGAGTAGATGCACGCCAGTGAGTGGGAAAAATAACGACGATGCGTTAGGGGCCTACTATGAGACAGGCACTGTGCCGGGGAACAAGGTAAACCCTCTCACAAGGGCTTTCAAGGCTACACGACAAGGGCTCAGACCTACCAAATTATGTATCTGACTTCCCCCCCCACTTGAATCCCTCAGCAAGTATCTTTTTACAAACACGTGAGATTCATTTCCTAGTTCTCTTTGGGCTCCACCACCGCCTCCTCTGTCCACCCTCTACCATGTCTGTCCATCATTAAATGTACCACTGCTCATTTCCCACGACCTGCTAACCCCTATTCATTGCTCCCCTGTAAAGCCCTGTACCAGTCGTTCGGACTCCATCACTCACAGGCCCATTCTCTTACTTGAGCATGTGCCCATGCAGGGCCCTCCTACCTGGCCTGCGAGCCTCTTCCTCTATGCTTTTGCTGCTGGAGCTGTTTGCCCCGCCACACTGCAGCGCCACTGCAGATGCTCCTTGCATATTACTCAGTTACACAGAGATGGATACAGTGGTCTTCTTAGGGCAGGAGATGACGAAAGTCTTTTTCCCCAATATATTTTTCATATTCCCTATAATGCGGTTATATTACTTTTATAATGAAAAAATCGCAACTAAAAACAAATAAAATTCTTCTTCAATCCAATTTAATTGAAATCCAGAAATAATTGTTCTCATTAGGTAGCTAGACCTTGGCAGTACTGGGGCTAATTTAGACCAGATTGGAAAAAAATCGAAGGCGGTTATTAGCATACACCAGTTCCTCCGAGTGTAAATGGCTCCTTCTCCACGACAGGTGGGTTTTCTGGGGCACAGCTAATTTCGTCCCAGATCTGGATTTCCTAGAACACCCTCCAGGGTCAGGCGAGGAGCAGCTGTCAGAAATGACTAATATCAGAACTTGCTTATAGACTGTTAAACCGATAAAAAACATATATTCATATAGGCTTTCAGCAGTTGCCAAATGGATCTTGAAGGATTTTTGCTTATAATAGTAGATCGGGAAAAATGGAAAAAAATCCACATTACTTGCAATAGTGGGAGTAGGTGTAATGCTGGTTTTTTTTTTTTCCTATTGCCAGGAAAACAGAGGCACGATTTGCATAAGATGATGGATATCCTTGGTTTCACTGGGCAAAGTTTTAAAATAACAGAAGGGGTGGGGGTGAGGTAGGTGGACCTTCTGTAAAATTAACAAGGAGCCTGAATCCTGCAGCTGAGCCAAGCAGGGTTGAGGGGGCCCAGAAATAAATAGGATTCCTGCAGAGCAAATGTACACTCTTCCTCAACCACCAACTCCCTTCACCTCCTGCCTCTCCGAGTGACTAATTGAGCAGTGAGTTCCATTGCTCTAATCATTTATGCCGCATCTTGTTCTCTCTCTCCTACCTAACTCTCCCTGGTCCATGAAGGGCAGGGTAGATATCTAGCCTTGTGGCAATCTACTGGATTCCTTCAACGGGCCATGTATGTGGAATATTAAATGGCCAGGGCCTCTCCCCACCGTGGTTTTGCTGAAAACACATTTTGCACCACTTGTCTGGTAAAGAAAGCCCAGAGCATCCAGCTGTCTTTGGCTGTCGATAATAAATAGGACGGACAGAGAAGCTTAGAGGACTGAAGTACAGGCTGTGTTTCTGCTCAGGTGTTCTCTGCTTCAAGCCATACCTGGGGGGTGTTAAGGGTTAGGAATTGAAAACTTCTGGATCCTATTACTACAGAACAAGCACCCTGGATGCGTTGTTTCTCAGAAGAGGTACAACCATCGTATTTGCGAGAGCAGGTGTCCCAGATGATAAATGTTCCTTCTGTTCTAGTTCGCATCTCCTCTTCCTCCCACAGAAGAGAAAATGTTAGGTGTGCCCCAGTGTGCAACACTGTAAACACCTCCTGCAGTCGGTTCCAATTGCCAAACGAACTATGGTTACCAAAAGATAATATGGGGAAATTGGGTGTCCAAGGCCTGCAGATTTCAGCATTTTCCTCAGTGCTATCTGAGCAAGTGAGCAGGGAGGCCTCGGAGCGTTAATGTGATTCAGGATAAACAAGGCAAGCTGCCAGTGGCCTTCCCTTTCCCCAGTGTGGTTACATAAGCACCTCACCACTTTTTCAAAAATTAGAAACTCTATTGATTTAGTGCTCACCATGCCTCTGTGTGATTTATGACCCAGAAGATGTCTGACAGCTTTCAGGCTGCCTTGTGAGGTTCTGGGCCAAAAACACAATGAAGAAATATAGAAACACCTTCCCCTTACTTGCAGATAAGCCTCTAGCAATCTCGCCCCGTTTTCACACGCACCTCTGCTTTGCTTATGGCCTCCTTTACGCAAATCATGAGCAACATGAGACTTCAAATTTGACCACTTTCTCTGCAAATGTTCATCTTTTGAAACTGAAATGCCACGACAACTGCCTTGTTTTGTTTCTTGATGGCGGCTTCAATTCTTTCCATCCTTCTGGTGGAGATATTTAAGCTTTTGATGTACTTATTTCACCCAACATTTTTGGACACCTGCTTTATGCCGGCACCATAATATATTTATGAAACTAACAAGGGTGAATGCGTGAAAACTTACAAACCCTCCTTCAAAGAGCTCGCAATATCCTAAGTGCATAGAGGAAATGGATAGCCCTCCAACAGACTCCATGCGACCTTTCTGTAGTGACGGGTGTCATTGGGAGGTGGCTGCGCACCCAGGGGCAGCCTCTCTTAACCTCCTTGCACGTCGGTGGAGCCATGTGACTATTTCTAGTTCTGAATGTGAGAAGCGTTGGGTGTCTTCCAGCTCTGGCCCATAAATCCCCCCTCCTCACCATGCACGTGCATGCATTCACTCTTCATAGTCTCCTCCTCTCCTGTCTAGGCAGCATAAAGATGAGCTTCAGGGCAATCTGGGAGATCATGCATTGAAAATGGCAATGCCTTCATCATCTCAACTCCCTGAGTGACGGTAGGGAGGAAGGATCGGCACCTGCTCACTTATTCACCTGCCCTGTATGAGTATTACATCAACAAGAAATATATTTCTATGATATTTGAGCCCGTATGCATTTTCTAGATCTATGAATTGTAGCAGCTAACTTACCCTAATTAACATAGGAGCAGAAATAAATGTCTTCAAATAACAACGATACAACATTGTGAACAGAAGGGGAGTGGGGAGAGGCATGGAAGAGGCCAGGTTCAAAGCTGCAATGATTCCGCAGTGAGAGCCCTGTACCAGGAGCAAGGGCCTCATGGTAGAGGGGCACAATGAGCAAAAACATCAAAGTGGGGCAAAGGAATACTTATCCTAAGTTCAAAATTGTGTTCCCCAATGTGTTAGTAGATATTAGAAGTCAAATAAGTTGGAGTAACTGGGTTAAATAAAGCTTTACATATTTCTCCCTCTCAGAAGTTCTCAGAGATTTCAATATTCCTCTATGCATTATTCAAAAGCTGCTTAAAATCTCCTAATAACTGCATGTTCTAATCAAAATAACAGCCAAAGTCTCTCCGAGGGTCTACAAGACCCCCCAAGACCCCTCTCTGCCTCCTCTCTGGCCATACCTCCCGCCATGACCCATGAGAGTTCAGGCACTGAATGACGTGTTCATCACAGTATCCCTGGCACGCAGGAGACCATTTCTAAAAGCATTTCCTAAACTTACTTGATCAAGGTATTCTAATTTGAAGAGTATCTAGGAAGCTAGTAGTATGCCATGGAATACATTTTAGAAAATGCTGATTTACAGAAAGTCCCAAGTCTTTCCCTGTAATTTCATATGGATTCGGAGATACATGCAGATGCAGAAGAGACTTGCCGTCCATCTTGTAATGCTCTGGGGGGAAAGGAGTGCCCTTGGCTGCTCCATAGAAGGTGCTGGAAGCAACCTGGCAAACAGATTCATAAAGCGGATGGCAAACGGAGGGCTAGACTCTCTATGACTTCATTGCTTCTCTCCTCACCTGCCAAGATACTGATGATGAGTGTTTTTACCAGGTCAAAGAATCCCCATGGGCTTAGTGGCCAACTGTCAACAGCATTAAGTTGATTTAATCTCTAGTAATTCATCAAAGATCTGACCTGCCATTTAGTTTCAATGTAGTTATTATCGGCGGCTGTGCTTCAGTAAAGGAGGGTATGCTCTGCTTTGGTAAACCCTCACTTCCCCCTTCCCTTCCACACAGCTTCCTCCAGCATGCCACACTACATCGGCCCACCTTCACATGTGTCATCCAGCAGGGAGTTTGGCATTTGCTGAGAACTCAAGTGAGTTGTGTCATCGTCATTATCGCTACAGAGCACGTGACTGCTCGCCTCCTCGGAGGCTCTGCATGCTACACAACTCTGCATAGCAACTCCTCGCCAGGCAGGCTTCTTAAGGTCAGAGAAATGAGGGAACAAAGCAGTTAATCATGTGCAACTCCCATCTGTTAATAAACAGTGTAAATGGGACAGAATTCATCATTTGCTTTTGGAGACACAAAGGTTAAGTGCTTTGTCCCACTCTACAAATCAAGACACCGAGCCCAGAATGGAATTGGAAGAATTGACAGGGCTCTTTTCAATTCACTGATACCTTCTCTGTCCACAGGAGTGTGAGTTGATTTCCTCCATGGTGGAAATCAGCAACGGCAGTTAAAGGAAAACTCAAAGCATCCAGAGCAATTGATGGATGCTTGAGGTAACACTATGTGAGTCCAAGTAGAAATGTTCAGTTAACAGATTCCAATCTTTTCCACATTGAAAGGCAAGCTTGACTTCCTAAATTTCATCCCCTCCAGACTATAAAAGAAATGAGTGCCATGGAAAGAAAGGGTTTCAAAATTCTCCAAACATATCGACTCATTTACTCCTCATTTCCAGGCTTGTTAAATAAGGCAGGATGCCATCTCATCACATAAGAAAGTAGTCTGGGCAACAGCTACAGAAAAATATTTCCTGCACATTATTCTTGTTTTTTTTTTAAAGATTTTATTTATTCATTTTTAGAGAGAGGGGAAAGGAGAAAGAGAGGAAGAGAAACATCAATGTGTGGTTGCCTCTCAAATGCCCCCTACTGGGGACCTGGCCTGCAACCCAGGCATGTGCCCTGACTGGGAATCAAACCAGCGAAACTTTGGTTCACAGGCTGGTGCTCAATCCACTGAGTCACATTAGCCAGGGCACATTATTCTTTATGTGACTTTTTCTTAAAGTGTCAAGGGGCACCCCTGGCCAGTGTAGCTCAGTTGGTTGGAGCATCATCCTATGGCCAAAAGGTTGCAGGTTTGATTCCCTGTCAAGGCACATATCTAGGTTTCAGGTTCAACCCCCCATCTGGGCATAGACAATCCCTGGTCCCGAAGCACACGGGAGGCAACCAATTGCTGTTTCTCTCTTACATCGATGTTTCTTTCTCACATTGATGCTTCTGTCTCCCTTCCTCTCTCTCTAAAAGCAATGAAAAAATGTCCTTAGATGAGGGTTTTTAAAAAAGTGTCACGAGGCAGAGAGAAATGTAACAGAGTGCATTATAATGTTGGCAGCTGGCTCCCTTTCTCACCCCAGCTTTTACCCTGTGAGTGTCGCACTGTGTGGTTTAGGGACCTTCCTGAGAGATACCGTTGAGCCAATGGGCCACACATGCAGGAACCTCAGGTCTCCGAGATCAGAAAGATACTGGCCTACCCTCTCCAGACTTTAGATTTCAAGCATCTAACTTGGGACCAACGTCTCCTTTGACTTCTTTTACTTGATAAGGTTCCCTCTTTCCTAGGTCACTGGGAAAGGCAAAGCAATTGTTAGAGGCATGGATCTATGAAGCTGAGCACAAGCCCCGACCCTTAGATGGGCACGCTGGCTTCCCTCTGTGTCATGAGCCCGCAGGGCACCGTCTTGGTGTCCCATTATGTCAGAGAGGATGAAGTGAGCAAGGCTGGGTGAATCCAAAGAAAGTAACTTTCCCCCAAAGGCTGCTTCTTCTTTAACATGGAGTCCAAACCCCATAGGATAGTTGGAAAGACACACCATGAGCTATCCTGGGGTCAAGTTTTCCAGCTTCATCATTTGTCACTCTCTCATAGAAATGAAACCTTGGGCTCCAGCCTTGCTGAGGTGCTTGCTCTTGCCAGAATATTCCATGCACTTTCCTTCCTCTCTGATCTTTTCACATGATGTTTGTAATTGCTGGGAATTCCTTAAGGAAGTGCAACCATTCTTTCCTCGGGGAAGCACATGCCAGGTGTCATCCACCCATCATGCCTCAAAATCTACTTCTTGGTAGTATATCCTATTTTATGGAATTTCTGTGTTCACATGTTTCTCCTCTACCAAATTGGGAGCTCCTGGAGGGAAACTGGGCTTGGTACAATACAGGTACTCAACAAATGTTGGCCAAATGGAAGATTTAATTATTAGAAATATAACCTCAAGTGCTTTTCCTGAACACAGTGGGTAGAAGTCTTGTCTGAGCTGTGTAATGTTACCCATCAGCCTGAGATGTTCATGCTGTGGACCCTTCAACTGTCGAGTCTGAAAGTCTGCGAATGACTCTTTGGAATGACATAGATATGGTCTTATACATTTAATAGGAAAAAACTGTTAAAAAATTCCTGTGGTTACCTTATATTTGTATACAGTGTGCTACATTGGTAAAATGTGCATCGTGTTAGTGAGATTCCTTTTTGTTTCTGTCCATCAAGGAGAAGTTCTGGGCAAAGAATTCACCAACAAAAGAATGGTAAAGTAATATGATGCTACTACATTTGATTTTTTTTTTTAAGTTGCAAGTATGGAGGAAAGAATGTTCCTAGATGTGTTATGGCATGATTTACAATCCTCTGAGTCCTAAGAAGCAAATTAAACTCTGGCAGATGGTTCTCTGAAGCCCTGTAATGCAGTTTGTCTGTAGCTATAGTTACATGTTTTGAGTCAGAAACATCTTAGCGAAATGCTGTTGAATTGTAGAGCTTCTCCAAGTTGCGAAAAGGCTTCTCCACCCAGAAGCATTGGCCAAAAGAGGATGTGCGACTCTGAGGCAGCTAACCCCTCTATCTCATTTCCAGGCAAGTATTTTCCCAGCTGCCTGAAGCTACTCTTCCCAGGTAGCTCTTGTCTCAAGTAACAAACCACATAAGTAGCCTTGGTCCCCTCTGATGGATGAGGCTTGAGGTGGAGTAATTGAGCCCCTCGAATGTGTAAATTCCATGAGGAGATAGTTTTTTGTAGGTTTTGTTTACAGAAGTGTCCCAGGCCCTGGAATGGTGTTGGCACACAACAGGCATTCAATAACTGTTTGCTGAATGAATAAATGCATAAAAGACTCTGACAGCCTGACTTCCTAGGGTGCTCCTGTGTGTCCCCCAAGCACTGAGGAGCTCTTGTCAGGAGGGACAGACAGGCTCATCGAATTCCTAAGTTCTAAAGAGTGTGGGTCTCCTCCTCTATCCCCACCCATTGTTCAGCCTGGTTCTTGCCCAGATTCCCATTCAAATGTCTTTCCCTTTCCAGCCATCCATTCTTTTGGGCCCCCTAAGAAAACTGTTTGTTTCTCTATGGCTGGAGATAGTTGCTGTTTGCTTTGCCTACACACTGAACTTCCATATTTCACAATGCGTGCCTCTTGATAGGTTGCAGTGCAAGGTCCTGGTTCTTCTTCCCAGTCTCACCTCCCTGTAAGCAAACAACCCTCCCTGCCTGCTGAGCCCTGAGAGAGGAAGTTTTGAGAGAAATTAGGAGCCCATGGATTTTAGGCCCTGCAGCAAATGAGGTCATGAGGTCTGAGAGAATTATGGCTGCATCTATGATTGGAGACGAGCTATATATATCTTTACATCCATTGGTATATTTCTCTGATTCAGGCCTTCTTTCTGGGAACATGAAATCCCAAACCCTAGAAGATTCGAACATGTTTTTCAGACAAGACCCTTTAGAGATTACCAGGGGTCATTTTAATCAAAATGAAAGACATCTCTTATTACGATGGCTTTGCTGACAAATAATTAAGATGAATTACTAGCATGTATGTCTCCCAGCTGCCTCCTTGGTGTCCATTTGGAGGAAGCATATGAAGCTCATAGTTCATGCCTCATCACTTGATAAGCAATTTATAACCTAACTTACCATCCTAACTACCTGAGAAGATTTTAATCCTAAACCTGTCACCACCCATTATTTTCATGGGGTCCTCACATTTCCACACTGAAAGAGTTTGTAAGTAAAAGTTAAAAAGGCCTAGGGAGAGTGATTTATGTTTCAGTGTATGAAGCAGTCAACATACTTTCCCTGGCCAGAGATAGCCCAGAGCTCTCTGCAGACGGATGGAAGAACATTATCTCAGAAAGACGAATGACCCGTGCCTTTGGGCGGGTGGCTGACGTGTAGTCTGGGGCCTGAGACCTAGGTACCAAGCAGAGCTGACGAGTGTCAGGAACAGCCCTCCCCCACCCCAACATTCCTCCCTGGCGTGAGTCTACATCACTTCTCAGATATTTGGCAGTTATGAAGGTAGTGTAAGCATTCGCCTTTATAAAATGTTGATGACTCAGAAATTATCCTCGATTCACTAAAGTCAATAGAGAGATGTCAGAAAACTGTTCTGTTTGCTACTGATAAATATGGATGGGTGAGTCAGAGGAGGCAGGAGGGGTATTTATGCAATACATCCCCCACCTCCTCCTCCTCCCCACTGGTAAAAAGCAGTATGGCTGCTGCTTTCTTCAACCCTAACCTCCTTCCCCAATGCACTGACGAACACACCTTCTGAGAAGCTGTCCTTTTTGCAAAAGCACACCCCACTCCCACCCCAGCTGCACTAATTTGCCAGGGCTGCCATAACAAAACACCACAGACTGGGTGTTGTACACAGCAGAAAATAATTGTCTCACAGTTTTAGAGGCGGGAAGTCCAAGATCAAGGTGTTAGCAGGTTTGGCTTCTTTTAAGGCCTCTCTTCTTGGGTTGCCAATGACCGCCTTCTCTCTGTGTGCCCACCTGGTCTTCTCTCTGTGCTCACAGAACCCTCGTGTCTCTCTGGGTCCAAATTTCCTTTTCATATAAGGACACCAGTCAGATTGGATTAAGACCCACACTAACAGCCTCACTTTAACTTAATCATTTCTTAAAAGGCCCTATCTCCAAATACAGTCACATTCTGAAGTCCTGGGGAATTAGGGGTTCACCATGTGAATTTTGAGGGGGACACAATTCACCCCATGACACCCCATTGGAAAGGCACTCCAAGCTGAAAGTACCTTCAGAGGAGGTATATCGACGTTTCTCTAAGTCTTGACATGGTCAAGACAACCCCATTTTGAAAAGTAAAGGACAACCCATCTTGCAAAAGGAACTAAAAATGCCATCTTAAGGAAGCTATCAAAGCACGCGCAGACTGCTCAGCACAACAAATCCCACCTGAAGACATTAGCTGTGTTTCCTCCCTGTGCTGCATCCTTGAGCACATCCTTTTAATTTTTTTTCTTTTTTCAAGAAGAAAGGGGCTTGCCCTTTCTTGTTCCATTCAAGGATATCATTAAGGCAACATCTTCTCTTTTCCACAACTGCATTCCATTTTTGGTACCCAACTTTCTAAATGGGAACAGAAACTAATTTAGCGTGCTGGGTCTGAAGCTGGTATGGTAGGTATTTCTCCATCCATAATTTCAAGTTATAATAGGCGAGTGCGAAGGGAGCCGCTCCCAAGATAAGCAGGCCATAATATTTTCTCTGTCACCATGATCACGGGCTGCGATAAGAGGCCAGCGTGCTATTTTTACTCCCTACTTTTTACTCCTGGTGTTAAATACAAGGAGAACAAGCGAAAAACAAACTGCCTCGGCCCATGCAGCAGAATACAAAATGCCTGACCTGCTTCCCGTGTTGGGGCTGACAGTGATGTCGCTCAGAATGACATGGGTACTACTGAGGTGATGTGGCGCCGAGGAGATGCCTCTTAATTGTGTGTGCAGCCCAGAGCAGAAAGCATGCCCATCTGAGGTACTTGTTGTATCATTTTTAAATCAAGGCCATCTTTTTCTCAGTGGTAAACGTGAAATGTTTTTAAAGGCCAGACTTAGCATAAAAATCTATTGGTTGCCATGGATACCACTTACCACACAGGACTGCGCTCTGTGTTCAACTGTGTGATTTTCTCTATTCAAAGGTTCAGCATTGTTAAAAAAAAATTACTTTTACTGTTGTTTATCTCAAAGTTCATTATGGGGAAGGTAATAAATAAGATATTCACATACAGAGGGGAGCCTCGTGGGGAGTCACTTGGGCACTGTGCCTTAAAATTCTGTATTTTACAATAATTGTAGTCAAATTGGCTATTGTTAGGAAATAAAATGCATTTTGATCTTTTTTGTGTATGTGAATATAAAGTAAAGCAGGTACTTGGAAGTCGACTCCCAACAAAATTACATGGTAATAAGGCTTTCCACACCTACACAGCACTTAGTAACGCAGCTCTGTAAGAGAGAGATTTAGCTCTGATAGGCCTGAAACTTCTCGGCTTCCCCTTTATGAGAGAAAAATGCAGGTTCAGGACCTCGTGCTCACTGAATTATTCATGCCATCTTTCCATCACGTATCTTTAGGGTTGAAACCAGTTCCGCTGCTATTATGAAGTGAGTGAGTGCACAGGTCCAGCGGCTCCCACGCAGCCCGGCCGCCCACACGCAGGCTTGAATATTTGCAGCTAACATCTATTTCCAAGCCCCACCTCTTCTTCTGTCCCCACCTCCACTCCGCAAGGAGAAGTAGGAAGTAAAAGAAACCAAAAGCACGAAGAACTGACAGAAGTAGCAAGAGGGAGTCTCTTACATTACTGGAGGGTGTTCAGAGACGATTTGGTGTAAGTTCCCACTGGTGGGAGCCTGTGGTATTTTGATGTAACTCCCAGCTCATCAAGGCATGCCCTGAACACTGACTTGTCACCTACTTCAGATGCCCTCCTGTTACCTCTCTGGCACTTTTTAGACTCCTTGATTCAAGCTATTTGCATGACAATGAGGTAAAGGGGAGACCTTAATGAAGGCGTCTGTTGTTGAATGTGCTTGTTGGTATTGGGTGTATATAGTAATCGCCTGGAGGGAGATGGAATTCTCATTTGGGTTCATGGCCACGCCCTACACTGATGCCCGCTAATATGCAAATTTCAATTTGTCACCCAAATTACCTGTAGCTGGTGGAGTTGTGAGAGCTGCAGAGTGATAGTCAAATCCCTGCCCGGGCTGAACCTACTTGCAAGATGCACTGGCAATTAATTTACATGTTGCAAACTTAAAAACAAAGCAAAATAAAAGTGAGAATGCCCAAGGAAAGCAAAGTGGCATCTATCGTCTCCTCATGGCACACTCGCTCTTGTGGGAGAGTTGCTGCGTCCGTCTGAGCTGGAGTTTCAGTGAGACCCGCACCAAAGGAGCTGAGAGAACAGAGCCCTGCAGACCAGGAGTTCTGCTGGCTGGAAATCAGAAGGGGTGGCTGTGGAGGACAGCTCACCGAGGCCAGGGCTGTAATCTATTTTGTTCATCAGGATGCTGTCACTGGGATGAATCAGTTCCAACCGTTTTCAGTCTCTTTGCCCATTGCTCAAGACTCAAATTTTGGGGGACAGTGTTTGAGGGAGAATGTCCTTAGCTTATATACTAGAGTATGGTTGGAACACATGGGTCCTGGCTAGAAACTACAAGTCCCAGCCTCCCTTGCAGCCAAGTTTAATCAGGTGACCAGGAATGAACCAATGGAATATAACTCCAAGTTCTAAGTAGCCACTTACAGAGTTGGCACTCCTCCATGCTGCCTTTACTTCCTGCTGGGGGGAAATGGCAAAGACTGGGGTAACCTTGGAAACCATGCATGGAGGATGGCAGAGCTGCCCTACTAGCCTAGGTCCCTGGATGACTGTGTGGAGCAGAGCCTGTCTACTGGTTCTGTATTGTTATACGAGAGAGGAATAACCTATTTTGTTTGAGACAATACATTTTGGAGTCTCTTTCGTTATGGCTACCAAAGCCTTCACTTTAATACTGTGTGTGGGAAGAGAAACATTACCCCCTCCAAAGCAATCTGTGCAGTCACTTTCAATCCAAAGAAGGAGAAAGGGACTCCTGGAGGCAAAAACAATAAGTGTGCTCTTTACAATAGCTGTTACTGTTGGCGATACGATCATCACGCACAAGCTACATTCTGTATTCACAGCTCCTGCTTCCAGACTAATTTCCTGACTTGAAATTCCTAGCCCAGACGTGTCTCTTTCTTTGACCCTTAAACACATGACTTGCCCCGTGTGTTCTGCTCTTCTCAACTTACTGAAATGCCAATCATAGAATTCTTTGTTCGAGGGGCTGACGAATTAAATCAAAATCCACTATAAAATGAAAAGAACTGAAGTTTTGTGCCTGCCATCTTGTCTCTGTAGCTGCCACCACTTGAGACACAGACTGATCTCTAGCACTGATTAGCACACGCCCAGGCTCAAGAAGCACCATTTCGTACTAACAACCCCTAAGGAGAAGCTGTCACCAGCGAGGTAAACAGCTCATTAGTCTGGGCAGCAGAGGCACAGACTCCTAATTTGTATTTTTATTTTGTGATTTATTTTCAATCAATCAACAAGTACTTATCGATTGCTTACTATGGGCCCATCACTGCTCGCATTTTGAGCAGAACAATGTATTGTTTCCCACATGAGTATTACTGTTAGTGCTTAATAAAAAGGTTATGGGATTTTTTTCCTAGTTAAAATGCATGTATACACTTAGATATTTTCACTCTTGCTGCCTATTAAGGGTCACTTTCCCATTTTATGCTGAAAGTCAAAAGGAAAATGAGATTTATTTGAAACAATTCTATCCCAGAGTAAACATTTGCTGAAATGTGCTTACTCATTGGTGAGGCCTTTATGCTTTTCCTCTCTCTTCATTTACTTGTATTTGATTCCCGGGCTGATCTCTGGACCCCATTCTGGCATCCCACAGCTTTGAGACCTTTCAGCATGAACTGCGCAGCTCATTTAACCTGTTCCGAGTTCTCTCCCAATGAGTGAGCTGGCACCACTGACCAACCTCTCTGTTTACTCCCATCTTACTCAGTCTGCAAATCCTCAGATACGGTCTTCCAAATTTTGTCCAAGAGCCCGGTTCTGACTCGCCTGCTCTGACCATCAGTGTCTGTGTACAAAATCTTCTTGACTGCTCACCCAAGTTAACCCTTGTATTCCTCCTTGGCCACTGGCTTGCTGTCCCCATGGGAGTTAGCTTGTCCCCCCTACCCTCCCTCACAAGAAAAAAGAAAAAAAGAAATCCCCCCAATGCTTCAGCCTTGCAGCAGAGAGGTACGATTCTGATCAGAGGAGAAGAGGCAGCCCTTTGGTGCAGGGAAAACCTTTGAACAGACTTGCCTTATGTAGAGATGGCTAGAGCTTCAATTAGGGAGGAGGTTTGGAGAAAAAAAAAGTTATGTTGTTGTGTGCGTGTATGCATTATAAAGGGATGGGAATATGGTGGGAGGAGAGTCTGGAACTAGAAGAGAACTCAGGGTAGAAAGTCTAAATCGGAACTTCCTGCAATGGAACTGTTTCTTTTCTCTCTGCCCAACATGGTGGCCACTAGCCACAGTTGCTACTGAACACTAAATTCTATTCAATTTTTATTTATTTAACCTAAATGGCCACGCAGGTGGCTAGTGACTAACCTATTGGACAGCACAGGTTTACGTGGAGAAGCCTTCAGCAAAATTCAAGCTGAGGTCTTAGGAAAACAGTCAGTGAGAAATGGCCTGTGGTGAGGATGGCTGAAGGCCTTTGGTTTCCTATCCTGTGTCAAACAGTCACTATGCAGAGTTGAGGAGGGAACAGGAGGGCCATGCATTTAAAAGGCCATGGAGGCAGAAGATAGAAGTTTGGTGCAGCCCATGAGCAGGTGAGTGAGGAGACTCAGGAAGACATGTCTCCCCCCATCTGGCACCCTGGTTTGCGTCCTTTCTCCCAGTACCCCACACTTGTGAGGCGCCTGTGACACCTGGCTGGTCTGGGATCAGGAAGGGCTGGGAACAGAGCCAGTCTGCTTGGGAGCCCACAGTGCTCAAGCAGCAATGACCAGATGGGGAGAACAGAGGCAGAGCCCTCAGCCCCCTGCTCCCAGCCCACCCAGTGCGGTCTGGGCAGAAGAGACAGTGGGAGAATGTACAACTGCAGAGTAACACTAGCTGTACCTGCAGTCTGTTCCACTCCTTTAGTTTGTGTCCTGAGTGGCTACTGGACATGAGACACTGGGGGACCCCTTCTGCCCTGGCCAGTCATCAACAAGGCCCACTGTAAAGTGAACTCTCACATCACAAGCCGCCACTGGTTTCCAAGGCACAGTGCACCAAAGAGGGGCTGCTTGGAGGTGGGGAGGGGCTGTCAGAAAGGAAATTTACCTGCAAGTACAGATGAAGCAACATCTCCAAATCTTCACAACTTTTTGTGGTGAGAGGGTAACCAACCCCAAGCTGGGAGCAGTAGGAGCAGCTGAATCCTGGTGAACCCAGAAAGAAAGACTTAAGCATATTATTTATACTTGTGGTGGTTACTATGACAAGAATGAAAATCTTTGCTCTAAGGCTAAGACAGGAAGATGGGAGAGAGAGAATTTTCCTTTCCATTTTATACCTCTTTGTTTAGTTGATACATGAAGAATTTTTTTTAAGAAGTCTGGCCTTCTTTAGAATAATGTTGACATGGAGGAGAGGCAACAGGCCACAGGCCAGTTCATGCTTGAAGGCTCTTTGGGTGGGAATAGATGGCTGGAAGTCTAAGACAGCGTCTCTTGGGGGAACATGTCTAACAGAGGGGGTGATGTGCCAGTGGTTGAATGCAACTGTGGATCCCAATATGAGGAGGGCAGAGTCTGGGCCTGAGTCTCTGCCCAGAGAACATCGGGGTCTTGTTTAGGGGCATTCTGTAGACAAGATCTCACTGTGCCACCAAAAAGGGTATAAGAAGAGGTACAAGAGGAGGACCTGAGGTCGTCCCCAAAAGGTCCTTTAAACCTTAGTATCCAAAAGGGTGGGCACTCAAACAGGGGACGGAGAAAGTTAAAAGTGGCCGCAGTCGGGACTCTGAACATCTGATTACAGGTTAACGTGGCAAAACGAGGTGTGAGTAATGAGACCGGTTTTTGTCCTATCAGTGGAGCCTATGGGACAAAAGTGCCACGCTCCGCTGCCACAGCTGAGCATTGGTGGGTGTGGTGGGGAGAGGAGGGCCTGTGGGACACCCACAGGGCAACAGTGGCCCCACTCCCGAACCTACTTTGGGGTCAGAAACACTAACCCCCTGAGTGGTAGAAGCTGGATGTTACCTGGTAGAGGTTAGGAGGCCCTCCCTTCAGAGGCTGCTGAGCTTTGCCATCATCCTATAAAGTCCTCTCCTCAAGTAGTTTGCTGCATGTCCCCTCCTCCTCCTCTTCTTTCCTCCTGTTACATCCTGAATTAAAGTAATTGAGTGGAAATGAGCAGAATCACTTAACACCCACAGGCTGAGCTTGCAGCTCCAATGGTGGTCTGATAAAGTTGGAAGCCAATCAGTGTGAACATCCACTGATAAGGGACGTGGGGACCAGAGTAGCACAGAACACCTTCCAGGTGTTCCCAGTGGCAGGGCAATCACGACAAAGACCCTCCTCCTCCTTAACAGGAGGTCAAGGCCAAGACAAGGGCTGGTTTCAAAGTGCTTGCACAGCTTCAGTTCCTCCTGGACCCCGCTGCTGACAAAAAGAGGGCTCAGCTCTCCCGGGCTGCCAATTCTAGCTCTCTCCCGAACACTTACATTGGTTTAATTATTTTAATTGAAAAAAATAGGCTACTAATGATCTCCACTCTCTCAGCCAATACACAACGGAATGAAGGTCCACTGTGAGTTTTTAAAGGCTTGCTGCCTCAGACTGACTCTCATACTGGCTTGAGGCAGGGAGCTCCCAGTGCTTTGGGGAGGGCTAGTTAATGAAGTCAATGTCAGTTTATTCCTTCTGCCTTTTGTGGAAAAGGCACCCCATAGCTCTGCCTGAGTCAAAAGGGTTCTGAAGTGCCTGTGATTTCTTGCTTAAGAAAAAAGAATAGCCTTTTGCGTACTTCTGAGAGCAAGCAACATGACTCTCCACCACATCCTGGAAAATTCCAAGATACACAACGCGTAAAATGAATAGAGGTCCCTGCCCGCGAGCCGTGACAAAGAGGTGCGCGGCATTCCACAGCCAGTCACCTCTCTGTGAAGCGACATAAAAGCCCAGTTAGTTCTGTGTAACAGCTGTGTTTTTCTTGTCTACAAACTCCAGTGTATGAAAGTAGCATGCAACAAGGAAACACCACGTCTGCCAATAGTGGAAATTGTTACAGATTGCTGAGGAATTGGGGAATGAGAGGGGACTGCAGAGGTAGCTTTGGGAGTTCACGTCTTGGCTTAGGATTTTGGACATAGTCGTGTTGATCTTAATTTAGCAGTCCCAGTGAGGTAAGAGGACAGTTGGTATGTTTGTGGGTGGGGCATGTGGGGGATTTGGGGGACAGGGCAGAGAATGTGAGGGTCTGTGGAGGCCAGAATTGCAACATGAGGAGAGATAATGGGAATAGAATTGATGCCCCACCAAGTGTCAGGACCATCTCAGGTTCTCCCTGCCTCTGGCCAGCAGCAGAGACACATAGGAAGAAGCTTCTGCTTCTGCATCAAGGTGTCCCCAAGAAGTCTCTTAATTGTTCTTTCCCTTGTGGTTCTCATACCTCCTAGATCTCATTTATGTGGGGAGGGGAGACACAGGCATGAAGTCTCACAGCCATCTATGAGGTGGGCGTGGGTGGTATCATTATGTCCAGCTTTATGGATGGACATTAGGGCTTAGGAGGTTTAAGTGCCCATGTGTATGCAGCTAGCACAGAATCAGCAGAACTAAATTCAAACAGGCCTTTTGAAGTCAGTCTTTATTACCTGTGCTGCCTCTTCTGGGTGTGCTGGTTGTTCTCTATCAACTCACCCTTCTGCCCCGACTTCTCTTTGCACCTCAATGTGTCCACCTGGCTCCCAACAGCCTGCTTGCCTCAGTCTCGGGAACCAAATGCACTCCTCCCCTTTCTGCTTGGGGTGCTGGCTTCAGAGAGCTTGCAGGTGGTCACTAGTTTCCCAGGTTTCCAAACTCCTGACAAGCTCTCTGCCTGCTTTCCGACCCCAACTTCAGCCTGCTCCAGGCCTAACAGCCTCAGAGTTTTGCTCTGTCCCTGTGCTTCATTGGTCATGTTTGCTAGCGGACTGCCCTTGACACTGGGCCATGTGTGAGGGGAGCTGGGCCAGACAGCTGGTCATTAGCCAGAGATGGCTCCACTGAGATGCTGAGCCAGATGGGAGAGGTCACATCAGTGCCGGGAAACGGAGCCAAAGGTGCACCAAGTGCAGGCCCTGTGGGAAAGAGGCACCAGAACCTGCTCAGAGGTCAGTAGTGCGGAAGCCAAGGGGAGATGCCAGGCGAAGGCAGCTAAAATCAGGGCAGTTGGGGAGTTAATTCTATGAGCACTGGGCATCTACCCATGTGGTGTTCCTTGAAAGCACAGCTAAGTCTATTTTACTAGTGTTTTAACCACATTACCTTGGGGGACCTGGGGTGAGGCCAGATGCAGATCAAGAGGGAGAAGCTGGAAAGAGTTCTCCAGTTTGCTAGCCTCACAGTTCCCTGGGAAGAACACAGTGCACCATGTGGGACCCCTCCAGGAAGCACCTGGGCAGTCACAGACAGAGAGAGACAGTAGGTCTGTGGGCAAGAGCCTTTATTGTGTTTTCTGGAGGAAGGGACATGTGAGGCAGGGTAAGAAGACCTAGGATTGGTTAGTTTGAATAATTTCCCCAGGCTCTGGGGCTCTGGCCCAGGGGAGATTAGGGCAAGCATATAGTGGCCTGGTGTGTGAGATCCCCATTAAGTAGATGGTTGGGGGTGTAGAATTAATTGGCTACTCAAGAAGGAGAATTCACCAGCCTCTAGCCAGGGCCTCAACACTGGGTAGAGACAGCATTTATATAACCCGTATTACAACTGTGTTGGGATGGACACAACTCTTAGGAGAGTTTCCTTTTTTAATAATTTAATACAGAGGTTGAAAACTTCAACAATACACTGAAGAGTGACTTTAAAAGTGACTCCCCGAGATCACAGGGAGATAAATTTAATGTATAAATATGCAGATAATTTTAATAGATAAATACATAGTTTTCCAGAACTTTGGCTATGCTCATAGGAAATGTGTGTCTGTGAACACACACACATACATTTTCACATATACACATTGTTTTGTAGTGTATAATAAAGATAAAAATAGGATCACACTATGGCATAAATTCCTTCTTTTTAAGTGTAATAATGTAACTTGGACGTTCGTCCATGTCAATACACACAAAGACATCATTCTTTTTAGTGGCTGCATAGTATTCCACAATAGAGATCAGCCATTATGTACTAGGAATCACTTTCCTATTGATTAACATTTATGTTGCCATCAGATTTTTCCTATTACATTGACTCAGTAAACATTGTACACACTCACATGACTTCTCCGGGGAATAAACTCATATAAGAGAAATTTCTGGATGAAAAATAATACGCATTTAAGAGACACAGACAACAGTACAATGATTGGCAGAGACAAAGGGAGTGAGGGAGGTAGACAGGGTAAAGGGGGGATAAATGGTGATGGAAGGAGACTTGACTTTGGGTGGTGGGCACACAATACAATATACAGATGATGCATTATAGAATTATATACTTGAAACCTATATAATTTTATTAACCAATGCCACCCCGATAGATTCAGTACATTTTTTTAATTATATGTATTTAAACTTAATTAGGAAATGTCCAATTTATCTCTGAAAATATTATACCAGTTTACATTCCCACCACAGCCTAAGACTAGAGATTAGACACTATTGATCTTCGTTTTTCCAATCTAATCGGTAAGAAATTTCTCTCTGTTTTAGTGTGTGAGTGCCTGATAACTGGGGAAGTTTGATTTGAAATGTCTGTTAGCTGTTTGAAGGTCCTCATCTGTAAATTAAGTCTTTAGGTCTTTCCCCAGCTGGTAAACGTTTCTGTAGAGTAAAATACTGACTTTTTGTTATGTCGATTATAAATAATTTTACGAGTATCATTTGCTTTTGATTTTGTTTATTGTGTTTTTCTGTGTAAGATCCTTTGTTTTATATAATAAAATGTGTCCATATGTTCTTTTATGGTCTCTGGGTTTCCCATCTTGCTTGGGAAGGCTTTCCCACTGGGGGCAGACCTTTACTACAATAGTGCTGGACATCGGTCCTCGCGCTGATACTGTCCTGAGGGGGAGCTACTTCTGCTTTCCCAGAAGTCTCCTGGTTGCTAGCGGGTGGGCAGGCAGGCCAAAAGCACAAGTCACTGGTTAAGTAGTGCTCACCTTGTCATGGGCCAATACCTCTTTGAGATGCTGATAAAAGCTAAAGACCCCACACAATTTTAACTATTACTGCAGAGGCTTTATAGACGACATGGAGTCATTCTATCATGGGTCCCTGTTTATGCTTCCTCAGGTTACAGACGCTCCTCTGCAGAATTTATAAATATCTGATCCAGGTAAATGTTTGAAATGACTTCTGCCATCGAATGTATTGTCCTGATTGTCTCCTCCTCTAAGATTTCACCTGGGAAGCTCTTTATGCAACCCCCTTGTCCATCCTGGGGATTCATGACATTCTCATGGCCCCAGATTTATGGGCAAATGTCACCCCAGTCCAGAACTAGTGTCCCAGCTCCTCCCTGCGAAAGCAGCCTCCTCCACGGCTCCCATGTGCTCCCTCAGGTCACTCTGCCCTCCATCACACTGAGTTCAGACCCACAGAGGTGACAGCTGGGGCTTTTACACACGTTCTCTGAGGTGTCTGAGGAGGAGGGGGATTTTCACTGGGCGATGCCAGGGCCTGCAAGAGAGTCGTCCAGGAGATCAGAATCCACCTATCTTCAGAGAGCACATAATGAAGGACCACGCATTAAGCAGCAGGCTCTTATAAGGGCTCTGGAGGGAAGAAGAAAGAAACTTGGAGGTTCAAGGCCTCTTCTGAGAAAACCAATAGATTGTCATTGAGGGAAAAGTTTCAAGGACCTCTCCAGAGAGTTGGGCCTCCCCAAGTGCCAGGGAGGAGGGGAAATCCATTACAGGGACCTCAACTCCCTGCACATCCAGGAACTTCAGAATAGACACAAGCATCCTCTGCAGTTATCTCTCTGTGATAGAAAACTTCTGAGCAAATCTAAATACTTTAACAGGAGCTCACAGGGGCTGCTCTCAGCTTGAGAAATGTCAGCTTTATTTGGTGCTGATTGCTTTCCACGGGGCTCCGGTCACAAAAGTCAGCTTAGAGCATAGAAATCAGCACACTCAGCACTTAACTTTAGAAATATCATCTACCACCACCACTCCCGTCCCCACCCCCCACATGGAGAATTCAAATCCCATCTGAAGCAGGCCCCTGCCCTTCAGCAATCTTTGTCTCCCAGGCTTCCCTTTCCACCTCGGATTTCCTTTGGGTGTCTGCATGCTACAAACAAAATGTCTGTTTGGCAGCTTGTGCCTCCGAACAGAACTACTCTTGATCATAATCTTCCCAGAGCAATGATTAGCCAAGATTCAACTCTTAAGAGAAACTGGGAGAATAAGCGACCCAACCCAGAAGGCAGGTCAATCCAATTTTAGCCCTAGGCTTTCTTTCTCCCCAAGGCTGTATTTGTTTAATCTTCCGTTTCTCGTAAAGCATTTCAAGTGAAGAGGAGGAAGATTACTACCCACATGGGAGAGCTGGGTGGAGTGGAGATGGGCTGCTGGAGCTTCTGGCATAAACAGGTGCCTGCTGGTGAGACAGCACTCTCTAATCCTGAGTGCTGTCCAGGTGATGCCTTGGATGTCGTTCCTGCCTTCAAGGAACTTTTGGTTTAAGAAGATTCCCTTGGCAGAAACACATGGACAAAACAGTGGCTAAGTGCCATTCAATGCACTATCAGTTTTCAGATAAAACATTTGCTGCCTGCGCCTAACGTGTAGCAGGCCCGCGGAGAACCAGCCCTGCTGGGAGCATGGTTTGGAAGGACCCCGGCTTCCTTGTGCTCCTGGGTGTAATCGTGAGGCAGATTCCTTAATCTGCATAGTCACGGTCGGTGCCTGAGGTGCTTTTTAAAAAATCTTGAGATTTTACACAAAGACACAAAGAGAATCACTGAGCTCCCATTCTAGAATGGGAACAATTTAGAAATATATATTTTACTTCACTGTTTACTTATATACCACCATGTACACTGTATCTTTCCTGTGCCCTGTGATACGGTGATCTCATCGAGATCAAAGATGGAGTGCCTCCTTCTTGTTGCGTGGGCAAGAAATCTTTAGTTTCTGCTCACATTCTCTATCAACCTATTTCTTCAAAAGTTGAACACACGATAAAACATACTACAGATGACATGTTATAGAATTGTACACCTTAAACCTACATAATTTTATTAAGTAATGTAACCCCAATAAATTCAATTTAAAAAACCCGTCTTTCTAAAACCCCTACAAAATGCAGTTGCCCACAGCTCCCCCCTCCCTCTTTTTCCTGGGCTCCGTGTCTGTATTCTCCTGTTGCTCCCTGCTGCAATCTGCATTCTCACACTTTGAAGATAAAAGGAGAATTCTACATTTCTTTTTGGTGGAAAAAGTCATTCCCTATTTGGGGCATAAAATCAGAATTAATTTCCTCAACTGCCCCTCCTTTTGGAGCAGAAATTAAACACGGGGTGATTCCTATGTAACACATTTAAACACCCCTCCCCCCGCCCCAGCCAAACCATACACACACCATTGCATAAGGCCACAGTGCTCTGAGAGGGGTTCCTCCGTAATGTTTTGCACCTAGTGTATAAGCCAAGGGGCAAACTTGGCTAAAGTGGGCGGTATGTTTAGTAATATAGATTCCTGAGCCCACCCGGACCTTTGGAGTTAGAATCTTTGGGGGCAAAACCCAATAGTCCTAGATCTAGCCAACCTCTATGCTTTGCTTGACACAGGTATAAAAACCAGGGTAGTTTACAACAGCAGAGAGTAAATGCCCTGAATATGTTGCATAATTATGCAAAGTCAGAGTAGCAGGGAAAGCCTCCCATTCTTGAAACTGGGGAACAATTCATGCAGGAGTAGAGATTTCAGACCTGCCTGAATGAAGAGAGCTCACAGAGAAGTGGGGTGTTCTAGGCAGAAATGGAGCCAAAGAGGGTTCAGAAGTGAGTGCAGAATAAAAGAGAATTCGATCTCTGTCCTGGGAGGAATGAAGAAGCCAAATTGAACGGCTCCAGGATTCGTGACCCTTCACTCTCCGGGGACTCTCAGCCTTTGGTGAAGAGGTGCTCTCATCCCCAAAGTCTCACATCCAGAGAAATTCGTGTGGAGATGCACACCCTGCCTGAGAAATGGTCTCCCAGCCCAGCCTCCTTCTTCACATTTGAATCCCTTGGGAGCTTTTACATATAGCAATGCCTGGGCCCTGGAGTTGGGCCTCAGCACAGGTGTGTTTAAGGGTTCCCAGGTTATTCTGATGTGCAGTCAGAGCTGAGCTCCACTGAACTGGCCAGCTGGAGCCCACCGACTGGGAAATTCTTATTTGTCCCTGTGCCTCAACTTCCTTAGCTATCTTAAGGATGTTGCTGAGGTTCTGAGGGTCTTCAGGGCCACCCCACACTCCACATCTACCATCCCTCTCCTCTTCACGGGCACGTGATTCTCTCCGGCAAGTCTCTGTGCTGAGCTCCAGGGTGCCTCCCTCCCGCTTTCCCTTTCATATCTTAGGTGTTAGGCTTTGGTTCCTCTGGGCCCCTGATCTCTGCTAAGTGACAAAGACCGCTAATTGCTTAATCAGATGAACTAATTGCTGTTAACACTACCTGGCTAAAGTGTTCTCTAAGCCAGTTAAATCTTCCCTGAGGAGCAGTCCCTACAAAGGTAATTTCAGGCAGGGCCAGCAGAAAACAACAGGGCTTCTCAGACCTTCCCGTCCTACCCTAGCAGGGCTGTATCTGTGCGGAGAGCAAAGCACAGAGCTCTATCCTTTCTAATTGGGTGAAACTGGGCCATTACCGGGTCTCTCCGTGATTCAGGGGACAGCAACACCTTCTAGAATCATTATAAGGGCCCATTTAAGGGTGGGGCATACTGTAGGTGCTCTATAAATATTAGCTTCGCTTTCCTCCCTGTCAAAGGCCAGATCCAATTATATCTTTTAATAGCCACATCTCACTCTTCCCATACGGCGATCGGATCTTCCACAAACCCACCTCTCCTTTATCTTGCACTTGTGCAGTTCATCTTTTTAGGTCTAAATATTGAATTTTACATTTTTTCCCCTGTTAAATATTTTCTGGTTATTTCCTGCCCAGCCCCTCAGTCGTTCCAGAATTTCTGGATCCTGATTCTCTTATCGGACGTGGTACCTAGCCTTTCCATTTGTGCTGTCAGCAGAGATCTCAGTGTCTTCACCCAGACCACAGACTACATTGCAGACTGGAACGGGGCAAAAATAAAGCCTTTTTACAGCCCAAGCTCCTCCCAGGATGCTGACAAGTCAACCAGATCTCTTTAGTTTTAATATTAATTCCGTACCAACCAAACTATGCTGTCATTCCGGTAACACGCCCACATTTCTCCACTGTTATTTCTGAGGCAGAGCTAGTTTCCTGCCCCAATATGCATTCTTTTCTCCCTCTTCAGTAACAAAATCCTATATTTAGCTGCACCGATAGCAACCTCTCCTGCAGCTAGCAAGGGCCCCATGCTTCTGGTCTGGCCAGTGAGATGTAAATAGAATTGGTTTGTGGGACTTGAGGCAAATCTCCCTAGAAGTAACATACTCAGGTGGGAGGAGCTAGCCCTTCCTCCTTCCCAGTGCTTCAGTGTAGATGTGAGGACCAAATCTCCAGCAGCCATTTTGGATCATGAGGTGACCTTGAGGATAAAGGACAGAAGTAGCCTGGTCTTTGCTGAACACAGCAGCCCATGACTACCCCAAGATTGTCTTGTAGGAGAAAGAAATAAGCTTTTATTTCATTTAAACTTCTGATGGGAATCTAGGATCTCTCATCTGGAAGAGTTCTATATACCCACAGCCCCCCTAACCTTTGAAAACTAGCTTGGGAGGCCATTATAAAAAGGAGAAAAACAAAAAGAAAAATTTGTCAGCATGCATTTCAGCAGACCTCCTAATGTTAGGAGCTAGAAAAGCCTTTCTTCGGAGACTTAGGCCATTTCTAACAGCTTCCTTTGAAATCACTAATTATGCTCTAAAAGAGAAGGCATCGTTGGAGCCAGAACCAGCGGCCAATTACCCACAGGAAATCACTCACTGTGTGGGCTGCCTTCTCTCTCTGTTCGCATAATTTCAAATGTAATTTCTAGAATCATGCTAAATACTTGTAAACAGAGATTGGTTTAATTGAACGGAGGAACGATTTCAGGGTACGAAAAATGAGTGCTGTTTCTCATTGGGTCGATAACAGAGCAGTCTGTTTTGGGTCAGACTTGCAATTCCTATCTCTCTGCCCACCCCAGTCAGATCCCTCTGTAACTCCAATGAGAGGTGCTGACTTTGGCAGAGGGAGAGGTTGCTACGGAGTAGTGGAAAGAGTATAGCACTAGTAGTCAGAAGACACGAGTTCAAGTCCTGGCTCTGGCACTTACTTGGTTATCATTAGCAAATTACTTAGCCTCCTTGAGCCTCAGTTCCCTCGTCTCAAAAATGGGACTGATACACAGGGTAGGGAGGATCGAGTGGGTGACATGTGTGTCAACTGTGGAGTGCTCCTGTGAAATGTAAGCTCCATGAGAGTCGTGGCTCAGTTTTATTCCCTGCTGCCTTTGCTGGTGTTCTGAACTGTTCCTGGAAGATCCTACGGGTGTATATTAGCTACTCTTGCCACACAATTGTGGCATAACAAAAATTGTAAAATGGCAATGGCCTGCCACCATCGACATTTGTTTTCCATAGGTGTGCAGAGTCTAGCTGATCTGGGCTGGCTCTGCCTCTGCACTTTGGCTGGGGCAACTTAGCCTGGGCAGCTCTGCTCCACGAGTTTCTCACATGTCTCCAGGGACGAAGTGCTAGGCTGGGCTCATCCTTCCCATGGCGATGGCAGAAGCACAAGAGGAAGCCAGATCAGTATGCCTGCGCTTTGTCTACTAACATCCCATTGGTCAATAGAGAAAGATGCAAGGCTAAGCCTAGGGATGGGAATTTCACTCTGCCCACAGAACAGAAGGATGCTGCAAAGTTGCATGTCTAAGGGAAGAGATAGAGGGAGGGGAAAAGAATTGGGCCATTAATGCAATCTATCACAAGATGCGATGAACGATTTGTTGCCGGCATGAATGTGTTTTGAATGAAGAAAGACAAATGTGAGAGACCCGAGGCTCTTAGAGCAAGCCCTCACCTTGCCCATCAAGGCTTTGCTCTTCCTGTGCCCGCAATCCTGTGTCTAATGGGGCTGGGGTGGACGGAGCAGCTCCTTCCCTCGTCCCGCTTGGAGTCCCCCCTTCCTCTCTAGCCTTCCCTGTTAGCCCCTCCCAGCACCTAGCTGAAGTGTTCTAGCTTACTCTTTAAAAAAAGATTTTCTCTATTTATTTTGAGAGAGCAGGGCGGGGCGGGAGAAAGAAAGGAAGAGAAACTTCCATGTGAGAGAGAAACACCTATCAGTTGTGGTGACCTTTCGTTTTGTGAGGTGATGCCCAACCAACTGAGCCACACTGGTCAGGGCTGCTCACTCTCAACTCATTGTTGCTGAGATGACAATTGACCCTTAGGAAGGTATCACCTAAGACGTTGAGTCAATTTAAGAAGTGGAGGCACCACCAGGGCGGAGAGGAACATTTCTGTCTCCTTTCATCCTAGGGAATCGTTAGATGGCTTCTTGAGTTGTAATAAAGAAGACACATCATTTAAAATGATAATAACTATCAAAAGCACTAAAAACCGAAACTGCTCACGGGGGCTCCCTTTGAGGAGTTAGACGAGGGTTAAGGCAGATGAAGAAATTTCCTTTATATTTTATACCTGTGCTGTTGGGAAAAAAATGTTGAAGCACAGGCATGTTATTTTTATAATGTATTTTTTAAAGGTTTATAAAGATAAAGTCTATGAACACCCTTTTTATATGTGAGCTTTCAAGCCCCAGAGGGTGAAGCTATAAAGGTGAGAAGACAGGTGTTGGTGTAGGAGGCAAATTCTACCCTGTGGACAGCAGCTTGCCTATCCCACTCACAAGGCCTCCATTTCAAAAAAGAAAAACAAAGCAATTCGCCCTTCCTCATAATAATACATAGAGGAGAGCATGAATGAATTAGCATTCTTCTCTGCTCACCTAGAATGAAATGTCACTGAGTGAGTGAGAAAGCGGTTACTTCCAAGGCTGAATGAGCAAAGTATTTAGGCAGATGGGAAAGTCTTGTTGTACTACTGATTTGGGGCTTCTTTCCCTGGTTTTTCCATTTCTTTCTGCCTCCTCCAGGCTTCCTGTGGGCCTGGGTTTGCATAAAGAGTGTGTTTGGGGGAGCATATCCTGGGAAGGCAGTAGCCTCTTCTTAGAATTTGCAATTTGGTTTTTAACTGTTGCCATACAGCAGGAAGGCACAGTAGGAAAAGGCATACGAGGTGATAGGTTTTGGGGGAAATGCTGTTCACAGCTCTCGTCTGGGTAAGGCTCGAATGGCTCTGTTCTCAAGGTTTATTTCTGCGGCAGAGCAGTGCAGGTGGAAAGTGACTTGCCCAGAGTGTTACTTTGCATAATGGCTGCATAGGGTCCTTGAGCTACTGAGTCCAACCCTGTCATCACGGCTGATCAGGAATCTGCTTGTGTTCTCCTGGTGAGGGACTCGGCCTGGCCTCCTCTGAAATGATGAAAAGAGAACAGACTCCGGAACCTTATTTATTCCTGGAGTTCCTTATTTGTGGCCGAGCCAAAATGTTGGTGTGTGTGGACGCAGTTGTGTGTGTGCATGTACTTGCGCACGTGTGCTGGGGTGGGGACGCTTGGGAGAAAATCTTGGAGCAAAACAGTGTTTCCAAGAAGAGCATCATCTACCCTGTGCTTCTGTCATTCACGCCATGGGGAAGAGAGCTCACCATGCAAATGAAAGCTCCAGCCCTTGATAAACTAAGACAAATGACCACAGGCCTCAAAGTCACTCCAACCTCGAGGCCAGTAAATGGGTCTGAAAGTGCCAGGTGACCTTGAAACGCACAGCTTGGCAAAAATCTTTCAATAACACAGAGCCACTAGTCACCTGGGCCTGGGCTGGTTTCAAGCTGGCGAGGACCTGACCTCCCAGACTCTGTAAGGGAATGAGAGGGCATGCTCCAGCCCAGGTCACAGTCCCCGTGGCCCTCTCTCCGTCTCTCTTTCTCCCCCTGCCTTTCCCTTTGCTCTCTCTGCAGAGATTTTTAGTCTATTGCAGCATCTCCCCATTAAAGTAAATAGTGCCTTCCCCAGAGCACAGCTTTGATATTTCTGCAATTGCGCCAAAGCCTGCTAATGTGTAATGCTGTAGTTTAACAGTCTATTAAAACGCAGTGCTGCACATTAAAACCTCCACTGTATCACTGCGGATCCACTTAACAAAGGCGAGGTCCCCAGAAAGCACTGGGCGCTTGCTGACAGTTGCTGCAACAGCACAGGGGAAGTCTCGGATGGCAAAAATTGTAAAGGGGAAACAGAAGAGCAAAGGGGGTCAGTAAACACCTCCCCTCCGGCCCCTCCCCTGGGGGTGGTTAGCCCCTTGGCCCCGTCTGAAAGGATCTGAATCTGCTGGTGCAATGGATTGCGTCTGGAAATTCCTGGAGCTCAATACCAATCCCTTCAGATCAAATCTCATTACTCAGACCTCTATTTGGAAGCACTTCAGTTCCCCTTCCCTTCTCAGACAGAAACAGGGTTCAGGTAAGCTGCCCCCAGCAGGGAAATGCATCAGGGGCTCCTCCCTCCAGAACAATTACCAGCTGGAGGAATTCTTCAAACAGCTATAAAGCCTCCCCCTCCCACTTCTCCCTCCTTGAGAAGCTACAATATATCCCCACATCAAAGCCTCCTGTCAGCTGCCAAGAGAAAGAATCAATAGTTTAACAGAAAGGAAGCGATGCGAACACTGGGAGTGTGGTGTAAACACCTGTGTTGCACATGACCCAAGGAGCACCTTAGAAATGGGAGAAGGAAGTCCTGGTGCTGAGGCCTCTGAGGGGCCCCACAGTGCCGCTCCCCCAAGTGAGCGCTCAGAATACCCGCAGCGGCTCTGCTGCAGAGCCGGGAGAAGGAAAACGAGGGCGGGGATCTGAGGGTGGGATGGCCCGAGCCCAAGGCTTGCGTAGAGAAACCAGGTAGAGAAACGCAACACAATGCCACGCTGGGCTGTGGGAGCGCTGCCAGTCTCTGCTCCGAGACAGGTCTCTGTGAGGGTCCAAGTCAGTAACCTTGGGACCTTCATCCATAAGAGGACAGTGAGGCAAATCAGAATATGACACCCCAAAATATGCCTCTTTGACATAAAAATTACTTTGAGCTGAAGGCGATTGAGAAGTAGTAAATGAAAAATACCTCCCCCTTTTATTCTTATAGGCAGGAAATAAATTCTTCTTTTACTAGAGACAGACTCTTATCAGCCCAGAGAAGGCACCAGAGGACTCTCCAAACGCACCTTATTACACTCCCTCTTACCTGCCCAGTTAAGGAAAGGGAGGACCACCCTCAGCCCAAACTGCTTTGTCTTACTGATTCTTGACAAATTTGTTTGTTTATTGGTCTAAAAGGCATAAAAGCTTCCGCCATAGTCACATCTTCAGGTCTACATTCTCTTGAGAAGGATCTTGTGAATGTGTACAAACTCAATAAAATGTGTTTGCTTTTCTTCTGTCCATCTGTCTCTGTCAGTTTAAGTTTTAGTACCAGCCAGAGACCCTGCAGAGGTGGAGAACGTCCTCCCCTACAACAGATTCTCTCTCGAAGTTTCCCTGGAGCTCCTCAAGTCCATGGACTCCCAGGTAAACCTACACAGTGCGCGAGTGTGTGTGTGGGGGGGGGCTGGAAAGGAGGTGGGCGTTTCACTTGGAGTTTAAATGAGAGCAGTGACAGTGACAAGAACAGTGTGAAGTCTGCATGCGTATGGCAGTGTGTAAGAGGAGAAATAAAGAACCACGAGGACAGAGTGACTTCCACCGTGAGGGCTGGCGTTTCTCCCTGGTTTTCAATTCAGTGCAAAGGCACCGAGAACCTGCTCAGGAGGGAGCTCTGTGTCAGGGGCCGGAGTGGGGAGCAGGGGTCTTTCAGTGAGCCAGCGGCTTTCCCATGCATTCATTATCTCAGTGAGTCCTCAGTGACTCCTCCAGATCGGAATTGCTCACATTTTATAAACGGAGAGCCTGAGGCAGAAAGGGACTGAGTAATGGGTCCAAGGACACATACCAGCAAGGGGCAAAAATCAGCATTTCAAAGCAGTTCCTCTGATTATCTCCTTATATTATATTGTGGGGCCACTCGGCCCGTTATAAATATTGGTCTTTAAAATAATGAGCAAGCCAGTACTCCTCCCTCAAGCCATGTCAAGTCTGGGAGATGGAGGAAGAAAATCCAAGAATGCCTACTATATAAATAGAAGGGACAAGAAAAGACAGAACAAGTGCTTTCAGGAAGCTGGCAACACCTCTCATTGGTCTGAAGGACCCCTGAGGGAAGAGGAGGGTCAGGAAGCGGGCCCTGCTCCCGGGCTCCAGCTCTGTGTGACATCACATAGGTCTGGAAGTGGCCCAGATCCTCAAAGTGGGTTTTCCTGCCAGTGTCCTGGGGAATTCCCCAGAATTCCCCACAGGCCACAGTCCTCACCCTCTGCTCAACCAGGCTCAAGCCAAGAAGGGGAGGGCAGCCTTGAGAGCAGAGGGGGCCCCAGAGGGGAGAGGGAAGAGGAGAGACTGGCCTGGTGAAGAGATACACCGCTGGGTGGGAGCTAGGGCTGATTTCCCTGGCTGTCTCTCTGTGCTAGAGACTGATGATGCACACCATCGTCTTTGTGTGAAGGGCTCCCAAATTGAACAGGTGGGAGTTGCGCCCCCAACCCAGGGAAAGGGCTTTAAGGGAGGAACTGCTACACCCTAATCTCTGCCCCCAGCTATGAGGCTGATAGATGCTATTTAAATTCCCAGGGAACTTCTGCTAGCAGTGTGTGTGTGTGTGTGTGTGTGTGTGTGTGTGTGTGAGAGAGAGAGAGAGAGAGAGAGAGAGAGAGAGAGAGAGAGAGAGAAAGAGAGAGAGAGAGAGACGAGAGGAGAAGAGAAGAGAAGGGAAGGGAAGAGAAGGGAAGAGAAGCGAAGAGAAGCAGCTTGGGAAATGCTTGTTGATTTCCTTCTCTGAATAGCCCAGGTGGCAGGGTGATAACTGAGGAACAAAATTGCATGATATGAAGGATTTCATGGCTGCTACCCATGATAATGCGGAGTAGGTTCCATCCAAAGACCAAGGCCTAAAAGACTCCTAGTTGCTACTTTAGATGCAAGAATTTAGAACTGTGTCTCTGAATTAGTATAATCAAATTAATGCAAAAGTCTCACCCCTCAGGCTCCTCTTTAGGTTTCCAACACAGAATTGGAAGAACATTTAGGAATCAAAGATCTGGGCTCAAGTCTTCGTCAGCTATGTGACCTTGGGATGCCTCCTAATAACCTCTTCAGTCTAGACTGTTCATCACCAACTTCTCAGCACTGTTAATTTAAAAAAAAAGCAAGAGATAGTGAAGGTGAAGGCACATTGCAAGCTGTGAAATGCTATATGAGTAACGTTTATTTATGACAATCAAGATTTGGCCTTGAGAGGTCCAAAACTGGGCGACCTCACCCAGTCCACTCTGACTCCCTTCTATCTGGTACATGGGGGTCCTGCCCGCGGTCCAGGTGTCCTTAGATGCCTTCAGCAGCTTTTCTGGGGCTCTGCCAGGGGAAGGCCAGTGGACTTACTCCCAAGAGCCCTACACGTATTAAAGAAAGGGACCTGGCAGCCCTGCTCCACAGTGAGTGCTTTGTCAACATGCCCCTCGGGCAGGAGGCCTGGGAAGGAACTGCAGGGCTGTGCTGTTTCTCTGGCCAGGCAAGGTGGGATGGACTGTGGAACATCCTCCAAGCCTGGTTCCCTCTCTGCTGAGGAGAGGGGCCTGGTCCTTCCCTTGTCCCGGGAAATGGGGTGCTCAGTTTGACGTCTTCCAGTCAAAATGCACACAGCCTATACCCAGGACTAGCTGGAGAGATAGTCTGCCATCGGGCATCAGGGGCCATCTCTAGATCCCCTTGGGCCTTTATTTGTTATTCATTAAAGAAGCGATGAGAAGGGGGAGAAGCTCTGAGGCAGGGGAGGAGGAGGGACAGAGGGTCCCTTCCTTGCTCCTAAAAGACCCCCACAGGTTCTCTTTTATTCTGAGGGGAGCTACTATTTGTCTGTATATACAAAGTTCCAAGCTTTTTAGAAGTAGGCAGGCCTGGAGCACAGAAATCTTTGTGGCTGGGATTTAGAGAGAACCGACTAGAAGCCTTTTCCAGGCTTCATGGGACAGAGAGTCTGAAAGCTCACCCAGGAAGAAGAAATCACCGCGGGTACAGGTCAGTCAGTGTGAAGGACTTCCGTTCTCTCTTTCTCTCACGACAATATAATCAATGAAAGGACTTAGAAAACATGGCCTGTGGAGCACAGAAGGAGTCTTGAGTTGGACTTTTTATCTCCATTGCTTCTTTCAGGCGTTTGTCTTTGGAAGGAGAGGGCTGTGTTGATCAATAGCTGCCAGTCATCTCATCTGACAAGCTGACGGGCAGAGCTCCACAGACATAGAGGGTGTGTGGGTGAGGCATCTTCCCCTCTCCGGCTCCGGACCCTGGAATGCCGCAAGGCTGCTGGGAAGCAGAGATCAGCTCTGCAGCCAGGATCTGGTAAATAACACGTGCAAACTGCAGAATCCGGCTTCTCTCCTCCCTGTGTCCTGCCAGGAAGCGCTGACTGTACGAGGAGTGTTTGTTCGTTTCACTGTCTTGAGGCTTTCTGTTTTGTGGATTCAGGGACGACAGCAGCAGGGACCTGGGCTGGGTCATGACTTGACCCAGCCACATGGGCCAGGGAAGGCAGTTTCAGCTACCAGAGGCAAAAAAATGTCCCATGCACGCTCTGCATCTCCATGCCCATGAGGACTTAAACTCCAACATGCCCCGAATCGAGTTCATCGTCCTCTCTCCAAAGCCTGTTCCTCCTCAGGTGGGTCCTCTCTCTACCCACAGCCCCCTCCTGCATCTCAACTGAGGTTGGAGAACTTCGGTCACCCTTGACTCCTTTATCCCCACATCCCATCACCAAGTCTCATCAATTTTATTTTATCAGATTACAAGGTTATTATATCTCAGGAATCACCTATCCGCCCACCTCCCCTTCTGTGTCACAGTCCAAGTACCCGTCACTGCGAACTTGCATGACTGTGGCCAACTTCTTGCTTTCTTCCTACCCATTCCTGACCCTGCAGCAAAATAAAGTTTGTAAAAAAAAAACCCCAAAACACTACACATCATAGTGTTGCTCCTCCTGCTGTGAAGTCCTTGCATGTCTGCCCATTGGCCTTTAGTGCCCTCTAAGTTTGAGTTCAGGTTCCAAGGTCTTCCACCCAAGTTTCCTATGCCTCTCTCAGCACATTGCCGCCCATCCTACCTGCCAATTTCCACCCTCTGCTCCTGGCTCCTTCCAGCCTTTCACTTCCTCCATTTGTGCCTCAGGGGCTTTGAAATGTGTTGTTCCCCCTGCCTCATAAGGCCTTCCTCACTCCGTCCCCCTTCATAGCACTCCTCAAGCTTGGTGTTATTTTTTTAAATCTAATTTTTGCATGTCTTACTTGACTCTCAGTTCCATGGAAGAAGGTGCTGTGTCTGTTTTGGTTACCATTGTATCCTTAGCACCCAATGTGGTGCCTGGCACCCAATACATACGTGCTCCCCAAAATTGTATATATGTGTATACAGTTGACCCTTGAACAACACCTTGCACAAGGTTCTGCATACAAATGGACCTATGCAGTTTGCACTGGTGTTCACTGTTCAAGGGTTAACTGTATATTGAATTGAGGAGATTTTGGTAAAACTGCGTTAGAACTGTGAAGTATCATACTGGTGAGTTTTAGTTCTGTGTTCTAGCTCAGAACAAGCAGGACAAGCTATTCTATTATTATTTGGACTTGAGTGGAACTTATTTATATCTCTGTGTTAAGGCTTCTGGGCATTTGCATCTTAAGCTTTTTATTTATACCTGCAGAATGAAGGGATTTGTGCTTCTTTAAAGAAATTTCAGGCAATAGCCAGCAGGTGGGTTCATTAAGGAGGCAACGGAACACTCTCATTCCTATTTTTATTTCTTTTTTATAATTTGGAAACTGAAAAAACAAAGAGATAAGCAGCTGAGGGCATAGAAAAAGGTGGGGAACTACACTCTGGCTTTGGAGCTCTTACCTCTCACCTCCTTTGCAATGATTAACCACAGGTTTCCCATGGGCCGGGGCGGGGGAGGGTGTGGAGGCTGCCGGCTTCCAGGGCAGACAGCTTCATGGAGTAGAAGTGCCAGGGCCACCCTCAGATATCCTGAGTTCAAAGCCTCTATTAACCCTGGGACTCTGAATAACCACTTAGTTTGTGCCTCAGTTTCCCTAACCAGATATCAGTTCCATAATCTCACAGGATTACTGTCACGATGAAAGGAGGTAATGTGTCAGAAAACATGCCATAAACAGTAAATATAAGTTAAAGGTGCTATGATGATAGCACTAAACCAAACATCCCAAGCACAAAAATGAGGTCTTGTAGTTTTTTGCCATGAGCGGCCCCTGCCTATGTAGCCCTGTGTACATGATCACGTTCAGCAGCTTCAAGACCAATGCTGACTATCTGTATCTCTCCCAACTCCAGTGGTCTGTAAACACATCCCTAGTAACCAGCAGTGTCAGACCCATACAGTACACTTTGAATAAATGTTTGCTGAATGAATACAGAGTGGGAAGCAAGGGGGAGACAGGTCTGAAGGAAAAGGTCAGTAGGAGTGGTGTGGGTGAGATCCCAAGAGCAATTTATGTTTTCTGAGACGTCAGGGAGAACAACTCAAGGCTCTGAATTAGCTAGGGTGCCTCCTCCTAACTCTCTTGGCTCAAACTCCAAATTCTAGAACTCTCCTGGACAGGGCCCAGCACTTCAGGGATGGGGAGGGAGCAAGGTGCTCTTTGTCCGGTCTTCATTCAGCTGTGGTGGCCTCTCCTTGGGAGGCCCTGCTGAGCTGCTGGGAGCAGTGGTATAAGAAGGATGCCCCAATTTCCAGATTTGGGAGCCTTTTAACAGACACATGTCCTGGTCTCACCCCTAAACAAAGCTGATAGCGCCAAAATACAAAGAAATGTTTCTTCTTAGTCCCCAAGCCCAACTAAAGGTTCAGCCGTCCACTAAAGGTCTGTTCAGTCCCTGCTGCATGCTGTGCTAGGTGCTGGCTTGAGGCAAATGAGTCACACCCTTTGCTGGGCTCAAGCAGGGGGAGTGTGACCTCTCTTCCATGGGGAAGGCTTGTGAGGGAGGAGACGATGCCACAGTCCCTGGCCAGGCGGGAGGACACAGGTCCTGCCACCCAGCAAGCCTGATACTGCCCCCTCTTTCTCCACTGCCCTTGCATCCTCCTTGGCCTTGACCAAAGGCACATAGCACCAACCACGGAGGGCACACCCATAAGCCCCCCACCTTGCTGGGAAATTGCAAACCACCAAAGAGGATATTGGCCATGCAGCACACTCTTGGAACTACTCAACAGCTTTCTGCAGCAATCCTGGAGCTAACAAATAAGGACATCATTCCTTTAAGATCATAAGTAATTTTTTTTAAAGGGAAACGGCTCTCTATTGTGAACTGAAACTAGGTCTCTCCTCAGCCAAATGGAGCCCATCTGTCAGTGCTACTTGAGGCCCGGAGGGTGAGGATCTAGATATGTTTCGAGGGTCGGGGGAGAACGGTCTGAGGACCTGTCTTCCCCGTGGCCTGATTCTCGCTTTTGTGGCATCCAAGTTTCGGGGGATGCAGTTGGAGGCAGAGGGAGAACCGCCCTGAACTGGACGGCTGAGTGTCCTTCAGCTGACATGAGACCACTTCAGGGCAGAGGGAGCAGCCCCAGAGGAAGAAGATGGTAATTACCCAACTGGTCCTGTGCCCCATATTGAATCTACCCTGCTCTTCTGCGTCTGCCCACACAAAGCAAGAGGCTCTTTGTCATTGGAAAAGATTGCAGTGGTGCAGCAGTGTTGACTAAGTCTTCTCTGTCAGAGCCACTTAATCAACACATTAATAGGCCAGGGCTGCCGAGGGCCCCCAGCCAGCCCCACGCAATTCTGGCCTGGTCCCTTTAGGCTCCACTTCTGGATGTGCTATAGCCAAATAGCTTTCTGCAAGAAACCCTTTCATTCTCAGAGCTGGCTGGTCAGGCAGCTTGACTGCCAGGCCTTTCTTCCCTGGCTTTGAAGAAAGAACCAAAGGGAACTGCCTCTGCTCATGCGTGCGGTATTTCTGAACAAAGGGGCCTGTGTGCGCTGCAGTGGCGTGGCTCTGGACCTGGAACACGGGCATCGCTTGGTGTGTTAGGCTGGCGAGCCAGCAGCGTGGCCGAGGGCATGCGTCGGGATCCAGATTGCTGCCGAGCCCTGGGGCAGTGCCTATCGTGTGGCTGGTCCTGGCTCTGGCAGCCCGACATTTGGCTGTCAACAGCTTGCAGGCCTGTTTGCTGCATGGCCAACATCCTGTATGCTGATTTGACGAGCGTCCCAGGCTCTCTTTGCATATCTGAACTCTGGGCTCGGTGCACCAAACATGGAGGACTGCATCTGGACCTCGGAGACATTTCTTGCCGTTGATCAGCCACTCAGTGAGCTCAGAAAGTACAGCTGGAAATTTCTTTAGAGCTATCCGCTTCCCACCCTTCATCTAGACTCTCCCTGCTTCATTATACATGAATAGACACATCTAAATGTTAAAGGTGCAGTCTTGAAAAAAGGGCTGAAATGATTCACCAGATTCTGAAAAGGTAAGAAAAATCAATGGCCTCTTCCTTGGTTTTCTAAACAACTCCCCATTAACAATAATTAGTGACATTGTTGTGGGACCCAACCTAAAGGGCACGGTCCAAGTTAGCGGAGATGTGTCGTAGATATTTCCCCCTTCAGTCGGCTGCAGTACTTTGGTGTATGAGATTTGTAAGAGGAACGTGGACTCATCAGTGATAAGGCTTGCTGTTCACTGGTATCTCATACCCAGTAAAATCATAAGCAGGGTAAGCATGTCCCTCTGATCAATCTGTGTATCCTTCCAGCTTTCTCATGTCCTCACCTCTCTGATGCCTCCATCCTCGCCCCATATTGATCAGGCTTCTCCTGCTCGCTCTTCCTTCGCTCTCCTACCTCCACCTCGAGGTTCATCAGGTGTCACTAGATCACTCAGCTCCCCTCAACAGTCATCAAGCAAAATAACAGCTTGTATGCACAGAAGCCCTCATACTGCCTTTGCCTTTGCTGTCTCTTTGAGACTGAGCACTCCTGGGAAAATCCATAATCCCGTATGGGCTGGGCCACCACAAGTTCATGGACCCAACCTCCACTGGGCCCTCAGTGCTGCTGCCCATCTCAACTTTACCTGTTCTCAGAGAGCTCCCTCCTCTATGCCCCTGGGCAACCACTCCAAGTTCCAACACCCTCCTATTCCAATTCTCCAGCTCAACGTTTAGTCTGTTATACTCAGCAGATAAACTTGTCTCCAACGTCAAGGTCATCATCAGGCTTGCCCTCTGCCCACTTCCCACCGCCTTCTTATGAACACCTCATCCACACTCACCCTCGCCTCTGTCTCAGAGGTGTGTCCCTCTCTTTTGCTCTTTAAAACTCTCTCCCTTGAAACCCATTGACAGACTTTGAGAATTATCCCCTCCATTTCATTTTTATAAAACATCTTCCGTCTCCCATTCAGCCTCTAAATACAGGGGGAAGGAGCGGAGGGGCAGCATCTGCACCCCTTCGGGGAGGCACAATGCATTCAGTGAGGTAGGGGTGATGGGGAGAGGTGGTTTCATGGGGAAATTGCCTCTGATTGTCACGACTTACGGGTGGGGATACGTCCTGAGAAACCCATCTTAAACTGAAAATATCATAAGCCCAAGATGCACTTAATACTGCACTGCAGAATATTGGTTGTTCACCCTCGTGGTCACCACTGCCCAATATCATGAGTATCGTACTGCCTATCACTAGCTCCAGAAAAGATCAAACTATGAAGCATGGTTTTTATGAAATGGGTATTGCTTTTGCACCATTGTGAAATCAAAATATCCTAAGTCAACCATCATAATCAGGGATGGTCTGTATACTCAAGTTTCAGGCCCCAGGCCTTCCTCTAGTTATGTCCCAACTTTCCCTCTCCCATTCTCTTCCTAACTTCTTGCTGTCTACACATCCTTTCATCCTCGGCTCTTTGTCCTCGGGCTTCTGTTCCCACTCACCACTCTGCTAAACCTGCTGTCACTGAGGTGACCAAAGACCTCCCTGATGACAAATTGAATAGAATAGTTTCAGTCCCTTCCTTACTAGGACTTTCTGTGGCACTTAAAAATCCAGGTTGCCCTTCTTGAAACTTCCCTGTGCTGCATCCTCCGTTCTCCACTGTCCCTCTGCAGGGACGTCCTCTTCCTCCCTGTGTCCCAGGCATGAGGGTGTCCTCTGGGATTTCATCCTGCTCTGCCACACATGCTCCCTGCTGAAGCTCATCTTCTCTCATGGGATATGCAAATAGCTCCCAAATAAACCCCTCTCTCCAATGAATGTCTTTAGCCCTACCTTCTCCCATAGACACCACTACTCCAGCATTTCCAGAATGGCAATCAGAGGCAATTTCCCCATGAAACCACCTCCTCCCCACCTTCCCTACCTTGCTGAATGCACTGTGCCTCCCCAAAGGGGTGGGGACGCTGCCCCTCCACACCGTCCCCCTCTCTATTCTCACAGACTCGAATCACCACATCCTCCCAAGTACCTCTCAAACGTATCCCCTTCTCTCTACTCTCTCTACCACCACTCTCTCGCCTGGCCCCACACAACAGCCTCCTGGGTGTCTGCCATTTGCAGCCCTCGCCACCTTCCATCTGGCTGCCAAAATGACCCCTTGGGAAGGCAAAACTACACTTGTCAAGTCCTTACTTAAAATCCTTCCACTGTTTCTCTGTGGTCTGACTCTGCACATTGTCCAAGTCCTCCGATCAGAGCTGCTGCCCCTCTTGGCAGCCTCACTCTTTCTGCTTCAGCCTCACAAAATGCTTTCTCTTGTTTCCCCATTGGCTTGGGTGTCTGGTCCTCCTCCTCCTGTACTCACTCCTCTCTTCACTTGGCTGACTCTTACTCATCCTTGAAGACAAATGGGTTGCCTCCTCTCCATTCTGCCCCCACAATCATCTTGTATGTTCTCCTGTAACACCCTGAGCCTATCTCCACTGTTACAGCTTGAATTCTGTCCCTAAAATCTACACTTAAAATCCTAACCCCCAGCTCAGAATGTGATCTTATTTCGAAATAAGGTCATTAGAGATGAAGTTAGTTAAGATGAGGTCATACTGAAGTAAAGTGTCCTTATAAAAAGGAGAAATTTACAAACACATGCTGGCAAGGATGTGGAGAAAAGGGAACCCTTTTGCACTGTTGGTGGGAATGCAGACTGGTGCAGCCACTGTGGAAAGCACTATGGAGATACCTCAAAAAATCAAAAATAGATCTGCCATTTGACCCAGCGATCCCACTTCTGAGAATATATCTGAAAGAACCCAAAGCACTAATTCGAAAGAACATAAGTACCCCTATGTTCATTGTGTGTTATTTACAATCACCAAGGTATGGAAGCAGCCCAAGTGTCCATCAATAAATGAGTAGCTAAAACAACTATGGGACATTTACATGATGGAATACTACTTGGTTGTAAAAAAAGAAGAAAATTTCACCCTTTGTGACAGCATGGATGGACCTGGAGAACATTATGCTAAGTGAAATAAGCCAGTCAGAGAAAGACAAATAACATATGACTTCACTCATATGTCAAATCTAATGAACAAACTGAGCTAACAAGCAAAATATAGACAAACTCATAGATAGAGAGCAGGAGCACAGCAAAGGGAGGGGGAGGTTGGGGGGTAGAGGGATTGAGCAAAAAAAAAAAAGGACTCATGGACATGGACAACAGTGTGGTGACTGCAGGGGGTAGGGGGTATAAGGGGACTAAATGATAATGGAAAAAATACAATAAAAATGAGATTCACAAAAAGGGGGTGTGGGGAATTTAAATACAGATATATGCACAGGAAGAATGTCATGTGAAGATGAAGGCAGAGATTGGGATGTTGTTCCTACACACCAAAGAACACCAAAGATTGCCAGCAAATCACCAGAAGCTAAGGGACAGACCTGGAACAGACCTTCTCTCATGGGCCTCAGAAGGAGCCAACTCTGCTAATACCTGGATCTCAGACTTCTAGCCTCTGAACTGTGAGACAAGAGATTTCTATGGTTTAAGCCATCCAGGTGGTGGTGCTTTGTTATGGCAAGTTATGACAGCCCTAGGAAAGTAATACACCCACCATTGCTTTATTATATTGAATTGTCATTGCCTGCCTATGTCCCCCACTCCTCACTGTGAACTTCTTAAGGGCAGGAAATGTGTCTCATTCCTCCTGTATCCCCAAGTGCCAGAAACTGTGTCTACAACATAAAACAGTCAAGTATTTGATAAATGAACTAATGAAAGCACAACATCCCCAGAAGTCAGACAAGTGGCAGACTAAGGAGCTTGCCTGGTTTACTGCCCTTCAGCTCCCTAAATTTTATTTTTTCCCCTTAAGGATTATTGCTGGATCTGTCCATGTCTTCCTGTCCCTCGTGGGTGGCGTGGGGGTGACTCTCCTGTTGGCCTTCCAGAGGAATGTTCTACCCTTCCCTGAACATTTCATGCCTGTGGCTCCAGGCCCTGCTGTGCAGCCTTCTCTCAACGTTGCTGCTCTTAATAGGTTCTGGCTACCGTCCTCTGGTCCCTTCAGGACTGGGAGTGGGTAGGACATCTCACTCTAGCTAACACCAGGTCTTCATTCTTCGTGTCCCTCAATTCTGTCCACTCCTCTGTAAATAGTTTCTTCACTCAACTCTGGCAAGCCATATGCTTCCTGCTGGGACCCTGTGGAATATAGCTAGTAGGAGGGGTAGGTGGGGACTGAGATGATAACCATGTGCAAAAATAATCACTTGTGTTTTTAAAAAATAATCTTTTAATTAAGCAATCTTAATTCCCTCCCAGTTCTGTTTTCAAAGCATGACATACCTAGCATTTTTACATAAACTCTGTTATTTGACTAAATATAGAAAATGTTTAGTTTAATTTGACATTTTATTGAATGCCTACAATTTGTCAGCCATGCTGATGGACACTGGGAATGCAAAGAGGAAAAGATTCTGTTTCCGTTCGAGGAAACTGGAGTTTAGTGAGGGAGACAGAAACATCATCAACAGAGCGGGGGGCTGTGGGAACACCAGGGAGAGCCCTGTGCCTGGCCTTCGTTTGTTTCCCACACCTGCAGGAACACTGACATGTGGATTATCTCCTCCCCCATCTGGGCATCTTAGAGCTACACCAGTCCTTCCACTGCCATTGTTTTTCACAGAGTCATTTCCAGACCTTTTTCATCAGAGAGATGTCTTCTGACAGCTAAATACACACAAGATGATCAGTTAGCATGCTTTGGGGTCAGAGTTCCACCTTATATTTTCTCTTTTCCTGATGTTATGGGTCCCTTGGGTTGGCAAAGACTTTAAATAATCACCTACCCCAGTGATTCCCAATTCTAGATGATTAGGAGAGAGCCTCTTTAAAACAGGCTCCTGGGCCTCCCAGCCCATCAAAACCTGAGGGGAGGAGAGGGGCTCAGGAGAGGGGAGCTGGACCTTGGGATTTTTGCTTTGGAAAAACTTATAATTATTCTAATGTTCAATCTAATTGAGAACCATTTTCCCAGATTAGCTTTTATTTATATTAACTGTTATTTAGACCAAATCTTTTTAAAATATGGTTCCTTGGCCATCTAAGTGTGCCACATTGGCCTAAGGACAGACAAACAGATCGATGGGATGTATTTGAGAATCCAGAACTCAACTTTTACATGTATGGTCAGTTGGTTTTCTGCAAGGGACTCAAGACCATTCAATGGGTAAAATAATAATCTTTTCAACCAATGGTGCTGGGACAAATGGACATCCACATACCAAAAAAAAAAAAAATGAGGTTGGACCCTTACCTCACACCATATACAAAAGTCAATTCAAAGTGGATCAATGACCTAAGTGCAAAAGCAAAAACTATAAAACTTTTAGAAAAAATAGGTATAATTTTTTGTGACCTTGACTTAGGTCATAGTTTCTTAGGTATGACACCAAATGCTCAAGGAGTAAAAGAAAAATAGATAAATTGGACTACCCAAATTAAAAACTCTTGTGCATCAAAAGACTATCAAGGGAATGACAAGATAACTCCCAGAATGTGTGAAAATATTTGCAAATTATAGATCTGGTCAGGGATTCACATCTGGAATTCAGAAAGAACTACTACTACTTAACAACAACATACCCAAACAACCCATTCAAAATTGGGCAAAGCACTTGACTAGAATTTTCTCCCCTCCCCCGCACTAGGACAGCTCTTACAAAAAAGACAGACAGTAATGAGTGCTGGTGATGACATGGGGACCCTGGGACCCTCAGACAGGGCTGGTGGAAATGTGAAATGGTTCAGCTGCTGGAGTAAGTCGTTTCGGCAGTTCCTCATGACCTAGCAATTCTACTCTCTTGGGTACATATGCACAACAATTAGAAATACATGTCCACACAGAAACTTGTACACACATGTTCATATTATCATGATGCATAATAGCCAAAAGGTGGAAACAACCCAAATGACCATTAACTGATTAATGGATAAACCAAATGTGATATATTTAGGCCATGAATATCATTCAACCATAAAAAAGCATGAAGTACCCAGACATGCTATAATATGGATGAACCTTAAAAACGTTATCCTAAATGAAAGAAGCCAGTCACAAAAGATCACATGTTGTGTGGTTCCATTAACAGGAAATGTTCAAAATAGGCAAATCCATGGAGGCCAAAAAGTAGTTTAGTGTTTACCGGGGGCTGGGGTAGAGGTAAGTGGGGAGTGACTGCTAATGAACATGGGTTTCTCTGGGGGGTAACAAAAATGTTCTGGAATCAGATAGTGGGTGATGATACCTTTGTAAATATACAGAGAAAAAACCACTGAATTGTACAGTTTTAAGGTAGATTTTATGATGTGTGAATTATATCTCAGATTTAAGAAATGAATTAATCAAAAATTACCTGGTCTCTTGAAGCCTGGGACTGCATTTGAAACAAGTCCCCAAGATGATTCTTTGGCACACTGAAAGCAACCACAGTATCTCATTTGTATCCCTTAATCTCCTGGAGATTAGAAGAATTTAAAACCTTTAAAAAAGAAAACAAGACAAAAAGCAAAAATCAGACCACCTAGGGCATAGTAAATGATCATTCGTTGAACAAATATTTAGCTGCTGCCTGCTATGTAGAAGGTAGCATGCTGCGCCCAATGAGTTAGTCCCAAATCCTGCAATATAAGAGTTTACAGTATCAAAATAAAAGAGTGACATCTGCTTTAAGGGAGGTTTGTTTGGAGTAGGGCAAGTTCAATATGGAGCCCCAGTCAGCCCGGAGGAGCAGAAGGATGAGGCAGTATTTGAGTGAAGGCTCGAGATCTGGGACCCCAGAAAGGTGGACAGGAGGGTCCTCCAGGCAGAAGAACGGAGCACACAAATGCACAGAGGTTTGGGAAAGCTTGATATATTAAGCAACTGTAGCAGGTTGAAACAAATGCCCACAGGAGAAGTGGAAGACGAAGCAGAGAGTTCCAGCTTATTGTGCAGAGAGGAGGCACTGGAGAGTTTAGAAAAACAGGATACCTGTCCTAGTTTGAGAAGATCAGTCTGATGGCAGGATGGGAGATTGGGGAAGAGGGAATAGGGGGCTGCGAGGCTGGTGGGAAGAAGGCTTGGTCTGAAATGCTGAAGTCCAAATGAGGGCAGTAGAAGAGAAAGGAGGAGACAGAGCAGATCTATACTTTTTTAGGAAGGCGTTCATGTGGTCCCTGGGGACTGATGGAATGCACTGTAGGCGGTTTTGCGCATCCATGGCCTCTCCACACTAGATGCTAGTAGAGTGTTTCCAACTGTGAAAAAGAAAAAAATATCTTCAAAAACTGGGGGGTGAAATTGGCTCCAGTTGAGAACCACTGGTCTAGATGAACTGAATCCTGCCGTGGAATAGGGTCACATCTCTGTCAAGGAGAGCTTTTCATGCAAGATGCTTTTGAGTAGCTAGATGATAGGAAACTGGGGCTCCATTGAGCTTACAGATCTGGTCAAGTGACCATTTTTGTCTTTGTTTGCTAATAAATGTCTGCATGTGAGGCAGAACTGGTCTGAGACATGCTCGGATTATGGAGTTATTGGGGGGGGGGGACCTGTAGCCCTTAACTTCCTCTAATAATTGGGAGATACCATTAGCTACCAAATACAGAGTGCTTATGAACAGGCCACCTGACTTACGTCAGTTTGCAACTGAGCTCTCAGCGGTGATCGGCTGTTTTCTGGCTGGAAGAGTGATGCCATTCGCGAAACAGAGGATCTCCCAGGGCAAGAGGGAGATGCGGACCAGGAATTTCAAAAGGCACGGAAGAGATTTCTTCTGGGTTCCTCAAATGATTGGTTCATAGGAACTTGCACCCCAAACTCATGGGCCTGTGACTGTCACAGTGCAGCCCAAGCAGATCTCGACAGAGAGCTCTACAGTGAGGACCACGGCATTTGGGTAACACTCAGAGTGTCTGAGCAGGAAAAGACCTTGGGGAGATCTCACCTGCCATCGTTCACAACAGTTCTGTGCCCTACACTGGCACTGGGTCTGGAACCCACCCACACCTCACAGCCCCCGCTGTCCCCACCCTGGTCCGAGCCACAACCGTCCGCCCCCTGGACTGCTGCTGAGTCCTCTCACTGGTGGTCTTGTTTCTTTCTTCTTCCTCCAGGTCCCTGTCCGCATCCAGCCTCCAGAGTGGTTGTTCAGAAGTAGATCTGTCTTGTCACATAGGAGTCCTGATGGGATTCCTTCAGGGGCCTCCCACTGCATTTAGAATAATTCTACAGTCCTTACTCACTTTATCAAGTTCTGCAAACTAGGACTCCCAGCTCACCCAACCCTTGCCTCTCCACTGAACTCCAGCCATAATGGCCTCCTGCTGGTTTCTGGGATGTGTCCGGACCTTTCCCATGTGTGGGCCTTGGACCTTCATGGTCCTTTTTCCAGGGGTGCCTTTCTGCAGGTCGGTCCATGGCTGCCTCCACCTCATCCATCTGGCTCAGCTCGATGACATGCTCTCAGAGATGACACTGCCCTATGAGACCAAGCTCCTGGTGTCCCCACCCTCACTATCACATCACCTTCTTACTCCTTTGTTGCCACTTTCACTGCAGTAAATTATCTTGTTTGTTTGTTGATTGATTGCTCCTCCCTCTAAAATGTAAGATCGATCTGTGGGAGCAAGGGATTGCCCAGACCTTGGTCAGCATTTTATCTCAGGTTCTCAATTGACATTTGGTGAAGAGATGAGCAAGTTCATGTGTCAGGGTAACTCATTTAAGTTATATACACAGTGATGGACGAGAGAATCTCTCTCTGTACCGTTGTCTTCACTGGAAACTAAACTTTGTCTTTACTGACTACTGTGAAGGCCTACTTGTGGCTTACTAATCATCTTGGAGCCCCTCCCTATTGTCCTGACCCACAAAAGAGTAGAGATGTCTTTGTTAAAGGCAGATCTGGGGTGCTTCAGCTACACTTCTTAAAATTTTTGCTCCTGTTACTGTGGTGCTCTTTTTCCCCCTCCCTCCCTTGCACCTTCTCTCTGGCTTGTTCCTGAAACGTTACGTGCTAATTGAGTAGGTTAACGTTGAATCCCTCTTCCTGTTAACTTGCAGGGTAGCTTCAGAAGCCTGGTGATTCAGCTCTAAAGGCTCAGATCGGCTGCATATTAGCTTTTGGCCTCTTTGTGAAATGATTAATGATCTGTAAACAAACACTTATATAAAATGGTTAAAGCACCCGCTATTTAGAGGCCCCTTGTGGTGAATCCTTTTTGTAAATGGGAGAACTGTCCGGTTTATCTCTTCTGTAAATATGGATTTTCCTATTTTGGAGGCTGTGTTTGTTGTACCTGCCCCATTTATATGAACCCAAAACATGCTGCTACCATCTCTCTCTCTTTTCACCGGATCGTTCCATCTAGTCACTCAGCACACCTTTACTGGGCACCCACTACATGCCACAGAGATAAACAAGACAGCCCCGTTCCTGTCTGGCAGGGGAAAGGATAAGATAACCATCACACGTGGTCTGACAGACAATTGCTCATAGCGAATCCCCAGGAGGTCAGGGCGCACTTTCGTGATTATCCTTGAGCTGTTTGGGGGAAGATGAGTGGCAGGTAACCAAGCAGATGGAAAGTTAGGGACGAGGAAGGGCAAAAGACCGCCATGCTCAAAGACACATTATGAGACAGTGGCTTTTCAGAATGACTCCAATTGGTGTGGACACGGAGCACTAAAGGGCCGAGGCTGGCACGATAAGTGGCAGCACACAACCACACAGAGAACTTGGGAGTTTATCCTTAAGTTGACAGAGCACCTTTGAGAGCTGTTACGGGGTCGCACAGGAGGCCATAGCCAAAGCTTGCTCTCAAAAGATTACTTAGGCAGCTCTTGTGGGGAGTGGGTGGAAAGAGTGGGTGGCCGAGAGACCTGTCAAAGGACATTGTCTTAGTCCATTGGGCTGCTCCAGCATATGACCATAAAGGGCATCGTATGTAAATAGCAAACACTACTTCTCACAGCCCTGCAAGCTGGGCTATTCGGGATCAAGGTGCTGGCAGCATTGGCATCTGATGAGGGCCTACTTCCTCATTGGTGCTGTCATATTAATGTATGTAGCTTGCTGGTGTCTAATCATTTTAGAGCCCCGCCCCCTACACAGGAGAAATCAGGAGGCTTTGAACCAGAGATTTTTATCCTTAGACACAGTGGCACCTGGGGAGGGGGGTTCTCATTGGGCTTTGAAGAATCTGGAAACCCTTTTGTGCAAAAATGTTGCATTTCTGTGCCCATTTTCCCAAAAATAAGACCCACAGCTTTGATCTCATTTGCAAAGGGATCCGTGACACTGAACCAAGGCTATAGCCGTGAGGATGGAGAAATTAAATGCAATGGGACAGAGCTTTCGAAAGGCCCACTGAGAGGCTGACCGTGGGATGTGGGTAGAGGAAATAGGGAGGGGATGAGGCTGGAGGCCAGGCTCCTGGCTTGGGCTGTGTCTGGGGACATTTTGTATCTTCATCTAACATCCTGGTGAAAACACAGTTTGGGGGCAGGGAGTAAAGAAGGGGGAGGAAATAAATTATTCATGCATTTATCAATTATTTATTGAGTTCTTCCTCTGTCTCAAGTACTGTTCTAGGTGCTGAGGATTCAGCTAAATAAAGAAACTTATATTCCAGGGAGGGGACACAGACAGTAAGCCCAGTCATGTCAGGCGGTGGTAACTGCTCTGAAGAAAAGCAAGTACAGTAAGGGGCTAGAGAGGGATGGGGGTGCTATTTTTGATAGCCTGGTTAGAGAAGCTTCTGTGGGCAGCTGGCATTTTAGCAGAAACCTGAGTGAGGTGAGAGAGAGAGAGGTCTAGGGCTATCTGATCTCGGGCAATTGAATTTCAGGTAGAGGGAATTATCAGGACAAACATCCCATAATAAGCACCTCCTTGCTGCTCCTAGGAAGAGCAAGGAGCCTGGCTTGAGAAGAGAGAGCCATGAGGAAAGTCTAGATGAGGAGGTGGAGGAGGGAGCTGGAAGTTCAATTATTTAGACCCTGGGACCTGGAAGACTATAAAAATACTTACATTTTTTCTCCCTAAATGTAATGGGAAACCATCGGAGAGCACTAAGGAGGGAGAAGAACCCAACTTCTAGGTTGTGTTTGAAAGGGTGTGTGAGACCTACAGGTGGAGGGGTACAGCTGGCATTGGATATGAACCCACAAATGGCTAAGGATTTAAGATATGTTTATGAGAACCACTGTCAAGGGAGTGGAAATCACAGGTGTGGACAGGTTTGCCTTGGGATGTTGCAGAGTCTGAAGAGAAGAGGAGGAACCCGAGGACACCAGCAGCTAAAGGGTAGAGAGAAGAGCAGGAATTTAAGGAGGAGGCAACAGAGGGAGCTAGGGAGAAGGAAGTCATCAAAGTAATGGGGAAGAGATTTGGAAGGTGAAAAGTCTGAGAGGCTGCAGAGAAAATAAAGGGAGGCCCAAGGAACACGCATTGCATTCCTCAGTCTGCAGAGGGATTGGATGTGGGAAGATAACAGTGGGCAAAGTAATAAATGAGCAGTGGTGACTCAGTGCCGACATCATCCTAAATTTATAGGCCTGGCCCAGACACGTTAATGTCTACACCTCAGAGGCCATGCCCATTGGGCTGATGGCCAAGCTGCAGGCTTGGTTATCAGGAGGACAGAACTCAAACATCTCATGCCAAGTGGTAGGCAGATCAGCAGGGTGTGGTCACAGGGGTCTGTGTAGATTGGAGAGGAAGCAAAACTGGGAAGATTCTGATAATGGGGAGCCAATGGAAGAGTAAGGGTCTGAAGTTCCTGATACGTTTGAAGTGTAGGTAAAGTGGGAATAACGTGATTCAGGGCTGGAAGAACAGAGGGCTGAGGTCCAGGGAGATATTGGAGTTATACATTGGAAAGGTGAAGTAAGGCTGAGGGTGTGGTTTTAGGAGAAGTGGGTAAAGTAGAGCAGAGGTGAAGTTCACTGCCTTCAAAGGAGAGAAAACATAATTCTGTTGATGTAGGCTAGTGACGGGGGGCGAGTAGGTTACAGCTCTGGCAACTTGTAGAAGATGGTTTGCCTAAACAGTTTAGTGGGTCCTAAGCAGCATCTTTAAATAAATGGAGTGAAATAAAATTAAACAGAAATATTAGAGTGCATTATTTTTCATTAAAGAAGAATGTTTTAAATAACTTTTAAGCGTGTATGTATACTGGGTCAAAATGTAAAATGTATTTCTTATTGTGGGTCATGACAAAAAATAAAAAAGTTGAAGCTGAGATGATATGAGCTCCAAAGCAGAGCTTTTGTAGGGGGGTGGAAGGATGTGGAAGGTGCGACAGGAAGCTTCAGCCTGAACGGAGCCCCACGGAGCTGCACAGAATGTGCCGCAGTCAGCGGTAGACCAATAAGAGCGGTGGGCGCTTGGTTTAGACATGGCAATAAAGGAAGCCATTCCTCTAAGGTCCAGATGCTTCGAGAACTGAGCTCTCCCAGAACAAGGTGTGATTATTATAAATGTTATTACTTGGGGATGTACAATCTAGTCACAACATCCAGGAATCATAACACTGAAGAATCAATCAAACACTCGTTTAGAGAAAAAAGAAAGGTCTGGCTTATTATATTTAGTTCAGTCGAAACACAGAAAAATCTTCCGATGCAGCGCTATGGATGTGACCTTGGTTTCTGAGAGCATCTTCAGATGCTCGCGTGAGTAAGAAGGTGAATGTCGATTCTTCCTCTTTGCATAAACTTCATTTGACTTCTCCCTTTTAGAGACCTTATTACATTTTACCCCCCTTTTTTTCTTGCCTATGTTGTTACTGTGCTGTATAGAAATTTACCTATAGTACCATGAGCCTGGGGACAACGTATGTGGGTTGGGTGGAAAAAATAAAGACAAGGAAGAACAGATCTTTGATTTTCCAAACACAGCAGGGAATGTCCCTGGAATGTGAACACGATCTGTTTGTCCGAGACTGACTGCTGTTCTGAATGAGCAGAAATTTCTATTTTCTCCTGAGCAAACAGAGAGACCATTTCCCCAGCCTTCTTTGCAATTAGGTATGGCCATGTGACAAAATGTTAGCCAACGGCGTGTGGCAACTGGATATCCACGATTTATAGTTTGCTTTTGGAGCTAAAAACAAAGTGGTGATTTCATTTTCTCTTTTCACAGAGGCTTAGTCTCGTGTTTTTGAAATGCACTTTCTCAGTTCTTTCCATTTTACTTTGCGTTTTTATTTTCTCACCATCACTGGAAGAGCACTCCATAGAGTGCTTCCAACTCCCCCAACTCCACCCGAAGTCCAGTGTAAGGATAGCTCCCTGGCAGAAACCCAATAATGTTGCTCAGCTGATTGGTAATTTTGCTTTAATAAGTTATTTCCCCTTGCTCTTTGGGAGTCCTCAAGTTAAATTACAACTGAGACAAGCCAGGCTGAGTGGAAAAGAGTAATGACAGTTACGGAGCACTGCGCATGGTAAGATGACAGGCACTGTGCTGGACATTTATGGGCATTATTACTAATCTAATAATCCCACAAAGTAGATATTGGGGCATTATTTGTTCTTTTGAAACAGAACCTGAGAATAGTTACAGGACTTCTCAAGGTCATATAACTAGTGATTGGAGGCAAGATTTAAAATCAGATGTGACACATCCCAAAGCCCAGTCTTGATACACTTGCTTCCTAAATGTGTGCTTTTCAGTCGCACACTTTACATCTGCTCGTTTCTTCCTCCTCTTTTCCTTTGATACCCATTATCCTGGCTCTGCTCATTGACTGGTTAACACAGTGTATACCCTGAATTCAGCCAGGGCCACTTCATTCTGACAGAGGAAACAGGAATGGGGCCACGCAATGCAGGGAGTTTCAGGCCTGCCTTGGTGGGTACTAGGATATATAAATGTTTGCATAATCCTTCTAGCAAACATGTGAGTATGCACTGTTCGCCTTTAAAGAGCAGCAGCAAGAGGCATCACCTCTCGGGCTCCTTTCCATTGTCTAGTTTACAGTGAAAGATTCCGATGGACTTGAAAATTCTTGAGGTCAGATACTACATTGGGAAAGAACTTGGCACCCCCATTTGCACCTCATGCCTTGCACAGGCCTGAAACTGGAAATGTGAGTTGTTAAATGAATGTTGAATGCTTTGCTGAGTTTACATTTGAACAGTTCTTATTAAAAATGGGTGCCTGTGCTAAGAAGAGCAACGTGACCAGGAGACAGTGACCAGGAGACACCTAGGAAAGCTTGGGTGTGGAGGGGGGAAAGGAAGGGCTGGCTAATTGCTTTTATGGGCGCTCATTTTAAGGCCTACTGGGTCGCTACAAAATGGTATTGGCTGTTCTTCAGGACTAGAGACATTCGACACTCAGTCTAGCTCCTCTGTTTACCTCAGGCAAGTTACTAAACTTTCCGGGAATAAAAACCTGCCCTAGGGAATGGGTTGGTACTGAGTGCCATCCAACGCTAAGGTGTAGGAATTAAGAAGATGGTCTCTGAAACTGTACAGTTCAGGTGAAACTCCTGGCCTGCTCACTAGCTAGCTATGTGACTTGGGACCAGTGGCCCAACCATCCTGAACCTCACTTTTCTCAGCATAGAAATAATGCTGATGCTATTTCCTATTTAACTATTAACTACTGACAAGACGTTGAGCAAGGAACTTCACCTCTCCGTGCCTCAGCCTCCACATGTGGAAGGACAGAGGGGACAGCAAGGACACTTCCAATCCAATGTGTCCATGAACCTTGATGCTGGCTGAAGCTCAACTACAGACAGAAGGAAAGAATGATTAGTCACTACCCTAGAAAACAGGCTGGCTATGTAAGCCATAAAAATAGGGCAGGTCTAAAATTTCAGGTCTTTGAATTTTAGTTTTTGTTGCATCTGATGAAATGTGAAAAGAGAATTCTGTTATGTGTGGACTTTGCATAATGGTCTTCTATCTCACACTGCAAATCAATTGCTTATTAGCTTTTATTGACAAGAAGGGGAAAATATATTACTATTCATTTTAGCCCTTTCCTTATTGATTCTAAGAGTATAATACTTGTTCTTTAAGAGAAATGAGTCTATTCATTCTTTCATTCCAGAAGACCTATATCACATTATACAAAATTAAAAACGGAGTAAAGCAGGAAAAAAAAAAAAGCTTATCATGCCTTCAGCCACCGTGTGTGTTTAAGCATTCTGCTTCCACTTTCTGCTGCACATTGTTATACCGAGGACTCCAGTTCTCCATGCAGACTGAGCACTGGCCATGTTACTGCATGGAGCTCACAATAATTTTTAATTGTACGATAACGTCCCAGGATGTGGATCCCCATTTACCCTGTCCTTGTCAGAAGGCAGTAGAGAGGGGACATGGGATCTGGTGCCAGCACTGGGCAGAGGTGTGGCTCTGCCGCTTCCCAGCAGTGTGGCCTTGGTCAAGCCACTTAATCTCTCCAGACCTCAGTGTCCTCAGCTGTGAAAATACGGGCTGTGCCAGTACCAACCTCGCTGGGTCACTGTGAAGACTGAACGAGATCATGTTCACAGAGGGCTCAGCAGTACATGGGGCGCCGTGGGCTTCAGTGATGTCAGAGGCTGCTGCTGCTTTGTAGCCCTCATTCCGATCTGATGAGTGACTGGATGTTTATAAACATCCCAGAAGAAAATGCACATCAAATGTCAGGCCATGTCAATCCATCTCTCTGGGCCTGGTTCCTGGTTTGCCACGTGAGGTGGTCAGATGATAAAGCATGACCTCAAGGGCTCCTTCCCCCACAAACCGCCATGGTTCTCCATTGTTACTCAGAGCAGCGGTCACCACTGCAGGGAAATGGCCTACAGAAACTCCCAGCCTTGCTCACCAGCCTTGCTCGCCTGCCAGGGCCTGGGGGCTTGAGCACATCAGTGTTTCTTTCCATCCAGATATACTGTTGACATTGGCCTGGCGGCCTTCGGTGGAAAGGCCTCTCATGGTTCAGTTTGTGTGCTCCTGGGATCTCCATTTCTCAGATGGGTTCAGCAGCCAGTGCGCTCACCGGAGGTTTTGTTTATCCATTCCACATTTCTAATGTCGCTTCCCTGCTGTGATCATTTTCCTATGTGGTCATTTAAGGAAGATAAATTGGACTGCAAATCTCAGTAGAACAGGCATTGCTCTTAGTCAGTCCCTAAGGGACAAAGAGATTTTTTCCCACTCAACACCACCTGCGTGTGCTCTCCCTGTAACCTCCCAAGGAGAGAGTGTCATTAAAAAATAAATAAACGCCGATATCAGAGTAGTTGGACGCGCCCCCTCCCTGGTCCATGCAAGTTACCCATCACATTCAGACTTCCCAGATTCCCAAAATCGAGTGCCAAAAGGAATGGAACTAATGATCACATCAGGGCCAGAGCTGCCACTGCAGGGAAACAGATGATGTCATCAGCACAGAACTGCCACCTGCCTCCTCTGACGTCTGGTTACCAGGGAATTTCAGCAGAGCCAGGCTTCCCACCCACTCACCCGGTGCCTCCGCGGTGCACATGCTGTTGCATCAGAAAAGAAGAACGGGATGGAGGGGAGGCCTGGCCCTGTGGGCGCCCACTGGGAGGAGGGGTACACTCACAGGGCAAGCACACATGCGGGCTCTGGAGCCAGACTGCCTGTCCTGACTGTGTGGGCTTACGTTACTGAACCTCCCTGTACCTCAGTTTCCAAAATGAGGGCAGAAGAGTCTCTCATGAGGTATGAGAGAACTAGATGAGTTAATGTGTGTAAAAAAAAATGCTGAATGTGCCAGTCACATGTTCAATGAACAGCAGCCTAGACGACGCGTGAGCAAGGACTATGCGTTAAATGAATGAATCAATCATCACTTTAAGGGATGGTCAGTAGTAATGGAAAAGTAGTAGAAAGAGTTTGAGAGACAGAGCCGAGTTCCAATCCCACATCCAGTTTGCGTTTAACTTACAATAAATCACCAGATTTCTCACACCCTCAGTGGCCTCATTTGTTAGATGGGGACACTTTCTGTATCTTGGAGGTTGTGAGGACTCAAGGAGAGACACTTTGAGCAACTTCAGGGGGTTAAACCATGTTATACGTATTGAAATTCGTGTGCTTAATATAATACTAAAAATAACCTGGGGATCACTTTGGGGGAATACTAGGTGATCAACTTATAATTTTGAAAACTGGTAAAGAAATATTTTTTCTATAAGAACTATGCCTTAGAGTTAACAAATTGGCAATGAGGAGATTCTCTCTACAGAATATTCCAGCTTATAAATGAAGACAGATAGACAGAATTAGAATACCACACTTAGTAACCACTAGTGAATTAAAGGATTTGGCAATGGCCATTGAAGACTGCTGATCGCACACACACACACACAACCATGTCCTACCAACAGATACCCATAACACCATCTACAAAGTGTTCGTGCCCAAGACGTTTAGTTTGAACCTGAGGGAGCCTCTTGATTTCTCACTGATTGGAACCTCCAGGGATAGAGGCGCATGATAAATGATACCATGGGAACCAAATCAGCAAAATTCAGTCTGCAGGAGATTAACCGGGAAAAACAATCTAAGTTCTTCAGAAAAGTTTGCAAAAGTAGAAAATAAAAGATTGAGGGGGGACCATTACATTAAAAGCGATATAGAGGTATATTTATTCATCACAGATGCAGGACATTATTTAAATCCCAATTTAAAATGTAAAATAAATATTTAGCACAATGGAGGAAATGGGACTACTGGTTGGATATTCAATTATTTTGAGGAATTATTGTTGATGCTAGGAGTATAGTGATGGCATTGAGGTTAGGTCTTTGAAGAAAGAGGTTTTTAGATCTGTATATTGAAATACACATAGCTGTACACATAGTTGTCCAGCAGAACACGGAGTGCTAGTCATCAGTTCCAGGAGAGGTCTCCAAACACCTCTGACAATTGCACTGTGGCGCTGGAATTGCCAAGGAGAATCCTGGGTGGATCAACACCTTACTCACATAGAGCAGAAACAAGGGGACATGGGCTTCCACAGTGGGTATTGGTCCCCCATGGCCAGCAGGTCTCTCCCAGGAGCCAACCAAAGGCAATTGGCTTACATGCACCCCTCTCAGAGAGAAAGGACCCTAAACCCTCCCCGGTGGAGGCTGGGGGTGTGCCTGAGGCTCACTGGTGCACATGCTTAAGCAGAGCAAAGGGACCTTCATGGAGCTGAAACAGGGACAAATACTCCCACACAAGGCGATAAGCAACAAGCCCAGCACAGGCTATGTGGGCTCTTTATCTCTTGATATGAAGTGTTCCAGGCCCAAGAACCATTCTTAGGCAGCCAAGCAGGGGTCCAAAGACTATGCATGAGGCTGCCTTTCCCAACACATGGAGTCTGGGATTTGCTACAAATAATTTGTGTGGGGGAGGGGGCGGGGGGGCAGGCGTTGGGAGGAGGTAGGTAGATGAATAGAGGACACAAGACTAGTCATAAACTAACAATTTTTTGAAGTCGGATTACAGTTAGTTACATGGGTACTTGGGAAGTTCAGTTCATCATTCTATTTTGTATATATTTGAACTTTTAATACCAAAATGACTTTGTCATGATAACATAAAAATAAACATCAAAAGTTTTAATACTTTCTTTACTTCCAATGGATTGTTTGGGCGTAGCACCTCAGGTGTGACACCCCACTTTGGAAATAACTGCATCATCGCTCAACCCAGTGCTCACAGAAGACACAACCATCAAAAGGGCTTTTCCAGGAACCAAGGTCCACACCCATCAGAGGAGGAGCTGTGGTCCCCGCCTTGCCAGACCAGCGGTACTCAAAGTCTTGTCATCAGAAATCCCTTCATTCTGGGCAACTGCCACCCCTGTTAGAACAGTGAAGGGAACCTGCTTTCCAAGATCCCTTCAGAAGGAAAGATCTGCATTGTGTAAAGAAAAAAAATCTGGTGTTTAGTATAAAGGAAAAAGACAAAGCTCTCCTTCAAGAAGTAACAATGCTGCCAGCTTACCCCTGGTGAAAAATAATGCTATTGGCAATGAGATTGGGGTGTTCTATCACCCTCTCAATAAACTTTCTCTCCCCTGGGTAGTATTTTATAGTTACTGCTTCTGTGCCCCATTGCACAGGCATAATTTATTATTTGTTTCCATGTTGCACTTACTCTGCTAAGGTAGAAGCCCAGTGATGCATTATTACTGAGCATCGTTGTGTACGTGTATGTACGGGTGTGTATTAATGCGCACACACACACACACACGGAAAGACTCAAGATCTGACAGGCTCTGACCTTCAACTTTTCACAACACATGCAGCCTTCCCGGCTCGACGGGACTTTCCTTGGGCTCTTAGATGAAACATGCCCTATGTCCCCACACATAGTCCCTTCTCCTGTGAGAAGGAGCAAGACGATCCCAGACGACTCGGCTCCGTGCGACTGCTCAAGTTTCCTATTCCCTCCTTTGACTCACCTTCCTGCTGAAGGTGACGTTCCTTCCATTTCTGGGCAGAATGTCAGTTTGCACAGCTCTTTCCTCAAGACAGTCATGGGAAGGAAATAAAGCAGGTGTTATTATCTGCCATTTATTTCCACAGGAGACCCAGCAAGGTTGAGAGTGTGACAAGTTCAAATAGCCAGGAGAGGAATCCAGCCCAAGCTAGCTCCGATGGGACAGGAGTGACCCTGAGTACCCAGTCATTACCAGCTCTCTGACCAGGGACAAGTCACTAAACGCTCGGGCCCTCCATTGTTAACAGCTGGAGCTGCTTCTCAAATGCGAGATAATTGGACGGGCTCAGCGGAGGACTGGCATGCCATAAACGTGCAGTAAATGTTCCCAACTTTGGTGGTCTTCTCAGAGCATTGTGTCTGGGACCATGTAACCACCACCGCCATAGGGAGCTCTGATGTAATAATAACAACAACTACAACCACAGTAGGTGAGCAGTGCCTCGTCCCAGGCACTGTCTGAAGCCCCCTGCCTGAGTTGATCCATATAGCCATCACAGCAGACCCTTCTCGGAGGCATTGCTTTTACTCCCATTTTACAGAGGAGGAACACAAAGGGATGCTGGGTTTAAGAAACCGGACAATGCCTTTGCCTTTTAAAAGAATCAGCCCACACTAACGTGCTTCCTTGCTCTGGCATTTTTTCTATCGTCATTGAGGGCACACAGACCTTTGCCATCGGGGTCTCCAAAGCCCCTTGCTAACAGTTCACTGGCTCCGCAGCTTCCGCTCCCTGACTTCCCCCCTCTGGTAATGAGACCCACAAGTTTATCTGCCAGGGGATTTTTGGGTGAGGAAACCAAGGTGCAGGGGAAGTGACAACTTGCTCAAGTTCATGTGGTGAGCTCTGAGGGTCAAGTCTGAGATCTTACTCTCCCTTCCATGTCTCTGGGCTGTCCTTCTGTAGGAGAGCAGCGGGCCCAGCTGCCAGCAGGAGGACAACATTCAGTAGGGGGCATCTGAGAGCCCCGATGGCCGCTAAGGCAGTGAGGGAGCTGCAGGCTCTCCTCCCCTGGGGCCCAGCCGACAGGGAAGGGCTTGGAATTTAATCCTCTGCATTCCACTCAGGGTTCCTGTGACATAATAAAGCCCAAGGAGGGATCTCGAGTGACTTGTCAGCAGAACCCCCAGAGAGATTTTCTATAGATAGCCAGGGTGTGTCTGGAGCTCTCTCCCTCTCTGCAGGAAGAAAGTTCTTTTATGCCTGGCCTAGGCAATGCTGTGGGCAGCAGGTGGGTGGGGTGGGGGACCGGCCAGGCACTGGGCCCAGAAGACTTTGTAAGGCTAGGAGAATTGTGGCAGCAGGGGTGGAGGGGCGCAAGCGAACCCAGGATAGGAGCAAGAATTCCAACTATGGCATTTTGGAGAAAACTATTTAGTTATTTGCCCCCACTGACCTCCCCCCACTGTTGGGACTGCGGCTGCAATGAGATGTCCCAAATACCGAGCCTCATGCAGCCTTTGATGCTGGCTCTGCACAGATTCTGTGGCTTGAGCCAGGCTGTCTTTGGGCAGAGAGGCCTGTTTGGAATGTCGGTGTGCCAGTGCTGGGTTTGGAGGGCGGGGGTTTCAGAGTTCTGTAATTTGCATGGCCATGTACCTGGTTTTTCTTTCCACAATAGAGAGCTCGCATCCGAAACTCTGTTTACCTTGCAGATTCCAAACAAGCAACCTTCCTATCAGTAATGTCACATAAATACCAGCATAGAATCCTATCATTACTAATATTTTTTTCATCCTGTCTGCTGGTGGAGGGGAATTCTCAGAAGCCATGCATATATTTTAATAAAATAATAGCTAAGCTGCCAAGGGCTTTAACAATATAATTTCATCACGGGATTCTGGGCTCTTTGGTTTAGGCTAGCATCAGAACCCCAAGACAGAATTAATTCATGTAACTGGGACAAACCCAAGTGCTGTTTTTCCATTCCCCTTGTAAGTGAACTCAACTATTTTAATTGCCCAAACATTTGGTAGGTAGGGTATGAGGTAGAGAAAAGCCCGCCTGATATATTCATTAGCTTCCAAATAAATGCGTGAGAGGAAATACACTGTTGTTAAAAACAGGAACATTTGGGTCAAACAGCCCGGGCTGGATTTCTGACTTGGCCTTAAAGCTGTGATTGACGATCTCTGAGGCTCCATTTACTCATGTGCAATATGTGGTTGTTATTACCTACCTCTCAGGGTGGTTGAGAGGATTAAACGCCGCCAGAGCTGATGTAATGAATGAATGTAATACCTGTGAAAGGGCTTTGGTTTGCTGCCTGGAGCTCAGTAACTGTCAATACATGGTTGCTTTATTATTAGGTCCACAGCAAAGGCAAAATATCCCTGAAACTGTTCTCTGACACCACAGAGGTCTAGGAATTTCAGCCATGTCCAGCCAGGAGCTTCTCTTTTTAGCCCTGAAATTCCCCAGATGCTCCACATTCGTGATTTGTATTATTCCCAGCCAGAGAGAGCAGGGTGGCAGCCCCCACCCTGTCTGGAATCCAGGAGCACCTCTGAGATTCTGACCTAGCACAGCTGCCCGGGGCAAACACTTTAGGAAACATGAAACAGAACATATTGCAGTTTTACAGGAAGGTCGGATGAGTGAACTTGAAGTGTTTGTCGTGGATCCACTTTCTCCTGCAGAGGAATGAAAACAGGGCTCTCTGCCCAGCAGAATCCTGCCCTCCCGGCACGCCGGGCAAGGACCAGGAGTGCAGAACATGGGGTCCGTGAGGGTCCGTCTCCCCCTAACGTCCATTACAATGCTATTTCCATGGTGTCTAGGACTTCGCAGTAGATGTAAACACAATTCCTGCCAATAAGTGGACCTGAGCTTTGTAATACAAAACTATGGTTTTAAATCTTGTCTCTACCATGTATTAGCTGTGTGACCTTGGGCAAGAAACTTAATGTTTTTGGAACTGTTTCTTTTTAAAATCTGTAAGATGGAGAGAACGGTAGGCCCCTCACTGGGTGGTCAGGTGGACTAAATGGCTGACTGTGGGTAACATGCCCGGTACAGCGTCAGGCACATGGGACATGGGAGACCCCCATGAGCCCTGTTTCCCTTCCAAGCAGCCGAGAAGACCGGATGGAGAGACAATACCCACTCGGTTCCCTTCTAGCCAGTTACAAGAGGCAAAAAGATAGAGGGACACAGAGCAGAGGAAGAGGAGTGCCACATCAGAGAGAAACGGCCAGCAGTGGCCACAGCACCTGCCAGAGTCCTCAGGTAGGGGTATGTCAAGGGTCAACGAGATGCTTTATCTTACAGCCCAAACCCAAGGGAGCTACAGGACCCAGCCCAGCCCCTGATGCCTCTCTTCCCCAAGGCCTTCTCTGAGTACATCAACCCAGAGGGCCTGCAAGAAGGCATTTTAGGGAGCCAGATATTACTGTTCACTGTCAAAGTAAAGGGGAATTCTATCTCAAAAAAATTTTTTTTTTGCTTGAAATCTGGCTACCCACTGTCTTAGCTCTGACCTCCAGAACCAGGAGTTCCATTTCATCAGGAGTACAGTTTAGTGTCTCAAAATATCCCCACCCACTTTCCTTGTCAAGCATGGCAGCAGACAATTATTAAACGTAGGTAGGAGACTGGCACGCCCCATTGGCTGCTGGCAGGGTCCCATGTAGGATGCAAGCTGAGATTTTTCTTCAGAACAGGAATGACTACTGGGCCTAATAGCCAAGACTTTGTGTTAGATTTATAAAATCTCAAGCCTTTTCTACTTATTTTATGCAACATTTTTTTATGTACCTCCGCTCTCTCTGAAAATATTTTCTTCTCACCTCTGTGTGTGAACTGGTCAGAGTCATTTTTAGGGACTGCGAATGTAGTTGAATTTATTTACAGGTCGACTTTACAGTATCCGAGAACCCAGAACAGGTCTTTGGAGAGAAAGAACCCTGGCTGCTAAGGAAAATAAATAGAAACTTGCTTGTTTTCACCTCTAAAATGGTATGCCCCTGTTAGGCCCTCTGTATTTTCCCACAACACCTAGGATCGCTCTCTCTAGTAGCTGGCACTCCATAAATAGCACAGTCTAATCTCAGGTTCGGGAAGGGACTCAGAGGTAAATGGAACAGGCAGTGGGCTACAGAAAATGGATTCCTCTCTCTTAGTGACCATTTTTGTGATTGGCATTCATCCAGAGGACAAAGGATAGAGTTTCCAGTAAATCATTCCAAGAAAGTATCAACATACAGGATGCTACACTTCCATCTCCCAGTGAAAAATCTCAACATCCAATGTCCTCTATGAAATGTAAAGTGTTTTGTGTTTTAATGTATGTGGTCCAGCCCTGGGTGGTGCAATGCCTGACAGGAGTAATGAATATGGACCCTGTGTCTGTGTCTTGTGCATTGAGCTGCAAACGTAGCAGGTGCTCAGTAATAATTGTTGAAAAATTGCAAGTAAGAATTTATTTTAAAAAAATAGATGCTACACAAAATAGCCACTGGACCCTCTTTTAGATTGCAATCACCAAAGAGGCTGGGCTCCTATTTTGTCTGCTTTGTGCTATGCCCAGCACCATGTTACCTATAAACAGGTTCAAAAATAAATGCTATTAGAAATTGACAATGAAGCCCTGGTTGGTGGGGCTCAGAGGATTGAGTGCTAGCGTGAGAACCAAAAGGTCACCAGTTTGAATCCCAGTCAGGGCACATGTCTGCGTTGCAGGCCAGGCCTCCAGTAGGGGGCACAGGAGGCAACCACACATTGATATTTCTCCCTCCATTCCTCTCTGTCTAAAAATAAATAAATAAAATCTTAAAAAAGAAACTGACAATGAACCTGGAAAGACCACTGGGCTGGGATTGCCTCCACATTTGCAATGAACTAACGCGTCTCTTTGGTACGTGTCTTGGGTCTTCTGGGTTTTGGTTATATTGGTAAACTGACCACTCATTGCTCTCCAAACTTTTTAACCATCCGCAAGAATTCTTGGATACTGTTCCCCAGTCCCACCATCTCATTAATTTGCTTAACAAATATTTACTGAGCACAGACTATGTGCCAGGAACTCTACTAGGGGATGGGAATACAATTTGTGAGAAAAACAGATGCATTCCTTACCCTCATGAAGCTGATAGACTAGTGGAAGAGAGAGACATAAAATTAATGACCATGCAAATAGAAATGCACTTAAAAATTGTTAAGTTCTCTGAAGGAAAACAGAGCTTTGTGAGTGTAACATGGGAACCTAATTAGGGAATGGGGGAGCCCAGAATAAGCCCATGGTCATATTTTAAATTTCCTTTGAGAAACCATAATGATAAAAAGTTATTGCCAACTGAATAATGTTTTAAAATTATTTGTGTATGTCTAAGATGGCTAGAATCCACAAATACTTTGTATATGAATATACACATAGATATTAGGCATCCTGTAAATTCAGCAGCCTCCTAGGGGACCGAGGACCACTTACCAGTAACCAGAATAACCCTTGTCTCCCATCGGCTCTAAAGGCAGCTTGTAGGGCTCCTCAGGAGAGATCATAAAGAAAAACAGTTGGTTTCCCAATCAGGATTCCTATCACCGCTCCAGGAAGGCAGGTCAGCTCCCTCCTCCCCAGGGGCCAACCTACCCATCAGCTGATGATAACAAGTAGGTCTCTTGGCCAGAAGTACAGGCCAGCTCCCCACTACCTAGCAAAGTTTATTTGCCTCCAGACTGGTCTGATCTAGATCAAACTCAACACCCAAAACTACACCAAGTCCTCTCAACACTCAGGAAAGCAGCAGCAGCAATGGCCTCTGCAGCCCCCACCCCCCGAACCCTGAAGTAGTCAGTCTATATTTTATTTCTTGGGGCTCAACTAGGTGATTGCATGTTATCTCCCAGGGGGAAACATATATTTCTTCCATAATGGCCTCCTAGCTATGTAAATGACTATACGTATTTGATTTATGTTGCCAGATTATAGTCTTTAAGGCTTTCTGTCAAGCTCTCCCATTGGAAGATGACGTTTTCAACATTCTCATCTTTGTTTAACCAGGAAGCGATGACTTCAAATCTGAAGCTATTAAAGGGGATCGTTTCCAGAATGAAACCGATCCCCCTTAATAGGCAAAATCACCTAAGGATGGATGAGGAATTCAGATTCTGCTTTTGACCACTCTGCTCTCCAGGTGGAGGAGGGAGGGAGGGGCTGTGTCTGTGTGCGGGATGGCCCAGGACTGAAGCTGGGGTGGGGCCATCCTTGCTGGAGCGGATGTGTGGAAAAGGAAATTCCTTGCAGGGTTGGTAACACCTCACTTCGACCCCTGAACAACAGACAGGGCATCTCTGTCATATAGCCCCAATGGTGACTGTCTCAATGGGCATATGGGTCACTGTCTGTTGAAAGAGTGAATGGTTCTGGAAAGTATTGGGGGTGGGTCACTGACCCAGGCCAGTGGACAAAAATAAGCCTGAAAAGTACCAGGAGTGAGTCTGAAGGTACAGAAGCTAAGGAGGGCACACTGGAGCTGACGGGCAGGAGGCAGGGGGAGGCATGGAGGCAGCACTGCCCCACCCACCCAGCCTGGGGCGGGGTGATGGAGGAGCACTTGCAGCAGACTCAGTGCAAGCACGTGAGAATCTCCATACACTAGTGCTGAGTGCTCTCCTGCAAAGGGCTGCTCACCAGCCGCCGCTTTGCCGTTTGCCTTCACCATCCCTTTGGATAGGAGGTGCCTCGCATTTGTTTGAATTTATTTTTCAGACACTGCCCCTGAGGACATTCCAGTATGTAGAGCGTACATTTATCTGTCACATTGGGCTATTTCTGTTTTTATTTAGAACCCATCAAAGCCTAAAACAGGATTTGAAGTGACAAGGTACTCATAGATCAGCGATTTTTGACTTTTTTTCATCTCATGGCACACATAAACTAATTACTAAAATTCTGTGGCACGCCTGTTGAAAATCACTGTCATAGATAACTGGTGAGTACAGGCAAGTAGAACAGCTGAAAGTAATGCTCTGCGAAGCATGTTCTCACTTGCATCTGCTCCATCCTCACTTGGCTTGGGGAGAACTGTGTTCAAATCTCCGCTCTGCCTCCTACGGGCCACAGGCTAGTGTGACTTGAGATAAATCACTTAACCTCTCTGCGTTTTCCTCTCACTTTATTGTGAATACTTCATTTATTATATAAGCAATTCTAGTATCTTTATGAAGTGGCAGCGAAACAGGTTTCCAGGATTTAAATCCAAATTTCATCAGAGTGATTCATGTGCATGACTAAAATAGCAAATAGTCCGAAAAGTTTTGTGATGTAAAGAAACAGTACCCTTACCCACCTCTCCCCACCCTCATTCTGCTTCCCAGAGATGTCAGCCTCCAATCAGTTTCTGTTTTTAGTTCTGCCTGCGGTTTCTCCTGCATCTCCAAATAGTATGTTTACACTGCTATGTCTTGATCAACAACCTTAGTAGACATTATCTATCCGCTTCCGTCTAGGCTACATAAAGTTTTAATTCCTGTCCCCCACTCCCTCCCAAGTTTCGAACGTTTTAGCTATTTTAGTTTCTCTGTTACTATTGTAACTATAGACAAACCTCTAATTCTTGTTCCATCAACAGTCAATGATACCTCTGACTCTCCATTGGGTAAGATGAAGATAGAAGCAGAAAATCTCTTTCCTCTACCTCTCCACCCCCTGCACCTCCCAAATTCTGTCTGTTCTGTAACCACAATTAAGTTTCCCCGGCTTTGTTTATAGGTTGATTCTAAAAACTGAAAACCAGAAAATGATGCTTACATTATGGCTATATAAATATTGTTACAGAGCTGAGTAGTGGCCATGATTACATTTCTTCTGGATGGTTCCAATGTCATGACCCGAGGGCCTCTCAAAGCAAAATGTTTCTATCAAGAACAAAGGATACATTTCAGTGTAGTTCCTATTTGGACTATGATTTATCTGCACAATTTTTTTTTCTGGGATTTCTGATTGTTTTTCTCCTTGTTGGTAGAAGAAACATGTCTTCTTTATCACATTTAGCTTTTACTCATTCTCGTTATTTCTTGGAATCCATTCTTCTTGAAAAAAATGTTTTTCTTAGAGTTCATTAATAGTCTCTTTCAATGTGAACTAATTGCTTGCTAGGTCAGTTGACAATTGGCATCTAGGAATTTCCTGGGTAAATTTTATTATTTCTTATATTAAAAACTTTCTCTTTTGGGGGATTTTCCCTTAGTTTTGCTGAAGTCGACACACTCAAATAATTTCCTCAGAAAGGAACTGTAGGAGTAAACATCTTTTATCTTTAAATATCTAAAACTGATTTTATTAGCTGCACATTTAAATGTTTGTTTGGTTTGATGTAGTATTCTAAGTTTTAAAATAATTTGCCCTTAAAACTTTTAAAGACTTTATTCTACTGCATTCTGGCAACTGTGGTTTGGGGTTAGAAATCTGACGCCAGTTGGATTCTCTTTCCTCGAAGGGGACTTATTTTCTTCTTTTTGGAATCCCTTAGAATCTTCTGCTCCCCAGTGTTCTGAAACTTCACAATGAGTGTGTCAAGCAGAAGAATTGTTTCTTTGTTCTTGCTGGGCATTTGGTAACCCTTTTGTTTGAAAAATTCTGAGCCTTTCCTTCTATTTCCTTGATTATTTTACTTTGTTTTCATTGCTCTCTGTTTTAAACTCCTGAAAAGTAGATGCCACGACTTTGAAATTGATCTTCTGTGAATTTTTTTCTTCATATTTTCTGTCTTAATCTCTTGTTCTTCTATCTTCTGGAAGATTTTCTCAACTTTACAAATTCTATTATTTCTATTAAACCTTTAATTTTGCAATCTTTTTGTTTGTTTGTTTTTTTCTGATTGTTCCTTTTCCTTAGTACTCTGTTCTCACTTATACATACAATATCTCTCTGAATCTTTCTGGAGTGGAGTGATTATCTTAGTCAGTTTGGGCTGCTGTAACAAAAATATCATAGACTGGTGGCTGAAGCAACAATTATTTCTCAGCTCTGGAGGCTGGGAAGTCCAAGATCAAGGTGCATCAGATTGAGAGTCTGGTGAGAGCTCCACCCTCCTGACCTAATCACCTTCCAGAGGCTCCTCCTCCTAACACCATCACATTGAGGACTGCGGTTCCAGTACATGAACTTGGAAGGGACATGAATATTAGGTCCATAACAGTGATCATATATCCTGGTTTATCAGGGATAGTCATGTTTTACACCTGTCATCCCGGCATAAATGTTAACAGTTCTCTGTATCACTTTCAGAATCATCCCAGGTTGCGTGATAAATTCCACGGTCACTTTACTCTGGAGATACTGATGAGAATTTTCTAAAAATTATCTCTGTTTTGAATTATTTCTGTTTCTTCAGAGTGACGTTGTTAGGTTGTTGATATTTTTAACCTTAATTGTCCATTGGTATTTAAGAATCAGGAGGTAGGAATTAAAACCTATGGGTACATAGAGCTTGTTGGCTGGTGGACTTTATTCTAGTGAGGTAAGCAGGGAACTGTCTCTGTTCTGGAGACTTCAAAATAAGGATAAGAAGGACTGTATTCTGTAGTACCAATAACCATACCGGCTGTCCACGTTTTTCTCTGACTATTTAAAACATTTCCATAGAGATAGATGAATCTTTTTTTTAAGTGGTGACAGTTTCCTGCGACCATGCCGTCTGGGGGCGGGCGAGTGGAGGGCCATCGTCGCGTATGTGTGCCTTTAACCAGTCTCCTTTCCAGTCCCAGTCCTCAGTCCCAGAGCCGCCCCGAGGCTCGGCCAGGCGGAGACTCCGTTATTCACTGCACATCCATCAACGTGTCCTGCACGCATTTTGGCAGAAATGTGATAAAATCATGCATCCACTAATAGTGCCCCCTTTCCATGCTCTTTGCTGTTATGAGTTTATGCTTTTTTCCCCTTTACTATTTTTGTGAGGTGTCCAGAGGGAGAAGATGTGTTCAATGCAACATCTTGAACAGGAAGATACTCGTACCTTTCTTTTTATCCTTTTTAATGAGGACAGTGTGCCCTTCCCTTTTATTTTTCTTGCAGATTTATAGTTAAGCCCCAAATATCCATTCTCCTTCATTTGTAGTAGAGCCCCCATTTTTATTTGGCATGCGGCAACCTGGGACAACTCCAGCCTCCTTTGCAATTTGGTGTGGCCATGTGACCAAGTTCTGGCTAAATAGGGTTAAGTGGAAGGGCTGGGGAGCAGCTTTCTGCAATGGGCCTTAAGAGACAGGAAGCTCGTGCCCTTGGCGCTATCTTGGGGTTGAGGCTACATGAAGACCCTGGGTGTCTGACACCAGGGAGCCAAGCACCAGTTTGGACCTCTCATCAAGGCTCTCATGAACAGAGGGACTGTGTTTTGTTTAAGACATGGTTATTTTCAGTTTCCTTCACTACAGACAAACTAAAACCTAACTACTACAACCTTAAAAATGCTGTGAGGTATCAACAAAGTGATAAACATGAAAGTGATTTGTAAAAAAGCTGTTGAAATGTCAGATATTATTAATATTATACCTTACACTAGATGAGATTTAAGCTCCTCCTCTGGACTGGTTACTTACTCATTTTTATCATCAATACCTGGCATAAAGTTGAAGTTAATATGTTTATTAAATAATTCCAATAGTTATTAGTGCTTTATGATAATTACAATACCATAAAAAGACAAAAGAAAAAGTATTAACATATTTTTAGCTCATTAATCTCCCAAGTGACTAAAGAGCTTCTAAAAATAGAGAAGAAAAGACTAAAAATTCAGTAGAGAAAAAAATGAGCCTGGGCATGACACCGAAGAAAAAAATGCATGTTGTCCTGAAATGTATGAGAAGGTGCTCAGCCTCACTCACAGCAAGATAGATGCAAATGAATATGTACTACGGGGTCTGTCCACAAAGTCTCCAGCTATGTCATATGACAAACAGAGACATTCACTGAAGAAGACCCGAGATACAAGAAACACTGTACACAAGACAATGATACCTCCGTCCCCTTCAAAGTAGGCACCTGAGGACCTCACACAGTTCTCCCAATTACCATCAGGTGTCTTGTCTTATTTTCCTGAATCTCATCAATAGTCTGAAATCTCTTGCCTTTTAAAGGCGATTTTAGTTTTGGGAAAAGCTAGAAGTCACAGGGCACCAAATCTGGGCTGTAGTGTGGCTGAGTCACCTGAGTGACTTGATGTTTCACCAAAAAACTCTGCATAAGACGTGATGCATGAGTGGGTGCATTGATGTGATGAAGCTGCCAATCACCAGTTGCCCATAGCTGAGGCCCTCGGAATCATCTGAATAGTTTCCACAGAGCAATGTTCAAGGTTATGCAAAGCTGGATGCAGATTTGTTGTTCTACCTACTCAGTTATTTCAAATATGATGGCCACACAGTACATGTGCTCACTCAAGGGCATCTACCACCCCCACTGATTAGTACAGTGAAGTTGTCATTGTTCACACATGCGCATTCCGGTCCACTCTCCTTGGCTGCCCCGTTATACCAATGTCATGCAAACCATTCTTATTATATCAACAATGGCTGGACTTCTTCCAGACAGACCTCATATACACATACATGCATGTGTGTGTGTGTACATAGTTACCTTTTGTGTAAAAAATGAATTCAAAATATTAATTGGTATTAGCACAAAGAAATATTGTAGGGCTAAATAACACATTAATAAAAATAGTTACTTAACAGGATAAAAAGAAATGGGGATAGGAGTGTCTCTGTTTTATTTCTGAATTGTGTAACTAAAACGTATATTTGAAAAAAGTATTTTAAAAATAAACAAGCATGAAGGTTATAAAGCCATTATAATTTCTTATAATATAGCCAGTGTCCAAAGGACTACAGGTCTCTACAACTCCCAAACATGTTAGCACTTTTATTATGCTAACTTGATTAGACTAGTGTTTCTAATTTATAGAGTCAGGGACTATTCAAATTGGTGAGAACCCAGGGTCTGCTGGTTTCAATCCTATCATTTTGCAGATGAATAAACTAAGGCCCAGAGAGGTTTAGTGACCTGCTGGAGGTCAGATGATCATTCGTAGCAGAGCCAGATTTCACTCTAGTCAGCCGACTCTTGGCCAAGTATTCTTTCTATTGCTTTGTGCTCCCTCGAGTACTTCAAAGATGATTTAAGTGACACATAAATTCATACCATATTGCTTAAACCAGAACCTAATGCACCAGTCAATTTGTTTATCACGTATTTATCATACCCTCTTGTACCCTAGACCCTATGGTAGGGGCTGGAGCTACAAGCAAGTCAAGGAGGTCCTGCCTCTCCTGCCACCACAGCCCCCCGCCATCTGCACTCTGTCTCCAGGAAGAGATGATAGCAACAGAGTTTCCATTGCCAGTTGTTTAAGTTTCACAGAGGTGAACCCCCTGCAAAATGTGTGCTAAGTAAATTCCAATTACACTAACCCTTGGTGTGGGTTGCAGGATTCCCAACCACTGCACTTTCCTGTCGTCCTCCCAAACCTGAACTTCCCACCCCTCACCCCATATTTTTTCAAGTGGGCAGTTTGCTCAGTGGAGTGACCTGACAGGGGAGCTCACACTGGAATACTGTGGTTCTCAGTGGGCCTGGTGCTGCCACCTCAGGGGCATTTGGGAATTGGACAGCAGTTTCCTAAGTGGTCACAATGATTGGGCGACCCTCCTGGCATTGAGTGGTCCATTGCCAAGGGCGGCTCTCACTATGAAGACTTGTCTGCCTCCCACACAACTCCGTCCTACTGGACAATTACACAGGTGAAAACCTGTTTTTCACCATCTGAGCCCAGAACCTTCACACGAGTTTTGGGGGGTTTTTTGGGGAGGGGGGGAAGCTTATATTGTTTACAGTTTAATGTATACTTAATTTCCAAAGAATGTGACCACTCTGTAAATTGAGGGAAGAGTTTATTTTGTTGGAACTTTACAAAGGACCATTGGACACATCACAGACAATGATACTTCTTGTAGTTCCAACTCACCAATGTGCTGTACCCTCAGTCTGCCTACCCTCAGTAGCTGGGACCTTCATGGGGATTTTACGTGGGGGCAAGCATCTGAACCCTTCCTCACGTCTGGTGGTGTGGCCATTTATACATTGAGATACACATCATTTTATTGCGAGTCACCCTTGTGGTGTATTCTGGCTTAGTTTTCTGGGCTTTAGGAGAATGCCAGTGAAGTTCTCCACCTCCAACTGGGTTTTCCAACCGCAGAGATGCTCCTGGCCAAACACACAACACGATCGCCACCATCACATGGTTTCCATGTGTCTGGAGGGCGCTGTTGGGAAAGACCCTGATTTATCTGAAATCATGTATACATACAGGCTATATTTTCTATGAATTTCTCTTCAGGAAGGTGAGGGGGCGTAAGAGGCACTTGTTTTAAAGAGGATCATCAGGCCTGATGGACCAGAGAATCCCTCTGAAGCACCTGTGAAGAAGGCACCGTCTGCACAGCAAACCCACAGTGCAGTAGCTAGTGAGCCAAACAGGCAGGGACAAGTCCCGCCCTGTCACAGCCTGGCTTAACGAGCACGTCGCAGATCAGGATCAGGTTGCTCCTGTGCCCTGCGAGCAGCTGCAGGAAGTCAGTCCGGCTGCGGGCATGCTTTACTCCGAGGGGCTGGAGTCACCTTTGGCTTTGCTTCAGAAGAGCTGGCAATTGCACTTAGTATATGACAGATCGACAGAAGTCTTTCCAGTTGCAAAGCCCCTGGGAAAAGCCCATAATAGGCCTACTACACAATTGACACTTAATGAATATGTAACAGAAGTATAATTTGATTGAAGTAGGAGATGTTGGCCTATTTTTCTGCATTTGGGGGAATGCTGGTGAAATTTTACACCTCTGGCTGGGTTTCCTAACCATAGAGATGTTCCTGGTTAAACACCACCACCACCACCACCACCACATCATCATCATCATCATCATCATCATCATCATCATCATCATCATCGCCAAACAATTCTGCTGAGTGTCAAATTGCTATTCATGGCAGCTGTGCATGAGACTGCTCACCTGGATTGTGCTGATGTGATCATTTCAATGTCTATTATCCGACATTCGTTTCATTTATTTTACATATGACAAATGCCTGTCAAGCACCTATCTGGTGCCAGACTGTGCCGGGTACGAGCAAGAAGATGTCGTTTGTACTCTTGTGGAGTTCACAGACTCAGGGAAGACATGGATATTAAATAATTATGCAATTATGTGTGCATTTACAGTTTATTTAATTATAAAAAAGGAGAAAAATTGCTTGAATAGCCCATAAGCACCTGAATTCATCATTTTGTGCCTCAAGCTTAATTCTCTCCAGAAGTCCTGACCTTAGTTATCTGCACTTCTCCCCAACCAAGCCCACAAGTCAGAAAACTGAGTTACCTTAGCAATTGTTTCTTTCACACTTCCCACATCACCAACTACTGTTCATTTTACCTCCCAAATGTTTTTGCAATGTGTCCTTTCTTCTTTGTCCCCGCAATTCCCTTTATCATCAGCCTGGACACTTGTAACAGCTCTATGACAGGTCTCCCTGCCTTAAGTCTTGCACGGGCATCAATCAGGACTCAGGTGCAGAGAACAGAATCCACTCTATCTAGTTCGGGCAGAAGGTGATTTGTTAGAGGGCATTGACTGGCTTACAGAATTGTTGGAAAAGCTGAAGAAACAGATTGAGATTTTGAAAATGGCTTTGAGAGCCACACTGCAGAACCTGGTTACCAAGGGAATTACTGCCACGTTTACAATCAAGAGGCTCCTTGCCAAACACAGAGGCTTGTGCTTCAGCTGCCAGCTCCAGAACCATGTCTCCACAGCCATAATCAGGAAGCCAGCCTGATCGGGAAAACATGACGATTGGCAAACAGCTGAGATGAGAGGCGACCTTGATTGTGAAACCACTGCAGGAAACCGTAGCCCCTCCAGGAGTGACCTGGCCACACAACCAGCAGACGCCAAGCCTCTGCCTCATTTCCACCTTCCAAATCTTGGCTAAATACTTGAGTGATAAAACCTAAATTATCTCCAAAGTGCTAGCTGCCACGAGATCTTACAAGTGTCGTGTTGAGCTTTCTCACCACTACAGAAATGCAGTGTAGGAAGACTCCCAGGGAGGCTGGAACAGATGTGTGGACCACCACATCCACCTGACTCCCCTGACAGTCTCGCCTTAAAGATGTATCTGAAACGTGACCACATCTCCTCTCTGCTAAAACCCTTCCAATGGTTCTCCACCGCCCATGAATGAAGTCCAAGTTCCTTGGCCTGACTTCTCCTTTCCTGCCTTATCACCACAGCCACACACACCTCTCACAGCACGACCCCATGTCTTTGTGCCTGCTGTCCCCTCTGTCTGGAGTGCACTTCCTAATTTCCCCGGCTACCTTTTACTCATCCTCCAGGATCAGTTCAGGTGTACCAGGAAGTCCTTCTTGAACTCCAGGAACATGCAGCTTCCTGGGCATGCCCAGATCTTGGAATTATCTGCTCACATCTCTGCCTGTGCATTAGATATGTGTTCTCTTGCAGCAGCAACTAAGTCTTATTCATTTTTGTATTTTCAATGCCTAGCACAGTGCCTGGCCCCAAGGACCTGCTAAATACAAATTTGTTAAAGTGAAAGCAATGGTACTGAATGAAGCATATGTTTACTTGGGCTCCCCAGGAATCAGACTCTGAGACAGAGCTGGCATGCAGGGAGGTTTTTGGGAGTGCCTTGGGGATCAGTCTCCACTGTGGGGAGCAAGTGGAGTGGGAGTAAAGAAAGCAAGATCGGGCAGAGGGAGACGCTGGACTACGGTGCAGTTGTAATGGACCTCGGCCCACCCTACAGTAAGCTCCAGAAATAGGAAGCCCCTTTAGAATTGCCCCACCTCAAAGCAAAAGGGCTGGGCCTTTAAATCCCCATGTTAACTAGTCACTAGGTGAGAGGAGAGGGGGTCACCTTGGGCTCAGTGGCTCCCTTCAGCTGAGGGCATTCCTGGGAGGTAACTGCATCGATCAGAGTTTGATCACAGGAGAACTAGGAGGAATAGGTGGATGGAGGAATGCAGAGATGGATGAGATTTTTTATGTACTGAAGGGATCTGACTTTATGCTCTTGTGGGCATTGGCTACACAGCTTATGTAAAGCCACTGCATCTGTCTGGCACTGGAGCCTGAAGTCTGTGGGACAGGTGATCAAGAGAGATGATGGAGGTGAAGTAGGGGAAGTAGGACAAACTAAAACCTGTGAGGCTGAGCTGGAGCCCAAAAGGATGGAATGGAACCCACATCAGTCTCTCTATCCAAGCTGCCATCTTAGCCAATGCGTGTATAAAGAAGCTGGTACCCTGTATTAGGGAGCCAAGAGCCAGCAGCCACCCACCCTCCCCGTGTCTGTGGAAAAGAGTGCCGCCATGCTGGAGGTGGGGACCTAGACAGAGGCCACAGCAGCCACTCCAAGGCATATCAAATGATGAAATAAAACTAAACTGGTTAACAAATATCTCACCTACATTCACATACTGTGAAATGTGAGGGGAGAGGAGAGAAAATAAGGAGCATCCATGGGCCATTTCAAGGGGTTCACAACATTAAAGGTAATAGTGAAGGGGAGATCTGAGCTATAGGTAAGGACCAGGAATCAAATTATTAAAATGCATGCTGTGTTGTTTTAACGGGAAGTATGGGAAGTGGGGTTTGCAGGATGAAAGTCTGGGAAGCACTAATTTAAAAACAGCATGTTCTGCCAGTTAGTTGTACCTTTCTAGAGGAACTCCAAGAAATCTATTTGCTCATCTTTTTTTTTTTTTAGCCCTTCCTACTCCTTGGCCATCATCTTAGTCAAGGCTGTCCCCGCCCATGGCAGGCACCACTAATCAATCACAGCATTCTTTCCTGATGTGCCTGAAAAAGATCTCAGAATCCTTCTCAGCACAGCCTTCAGACAACCATCCCAATCACTTGGATGGAATTTAATAGTAATCCCTGCCCATAATCCATTCCATTCACTGACACCTATCTTACCATTTCCCCGAGAGGTACCCTTTGACTACATCATTTTTCTGCATGCCTGGCTTTGGTTAGGAGAGAAAGTATTCAAAGCTGTTCATCCTGCTTCTCTACCTGCTTCTCTATAGTACGGTCCTACTTCTCAGGTTTAGGACTAGTGAGAACAAAGGCATGTGTGGGGAGTAAACCCGCCTGCTGTTTTCTCAATGGAAATTGTTCTTGAGAAGCTGGCGTTGGAAATAAATTGGGGGAAAGAAAACGCGAAACAACAACATATGCAAAAATAACAGGGAAACTTCTGTTTTCATGAATAACAATTATAAAGAAGATATATTTAGAGTTGTACCTTGCTTTCAGCAATGGAGAGATATGAATTGAATTTTTAAAATCAACCTATTGGCTTAGATAATCATTTCAGAAACCCTGATCTCTGATTTATTACCTTAATATCTTAACAATGCATTAATAGGGCACTCCTCTGGCCTTACTCCCCAATTAACTTTCTGTAAGCAAGCATTTAAATGTTAAGGAATGTTAAGGAGTCTCTTTGTAAGGCAAATGATTCATTTGTAGTGCAAATAAGCCCCTCAGTTTATTTAATATTGATATTATCTGCTGCTATTATTGAAATTTATAATTTTCCAAGTGTGGGGCTGCTATTACTCTGCTCTCTGAAGAAGAAACAGGAAGTGTGCTTTACAAGTGCTTGGTTCAATTAAATTCACCTGGCTAGTTACTGACCATTCAGACTTGGTCCCATGTTATCTGACTTACGGCCCAAATGGACTGTTTTCCATTGGAGTGTACTCTGGCAAGTTCCATGCCTGCTGGTGTATTTTTTAAGGTGACATCCCGTTCAGCTCTTAGAAATCACTTCCTCCCTCTTCCTCTCCCCACTCCGCGGAACCTATACTAGTTTTCTAGCCTCAATTTTGCCTTGAAACTGTTGACCACAATTAACTAGCAATGCAAGGCCCACTTGTTTTCTGCCTTTTTGCTGACATTTAAATTCAATATTCAGTCAAAAGGGAATAAAGTGGGGACAAATCCCTCAAACATGATTTTCCAAGATTGGTTCCCCCAAATGCTCAAAGGTAGAAGCCAGGTGAACGTCTGCCTGTGGGAGCTGACCTGTTGGGATAATAGTCTCCCAGGGTTGCCCTGTCATTTTCAGAAGTCATCTTTAGCTGCCAGGTGGCCTGGAAGTTACCTTGATTGAGTTAATTAACCTTTCTGGACCTTAACTGCTGCCTCTGTGAAACAGGGATGGCACGTACCTCATGGGTCTGTGGTGAGGATTACATGAAACAGTGCCTGCAAAGGGCTTAGTGCCTGGCACCCAGCAAGTGCCAACAAATGTTAGCTGTTGAGGCGGCAGTTATGCTTGTGGTTGTCATTATAACATCTGGGTTTCTTCTAGTGGCTTTCGGTGACTGTCTAGCTGCTCAAAAGGAAGACCTTGCCCCTGAATACAACCCTCTAGATTTTCAGAGATAGAAGGGACCTTTGTGAAGCCCCTTGGGGCAAAGATGAGGGACCTATGGCCCAGAGAGGTGAAGGGGTGTGCCTAAGTGATTTGATGGTATCAGCACCAGAACCAAGGCTTCTACTCCAGTATTCTTTTGGCTTTTCTTATAACCCTGTTTCTGAAACTGGACATCCTGGATTTGAATCCTACCTCTGCCAGTTACTAACAGTCACCATAGGAAAGATCCTTCACCTCAGGGTGCCCCCCTGTGTCCTCGTCTGCAGAGTGAAAGAACAATAACTTGTACCTCCTACTGTTTTGAAGAGGAATGGCTGGAACAGTCCCTGGTTCGTATAAAGTCCTCAGAAAGTACAAACTGTGCTTAGCAATCCAAGCCCATGAGATGCAGGGCTGAGTCTGACCTCACCTCCAGAACACAGAACGTCAGGAAGCCCTAGACCACGGCTCTGCTGACATGTTAATCTCCATGGGCCAAGGCTAACCCCTAACCTAAAAGTCTTTAGCATTTCTAGCAAGTTTTCCCTAGCAGCTCTTTTGAATGGCATGGCCTAATCCCACCTGCCAGCTTTACAAAATCAATCTACAACAACTTCGTGAGGGTGACCCGCCAGGATTAGCGGTCATTTCTGATGGATGAGAAAATAAAGACCCAGAGAGAGTAAGCCCCGTGCCTCTTCCTGCGTGCTGAGTTCATGACAGAAACGTGGGCAGGGCTGAGCCCCCCTGGGCCCTGCTCTGGAGCTGGGGTTGGTTCCTGTGAACCCCACTCCCCACACCCATCTGTGCTCACACCTCCTCCCCTGGACACCCTGACAAGCTGGGGCCCAGAACTCCAAGCTGGTCTCCCCAGGACCTCACGTTGCTTTGACTCATCACAGATAGAATGTGCTGTGGTCAAAACACTGCAGTGGAATCCACATAACTCCCTGTCAGCAGAAAAATCCTCCTACTTGCAAGGGCCAGGGTGGAAGAGGGGTGGACAGAGGAGAGGGAAAAAATCCTTCCACAAACATTCTTCAACCCTTTGTGATAACGAGAAGAATAAAGGCTCTCGTGCTTAAGACCACCCGCCAGCCTCCCCTGAGGCCTGAATTGGATCCTGGCACAGGCAGGCTGGGTGGTCTTAGCCTACTTGCCCAGGTCAGGCACAAGTGGCCAGTGAGCTAGATTTTTCTAAAGAGAGAACCATCGACCTCATTTGTCGTCTCTCTTGCTGCAGCCACATTTCCTAGGCTCCTTCTCTCCCAATTTGCTGGTCAAGTTTCTGCTCCAATCACTGGCGTGACCCCTTTAGAGAACGCATGTGGGGGCCCTAACTAGGACCACAAATTTCTAGCAGCCTTGTTCCATGTTTCCCTCTCTTTCTCAGCTTCAGCTTTTGCAGAGGGGTTGTCTACCTCTTTCAGTGGCTAAATGAGAAAAGTCCTTACCTGAGCTCCCCAGCCCTTCCCCCTGTTGTCTGAGCCACAGGCTGAGGAGGCAGAGTTCCCGGGCAGCACCTCGCAGACATCTCTGGCAGAGAGACCTGTGGCCTGTGTGGCTGGGATAGAAGCATCAAAGATGCTGATGAGAACAGCCGGCGGGCACATCTCAGAGCCCCTGAGCACTGAGACAAGACTGTTGGGCTGAACAGAGGATAAAGAGACCTTGCTATTTTCAAACTCGTCAGTTTGCCTTGCTTATATGACATGCTGGTAAATGATCTCAAACCCACCCTGAAGTGGCTTCCCCCTGCCTCCCCTGGCTCTGAAAATACTGCATGTTATAGGCTGAGATCAGAGGGGGAATGCTGGGCACTCAAGGGTAACCGTTAGTGGTGTGCACGATATACTGGCCCTGGCCCTGGTGACCTCCAGCCCCCTCTATAATCAGTGAGATAGGATTAGGATTCTGGTTAGGAATGATGTTAAGCCACGTGGCAGCACATCTGAGTAATTCCCTGCTTCGGTTTAACTACAAAGTGGTCTCGGAGGAGGCCTCGGACCCTCAGCCTCCAGATGGGACGCGATCTGCAGAACATGCTGCGGCCACCTTGCTCAGGCTGCGCATTGTGGACAATCTGTACAGGAGAAGAGGGGAAGAAAGTCCAGGACACCGCCAGATTGTCTCTGTTTTGTTAGCGAAGACGAGATAAGCTGAACCCTCTCTCTGTAAAATTCAATTAATTTTTTTTTTTTTTTTTGTCCCTGGCTAATTCGTTTAGTCTTGTTTATCACAGAGGCTGAGACGTCAAATCTCAGTGGGCGGTGCTCCCCAAGCAATGTTGTTGCACCGCAAGGAAACAAGCCGTCCTGCCCAAGGTCACCCATCAGTCACGTGGCACCGCCAGTGCTGCTGGTCGTCCTCCAAAGCAGGAGCGCACAGGCGGGCTCCTCTGAGTCCCTCCTCCTTCCGGGTCCCTGGGAGCTCACTGTGGCAGTGAGCTCTCTGCACTGTGATCCCATCTTTCTTCCCTCCCTGGCTGCCTAGTTGAAGACAACCCCTCCCCTCCATTTCCTTTCAATAAAGAACTTCTGCAACTGAAAAGCTAGTGTCTTAGTCCATATAATATTGTAGCATAGAACCATTTGCCCAAGGTGGCCGGATGTTAAAGACATTAGTTAATTAAGTCTTCAGAACACTCTTCATCTCGGTGGCCAAAAGACAGAAAAAAAACAGCGCATCCAGCCCAGGCCAAAGGAAAACACATTGCAGAAGGAAATTCCACCACTGCTGTGATTCAGCACCTGCAGTCTTCTCAGAAAGGGCCGGATCCAGACCTAGCTGTCTGAGAGCGGGGCTGCCTTGTGGCCGAGGGGACTGTCCTGACTCGATTCACAAGACCTGAAAACAAGCCAAAAGCACGAGGCCCTTTCCGGCTGTGCGACTCTGGGCAAGCACCTAACCCCTCCGAGACCCAGTTTCTGCATCTGAAGAGTGGAGCTCTTAATACCTATCGCGCAGGGTTACTGGAAGAGCTAGCTGGAGAAATTTCTTTGAAAGTTTAGAACTAGAGAAATGTTTGTTCCCATTGAGTCACATGGGCTTCAGAGGGGCAGGTGACTTGCTGAGGCTTCAGATCCCCTGGGTACAGCTAAGAAGCAGCAACAGAAGCTACCTGAAAACTTTAGAACAGCCCACAGCTAAAGGTCTCCCCTTTAAACAGAGATGCAGCTTCTTTGGTCCCTTCTTTTAGAAAATGAGAGAAACTCTTTTTATGCATCTTAAAAAGACTAATAACTTTCTAAGATAGATTCAGGTGAGTTTCTAAATCTGTTCCTCCAATCTCAGTTTTCAAAAGCCTGATTTCTGAAGCTGATTTCCCTCCCTAAAGTAAACTGAGCACGCTCCCATGTCTCCTTTCTGCGATGCCCTCCGCGGCTTGCACAAACAGCCTGCTCCAAGGCTCTGAGCAGGCTTTCAAAGGTGTGCTAAATGAGAAATGTGCAATTTAGACAGGGCATTCACATGTTTGAATGAGGGACAGGAACTGTCGAAGCTGCCGCCATTGACAGGAAATTGATGTTCCCTTTGCTATTTAGCTGGCAGAAATTAGTTCTCAAAGATCAGCCTTAGCAAAAGGGACAGGGGGGCACCTGGCTGGAGGAGGAAAGTAAATTCTCTTAAGTTTCTCCTTGTCATCTGCACTCCCCTGGTGTAACCCTTCTAGAGTCTCGGCCCATATAATATTGTAGCATAGAACCATTTGCCCAAGGTGGCTGGGTCATGGGTCTTTGCTGGTTATGCTTAGTAATCTGATCCAGCCTCCAATGCAGAGTGGAAAGTAACAGCAGCATTAACAAAGGAAGGCGAGGGACACCCAGCAGAGATCCAGGTCAGCACAAACCTATCTTGAGAAGAAGGGCTCGGAGGGGAGAGGTGGCCTGTGTCTATCGGCAGGGCGGATCCCCTTCACCAGCATTAGGGTGTGAGCCCCAGCCACACTGGTCAGGAAGGGAGCAGAATTACTGGCTGGAGGAAGGCCTGTGGCATGGCTCAGCAGCCCCATTACTCACGGCCCCTGTCCTGGGACACACAGAGGGCCCAACGACCCAGTGGAGCCACAGAGCCCTCTTGGAGACTGACTGGATAAGTTCAAGTGCTTCTGGGATAAGGCAGGACTCCTGAAGGCTCCTGCTTGAGACCCTTCAGTCCCTCCTGAAGCTGGGGAAGCGGTGAAGCTGACCTGCTTTGCAGTGATAACCAGCCTTAAAAGTCAGTAGCTCTCCTCTCTGACTCTTTCAACAGCCAAAGAACATTCAGCCAGCAGTCCTGGCCTCATGCTTTCTGGGCTCTTGATTCTTATGCACTATGGTTTATTTTTTTTTTTAATTGGTGATTGTTTCTACATCTTTCCCTCACAGAAACAAGCACCCAGCACAAGCAGACCCTTATGAAAAAAAGTGACCCCAATACATCTCATGTTGTCATTCAGTCGTCATACCCCTGCGTGTGCATTCATTCTCATAGGTCTTGGCTGCTGGAGGGGGTTGGGGGTGGGGGAGCAATGCTTTCACTGGTAAGGGAACTGCATCCATAACCACGTGGGTCCACACCATGGTGTGTGGGCACATGTGTGCACAGGTGTGTGTGGGGAGGCATCAGCAATAAAAAGCCTGCTCTTTTCCTCCATCAGATGACAATGAAATCTGATAGAAATTGGTTTTTCTTTGATTTAGGGTTTTAAAAATAAAAAATATATATAAACTCTATTTTCACAAACTGCTCCTTAAAAGCTCTCCGAATGGTTTTATGCCACATTCGCATCATCACACCCACACTTACTGTTGAACACCTACTGTAAGGTAGTGCCTTTTTCTTGAAGGTTAGTTCCCAAATGAGCTATAGAAAAGCATTCATGAAATGCCTGAAGGAGCTGGGTTTCTGGTCTGAGAAAAGGACTGCCTAGTGATTTCCTGCCTGTCCCTGTGCTACTTTCCAGTTAGTTGGCTGTAGATTCAGAACTCATAAAAGTTAGGAAATTCTAGGGCTGATGCTACTTTTCTGGGGCAGCTGTGTTTGTACTGAGTGCTCAGAGAAAAAGAGAAAACTCAGGAAGAATGCACAGATCTGTAGGGAGAAGCAGAGATGGAGTGCCAGGTCGACAGGGAAGGGGAGCAGGCTCAGAGCCTGGGGCCCCTTAGGAAGATTCTCTACAAAGGCAGTGTCAACAGTTCCTCCTGTCTGTGGGCAACACTGCTCTATCCATCAGGAGGTGGGGGTCCCTTCATCCACCCCTTGAAGCCCAGCTGGCTATACAATTTACCTGGACCAGTAGCATGTGTTAAAGCGATGCTGTGTGACTTCCAGGACAGGTGTTCGGAGGCCTTGCAATTTCTGTTTCCATCCCATTGGAAGTCAGCTGCCACATACAGATGTGTAGGCTAGGTCACTGAATGACAAAGACCATGAACGAGAGAGAGTCTATGTCACAGGGACCTGAAGGCCCCAGCTCGGGGTCACACCAAGCCCCAGATATGTGAGGAAGGCCGTTTTGGGTCCCCCAGCCTTAGTCTAGCCATCACAGTTGATACCATAAGAAGGAAGAGGTCCAGCCACACTAGCCCACCCGTGTTTGAGCCATGCCAGCTGAAGCCCCAGACATCCCAGAACAGAGAAAACCATCCATGCCAAGTCCTGACCCACAGAGTCATGAGAAAAGAAAGGGGCTGGTGCTTTCTGCCACTGGGTTTAGGGGTAGTTTGTTACACAGCAGGAGATAATTGCTACCTGATATCCTTTCCTCTTTCTTCTTTACCAGCAGAAGTCAGATTGTACTCCAAGCAGCAGTATGTCTACTTTTAAAAAATAGCTTTCTCATCTTTCAGCTGACCTTTCTTTCGTATTTCTGTCAGGTGACCATCTGACAAAATTCTGGCCGATGAGAAGTTGTGGGGCGGGACCTCTAGCAGAGCTTCCCGAAAGGTTACGTACCCAACATTCTTTTCCATTTTAACCTTTGCCCCTTTGCCCTCTTCTTCCAGACTGAGTCACAGACCTATGCTTGGACAGGCAGCAGCCACCTTGCAACTGTGAGGACAAAAGTGCCACCTCAAATTCCTATTGACATGGATGACTGCCTGCTTTTGAAATTATTTCATGAGAAAAACAAGGTTTTTGATTGTTGAAGCCAGTATTACTGATTGTTTTGTTTGTTTGTTTTGGTTACTCACATAAAACACACTTGTAACTTGTAAGTTACTAATTCCAAGTCCTCCTAAGCCCCAGCTGCATTTCTGCCCTTCGATCTTGTATTTTAATAACAACCTAGCTGGAGTAGGTTTTTGTTATCAGCAATTAAGCAATCCCTTGCCAAGACAAGGATGCTTAAGTGAAGGGAACAAAAGGATAGGTTTGCAAAGATAGTGTTCCCTTTCCCTGATGACAAGGCCAGAGACTATTTTTCAGTAGCAGAAAGGGTTAGGGCTGTGACCTACGCAAATGGTGAGCCACCAAAAAGGTTGCCAGGGGTCTTTGAACAACCTTCTTTCTTGGAAATTGTTTGAGCAGAGTGGGCAGCTGCCTTCAGGGGCTTGGTTAGTTGGGTAGGCCCTCCCTATAGGAAAGGGCATCAAAGCGCTAATCCTGGATGTGTGAGAGGCAGTGCCTTTGTGTAATCAAAGAGGAAGGTCAAGCAAAGAGTTAAAGGCACGCCTTGGCCCTCTGTCTGCACTCTTGTGAGCCTTCAAAGGAGAAATCACCAAGCTAAAGGGAGCACTGGGCATGGCCCTTTGATTGGTATTCTGCGTCCATGGGCTTCAGTGCTCTGCTTAATGGCATAGAATAGAATCGGCCCATTGACATTCATTAGTTCTGGTTTCTTGGAAGCATCTTCTCCATAAAATCCTCCAACTGCAGGTTTCCTCTGTCCGGCCTTACTGAAGCAGGGGATAAGATTTTTAGAGCTGGCTGCTCTGGTCACCTGCGGGGAAGGCTGATCCAGGGTAAGACCAGGTCAGCTGTGCGGCAGAACACGTAGACACCCCGAGGGCTCTGGGTCTGTTGAGGTCTGGTCTCCGGGAGGTACCATTCCGGCTCTCCTGCTGGCTGTGCTTAGGGGCAGCCTTCCTAAAATCCAGGGCCGGTCCCCATCCTGAGAAGCAGGTGGAGCCCGAGCTGTGGCCGCTTCCGTGAGGAGAGGACACGGCTCTCTGCAGGTCTCCTCTGTTTGCAGTTTAGGAGAGGCCTCCAGGAAAACGGGCGCTCTCTCGTTTCCCCCACAGAACAGCGGAAAGCCTTCCTCTTTCACACCATCACAAACTTCCCTCCAGCAGCACTATGGATGGTACTCAAATGTCATCTCAGGGGTAGCAGAAATTTTTAACTTCTTTGTCATTTGCGGGGAGGGACTTGGGAGGAAGATGAGAAGTAGAAAATTTGATAGTTCTTTTTAAAATGCCTTATGGAAAAGCGTTTTCTGAAAGATGTTGGTTTGTTACACTACCCAGCACTCGACCCCAAAGAGAAAATTGCATCCTGATGGAAAAGTAGGAATTCATTGCTGAGCATGAAATTGTAGACATTTATCTGGAAAGATGCTCAGTGTGTATTTTTAAGTGGAAAAAATATGGGTTACAAAACTGTGCATAGAATAATCTTAATTTTGCTTAATTAGAGAGAGAAAAGCAATAAAGCAAGAAAGAAATGAGAAGGGGAAATCATTTCAAAGATGTATTTATGTATTTCCAAAACAGAGCTGCAAATTTTAAATACTAAAAATCATTAGAATTTTGTTAGGCGTGGAACTACTTGTGACTTTTAAAATTTGTTTTATTTCTCTATTTTTCAGATTTTCTATAATGAACATATATTACTTTAATGTTATTGAAACTGTTATTTTAGCTGACATTAATCTCATACAATTTCTAAAAACCTTATATTGTTAATTTCTTAACATATACATGGGTTGGTCACTTATTTTTCAACTATAGTTAGTCATAATTTTGCTAATGAATGAGGAAAAATGGGGTAGATAAACTAAAACACATCAAGAATTCAAAAACATTATCCTAGAATCTTGTTTTCCATTCTCCAAGATTATGTGTAGGTTTCCAGTTGCATTTGCCACACTTCCATTACTAGTCATGGTCCCTCCTCCATTCAACACATGCTTCTCATGTATCTTCTGCACGTGGTGAACTGGAGAGGAACTGGCTGGGAAAGACAGTGCCCCGGGGTTTACTCAGGGTGGCTAAGTTCCATCCTGGAAACCGGCTTCTGCTGCTGGTCACAGGTCTCTGGAGCACATGTGGACAAATGGTCCAAGACCCTGTACCAGCTCAGGGAGAAGGGTGCCGTGGTCAACCAGTAGGATCTGCCGTGGCTGCAGGGAGGAAAGACGGGGACAGGTGAGCTGCAGGCTGACCATACCTGGTTGATGCTCATGATCAGGGAAAGAGAGCAAAGCAGGAAAGGAGCACTAGAAGAAGAGCAAAAACATCTAACTAACCTAGAAGAAATAAGGAGCCTTTGCTTAGGAGATAGCAAGCCTTTGCCCTGCCCCCACTCCACCTTAAAGCTGCTGGATTTCCTAATCGCTCTCTCTAAGCACCGCAGTTCCACACGGGAAGCTGGGAGCCAGACCTGTCTGAAGTAGCTGCCCTTGTTGCCCCTTTCCTCCCCTGTCTCCATTCAAAGGGAGCGTCTCCAGCGGCAACAACTGTACCAGGACCTGGATCCACTGCACCCTCGCTAGCATCCTATGTGTACCTAGGACAGTACGGATGCCCCTGGAATCTTGTTTCTCTCCCATTCAGGAAAGCCCAGATCAAGGTTAAGTACTCCATTTTGATAAAAAGAAAATAAAATTTGAAAATGCTGGAGATATGTGGTCTGCTGTTTCCTACGTCTACAGCCACAACCATTTACAAATCTTTCTAATGTTTTGTCAGGTTCTGGATTCAATACCTTGGCGTCACACACAGCTGCCCATAATGGTTATTTATGTGCTTGGTGAGTTTATTTCCCCCATTCTGCCGGGCCATTTGTTTCCATGGGAGGGTGGTACATACAATATTGGTTCTCCTGAGGTGCTGCATGGATATTTTTGTACTGCAGGAGTGATAGAGTTGAGGGAGACAGACCAAGTTCAAGGGTGCCCAGCTTAGGGAAGGATCTGAGCTGAGACTGAACTTTTTCTCATTCCTTTGTCCATGCCCTCTCCTTAAGTTTGTGTGTTGTGGTTTTGGAAAATTCTAAACATTGTTTTAAAATCATTTGTGTTTCCCAGAGTGGGGTCCCAGAGCACCTGAGTTAGAAAGGACTCCCCTCACCTCTGTGCTTGGCTCACCTCAGCCCTCTGTCACCAGAGCCTGACAGAAGGGACAACTAGCAAAGAAAGGTCCTTGCGTGAACTCACTCAGTGACTTAAACATCTCTTGGCAAAAGTGAAAAAGCCACAGAGCTCAGAAGAATTTAGAGAGACAAAACCTCTCTCCAATTTGGGACACACCCAATAGGATGAATTATCCCTTGGCCAGCTTCTTTAAAATTAAAAGGCAGGGCACCCAAGGAAAAAGGAGAATTTTCTTTCACAGAGTAAATAAATAGTGTGGGTTAATGTTTGATGGGTTGTGTGAAATCCCCAGAAGTCTCAGGGCATTAAACAGCACAGTAGATTAAACGACACCAATTACCATTTTATTACTGTGGGAGAATGATTAAAGTGTAAACTATCACAAGGAATTTGAGTGATCTACACGACTCCATCAGCAAAGCGGCCGCACCATGCGATGCTTTCGAGGCTAATCGAGAAGCCCCCCTGCATGCCAAGTGGTGAGATGTCTAAGGTACAGTTCAACCTGCTCCAGGAGCGCAGGTACTCTCGAGCCTCATAAGCATATATCAATCCCCCAAAATTAACGCGATGGCATCCTAATAACTTACATTGGAATAGCTCTTGGCAGACACTCAATATAGCAGTTTTCATTAAAAAGTTGACACATTTTATTGCACAGCATTTCTCCTCCAATGACAATTCATCGTAAGGATAAAAGACTCACAACAGGGAAATATCATAATTATTAATAAGCATGGATTATGTCCCTACAGCACGTGACTTGCTGAAGAGGAAACAGACCTAGAGGGAGACTCTACACCCAACTAAGTTAATACCTAAATAAGAGAATACTACCAAAGTTACGCGTGAGGCTGGTTGTGGGGGTGTACGGGGCTAGCACTGGTTATGAAAAATCCAGCAGGCTTTCCAGGCACCGAAGGGAGCAGGAACCTGAACGTGTGCCTTGGGTTGATAATGCTGGTGCAAGAGAGAATGTACCCTCCCAGCCTCCTTACACACTTACTTACACCCCTCCTCACTAGGATGATCCCGCCCTAGTCCCAGGAATAGAATTAGAAATGCACTTGCATAAAGATTGTTTTTTCCTATGTAGGCGGTTATTTCTAGGATGATCTGTTGGCCAACCTGTCCTGGCAACATTTCATACAGAAACTGTGAATGCCTCTACCTCAGGAGGGCGTCCTGGCATTGCCCAGGGGAACAGGAACACCGGGGCGGGCATCACTGTGTTCTTTCCACCTTTACCACCCACAGTCCAACACGGCTCCTGATAAAGAGCCACCTGTCACTCCGCCCAGCTCCCCGGACCCACTTGGCCAAATGAAACAATGTCCGCATGCGAAGTGGATTTTCCCCCCTCTGACCCGGCCAGGCCTCTTCAGAGGAGACGCCGGTGTGCACGGCATATTGCCATGCTACCACCTGTGGTCAGTCCTGTAAATTAAGGATGGTTTGGTCTGGGTAGACATGCCCTCTGGGACACTTTTCCCATTCTGCCTGAAATTCCTGCTCTGCCAATGTCCCAGTGTGCCCCCTCAGCTGTGTCTGGTGATTCCTGCCAGCGACAGTGGCTCGGTGCACAGAATATGGATTTTGCTAAGTTACATAAGTCAGGCTCTGCTGCTTCCTGGCTATGTGGCCTTGGGCAAGTTATCTACCTCTCTGAGGCTGGTGCTCCTACATGTAAAACGGGGGTGTCAAACTCATTTTCACCGGGGGCCACATCAGCCTCGAGGTTGCCTTCAAAGGGCCAAAATAATTTTAGGACTACATAAATGTAATTACTCCTTAACTGTTAAGGAGTTGAAATTACATCCGGCCCTTTGAAGGCAACCGCGAGGCTGATGTGGCCCCCGGTGAAAAGGAGTTTGACACCCCTGATGGAAAACAAAACAATAATTCCTCTCCCAAAGGGTGGTTACAAGCACTGCATGAGATAATACACGTCCAGTTCTGAACATGTAACTGATGAGCAAGGTCAGTCACCAACATCTTGCTTCTGTGATAAGCCTGAGGCCCAGCGCCCGGTTGCCTTATACTCACGTGGCTTTATCACAATCAGTTATTGAGTGTGTGCTTTTTTTTTTTGCCTTTAAATTAAGAATGCAACAGTTTAAAATATATAAAAAATAAGTGCACAGAATAAGAACATATCACTTCATGTTCCCATTTCACAATGCTGGTGAACTCTGTTTGACTCCGTATTAGAAAAGGGGAGTTCTGAAGTGGGCTGAGAATTTAGTGACTATAACATTTACTCAACAGACGGTAACTTGGATACTGAAACTAGGCTGAAAAAAATGGTATCGTCCAATATTACCAAGAAAATAATGCTTTTGATGCTATTTACATGGCCAATGAGCAGGTAATTTTTAAGCGCGTTTGTCACACTTTAGTGTGCGTGGGAGTCACCCTGGTATTCCCAGCGGGTGCTCACAGCAACCTGCATTTTTGACAAGCTCACCACGCGATTCTGAGGCAGGAGAGCCTCACACTGATGAACACTGACTCGGAACCCATGGTTAGAAGAGAGACCGTCCACATAACCCAGCTGCCTAAAAACATTCCACGTCTCCTTCTTCTTCTCATTTACCTCCTTCTTCCTCCTCATCTCCTCCCCTTTCTGTCTGTCTACCTCTGTCTATCTGTCTTTCTCAGTATGGCCCAGCCACAAGTCTGGAGAAGAAATGGATATGTTAATTTTTTTCTCTCATGTCAACAGCCAAGGTGGGAGTAGAGCACCAGGAAGAAATATTACTGAGCAGCACTTTCTGAATGAGAAAACCTGTAGCAATCAAAGATTCCTTTCCTGGAAAAAGTTAAAATCTGCAGCAGCAAAAAAGCTCCAAAACTGAAGTACGTGGTGAAACGCCTACAGCCCCAGTCAAGTGTGGAAACGTCTGCGTGTAAGAGGAAAAGAAGGTAAATAAGGCCTGGTCCAGCCTCAGGCCGCAGAAGAGTTAACAATTAGTAGAGAGGTGCCTGGAAACTACGTAAGCGTTGATATATCTGCAAAATGGTGGTTTCAGACTTTTAAAAGTGATGTGTATCAGTCAGTATAGGCCCCATTACAGTGCAGTGACAACTCAACCCTGAAATTTCAGAGGCTTAAAACAACAAAGAATTATTTCCAGCTCATGCTGAATGTTTAGGGTTGGCTGAATGCTCATCTCTGAGTCATTTTATCACCCTCACCTGGGGACCCACATTTATGGAGTAGCCACTACCTGAAATGTTCCCTGTGACCATTTGTCTCAGTCTGCTTGGGCTGCTATAACGAAATACCTTATACTGGGTGGCTTAAACAGCATATTTCTATTTCTCTCAGTTCTGCAGGCTGGAGAGTTCAAGATCAAGGTGCTAACAGATCCAGCATCTAATGAGAGTCTTCTTCTAGGCTCATAGTTGGCCGCCTTTGTGCTGCACCCTCCCATAGCTGAGAGCAGGGAGACACAAGCTCCCTCTTGTTTCTTCTTATAAGAGCATTAATCCCAACAGAAGGGCTCCGCCCTCATGGTCTAACTGACTCTCACAGGCTCCATCACCAAACAGCATCACGTTGAGGGTTAGGCAGTCAGTGTGTGAATCTGGGGAGGACACAAACTGCAGTCTGAAACACCACGGCGGGGGCACAAGGCAGCGGCGGGGGTGGTCTAGAGGGTTTGCATTGAAAATTAAATGCTCCAGAATAGAATGGCATCATCATCGGCCAGAATGAGTGCCTTGATTCGCTGCCCTCTGATCAGAAAGTTAAGAAGTACAACTCTACCACAATCCTGGAAGGGGGAGAACCAGCATACCTGCTGGACAGCCCTAAAGACACCTACATGGAAACTTTTCTCTTCAGATAAAATCTTAGGCAGGACCCCACAATATGACACCTGCCCGAGAAGCTGCTCTGAGTCAAGCTAGGAGCGTGAGGCTGCAGCTCAACCCTGCCGACTCCCCCTCGGTGGCCCCTGACACGTCTCTGAGGACCCAGGGTTCCCGGGGACAGTGAGACGCCCACTGCACTGTTCATCTGATTTAAAGACTGTTCTCTATTTATTGATGATTAATTGCTTTTAACAAACGGTTTTATTTTAGTGGAAAAAGTATAATTAAATGGAAAAGTACTGCTCAGTGGCAAGCTGTGCTGTTTGAAAGGGTAGCTATAAACAAAGCATTTTTTTAACATATCATAAAAGCAGACAAAATGCTTATGAAAAATAAATGTCTCTAAGAATAGCCTTGTACTTCACACCCAGCCCAATGAAATGAAGCGAACGCCCAAGCTGGTATTAAAAAGCGAACCGGTGCTGCACCATGGGTGCAACACGGGTGCACCCTGAGGACATTATGCTGAGCAAAAGCAACGAGACCCGGAAAGACTCACACTCCAGGACCCCGCTGTACAAGCTACCTAGAGTAGTCAAATTCATAGAAACTGGAAGCAGGATGGCGGGCACCAGGGCTGGGGGAGGGGCCAGTGGAGGGCGGTTGTTCGATGGGGACGAAGTTTCGGTTTTATAAGATGGGAAAGGTCAGGTGATTGGCTGCACTACGGTGTGTATACACTTAACGCTACTGAACTGCACACTTAAGAACACTTAAGATGGTAAGTTGTGTGTTATGTGTATTTTACCACGAGTTAAAAATAACTAAAAATGAGGGTACCAGCAGTTCCAAATGCATTCCTGAAAAAGAATTATTTTTGTTACACCTGTTCACTAACTAAAACGTAAAATTCTTTCCTTTCTCTTCTACTTCTCTCCCAAAACTAACTTAAAACTTAATTGTTTGACCATACCAATGAGAAATCTGCTGAAAGTCCAGTCTTTATTTGCTGGAATCTTTACCCTTCATTTAAGTCAAAATAGAAGGTTCAGCTCGGTATTCCCAGCTCTGTCCTGTAGAAAGGGGGCTTACCTACTTTTGACCTCCCCCGCAGCGCAATGGGTGGCACCCTGGTCTTCAGAGGACCGGTACTTTTTGAGCTTTTCTGACCCACAATGTAGAGAGATGCAGCCATTTGTAGAAACCCTGCCTGGTAATGACAGTTCAGCATCTTAGGAATTTGCTGAACTTGCTTTTGCAGGGCCTGGCACACTCTGAAAGTCTCCACCTGCAGGCACGAGAGGGCTGTAGGGCAGGTGCGCTGTGCTGGCTGGAGGGACCCTTCAAAGGGTACCAAAGGGACATCAGACATTGTCAGGGGTAAGAGCAGGTACTGGCGTGAAGCATCTGAGCTTCAGGGTCTGAGGGACCAGCTGTGTGATCTCAGGCAGGCTGCTTAACCTTCAGCTTCAGTGTTCCCACCTATCAAATAGGACTTAACAACGATCTAAGGATATATGAGAATTCCTTAACTTGAAGAATACTTGGTGAGTTCCTGACTATGTGCCTGGCCCTGTGCTAGGTGCTGGGAATACGCTAGTTAACAAGACAGACAAAAACCCTCTCCTCGTGGGACTTAGATTCTTTGTGGGAAGAGACTGACAATAAAATAAATAAGTGAATGACATTTTAATGGTGGTGAGTGTTATGGATATGAATAATGTGTGTGTGTGTGTGTGTGTGTGAGAGAGAGAGAGAGAGAGAGAGCCTAAATAGGGTTACCAGGACAGCCCTCCCTGGGAAAGAAATACCTGAATAAAAAAAGACTTAAAACCATGTGGATATGTGGCAGAGAAAACATCAAATGCAAAGGCCCTGAGGCCCGTATGGCTGGATCAGAGCGAGGAGGGGCAAGTGATAGGAGATATGGTCAGGGCAATGACATGGGGTATGGGGGCAGAATGCTTATCATAAACCACTGTAAAGAATTTGACCTTGACTATGAATCAGAATACGGTATGAATACGGGGGCCATGGAAATAACAAGATCTAGCTCACATTTTAACAGGGTTTTTTTCTGGCTGCTTAGTTGTGAGCAGACAGAAGGGGGCAAGGACAGAAGAAAGGAGACCTGCTAGGGAGCTTTAGCGATGGTCCAGGTGAGAGATGACGGCAGCCTGGAGCAAGGTGATGGCTGGCTGTCCAGGTGGTGGGATTAAATGTAGATAATACCTGTAAGGTGCTCAGCACTGCTTCTGGCTCATGGTAAGAGCTCGATGGGTGGTGGTGTGGTTAATATTATTAACAAAGTACTCAAGAAAAATGTGAAATTCGGGGCAAGAAAGACACAACATTCTGTGTGCCAGACATCATCTGGATGAGGCGAAGACAGAGCCAGAAGCCTGGGATAATGATGGCCTGGGCACCAGGGGTAATCAGAGAGGCACTATTTTGGGACAAGGGAAAAAAGATTGTTCTGAGCTTCAAAGGCACCACGTGGGTGCTCCAGTGAGGGATCTGTCCGCGTGCCAAAGCCTCCAGAGAAGCAGAGAAGTAAGAAAAGTCAAGGTCGGCTGGATACAGGGGCACAGAGAGATAACAGCAAAAGCATTTAGTTAGTAGATTTTTATGTATCAAGAGATATAAAGCAGAAACCTCCCTGGGGAGTTAGAAACCGCCTAAGCATTTAATACCATATTTCAACACTTTAATTTCTCTAAATCAACATAAAAGGGGCAAATGGAAAGCAAGTTTGCCCTTTTAGAGACCAAGTGACCTCTTGCCCTTTCACTGGAGAGATGGCCCTGGGACACCTTGCCGGGGGCCCTGCTGGCAGGAAACCCCATCGGAGAAAGGAACAGCCCTCATTTCCTTCAGGTGTTTGAGACTGCCCCCGTCGCTGACTGGGGCACACCCCTGACCGTGCACACGTATTTGGAGTAAAGGACAGTTGCCAGTTGGTCTCTGGGCTCGCTGTTATCTGCAGCCGTCCCAAGCGGCATGGACAGCTGGCAGTGCAGACCACGCATGTGCAAAAAAGGGCGGACCCTGGGGTGGGTCACCGCCCAGAGCCCAGCGTCGCAAAGCCCCTCCTTCAGAAAGGCCCTTTATTTCAGAATTGTAAGGAGTGCCTGACACGCAGCAACGCCCCCACTTTGCATCACTCCCCATGTGGGTAGAAAATGGCTCTGGGGGAGCACCACCGAGTAGCTCTCCCAGCACTGAAGGAGACGCTCTATGGCTGAGCTGCCCAGGACGGGCACCCCGGCCTCAGCTGGCCGGGGTTTGAAATGAGGCCAGTGCAACTGAAGAACTGAATTTTTAACTTTGTTTCTTTTTAATTACCTAAAATTTAAATTTCAAGGGGTATACATGGCTAGGGATTGCCATATTTGTATAACACAGCTCCGGCAGATGGATTAACTTTAATCCCAAATCCCCTCCTTTTAACTCAGCAAAGAATGGAAATGTGCCTGGGCTTGGGGGTCTCAGCTGTAGCAGTTTAGCATGGGGCTAGAGTGTCGCATGGTTCCCGGAGACTGCAGTAGCCCGGGATACGCAGGTGCAGTAACCGGAGCCACAGGACCAGGACCCGCCCTGACAGCTCTCCGACCTCCGTTTCTTCATTGTCTTCCTTGCAACGAGTTGTGAGAACTACTCTAAAAATTGAAGACTTTTTTCACCCAAGGGAATCGCACTATTTCTTTAACTTTTCCCAGGGCCTCTGGGCTTCTAAACGAATGGGGAAACATTCATGGTAAAGACACATTGACTATTCGGTACTCATCGATTTCTAAATGCATCCTATCTTAAGGCAAGGAGCAAAAACAAGGAGCCTTGTTAGGGCTGCATCCCCTCTATTTAGTGTGAAACCTCAAGGCCAGCCGAAAGCCTAAGAGGCAGAGCCCTAACGGCGCCAAGCCCCCAAAACACCAACCACGACCACCAACCCAAGGAGTCAGAGTGGAGTGTTGTGCCGTGTTCACACGACTTACCTTCCCAGTTGAAATCACAGGGACAGGGAATGAGAACTTTATATCGATTACATGATCTTCCGATGGGAAGGGCAATGATCAATATAGGAACCCATGTGAAAGTGAAAAGCCGTCCACATTACTGAAAAGCAGCTGATGGGGACACTAGCCGGAGTAAACAGAAGTGCGGACTTCATGCACGAGGCTGGACTCTGCAGCAGGAAATAGCTGTCGGAAGCACCTGTTCAGGTGTGACACAGAAATGTGCTTCCATTGATATATCATTTCTCGCTTGACCCTTTCAGCAACCCTGTGAGGTAGCGGCGGCCATGCCAAAAGAGGTGAGGGACAGAAGCCCACGGCGAACTACATGACAAGTGCCAGAGGTGCAAGTTCAGGCCAGGCTGCCTCCAGCCCAGGGCCAGGTGCTGGGCGCTCACCAGTGGAAGATGGTTCGTAAGCACATTAAGAAATTTTTGTTTAAGTTAAGATGGTATCCTACTTACTCGCAGAAGACTGGAGGCAGCTCACAGCTTAAAACACAGTGCAAGAGAAGGCATTTAAGGATAACACTCCTTCTGAAGAAAGCACAAGAAAATAGCTGGTTTCAGACACCTGAGTGGAGCAGGCTCTAACACCTGGGCATTTAATTTGGTTCTAACTTTTCTGACAGCTAAGCCAAAAAGAGATGCATATTGGGTTGCATAGGTTTTTGTTTTCTTGACAATATGTAACATACATATTCATCTACAGACAAAATGTTTGCCTGGAATTAAACTTCGGTAGAAATTCATCATGTGGGTCCCTGGATGAAGGACACTGAGTAACACAGAAACTTACTGGCCTCATTTGTAAATGAAGGGGCCTCATTACAGTCACCTCCCAGAGCAGCGAGCGCAGGAAACAGAGCTGCTGGAGCTCCACAAAAGGGCTGGAAATGCCGTTCAGCGAAGCACCGCTTCTACTGACCCTCGATAGAGACGGAAGACACAATGCACAAAGCAGGGCTCCAAGGAGGAGTTTCTATAAGGAGCTGAGCGGATGTGAGCTGGAACTGTGCTTTGTGGGGCCCAGCAAAGCAGGGAGACACTCAGAGAATCTCGGCGATGAAGGGTGACCATGGTCCTGAGCCCTCCTAGATGTGATGCGTGGTGGCGAATGGGAATACTTTGTGGGTAAGACGGATGACAGGCCATTCTTTGGGCAGTACGCATCGATATACAGGTTCAAAACTAGATATATAAGTGTATATTAAATGTTCACTGTCATTCATTTAAAAATAATTGAACAAGACTGTATTTCAAAACTGCATACTATGGAGAATAAAAACTATGGGAAGTACAGTTTTTGTCTTCAGAAAGCTTATAATCTAATACAGGGTTTACCAACCTTGGAGGTATGGACGTCTTGGGGTGGATGATTCTTTGTTGGGGGGGCTGCCCTGTGGCTGCAGGGTGTTTACAGCAGCCTCCCTGGCATCTCACCCCCTAGATGCCCATAGTGCTCCCTTAGCGTGACAACCGAGAATGCCTCCAGACATGCCAAGTGTGCCCTGGGTGGAAATGGGACTCACCCCCTGGCTGAGAACCACTCATCTACTATATAAGAGAAAGGGAAAAAAAACATACACAAAGCAGCAAACTCTAGTGACTCTGGTGCAATGAGCATGAATTGTCACACTGGCCCAGAGGCAGGAAAGCTCTCTCCCAGTGAGAACAGCAGAGGCTGAAGGAAACTGCACAGCCATTGAAGCTGAGCCTCGGCGCGTTTGATTAGAACCTTCGAAGTGGTGGAAAGGCATTGTCAGAAGGGAGAGAAGAAAAGAACTGATGGCTGTGCGAAGGCTGTTAGAGGGAGAGAGGGAGAGAGACGGAAAGGGAGATGGGAGAGACCAACAGCGCAGCGGGGAGAGTGTAAGGTGGCACAGTCACCGGGACGCAGGCCGTGTAGGTAGCCGGGAACGGCGAGGGTAAGTGGGACCCAAGATGTCTGTGTGTGTGTACCTTCCACCAAACACACACAAACAGCCCTCCAAAGGACTTTATAAAAGAGCAGGCTTGCCCTGGCCAGGTGGCTCAGTTGGTTGGAGCATCAGCCCGTGAACCAAAAGGTTGCAGGTTTGATCCCCGGTCGGGGCACATACCTAGATTGTGGGTTCCATACACCCCCCCCACCAGTTGGAGTGCATATAGAAGGCAACAGATCAATGTTTCTCACATCATGTCTGTCTGTCTGTCTGTCTTTCTCTCTCTCTCTCTCAGCATTGAAAAAATGTCCTCAGGTAAGGATTAAAAAGAGCAGATTTCCTGAGACAGCCTCTCAGTGAGGGCGGAAGAGCAGCCCCTGGAGACACACGGATTGACTGCATTTGAGATAAGGCCCCAGGTCAGAGCTGCGCTGAGGGCTGGCTGGTTCCGAGAGGCCCGGCCTGGTTGCGTCCTTGTTTACCAGATTGCCCTGCCGATTGCCCAGCCCTCTTCCTCTCAAGGGCCCCCAAAGCTGTCCTGAGCTGAGACCTGTTTTGCAGTGAGGACACAGAGAAGCCCCTTTCCTCCAGCACGATTCCAAGCTTCAGCACAGAAGACAGTTTATAGTCTCTCCGTTCCTGCAGTCCATGGCTCTGTGGGGCTGAATAAATAGTCACCAGCCTATAAAACATAAGGCCCTTTATTTATACACCCTCCTGGTCTGAGGCCCGAGCTGGAGCCCAGCCTCGGACAACATGGAGTGTGCGAGCGCTGGGGGGCCACCACTGCACAGCAACCAGGGCCACAGCCGTCAGGACAGGGACTGTCTTTTCTTGGGGTGCAGACTATGGCAGTAGCGGAGGGCTGGCAGGTGCTGAGGAACTCACGGTGGCTGTGTCGGTTCAGAAAGGTTATTTCTTATCAGACGGGGATGCTTTTGGTTGCAAACAGCAGAATCCCTGACTACTACTAGTGGCAAAAGCAATAAAAACACTTAGTTATTTCCGTATAAGAAGGGTGGAGATAGGAGTCTGGGACTGTGGAGTGCCATGAGGAATCCAGGCTCTTGCTAACTCTTTGCTTTGCTGCCCCTGGCTGTTGGCTTTTCATTTTCAATAGTGCCCAACTGTCTCATGGCCCCAAGATGGCTGTGGGAGCTCCCAGCCAGAAGGAATGGGCAGGGTAGAAACTTTCTCCTTGCACCTACATAGATTTCTTTTTTGGCCTTATTCCTTTCTGCCTTTCTGTCTCGTTGGCCACAGCCAAATTACACAGTCAGCCATAGGCAAAGGGGAAGGAGATAACCAAGCGTGGCTGGCTGAGACCAATGGATTGGCTTATCCTGATCATGGCTCATCCCCAGGGCTTGGAGAAAGGGTCTGCTTTGCCCAAGACCAAGAGACCTCTGCCTAAACCAAGCCCCAGGTCCCACTGGCAGGACAGAAGCAGGTGGCTGTAGGACAGGCACTGATTGGAGTGCCACCAGCTGCCCTCAGAGGGGCATGAGCAGGCAAAGGTACGGAGGTGGACTGATACTATTTTTTCAGTGGCAGGTGCCCCCTCCCTGGAACCCCCTGGATGCTACCATCCTTCTCTATCATGGAGGGTGAGTCAGGTCTTCTTACGTCTCGGGGCTTGGGAGCTGGTTGGGCCAGCACCTGAGCCCTGCTGCTGCCACTTTCTCAGCTGTGTGACCCAGCACATATGGCAGGGGGCAGGGACCACAGCAGGTAATTTTGACTGGGAGGGTTTTATGTAAAGAATTGTTAACTAGTGAATTAAAAGAAAAATAAAAGGACACTAAGATATCATGGAGGGAGCAACTTCGGGAAGATGTGCCCCCCATGTCTAGGGTTACAAGTAGGGACACAGAGAAGCTTGGGACTGGGGCCCAGATCTTTGAGGAGGGGGCACTGCTTGGCTAACAGCAAAGTCTCAGACAGAGCTGGTTCTACCAATGTTGGGAAAACTGCCAACTGGACTCAGCCACTGCTGCAAGAACGAATGGCGACTGCTGGAGGGAAGCAGCAAGGGAACCCTCAGAAAGTACCCAGGAGGGTGCAAGCCCCTTCTCCAGACTTCCAGCCTCCCTCTCACGCCCCCTATTGGTGGAACCCACCAGCAGCAGCCGGCAAAGGTGGCTTACAAAGTCCGGCTCCAGCATCACTAAGTTCGGTACCCAAGGGGAAGCTTGTGCTAAGGGCAACAACTTAATTACAGACACATCGTGGCAAGTCCTTTACACGTCATAACTGAAATTCTCTAAATCTTAACGCTCTCGGCTGTAGAATGGGGAAAATGTTACCCATCTCAAGATCAGTAGCTACAAACTCCTTGAAGAGTTCACGTTTTGCTGGCCCACTTCTCACTTTTTCTGTGTCCTAGAGCAGTGCCTGATCCATAGAAGGCATTCAAAAGTAACGGCGGTAATGGTCATTGTTACATTATTTCTCACAAATGCAGTATATAGCCTAAAAATAAAAAAATCCAGCACAAAGAAGTAGGATATCTTAGCTGGATTACTAAGTCACCCAGCTAGACAAGGGCCAAGAAGCAAGCCTGCGGTGCACCTGTCCCGCACCCTGGTGAGGACGTTATGTGCTGGTAATGGTTTTGTTCTTTACAACAGTGATGAAATGTTGTTAAAACAATTCAGCCCTGCAGAAACGAGGCATTTTCTGCTTTTCAATGAAAATGTTGGCTCATCAATCGGTATAACTGGCATCTGCCTCTGTTTGTCCTTAGGCCAATGGCATGCGTGTCCCCAAGGTCCTCAGGGGCATTTTCCCCCAGGCTGGGCATGTGGCCTCAGAGCGCCAAGGGCAGGATCTAGCTTCTCCAGTGGGTTCCAGGGCACTGATACACTCCGTGCAGCTCAGGCCTCTAGCTCCATGTCCTTGGGGGACTTTCCAGGCCACTACCAGCCTGTGCAGGCAGCCGGGACTGATGTCCTCAGAGCGTGCACTGAGCCGGCCCTGGCCACTGTGACCATGTCCAGACTATCTCCAAGGCTGCTGGACATGTGAGGGTTGACTCTGGGCAACTTTCCTTTTTGCCTTGTGAAAGGTCTTTAGGGGAAGTAAAACGGCTGGTAATTCTAGAACCTTTTCCTAGGGACCGGGCAGTGGCATTTGCTCTGGCTCTTTTCTGGACAAAGTGAAATCCAAGCTGCAGCGGCTCTAACAGCTGGTTCTGGCTGAGGCCACCTGTGGGGGAACGACCTCTCCTCTCTGGGTCTGGGGGACTTCACCTGGCAGGAGTCAGCGGCCCACCTGGCCATAGGTCCCTCCCGGTTTCATGGTGGAGCTTTCCCAGCTTAATCTGGTCCCTGCTCACCAGGTTCCTGTCCCTGCAGGGCAGTCAGATCTAAAGCTTGTTCCCATCTCTGCCAAAAATGCATATTAGGATGGAGATGAACAGTCAGATGTAAGAGCAATTGGGAAAGAGACTAGGAGAGAACAAACTGGCCATGAAGATGGGCCTGCTGTCCCCTCTCTTGACCCAGAAACGGTCTTTACACCCTTGTGGTGATGGCACATTGAACATTCTGGGAATTCTCATACTGGAAACAGAACACTTACTGTAAAGGCTCAGGAGAAAATGAGCTATCCCCAGGGCCATGGCTTCCTGTACACTCTGTGGGAACATTACCAGGGCAGGTCCCTGGCACTGTGGCAGAAGGGGACCATCCCTGATGTGGGGTTCCTGAGTCTCAGGCTGTCCCTCCAGCTCCAAATCTCACTGGGGTGCTATGTTTCCTAGGGTCTTCTCCAGGTCCCCACGATTTACCACCTACCAATTCTCTTCTCTTTCCCACTCTCCCAGCTTCGTTTCCCAGAACAGAGTGTGGGGTCACTGTCCTGGCTGAAGGAGCTGAAGTATCTTCAAGGCCAAGTCTGGACTTAAGGCTTCTCAGTCATGCAGCCTGGTCATGAAGCTTAACGTGCTGATTCCAAAATCAGCTCCTCCCAAAGGTACTGGGAGGAGTCTTGGGTACTTCTCAGGTGGTGGGAGTTGTGTGAGTGGCGGAGGGAGGAGAGCTTTCTATACAAACCCCCCTTCACTCAATCAGTAAACATTTATTGGACTCCTACTGTATGGCATGCACCGTGCTAAGCACCTGGGGCAGGACACACAGGTGAAAAAGATAAGATCCCTGCCCTTCTAGAAGTTAAGTCTTAGTTGGAAAGACAGGAAACAAACAGCTCATTTTAGGTAGAGGCCACAGGTCAGGTTCTGCAGGAACTAGACTCTGAGACAGGGATTTGAGAAGGTTTGGGGCAGAGGGTACTTTCAGAAACAACCCACATGCAGGGTGAGGGATGCAGGATGGGCAGAGGGAAGAGCTGAGCTCTGATGCATTTGTGGCAGAAGCCCCACCCAGTCCTATTGGGGAGCTCCAGGGGTTGGGACAATAAGCAGAGTTGTGTCAACTGAGGCCAGGGCACTGAGCATGTGTATCCCGATGTGATCAGTGTCGTTGGATGCAGGTGACCTCCAGGGAGGGGGCATAGCTGAGAGAAGCAACCACTTTTAGCAAAGGCCGCTGCCAGGACAGTGTCTCAGGTCTCTGCTGGTAGCAGCCAACACCCCCAGCAGCTAAGGCAATGAGTGTCTCTCAGTCCCAAAGGAGCAGCTGGGTGGCACACCACGGCATCTACTACAAAATGCTGGTGGAGGGGAGGGCTGCCAAGAAGCTAGAGAGAAGGAGTGAGTGGCTATTTCAACAAGGTTGTGAGGAAAGGCTTCTCTGAGGTGGCATTCGAGCAAAAACCTGGGTGTGAGGAAGTGAGCCACTCAAAGTCAAGGGTACCAGTGGGGCACCAGCGAATGCAAAGCAGAGAGCAAGCTTGGCAAGTCTGGGGAACAACAATAGGCTCAGTGTGTCAGAGCCAAGACAGTGCAGGGAGAGTGATTCGTCGGGGATGTTCGGGAAACCAGGCGGTGGGGGCCGGGCACCGCAGTGAGGAGCTCGGATTTAACTCTGAGTACAGAGGGGTACCCTGGAGCACTCTGCGCAGGGGAAATCGTGCTCTGACCCACATTTCTTTTTTATTTTATTTAAAGATTTTATGTATTTATTTTTAGAGAGAGAGGAAGAGAGGGAGACAGGGAGAGAAACATCAATTGTGGTTGCCTCTTGCGTGCCCCCTACTGGGGACCTGGCCCACAACCCAGGCATGTGCCCTGACTAGGAACGGAACCAGCAACCTTTTGACCTTTTGGTCCACAGGCTGGCACTCAATCAACTGAGCCACACCAGCCAGGGCTGACCCGCATTTTTAAACACAGTGCTTCACTACCTAGACAATAAACACTCAGAAGCAGGAGTAGACGCAGGAAGACCTGTTTAGGCTATTGCAGTCATCCACACAAGAGGGGATTGTGGCTGGGGACAGTGTTTCAGGTGGGGCTTGGAAGAGACGGGATTCTAAATATAGTTTGTAGGTGGAAGCAGGAGTTTGAGAAGAGAGGGCCTGGGAGTGGTTTTAGGGCTTTGGCCTGAGCAGGAGAGGAGGAGCAGGGCACCAGGAATTCTACTTGGACACCTTGTGTTTGAGGTGCTATCGCACACTCAAGCAGTGACGGCTGGCCTACCGACGTGCTTAACTGGAGCTCTGGGTCCTTTGTGAGCTTTTGTTTGAGAATAAGCATAGTATTACTAAAATAACACCCCCCACCCCCACTACAACATGCTGAACTATCTACAGGTGAGTTTTCACATGCTGTGGAGATTCAGCCAGAGGTCTTATGGAAAGATAATAAGGGTACCCTTGAACCACTGATTCTAAGTTTGAAGGAGAGGTTGGCTGGCTGCTTTCAAGAAGTATTTCCACAGGACAAGTTCGGGTCTCTTTTTTTTTTCTTTTGAATTGTGGTGGTTGACGGTACCAGCAAGCCCAGCAAGCCGAGAATGGATTTCCCTCAGAGGGATGAATTCATGTGATCAATTTGATCAGGCTCCCATGAGACTGATAAAACAGAAAGTCTGTTTGTTTACCTTGAAAAATACAGTCATCTTACAATCATGGAACCTTCATACCCATTCTTTTCCCTGACAAATAGAGACCCGCAGGGATCCACATTCAAATCATGGGACTGCTTGGTGAGTTGGCATCAGAGAAAGAGAATGAATTGAATGATTCAAATACGCAAGTTACTAAAATACTAAAATAATTCTGAGTTCATTGGTAAATAGCTTCTGCCCTGAGCTACTTAAGTGTTCCACCTCACAGCTCTTCCCAGACCAGACCAGAGATGCCACAGACATCTCAGCTTCAGAAGGGTAAATGCTGGGCATGGTGGGGACCTTCGTCCCTGTTCCAGCTGTATCTGAAGACCATCCTGTTCGGTGGGCCCCTGTGCAATATGGGTTGTTAACGACGTGGACTATCTTTCCTGCTTAGGGCCACCCACTTATCATAGCCTGAGTCCCTCCCCATGTCCGTCACAGAGATGCAGCCTAGAGAGGGCTTAGCACCTTCTATTGTGTGGGGAGCCACACCCACATCTTGCTCCAGCTTTGCCTTGGCCAAATCTTGAGTCAGTGCTGATGAGCTCATGTCCTCAGCCTCCCTTCCCCCATGTGTGTGATGCTGCAGGCCATGTGTCCCTGAGGACCTGTGTGTTCTGGCCTAAGGGCCGTTCTGTCCACTTAAGGGGACTTTGAATATACTTTCTTTGATTTGGTGCCGACTGGTTTTTATAATTTTCCTCTCAGAGGGAAATTACATTTCCCATTTCCAAGTTCTTGGGGGAGGCCTCACAGTGAACCCTACAGACCACCCACCTTGAGGACTTCGATTACTGTGGAATCCAGGGGAGCTGGAGCTGAAAGAGACCTTAACAATAATTTAATTCAACCTTCTTGTTTTATAGACAAGGGAACGGAGGACCAGAGAAAAATGGCTGGTTGAACTATTGTTTATGATGAATATAATATTTACTACCAGTACAAATCACAAAGAAGACATTAATAAACTGATCCACACCAGAGAGCTGTTCCCTCTGCTTTTTTATAGCAGTATAGGCCCGGTGACCTTCCCAAGCAGACAGAGGCCAATGCTCCCCCGGGGAAACACTGAGAGGAAGCAAAGGCCAGGGCGGCACCACAGGCAGTAAAGAATCCCAGAGCGGAAGTCTCAACCCCCAGGTGACAGGGAAGGGGGGTGGGAGAAAGATTTAATAAATGTTTAATGAAGACGGAGCATGGGAGTTGTCCAATCCAGCCCCCTCCCCACCTTTTCAAGCAAGGAAAAAAGGTATGTGGTAGATCTTTGTCCCTGTTTTGGCCTTCCAACATATATTCCCTTTTCTGACAGCTGTTCACTTTGTCTTGGGACATCACTCCTTCCAGCTCAAAGTGGTCTCGGGCAGCTGTGGATCCGGCCCCTGACCCCCATCACCGAGGCCAAGGCTCAGGACCCCCCTTCCTCCAGCCCTAGCGCAGGGGCAGTCCTGGCGGGGGTCTGGCCTGCAGGGCTCCGAGCTCACTCATTTCAGTCGCCACGCCCTGGTCACCCTGATCAGAGTGTTTCCAGTTCTGCTGGCCAGCCCCCACGGTGCCGGGGTGACTGCTGGGTTCCCCAGCCTTCCCATCACGTGGGGATGCATCGTGATAGCACCCAGTCAATTCGCGTGTTGTTCAAGTGAGCCTGGGTTGCTTCTGCTGCCAACAACCAAATGCGACCAGCTGACGCATTTTCCAAAGTCATTTTTCCAGAGGCAGAGCCAAGCCTGAGGCCCAAGCCTCCCCTGTATCTCATGCAGAGGCATTGTCACAGGCTGGATCGTGACCCCCCAAATTCATGTGTTGAAGTCCTGAACCCAGGATCTGAAAATGCGCCTGTGACTGAAGATGAGCTCTTACAGAGGTGATGAAGGATAAATGAGGTCCCTGGGTGGGACCCCATCTAGACGACTGGTGTCCTTACAAAAGCAGAAAGTTAGGAGATGGTCACACACAGAGGGAAGGCCATGTGAGGACACAGCGAGAAGGTGGCCATCCACAAGCCCAGGAGAGAGGCCTCAAGGGAAACCAACTCTGCTGACACCTTGAGCTTAGATTTCCAGCCTCCAGCACTGCGAGAGAATACATTTCTTGTTGTGTAAGTCACCCCACCAGTTATGGCAGCCCTAGCAAACTGATACAGCACTTTCGACTGCCATGGTGCCACTCTTGCTTGGACACTATGCCAGCCTTGTCGTACCAGTCAGTCCTGAAGGAGCTCAAATTAGCTGGCTGTTCTTAGACCCAAATTTCCTGGACAGGCTTCAAAACACACTCGTTCTCCATGGTGATGCAGACACTGAGACACACACACACACACACACACACACACACACCAATATCCATGTCTCCAGCCTAAAAGTACATCTTCCCCCCTTCGTTTCTTTGATGACAGACAGTGCTCAGGAGGGCAGGAAGGATGGCTCCTTGAGGAAAACGGCATCGTTTCTTCATAAATAAATGAGACGTCAGGGCCCAAGCTGACCAGGAATTGTATCTTGCTCTCCCAGTATCTGCACAGAGGAGGGGAAGCAAGCAAAGGCTTTATTCTGATATTTGTGTGGAAGGGGGAAGGTGAAGACCTTCAAGAAAGCTCCCCCCCTCCTTGAACATACTCTAAGCATCACCAGTTCCCCCTGCTGTAGGCAAATAATTGCAGAGGTCTCTTGGGGAAAATAGACCTGATGTTACCTTGTGGAGGGTCAGAGGGAAGTGCTTAGTGCTGAGGGAATGAGAGAGGGTGGAGGCCAAAGGGCTGAATATTAATGGTGGCTATCATCACTGGCTCTTAACATAATGGAAAAGTCCTTTGCAGGGTAATGCTGGGGCCGCCTCACACAGAAATGCAATCTCCTGGAACACAGAGGGGGCAGTGACAAGCAGTTTATCTTCCATTACTCCAAGGCCTTAAATCATTATCAACCCAAAGCTAGCAAGGAGCCCAACCACTGACTCCGATTAGGATGTTCCCTTATCTTCCCAGTGAATGCAAATCTGCACAACATTGAAACGCACTGTCCTGGGTTGAACTGTGTCCTAACCCTCTAGCCCCCCAATAAGATCTGTTAAAGTCCCAACACCCAGGACCTCAGAATCTGACCTTATTGGGAAACTGGGTCTTTACAAGGGTAATCAAGTGAAAGTGAGGTCCTTCGCATGGATCCTCATCCAGTATGACTCATGGCCTGATAAAAAGGGGAAGTTTGGACACAGATACACACAGATACAGGGAAAACACCACATGAAGATGAAGGTGGAGATGTGAGTGATGCTTTCACAAGCTAAGGAACACCAAAGGTTGCCAGCAGACACCAGAAGCTGAAGGAGAAGCCAGGCACAGACTGTCCCTCAGAAGGACCCAACCCCATGACATCTTGATCTCAGACTTCCCACCCAGAACTGTGAGACAGTAAGTCCCTGTGGTTACGTCACCCAGGCTGTGGGACTTGTTACAGCAGCCCTAGGAAACTAATACCTGCAGGAAAACCCTAGCCCACTGAGGGAAGAAGTGGTTCTATTTCATCATGAACTAATCCACAGAAATGAATGGAGAAGAGGAAGTCTGAGTCAAGCCTTCCATCATGGGTTTGCCTGGATAACAGGTAATCAACCAAGTGGAGGTGGGAAATGAAAGTCATTGTCTAAGGTGCATTTCCTCTTTCCAAGGGTGCCTTGCCAGCCCTGGCCTGCAGGAGCAGTCATGCTCACCAAATCAGGGCAGACTAAGGAGGCTTCTTCTGAAGTGGCGATGGGCCTTCTGGGAGGGTTGCCAGATTTAGCAAATAATAATACAGGATGCCCAGCCAAATTTGAATTTCAGATGAATAACAAATACTTTATTAGCATAAGTATGTCCCAAATATTTAGGATAAAATACCCCTCTACACTTTCTGGCTGTCCTACTCTGGGTCCCTTCTTTCAACCTCCACATCCAATCTTTCCCTCATTCCCAGAGGAAGAGGGTGGCCCTTCGGTACATCGGTGCAACAAGGTTAAGGAATGTGAGATAAAATATCAGGGGGAGGCTAGCTGGGTTGTCTCGTGGATGCTCCCCTCTGAGAAACAGCCTCTGCCTCCGACCTTGGAGAGGGTTAAGGCTCTACCCTGTAAGGACCCCCCAGGGAGGCTTTCACTATAGGGGCCTCCAGCCTGGGGTGAGCAGAGGGCCAGGAAAGATAAACAAGAACAAAGCCAGAAGAAAAGGGGGCTCTGGTCACCCATCCATAGCTGACTCTGGGGGACTACAAGGTCACCTTAAGAGAGTTTTTGAACAATGCTCTGGACTCAAATGTTCACAAGATCACATATTATTTTTAAGTTTGTGATCTTTCTGGTGAGTGAGGAGGCCCACACCTGCCTGGGCTTTCTTTACTCCTGGGCACGAAGCTAGTCAGAAGACTCTGTACCCTGCACTCTGCCTGGCATGACTGATAATGGTCAGTGTACATTTGTCAGGCAATGAAGGAACAAGGGTCCCTGCAAAAGAGAGTCCAGCCATTCTTTCCTCCTTGAAAATAAAAAGCAAAGAAGTCAACCCCGAGGGTCTCCCTTACCCAGGCATGCTGAAATCGTCAGCCTGCTGAGGGCCAAGAGCTTGGCTTAGAGAAGTGGAGGAAGCATCCCCTAGTAGGGACGTGAGCTGGGGTGGCAGCAAGGCTCAGCATGGGAAGTTGGCCTTGTTCGTGGCTGCATTAGGTCTGCATGGACATGCAGTATCAGTGCTGCTGGAGTGGGGTCTGGAACGCAAGCCCGAATGTCTAAGACTTTTCTCATAGGCAGAGAGAGTAGACTGCTGGGCCTCCGTGCAAACAGTGCCGGGCCAGCCAAACAAACTGCTTAGGTGATAATTTCTCTTCTAATTTTTAAAAAGCTAAACCTGGAGAAACTGATCCGGTGCCTGTAGCACATAACAGAGAACATCATCCTATTTTAGGTGTAGTGCCCACATGAAGGGCAACAATTTGGAAGGCAGGAAAGAAAGAAGGGAGGAAGGGAGGAGAAAGAGAATTTGAATGGAAATTTAATCTGGCCAATAACCAAATTGGGTTTCTTCCACTCAGCATGAAGCGCCCTGATGGGATAAGGAATTCAGTGCGAACCCTTTCAAGTGGCCAGGTTCTTTTTGCAGGACAAAGGTACGTTTCATTAGTTGCCCGTTAAACTATAGCATAAGGGCTGGGCTGGGGAAGGGAATAGGACAGTGAGAAGACGGTTAAGTGAGAATAGCTTCCCTTCTGAGGCTCATGGTGCACTTTGAACTCATTGCTCTCCTGTTAAAAATTCCCAGTGTCATGAAAAGGGTTTTAATTACTGAAATCCACATTGACTGGTGGACAGATGGGTTCAGCAAACATTTACAGGTCTAAGCAGGTGAAAGCAGGCATCATGCTAGGCCCTGGGAACACAAAGGCAAGTGCCGTGGGGACCCTGCACCCAAGGCCCTCCCAGCCTGGAGGGGCACACTGGCATGTTTAATGAGACAACATGTTCAGCTGTGCGTGGGGACTACCCCATGGGCGCGTGAAGGGGCACCTGACCCCACCTGGGCTCCAGTGGGGGCAACCGTGACACAATTTGAAGGCTTTTAATTTTCACAGCATTTGCATACCTTCACCTTTTAAGGAACTCATGGCAAAGGTGTCAGCGCCGCAGGCATCCTGTCCTCTCTAGCTGAGCCCGCCATTTGTCCTTCTGTTCTGCTCATGCCAGTGGCAACAAGCCAAGTGGCTGCTGCTTGAACCACGCAGTCCCACGCACTCTACATGCTGGACTGTGTTCACAGAATTTACGGTATGACGTTCCTGGTATCCCTCGTGTTCCGTTTCCTCGTTCCACTGTCATTATGAGTGAGGTGGGATTCTTCTTCCTTTTTGTTTCCATAAAAACCTCTGACATGTCTCATGAGATTTCATTCACTCGTTCATCCAATAAATATTCACCTGGTGCGTCCATATTCCAGACACGTGGTGCGAGGGATACAATGATGGGAAAGGTGGATGTGCGCCGACTCCTTGGGGTTGAGTGGCTCTCAAACCTGGCTGTGTACAATGATTTCTTAGGGAACTTGTGCAAAATGCAGAAGCTCGGCCTGATCTTGAGAATTTGATTAAAATGTCCCAAACAAGGAGATGGACCAGCGCACAGTGTGGGTCGTGAGAGTGAGGAGCCTGTCATCTAGCAAGGGCAGTGTGAGACTCAGTGGTGGATGCCCGAGAGCCGGGCCTGCAGGACGTAGGGATGGGTGAGAGGCCATCCGAGCCAGACCCACAGGCCCACTGTCCCAGCAGCAAGGCCCAGAAACAGAAAGGAGCACAAGGAAGCACGGCCCTGATGTGATAGCTCCTTACAATGCTCACCTGATTATTATTCCGTTTTGTCTAATTGCATTTTAAAGTGCTCAGTGGGGGGAAAAATGCCAAGGCTTTTAATAAATTAAAAGCAGGTATGCTTTTTTAACCTGCAGCAGGTTTTTCAAAAAGTCCTGCTGAGGGCACGCTGCTCCGAGAGACATAGTCTTTGCAGACGAAGGTAATTAGTGCACACCTTCACCTCTGGAGTTGGGAGGGAGTGTGAGGCACTTAGATGCTAGAATAACCTCTTCCTGATTGAGAGGCGACTGGGCACTGCAAAGGATGCCTAAAGATTCAGACACTGTTTGCTCTTGCAGTGAACCGGGAGGCAGAGTGTGTGCAGGAACTAAATGCTATGGGACCATGGGATGCAGCCTTTCTTGGCTCTAATACTGAGAGATTGTGTCTGATGTTTTCTCTCTGATGGCCGTGATCAGGGACACTCGGAAGCCCAGTGGAGCCAGATTTAGGGGCAGAAATGCCGGGCAGCTGTCCCAGTTACCAATCTACGAAAGGCGGTAAAGATCCCGGAAATAAATCAGAAAACACTGAGCCAGTTAACTTGGGTTTCCATGCATGGGTCCTGACATAATTGGCAAAATGCAAACTTCAGCCAAAGTGCACCCTATCCTTGAGCGGAACCTAAAACACACTCCCGATGGTTGCAGGAAGGTTTGGCACCTGCAGAGCCAACGTGCCTGGGTTCAAGTCCGGGTTCCATTACTTACTCATATGTGACCCGGGGTAGGTTATTTCCCCTCCCTCTGTTCCTGTTTCCTCATCTATCAAGTGAGGACTGCCAGTGTTGGGGATTAAATGGGCACATGTGAAGCACTTAGAATCCCGCCTGTCACGTAGCAGTCAGTACATATTTGTCAGCACTCTGTGACTAGCTCGAGCTGGTAGCTGGTGCTATTCGACTCTATACCTCCACCCAGACCAGGCAGTTCAGTGTTTCCTTAGCTGGGAAACGTGGGCTCCCTGAGCTGAAACTGTGAGAGTAGGTCCTGTGGATGGAGCCATTAATTTTCTCTCTTAAAAATTAAAATCCTTAGTATATTTCTAAATAAACCACCTGATTTAGAAAATGCAAAAAAAAAAAAAAAAACAAACCCCAAACCCCAAAACAAACCCTGAACAAAACCAAGCATTACAGCAAGTTTTGCCCACATGAAATCCCACACCACCCTCCCCAGTAACCACATTCCTGTATATATTACTTCTCTCCTAAATGTATAAGTAGCTAACCTCTCTCTGGTTAAGAGTGTTGGAGAAACTATGAAAGAAAAGCCATTTCAAATAAGTCAAAATGTTATGCTGTGTTTGGTGTTTGTAATAAATCCCTTCCTTTGACTGTAGAGGCATGTGAGTTTTACTATTAGAAAATCAGAATTTCTTTATTCCCAACGAAACAATGTGGAACAGTATTTAGGGATACACTTCGGCACTCTCCGAAGTGCTGGCTTGCTCAGGCCTAATCTGTCGGTTTGACCTCAGCCTCCCCCTCCCCAACCCCCTCTCACAGGGCCAAGGCCGGGGCCAGAACAAGGGCAGCTGTGCGAGATTCCAGCCCCAGCAAGGAGTTATATTAAGCAGGACCAAGGCTTAGGAAGGTATCTCTGCATTAGATGAAATATGATTGAGAACAGCCATGGCCTAGTTACAATTTGCCCTGAAAGGTTTATATTTCCTTTTAAATCACATTATCACACATTTACTCAAAATCTATTATCAGCAGTGTTCTTGTGGGTGACCGATATGCCATTATATTCCTATAGAGTAGTTACTTCTGTTTTATTTCAGTTTGGCTTTTAAAGGTAGATTAATTTAAATATTTTTTCACTTTAAGGGTGATACATGACTATTTTCAGAAAATACAGAATTGTATAAAGAAGACCAGAAAAATCGCCTATAACCTCACAATCCAGAAGCAATGACAGTTAATCATTTGGTATATTTCCTTACTTTTCCCCTACAGGTGGGTATGTTTTCCTTTTCTGAATATATTTATTCATTCAGAGTTGGGATTGCACTGTTTTGTGGCCTGATTCAGCCACTTAACTTTATATTGTAAGATTTTTTTCCCCGTATTGCATCAGTTATGGTCCTCCCGGAAATCTGCTTCCCTTTAACACCACCCCCCCTCCCGCAGGACAGGTGAAGGGGCCAGGAGGGGTGCTGAAGGGCACCTGGGACAGCACCTGCAGAGTTAGTGGGGGGCAGAGGATCAGGGGAGGTGCTGCCTGACTAGTCTCTGGCCATCTCCTGCTGTGCCACCCACGGGACACACCCAGAGGGCGGTCAGGAGCAGGAGCCTGAGTGATGGCAGAGTGAGTCTGGAGAGCAAAGAAGAACGACACCACCACCACAAAGGAGGGAAAGAAGGATGGGGTGGGGGAAGAGAGGTAAGGAAAGAGAAAAGAAAAGAACAGACTGCTGAGTATTCCATAGTATTCCTTTATAGGAAAGTAACAGATTATTTAACTGAGTCCCCATGGATTCTTTCTGATTTTTTTAAAACTATTATAACTTGCACTGCAATAAGCATTCTTATACATACAATTTGGGCTGTATCTCTGATGATTTTCTCTGGATAAATCCCAGGGGTGGAATTACTGAGTCAGGGGAATCTACATTTTTAAGCTTTTGATATATATTGCCAAATAGCCCTGCAAAAGGCTATTATACCAATTTAAACACCCACAAGCAATGCGTAGGGTCACTCATGTGGGGAGAACCTGCTGGTTCATCTGCAGGACAGCAGCGAAAACACCGCCTTTGCCTTCAGACCGGTGATGGTGGCCTGTGCTGGAGAAGACGACCCTGGAAGGAAGCAGCAGCCTCTCCAGACCTGCCTGGGAGACCCAAGTGTGTGAAAGGTCACACCTCCTGAGCCCTGAAAACTGACCTGTTTTCTAGACAAGAAAGCATCAGAGTCAGTTCACTTGAGGGTCAACGGGAGTGTCTGTCAAAGCCAGCAAGGTGATAGCCACTGGGCAGGAGTTTTGTTTCATTTGACCTCATTTACCTCTGGCCAAATGTATAGTAAACAACAGTGGCTGGTCACGGAAGGCTCTTTGTGGAGTTATTTGTCTGGGGAATAGTTCTGCCCAGCCAAGAGTGGGTCAGGGCAGGACTGGGGTGCAAATGAGAAGCCAGGACAAGTTAGGACACCAGGGTGAGTGAAACGGGGAGAAGGGGAGGTGGAGTAGGAGGGTGAGCCCAGAGCTTAGGCTGTGGCCCACGAAGCTCCTCTCCCTTGATTACAGCCCCATCTGTGCTTCTAACTTGAATAGACAGGGGCAGGGAGAAAACGAAGCAAGGAAGGGAGCAGGGAGGCCGCAGGGAGGGACCCCTGTGCATGTGGGACTCCCTTGGCCTGAAAGGGTCTTCTTCCAGATATGCAACTCAGCTGCTCCCTCAGTCCATTCAGCCTCTGCTCAATGCTGCCTCCTCCAAGCAGTCTTCCTTGACCATCCTGTCTAGAGCCCATTCAACTCTCTACCCCCTTATTGCACTTTTATTTTTCTCTTACCATCTGATATGTTGTCTTTATGCAAACACATTTGCTTATTTGTTTATTCTGTCTACACTAGAAGAGTGACATTCTAAGTTCCATGCAGGAGGATGCCTTTTATACAGTGTTTGCTTCTCAGTTGAGCCCATTTCCCAGGTCCCTTAGCTCTTCGGCACTGTGTTCATGGTTGCAAGCAACAGAAATCCAGTCTAACCTGAGTGAAAAGACAGCTCATTGGGAGACAGGAAGGCTGGAGGCCAGGCCAGGCCCGGCCCGGGAAACATACAGGAAGCAAGGGAGGCCTGGGCACTGAAACCATAGTCTAGGTCACTGTGGAACAAGGTGGAAGGGACACTGCAGGAAGGTATCACTATGCTGAACACTCAATGCTGTGCCTCTAGACTTTCAATAAGTGCCAATAATTTATAAACTGCACCTGTTTCTTTCTGCCTTCCCTTCAAGTTTCAGAGTACCGCATGACTGAGGCACTGAGCCTGAATCACAGGCCCACCTGCTTCCCCCACACCAGTTTCGGCTTTCTTAGTGCGAGGCAGCACACTGAGACCCCCTACGCTAAACACGTGAGAGAATTGCTCCTGATTGAAAGAACTGAATGCTGGAAGGCAGAAACACTTCATAAAGAGCTGTATGTGTTATATCAATGCGGAGTAGCCTTATTCCCAAAATAGTGATGGAGACTGGCTAACCTCCCTTGGTAGCAGGTAACTTAACCATGTGCCCAAAAAATGGACTCTTGGAAGTTTCTCCTTCTGCCAGGAGCTGGTCAAAGCCAGGATGTATGTTTAAACCATTCGTGGGCAGATCTGGTAGCACCTTGGAGGTTAGGCCACCCTAAGGGGACAAGGAGAGCAGTCTGGGATAGCGGCCTTGTGCTAGTTAGTGTCACCTGGAAGGAACAGGGGGGAACATTCCCACGGCAGGTGGTCGAGTCCCTGCTCTTCCAAAACCCTGATAACCGTCTGCCTCCCTCAGGCACTGTTGTATCACCTGTGGGTTTTTTCCTCTTTGGTAGCATCTCCTGAGGAAGGATCGATTAACCTCAAGTTGTCTTCAAAAGGAAAAGCTTTTTAATTGTGAGGACCAGAAGAGACCCGGAAGCTGACACACTGCTTTGTTTACTCTTCATGCACCTCTACCGGGATTCTGGCAACTCAATGCCTCCTTATAGTCACTCCAGGGTGGCCCCGAAAACCAGATTCAAGAATAGTCTAGAAGCTGTCCAGTCAATGCTTGGCTCCTTGGGTAAACTGCACTGGGCCTTGTTGAAGGAGGGACCTGGCTTCTGTCGACAAGTGCCCCTAATACAACCCACTCCTCACCTGCCACAGTAGAAACATACACTGAGGTTTCTGGCTTCAGAGGGAAATGCCACCCACAAGAGATCTCAGCTTTTGACTCCTTGCAGCCTCTACAGTGTCTCCTGGATACCAGACTGATGGCCCTTGAACCATCCCCAAATGATGGGCCTCGGTCCTATTTTTAAAAGCTCTCCAGGAGATATGCTTGCTGCCTACACTTCCTCACCACCCACTCACTCCACTCCCAGGCTTCTGATCTGGCTTCCGCCCCACCTCCCTCCTGATGGAGCCCCAGGAAGGGCCCGAGGGACCTCCTCCTCAGCCCAGATCAGCAGACTTGCCCCAACCTCATCCTCAGCAGTTCAACCTTTGGCAGGAAATCTCTCCCCTCTTGGTTTCTGTGACAGGAAACTCACCTCACTTCCTATCTTCTGCCTTTGCCCATCTCCCCAGGGATCTGAGCTTAGCTCCCCACCCTCACCCTCTATGTGCTTCCTCCTTTACTATCTCCCCATCCTGGGTCCTTATCTGGCACCTCCACACAGACGATCCTCACATCAATCTCTCGTCAGCACCAGGGCTGAGCACAGTCCCCCTGCAGGGCATTTTCTGCTCCAAATTTGTTCCTCCCTTCTTTTCCCCTCTCTCTTAAAGGTGCCACCTTTCCACTATCCACTCTGAAAATCTTAGTATCATCTCTGGCCTACTCGTTGGCCTCGCCTCCCAAATCCAACCAGTTGCCAAATTCTCTCTTTGCAAAGTCTCTCCTCCATCACCATCTGTCTACTTCCATCAAGTGCTTTTCTACTCTTTTTTAAACCATTGCAATAACTTCCTAACTGATCTATGGATCTGCTGCCCCCTTCTCCTCCCACACCCCTCTCCCCACAATCTCTATTCTATGCTTTTTCAAAAGCCACTCTTCTTAAAGTTCCACCCAGAAGACATTATCTTCTCGTCACTCTCCTGCTCTAAAACTGTCAACCACTCCTGCTGCTGATAGTATAAATTCCCAGCTCCTAAGCCTGGCATTAAACTCTTTGTAGTTCAAAGCTCTACAGACCCACTCCTACCACTTCCCCTTTAGTACAAATTTCTCGGTCGAACTCAAATTCCCACTCATTCCAGAATACCTATGTCTTCGCATCTCCAGGCTCTGCTTAAGCTGGACCTTTCTCATGTAATGGCTTTTCTTCATATTTGCATCTTTCAAAATCCTACCTTCTCTTCAAGGCTCATCTCAAATACCACTTCTTTCCTGAAGCCTCCCTGGGTTTCCCCAGCCAGAAGTGCTTTCCCTTCCCTGTGTTGCCTGAGTTCTGCCACCATACCCATCACATACAACCTCACATCACAGCATTTTGAGTATGTGCCTCATTGTCCCCACCAGGGTCCCTTGGGCTGGGATTTTGTCCTACTCCTCAGAGAAGTAATTTGCTTATGTTGATATTTGTTGAATAAAATCATCAGGCTACATAACCATACATTGGTTTACTTTTTAGTACTTGAAAATACATGCCCAAAGTAGATCATCAGAGGGGCTACATCAAAGTCAGGAATAGGAAAATAAGTTCTGTTCATATCCATGAGTACAAATCAAAAAGTAGATCAAAACCCAGTTCTTACGTGACTCGAACCATTGCTGGATAGACTTTAATTAATCTTATGGAAAATATCAAAGGGACTCCCAAGCCCTGGGCAGGAGGAGGGAGCAAGCGAGAGGGAGCCAGAGCCGCTGCTGTCAAGAAGAAACGCTTTCTTCCTGTAACTGTATCCCCAGGGCCTGGCCAGTAGCTCTGCTTAATCTCCTTCCCTGTGGTCACTCAGGATATGATTACTGGCATCAGATGCAAGCACATGTTTCTGTTCCATTAATCTGAGAGAGGCTGAGGGACTGAAAAGGGAGCCACAAAGACATTGCTGTGTTGGTCTAGTTACCACCTCAAAGGGGAGCAGGAGCGAGGGGGAGAGGAAGGATCTGCCAGATGGGCCAGCAGGGAGGCCTTACGGAAGCACAGGGAGATGAGAAAACCACACAGAGAACAAGTTCCTGTGGCAGGGGCCTGGTTCCTTTCAGCTGTTACAAGATGGGGCCTGGAGGAGGCACACGCGTGTACACACACACCCACTCACACACACACGCATCCACAAAGCCACTGACAGAGGCACAGCTTCTCCGCAGGGTCTGGGCAATCAGTCTGACACCCCTCGGTGAGCACTGATGCTCAGGGTGTCCAGGGCCCCACGTCACACAAATCTGTCTCACAAGGTAGCAGCCTAAATGGGAGGCGGCAGCGCAGTAATGAAGATGTGAACAGCTGAAACGCAATGTCAAACGGCCGTGGTGACATCCAAAAGCCATAATTTGCAGCTCAGCATATTTTTGTTCCAGGTACCGTAGCCTACACAAATGCTCACCGACTTGTCTCTCCCAGGCAGTGTCTCCGCTCGCCTTGGCCGGGTGCCAGGTGATCTCCGCCTCGCCAAAAGGTTTCTGCTGTAGAAAGCTCGGGAAACCTCTCCTCTGCCATCTGATGGGGTGGGGATGGAGGAGCGGAGCTTTGAACACCAGGCTTATTCCTAAAGTGCAGGTCTCTTACATGTCCCATTCCCCCTCAGATCAACCAAGGTGTCTTGGACAAACATTTTGAAGGGTGGCTGGCAAGGGCCAAAATAATTTTAGCCAAGGCCTGGAGGCAGCTGGAAGTGAAAGATAATACATTATAGAGACAGACGTGCCTGGCTCAGTTCTTCAGCTGTGACTCCCTTCTTTTAATCTGCCCCATCCTTTCTCTCCTCCTCCTCTTCATTGCTACCTTCCTAAACCTCAGCAATGCAGACAAGCAATTTGGTCAAGTGCAGGCCTTCAAACTGAAGGTTACATTTTCAGTTCTACCTAGTCACCTGGCAGTTAGATGGCATCAATGCATGAACAAATATTCACCAATGCAAAGGAGGAGGGAGGGGCTCCGTGGGGGGAGCAGGGTTACCCTTAGCCTCAAGAGAGCTCAGAAATTCAGTGTTCTGGAGAGAGCGGCCTTTTCCACTGCCCTAACCCTCCCTGTTGGGCTCCACGCAGCAGCCTGTGTACATCTGCTGACCCGCTGCTGCTCCGAATGCCTTCCTGCCAGGCTCCACAGAGTGGGCGGAGAGGATAAAGGGACTGTGAACATCAGGAGTCTTAACTCCTGGCCTGGGGCCCTGAAAGCCCGGCTGCAAAACAGGTTAAGCTGTCACCAAAACACCACTTCGGTGACTCTGGGACCCTTTCACATACTCAGAAATGAAATTCGCCTCTGGAAAATATGGAGAGTTCACTTGAGCTTCACTCAAGTTTGGAGCCGGATGGAGGTACCTCGTGTGTGCGTCAGAAGGCTGCTCTATGCCCATAACACAGACACCTGTGACAGTAGGTGGGGCAGGGGAGAACTCGGCTCCCTCGGGCACTGGGCTGAAGGCAACCTGTGTGAGCATGAGCAAGGGGAGCAGGCTCTGGGCCCCGCACGCTGCCCACCCCTGAGAGGCCTGGCCAGGCCGGTCTGCTCTGCAGGGAGGTTGTCTGCCTCCAAGCCCTTAGGGTCCCAAACATTTTCCCACAGAAAACAAACAGTGCTCTTCTGATCAGCTGTAGAAGCCAGGTCACTTGGGGAACCGGGGGACCAGTTTGGTTTTTACTGTTTATTATAAACATTTTAGGTGTTTTTCAGGCTTACATTGGGGGGGGATATCATTTATATGCAGGGATGTTGCCCTTTTAAACGTATATTTCCATCAGTTTAACAAGGGCATACAGTCACGTCACCGTCAGCCCAGTCGAGCTATAAAACATTTCGTCGTCCCCCAAGTTCCCTCAGGCCCCTCTGCAGGCCCCTCAGTCTGGATGGATCGGCCCTGGCGACCACTGAGCTGGTTTCTGTCCCCAGGGTTGTGCCTTTTGCAGAACGTCTTAGAGTTGGAATCGCACAGTGTGTATGTAGCCTTTTGGATCTGACTGCTTTCCCTGATACGATTCACTCCAAGTATATGCATGTCATGGCACATACCTTAGCTTCTTTTTATGAATGTATGGATGCACCACAGTTTATTTATCCATTGACCAGCTGAAGGACATTTAGGTTATTTCCACACATTTGGTAATTTTTAGTAAAGTTGCTGTAAACATTCAAATGCAGATTTTTGTGTGACTGTGAGTTTCAGTTCTCTCTGGTAAATTCCCAAGGGCGAGACTGTTGGGTCATCTCGGATGTGGATCTTTAACTGAGAAAGAGACTGCCGAAGTGTTCGACTAAGTGGCTGCGCCATTGTATCCCACCAGCAATGCACGAGTTCCAACTGCTCCGCATGCAGACGAGCCCTCGCTGTCGTCAGGTTTTATTCCAGCTCTTACAGGAAACGTGTAGCTGTGCCTCATTGTGGATTCAGTTTTCATCCCCATAATGATTAATGATGTCGAAGCTATAGGGATGTGTTTATTTGCCATCCGGATAGCGTCTCTGGTGACACGGCGGTTAAAATTTGCCCATATTTTATAAGGTTGCTGGTTCTCTTACCACTGAGATGTGAGATTTCCATATTCTGTTATAAGCTATTTATCAGATATGGGCTTTACGAATATTTTCTCCTAGTCTCTGCTTTGGTTTTTTATTTTCATAACACTGTCTTCCAAAGGGCAAAAGTTTTCAACTTTTATAAAGTCTAACTTATTAATTGGATTATGTTTTGGGTTTTGGTATCTAAGAACTCATTACTTAACCCAAGGTCACCAAGATTTTTTCCCATGTTTTCTTCACAGTTCTACGGATGCACATGTCACTGTCAATGTCGTTGTCAATGTCATTATCATGGTGGTTGTTATACAAGGGTCTTGTTGTTCCAGCACTGAAAACCTATCCTGTTTCCACTGGGTTGCCTTTGTGTTTTTGTTGAGAATCAATTGAAATTGGATGTGTGGTTCTATTTTTAGACTCAATGTGCTGTTTTGTTCAGTTGATCTATATGTTTATTCTTTTACCAACACATTATTATTGTACAAACACTTGATTATTGTATCTTTATCATAAGCTTTGAAATAAGATAGGATTGGACTCAAACTTTTTATTAAATTTGGTTTGGTGTTTCTCATTTCCATGTACATTTTAGAATCAGTTTACTGATTTTTACAAAAATAAATCTTGCTGGGATTTTATTTGAGATTGCATTGCACCTATAGATCAATTTAGGAAAAATTATCATCTTAATAATATTAAAACTTTTAATCCACAAACATAGTATATCTCTTCATTTATTTGGATCTTATTTGATATTTATCAAAGTTTTACAATTTTCAGAATACAGATCTTGCATAAACTTTACTAGATTTTAACCTAAGTAATAGCACTTTATTTTAAATGGTGCATATCGAATTTCAATTTACAAATTATCATTACCAGTGTATAGAAAAACAATTGCTTTTCATACATTGATCTGGTGTCCTTTGTCCTTGCTAGCCTCACTCACTCATTCTCATAGCTTTTCTTCAGGATTTTATATATAGACTCTTGATATTTACAGATGGAGACAGTTTTCTTCTTTTCCTTTTTAAAATATATGGCTTTTCTTTTTTCTTGTCCTATTGCACTCTCTAGGACTTCCAGGACAATTTTGAGTACACGTTGTGAGAACGGACATTCTAACCTTCCTTCTCAATCCTAGGGGTCAAATTAAGCAGTCAGGCATCAATAAATACTATGTTAGCGACAGGTTTGTTTTGTAGATGCCCTCTATCAGGTTGAGAATGTTCCCTCTTATTCCTAATTTTCTGAGACTTAAAAAAAAAAATCATGAACAGACTTCAAATTTCATCAAATGCTTTTCCTGCATATATTAAGATGATCATCTAGTTTTTCTTCCATAATCTGTTTATATGGCAAATTACACTGTCCAACATTTAAAGTGTTGAACAAATCCTGCATTCCTGAAATACACCTGACTTAATCACGATGTATAATCCTTTTTATGTATTGTTGGGTTCAATTTTCTAATATGCAGCTGGCCAGTTTTGCTCTGTGGCAATGCATGCTTCTTTACGTAAATTAGATCACAAGCGCTCGGGAACCAGGGGATGAGGCCTGTGTGATGCATAAGTCGCGTTGATTCCTATGCAATTTCCCACAGCATGTTACCACTCTGAAGCAATCTGAGGCAAGCTTTCCCAAAATTAAAATTAAAACCTCACAAGTGTTTGCCAACTTCAGGAAAAAGAAACTGAAAATCCACAGTCTTGATTTTTCTGTAACGCATGTATTGTCTGGTTTAGTGGCTTCCAGTGCTGTGTCTCCACTATCTTAAGCTATTCTAAGAAAACTGAGAGTGAAGAAAAAGAAGCTGCAACAATATTGTGCTCTGTGTTAAAACAATGAATTAATGAGGAAGGCTATGCCCAAAATCTAAATTTTAATATTAATGAAAATGTTGTCTATCAGAAATATATCCCCTGTAAGACATATTTCAAGGCTTTATATGGCAGTATATTTACCTATGGTACTATTTTTATTAGGAATGCTGTTGATTTTTGTCCATATTCTGCTTTCAAACTTTCACAGGTTTGAGTGATCTGTCCCAATCCTATCTTCCCCATAAGCTCTGTTATTTTTGGCACATGTTTTGTAGAATGGAAATTTTTAAGAATGATGAAACACCAGTTCAAAAGGACCTATGCACTCCAATGTTCATAGCAGCATTATTTACAATAACCAAGTGCTGGAAACAGCCTAAGTGCCCATCAGTAAATGAGTGAGTCAGAAAACTGTGGCACATTTACACAAACATTTACACAATGGGATACTATGCAGCAGAAAGAAGGAGCTCCTACCCTTTGCGACAGCATGGATGGAATTGGAAAGCATTATGCTAAGTGAAATAAGCCAGTCAGTGAAAGACAAGTACCATATGATCTCACCTATAAGTGGAACCTAATCAACAAAACAAACAAGCAAGCACAATATGACCAGAGACATGGAAATAAAGAGCGAACTGACAGTGACCAGAGGGGAGGGAGGAGGGGATAATGGGGGAAAGAATGGGAAGGGTCAGGTCAAGGAACTTATATAAAGGACCCATAGACAAAGCCAGCAGTGGGCAGGGAGGAATGAATGTGGGAGGTTGGGGGTGGGCAGCGCAGGGGAGAGTAAAGGGAGAAAAATGGGGACAACTGTAACTGAACAGCAATAAAAAAAATTTTCAGTATGCAAGAATGGTAATATAGCATAAAAGTTACCCATATATGTATTTTTTCCTGATCATAAAAGCAATACCTGTTCATTTTTGAAAAACTGGAAACTACAGACAAGAAAAAATATTCAATAATCAATAATTATTCCATTCAGAAATAATTTTCATTTCACATATACTTATTTTAAGCATAATTAGAATCAAGATGCCACATTTTTCAAAATGGAAGGATGCAAACCAGTTTTAAAATATAATTTCTACACTAGTGAAGGAGAGAATATATGTAGAAAAACTTAACACACATACAAACTCAACACACAGACACTCACACCTACACACCAAAATAACCCTCGCCCCTGAAGAAAATAATTCTTTATGGTGGAGAATGGGCACATTCATTCTTCTAACTGAAGTTAAAACAGATGGGATCTAGTTCATGATCGTGTTTAAGCAGTTCCAAGTTCTCTAAGTTTGATACCCTTGAGATTTTGAAACTTTAAAAGGCATTTTTCTGAATCAAGGGCATAAAAATGTATGATTCATCCAGAATCAATTAAAACTTTTTTTGGCATGAATTCCATAGGAAGCAATCCATACTGCAGTCTCCAACACAAATTACGTATTAACAATGACCAGCTTGCTGAATCTGCTTGAAGAATGATCTATAATACTCTCTCTTCCCTAGTCTTGAACTTGGGGATGCTGCAAAGGACCAGAAAGAAATGAATAGGGAAAAACACCCGAGGTCATTCAATAGGACCATGATGTGTGGACCACGTGATGGCCCACACACTCAAATACGCCTTGGAAAATAATTTTTCTTTTCCTTTTTTGCTTACAGGGAAGATTCCCCTTCCCTCATTCCTTCCCCATCAAAGGCAGAAGTCTCACATAACAGAAGCAAAAACTCTGGAAATACTCCAGTAGCCTGATGAAGATTGACGATAGTTTCCTTTCTTGATAGAAAAATAACCTTTAGTCCCTATGTTCACATGGATGGACAGGCAAAGGAACACACAGTAATCACTAGAAAGAGTGAAGTTGTCAGTGAGCCTAAAGACAGACACACTGACCACTGACCTGTGGGTCAAGGGCAATGCTGTGGTAGACCAGTATATACAACGGCTAGGTTTGGACAGTCTGTTTTTGATTGCCTCTCTGACTGACTTTGATTTACTAGAACTAATTTGCAACAGTAACTGGCTGTCAGCCCTTGGAAAGGGTGCTTCTAAATTTAAAATTCAATTTTAATTCATTTTAACAAATGCTTATTGAGACATTTCTAAGAGCCAAGTAATAGGTTAGGGCGTAGGAACAGAAATGTAAACGAGAAATGTGGCGGCCCTGCCCACAGTCCATCAACATATCAGAATGACGACTGCCCCCTGATTCCCCTCCTAACACATCAACTGCAAAGCCCTTCCTGGGATTCCAGCCCACGCCCTCTACTCGGCCAGTCACCCTGGGCTACCTCACAGGCACAGGGTTCTCACACCTGTACACGGTGGGTGCAGGACTAGTAGAAAGACAGAGCGGCTGGGCCAGCAACGCTGCTGCTGATGGTGCTGCTGCTGATGGTGGGCCCGTCACAGCATCTAGGGCTGAGCAGCGTCAGCGACCTCACCAGGCAAGCTCTGCACCACAACTGGGGACATGGTTCCCAATCTGCAGACCCCGCAGAGTCACAGCAAAACACCGTGAGTTAAAGGCTCTAAGTTTAGTACACCCCTTTCCTGTTTAAATCTGCCGGGATCTGTTTCTGTTGCATGCAACTCAGAACCCTCACTGAATGAATATGCATGGCTGGACACCTGCCCCCTGAGAGCTTTCTGTTCCATTTCAAATCACATGTAGCAAAGTAGCTGGGGAATGATTGGATGAGGTTCCCTGTGCCTCTGACACATTGTATCAAGCTAAGAAAGCCCCCTTCACCAGTAGTTCTCAGCTGCAGTACTAGTGCATAAGGTGCCATCGCCAGCTGCACGTGGTCCCTCCATAAGTCTGTTACAAGTGAAGAACTGAAGTTTAAGGATGAGGACAGATTTAATGGTGCCACTGTCACTCACGTGCACTCATACAGGTGTCCTGAGTTGGAACGAGGGTGCTGGGAGTTTTTTCATACAGTTTATTCTACTTGGGCCGCAGCTGGAGAAGTGTCGTGGGTGTGTGTGACATCTGCATTAACTACACAGAGCCTTGCCCACGTGTCAGGAGAGCCCACTTGCACACACTAAGCAAACGGCCGTCCAGGGAGGCCTGCATTTGCAGAACTGGGTCCATTCAGGGCACATGTGTTCCCTGCAGGTGCCCATAGCCAGCTTTGGCGGCCGTGGTGTCAACCCATCCATCAGCAGCCTTTCATATTAGGTTACAGAACATATATCATGGGGGCCCGATTTAACTCGAGGACAAGGAAATGTTTTAAATTCTAGAGCTGCTCCCAGCCACATGAGACCGGTCGCATTGTGTAACCTTTCTTTACTATTTCTATGCAAGCTCTGCACACAGCTGTTGCAAGGTACGATGTTATACTTTGCCCAGATTACGGCACCTGTCGTAGGCAATTTGAAATAAAAACAAGTTGGTGGGGAACATGATAAGATATATCTGAGAGCACATTTCACTCACGCGGAACACCCCCGCAGACTATTGTATTCCATTTCAGCAAACTCTGCAACCATTCTTCTTTGTCATTATTTGCCAAGAGAGGGGGGAAAATAACACATCTCTTTCTATAGAAAACAAATCAGCACTCTGCTGGTCCAGGAGCTACAGACACAGGCTTCTTTTGCTCACTCTCCCGCAGCCTTTCCTCCCCTCTCTCGTTTATGCTAGTATTTCCTCCACCCTTTCAATTTGTCTGAGTTGCCTTTCCCCAAAGAGCTTTCATTTCCTCAGTTCTCTGTTATGCACTCTCTTGCCCCTTGTTTTTTATGAGCACACTGAGGCCCTGGCAGACCAGGGAAGGGAAACAAATTAATGCCACAGGCCCCTCAGGGGTGGACATGTCAGGCTCCAGGGAGGGGCTTGTCATCAACATCCACCTACTGTAACCCTGAGGTGTCCCGCTCTGGAGCTCGCCCACGCCCCCCCACCCCATCTTTAAATTGTCCCCTGATCGTGACGCAGCTTAGGGCCGCTTTGAGAAAGAGCTTGAAAGTTAACGCTATCTACCAGGCTCGGAAGGGAGGTTTGGAAAGCACTCTGTACTGCTGACTCCATACAGTCTTCCTGACTCACTCCTTGATGCCCACACTGCTTTTTGATCTTTTTGTTTGGTTCTGAAAATGAGTATTAATGCCTCAATTCTTTATCAGCTACTGTTTTAACAACCTGTTGGGAGGCTGGGTTGTAGAGGCACAAAACTTGGAACAGGACACAGAAAGGAGAAATGTGAGGTGAGCAGGCCGTGTCTAACCAAACGTGGTCCAGGGAACGAGTGGGTGGTCTGGTGGAGAAGAAAGGGAACTGGGCTCAGCACTAGGCACACCTAGGTTCAAGTCCCAGCAACTCTGCTTGGAAAGTGCATGGTCTTAGGGAAGTCAGTCTGTTTCTTTGTACTCAGTTTTCTCATCTCTAGAGTGTGGATCACAGTAACTTCCTTGCAGGGTTATTGCATGGATTTAAATAGATAATATGTATAAAGTGCTTGGTGTGGTTCCTGACTATTAATAGCTGCTCCACAAATTCCAGCAAATATTTTCGATACATGTAACACCATTGGAGTTATACTGAAGGGGAGGAGTGATTCTAGTGGCAATTTTTCATCTCCTTGAGCACCAGTGTCTGCTGACCGTAAAGGTAGCAGTTGATAAACCTTCTCCCTAACCCCATGCTCCACTCAGGTGGCTCTGGGGTTTGCATGGAGAGCAGGATTGCTCCTGGGGATCTGTGGCATCATTACCACAAATGCCACAGTGACATCAGTTCCTGGAAAATGCAGCCGAGGCAAAGATGTGAAGGTGGAAACAGGGCCTTTGGGACCTCACTTCCACAAACCCTCTGTCTCAAGGGACCACAACAGGTAGTGACAGCCCCTTCTCTCTGCTGGCTGGCATCATCCGCCCCCCTCCCTGCAATGCTTTCTCCCTCATGCATCTCTCCAGCTGAGGTGGTTGGGCCCTGAGGGAGCCGATCTCCTCCCCACACCTGAACTTCTGCTCACCTCCTCCAGGCTCACAGCTGTCACTCACTTCGATGGAGCTTCCAGCACACAAGAGAGGAGAAAGGGCAGCCAGACGGGCCTGCCGCAGGTGCAGAGGGTGGCGCCTGCCCCAGATGCTGGCTCCAGAGTCGGAATCCTTGAAACAACGGGGCGCTGCGAGTAGGACCAAGCAAAAGAGAAGAAACAGATTTTGTATCTTTACCAGCTGGTGCCTCTGGAAGCCTCATTATGCCCAAGTGTCATGTAAATAGAGAGGACCTACTAACATGACTTGCGGGGTTAATGTGGAAACATAAACCTGCAAAAAGAGCTGTAAAATTGTGAAGAAAAATTATCCTAGAAAAAGATAATTAGTGTTCCCATGTTACATAACTTCAGTTAAGAGGGTTCAATCCCTCTTTTTAAAAATTTTTTAACAGCTTTATTCACATCGAGTTGAGGCACACTCAATTATGCACGTGTAAATTGGGCGAGAGTTGACACATGCACACACCTGAAACTTCCACCTCCATCAGGATTATCAAAGTATCCATCACCCCTGCCTGCTTGTCATCAGCTCTAGACAGCCACATTATATACTTTCTGTTATTACAGGTCAGTTTTACAAAACCTGATTAAAACATTTTTAGTAACAAAACTGTTTTATCGAATGACTCCTATAAGGAGCCCAAACCCCAGCAGACACGGCTAGGAGCGTTCTCGCGTCCTTCCTCTCCTGCGTCCGGTTGGCTGAGCCCCGGCTGCGCTCACGTCCCCGCCTCCACTCCGCCCCGTGAGAAAAGTCGGTTCCTGTGCACCTTCTCCTCCAAGTGACCGGTGTGGGCAGTTTCCGGGCATTGAGATGCCGCGGCTTCTGCAACAATTACTTGCTCCTAAGAAGAGGCACTTCGCCCCTTTCTCCCATGGGATAGTTCCACTTGGGCAGGAGGGTGCTTGAAACCCTGGCAATCGTCTTGCTAACTTGAGGGGAGTTAACCCCAACACAACACCCTGAGGAAAGCACATCAGAAAATGGGAGGTACCCGTGTCCTCCAGGAGGTTGTTGAGCCATCAAATTGACCAACCCTGAAATTTCTTTTTATGTAGGGTGACAAATCCTCTTACTGCTTAAGCCATTTTGAGTTGGGTTTGCTGTAATTTGTAACAGCAAGAGTCCTGGTATATTAATGTATAAAACAGATTAAAACAGAAAAATTATCACGGAACACACTTTATAGGCTTGAACTCATAACTCCGATTTATTAGAAGTCAATCAAAGACATAAAGGGAAATCTTTGTGACACGTAATTTAAAGCAGGGAGCTGAGGCTGTAGATGGAGGCCTTGTCTTTCTAAGCAGCCAATTATTTTAGGACTTTGTTCTGATTGTGTAACAGGGAGGAAAGTCTGACTTCCACAGATGAGTAGCTGCAATTAGTAACAGTTTCTTTAAAAAAAAAATCATTGGCTTTGCAAACTCAAGACACTTTTCAGTTAATAGTGATAGCAGAAGAAGCCTTATTCCAATATCTGGGTTCACACACCAAGTTAGGTTGGCAGGCACAAGTTAACGTGCTGATTGTCAATAGTTGGTATATAATATATTATTTGTTTATAATTAAAGCCATATGGTATTTAAAAATTTTAAATAAAACATTTACAAAATTCCCCAAAGATCTCCACAGAATCTTGGGTTCCCCAGAACACACTTTGAAAACTTCTGTCCTAAGTGTACTTAATTATGCCAATTATGTATAATTAATTTAAAATTGAGGTTTCAAATGTGGTCGACAAGATTCTTCCCTTCTGCTCTCACTTCAATTTCCAAGAGCTCAAAGCCAGACCTTGCATAATGTCATTCAGGTTTGGCAATAAGACAAACACTCCATTAGCATAATGTGAGATGCGCTCCCAGGAGATTATGATTCACAGGAGAAAAAAAGCTGATTGTGGGTCCAGACCACACACTGGGCACCTTTTCTTCTACCTCCACCTCAGTCCTGGTCCAAAGCATTCCCCAGCCACCTCCCCCTCCACCACCCCGTCCACTCTCCAGATGCAGAGCCACACTGAGCAGCGACTGTCAATCCACAAAACAGACAAGACAAAGCAGGAGCTGGGCAGGTAACAGTGGGGTTGCTAGGGTAACTGAGTGGAAGACCAGAAAGAAAAGGAAGAGATAAGGGAGTTAACCCAGGGGACATTGTCTTTGTCAGCTATGCATTTGGCTGCATTTGGAAAAACCCCCACTAATCTCCAACACTGATTATGATGGTTTTAAAATATGCCCACGGATTCTCTGTTAGCTATCCCTTCAAAAGGTGGGATCTAACTCCCCTCTCCTTCATGGTGGGTTGCATTTAGCGACTTACTCTAACAAACCGGGTGTGGTGGAAGTGATGGTGTAGACATTTGAGATCAGGGTATAAAACGCACAGTGGCTCCCTTCCTCCTTGTTCTCCTTGGACCCCTCACCCCAGGGGAAGCTGGCCGCCACGTCGTGAGGATGCTCAGGCAGCCACGGGGAGCCCACGTGGTGAGGGACTCGCAGACGTTTCACAAGTGTGTGCATGTGTCAAAGCTCACATTTGACAGTTGCTAACAGAGTAGATCTTAAACAGTCTCATCACAAGAAAAAACACTGTAACTGTGAGGTGTTGAACGTTGACTAGACTTATTGTGACAATCATTTTGCAATATACACATATTTTCTACATCTAAAGCTAATAAAATGTTATATGCCAATTACATCATAATAAAATACACATGCAGTTGCCCAAAGGGAGCTTATTGGCATGTTGCCTGGTTTGTTTCTTCAGAGTCCATCTCCCTAGACCCAGAATAGTGACTGTCTCTGCTGAATCTGAACACTGGGAAAACCATTCCTTCCCAGCCCAGGAGCCAACTCCACCTCCTTTAGCAGCTTTACAACGTCAAGAGCACCTGCCAGAACCCCTGGATGTGGTTTAGAGACCCCTATGTGTTTGGGGAAACCAGATGGGACACTCAGGTCAGAGAAAGAAAAAAGAGATGGGAGGAAAAGAGGAATAAGTACCATTTTGCACAACTTTGTCCAGCGTCTGTTAAGAAAATGCAATATGACTACATTTGCAGCCATAGGTCTCTACCCTCACCGACCCAACAGTCAGTGTGTGTTTATGGGCATGGACTTTTCTTTTGGTCTATTTCATTTCTCCTCATTATGTTTGGTCCCCTGCACTTTAAAAATGGTCTCTTTTCTTAGGAGAGAAATATAGATCCTTAATTTAATTCTTATAACTCATATTTGATACATAGTTATCTAAAGTTTACATTTTATTCAAATGAGACACACCAGTAGGTTCTAGGTCAATAAAAAGGGAAGATATGATTTATTAAAAGCAATGTTTTTAGAGTATGAAAGAAATCCCATAGGCCTATGGCAATTTAACTAAAGGTGCAAGCCAGTCTCAGATGAAACAGCATTTTAAAGTGTTATTGTTATCAGCAGAAGGAGGAGCAGAAAAAGGAGGAGGAGGAAGAGGGAAAAGGAGAAACCACAGCCACTGCCAAGAGACAGTTGCTCAATCCAATAAAGTAATGATCTGTGCGAACTCTAATTATTGTGTTTGCAAAAGAATACATGTAAACTGTGTGAACATTTCCCCCCTCTTTCTAACACAATAAAGGATTCATTTCATGAAAACCTTTGTTTTCCTTGGAAGATTTGGACAAAAAACAATGCATCTTTAACTCTGAAAACAGAATCATGAATCCTTGAAAGATTTATCTGCAATCAAATGCAGTTGTCATTCTATATTGATAATCTTTGCTATTCATTATCATATTCAGCCCATCATTTATATGCAGATGACACTATCATTTATGGTGGTAGATTATACTGGGAGAAAGCTTAATATTATCTTCAGGCTGATTTAAATGAGCTTTAAGATCATCTGGCACAATCTAAATTACTCTTAAATATTAATGAAACAAAGACCACGGTATTTGGCTCAAAACAAAAAGTTGGAAGAACTGAAAAACTGGCATACAGCATGACCTTAGAAAGTGTAGACAGATGTCAAATATTTAAGATTTAGGGACACATCTTGTCCTCACCTGTGACTGATAATGTAACTGACCAGTAGTGAAGGATAGAAAAAAATCTCAACTCCTTGTTCAAGTACGTGTAATTCTTGTTTTTTTTTTAAGAAAAATAAGATTGTTCTCCGTCTCTCCAATGTTGCAATTATATGCTTTGTGTGTTGTTGGTTTTATTTATCTGAATGCGGCTCAACATTTGTTAGCCAAGTTAAAAAATGCTTCCTCCTCTCTATCTGGACAGATTTGCCTTGAATTATACATCTCATAAACATTACCGTCTGTCGTCTTTTAAACAATTGGCTAAAAATTAGAAGATGCACAACATTTTGTTGGATAATAGCTTCCCTTGCACTCCATTCCCCAACATCAGACCATTTAACTCTTTTTTGTCAGCCACCCGCATTTTCTCAGCAAAATTTAGTGATTGGAGAGAAAAATCCATAGCTGAGAGAAGCCACCCTTTGCGAGTCCATAGTATTTGAGCTTCGTGTGTGTGAGCATGTGCGAGCATGTGCACATGCATGTACTTAAGTGGGAAAATGTCTTAAATTATGCACAAACCTTTATGGACCCCTTTTACTCTCAAATGTTCCACTAAATGGATGGGAAATCCCTTAGCTGCCGACTCAGGGTGTGATGGGGCTCGTGGGATGCCACAGTTGAAACAAGAACATGGCCATTTCCTTGGCTGGTTATCCTGGAGAGGATGGAGATGAGCCCCAGGCCTGGCCCCCAGAGACGGCTCAGCCCCTGGCCAGTGATGGAACAGAGCCGTCTTCAAGGTAGGCACTCAGGACGGAAATGATGGGAGTGTCCTCGGGGCAGACATCCATCTCTGTTGTTGTTGCTGCTGCTGCTGCTAATGCTTTCCTTTACCGCAATTTGCTTGATTCTTGAAAACCTTGTGTGGTCATCAGTGTAACTGACATTCATCTCTGTGGCCTCATTATACCCATTAGCAGCAACGGCTGCCTTTTGAAAGCAGAGATCTATTTCCCAGGCACCACCTGAAGGCTTGTCTCTTAGATGGTGTACATGCACGTGTCTCAAAGCTCATGATTATTCTGTACACTGCCTTTCACTTGATGACATTCCTCCATCTCAGCTCTCCTAAGAGAAGGAAGTTGAATCAGAGAAAGGTTGAGTATGTGGATGGGTGGATGAATGGATGGCTGGATGGTGACTACATCAAGCAAGAAATTAGGGATGTGTTTCTAAGCTGTCTCAATAGAACTCCTCTCTGTATCTTTAGAGAAAAAGCCATGAGAATGAGGAGGGAAAAAAGAGCCTGGGAAAGCCAGGGGGATGACAGCTCTCTAAAGGCATGGTAGCATGAAGAACTTCCCACGTCCCAAAGAAGTGTGGAAAACCCACTCACCGACTGGCAGACCACGCTCAGGCCAGTGACTATTTTGAATCTTATTTTTCAAGGCTCGGCTAAATTTAAATGTCAGTTAATTAAAATCAAATGTAAAATGCAGTGCCTCAGTTGTCCTGGCCGCATAGGAAGCGCTCAGTGGCCACGTGCAGACAGTGCAGAGTTGGAGAGCATTCCCTGCCCCTCAGGAAGGTGCACTGAACAGCGCTGCTCGAATCTGTATTCGTCTTTGTTCCTAGTTCCCAATGGGTCGCTGTGCAGAAATAAATGAATTACAATGCTGAGTAAGGGAATGAATGGTCTAAGTATCATCCATGCTGAGGGACCTGGTCATACTGGGTTCTGTTACCACCGTGGTCCCTTAGTTCACATAGGTGGCCATGTCTGTGGTCACAGTCACTGCCCCCCACTTCACCTTCGGGCTTCTCCCTTTGCTCCTTCTGCTCCAGGAGCCTGACTTTTTCCAGCCTCACTTAAAACCTCCCAAGCCCTCATGACCTTCTGCCTCTGAATGACACAGCTTGCTCCATTCATCAGGAGAGTGTAGACACAAGGATTGTGTAGACAGGAGCTGCCCACACACTGGCCAGACATGACAACATTCCAGTTCGGCCTGTCCAGAGCCAGAGGTCCCACGGGGCCTTGCTCCACCACACAAGCCTGGAATTCATCCCAGTGCCAGATGCTGCGTCACTGAAGCCTCAGGCATTCTCCTGCCTCCCAGGGTAAGTGTGCACTTGGAATACAATCTACAGTCAAGGTCAATTGTTCCAGAAAAACTTCAGCAGAAGCATCCTGCTGCTCCTCTGGAGTCCAAAAGCAGGCTTTACGGCAGTGGCCTGGATGAACTGCTGCCCGCCCCGCTTCCGTACTGCGTTCCAGGAAGGGACGCCGCTTTTCTCCCCGGAGAAGTCCACCTTCTCTTGTTTGAATGGCTTACTGATTATGTTTAGTGTCTGTCTCCCCACCCATTAGAATATAAGCCCCGTATTTTTGTCTGTTTTATCTACTGATATGTAGATTTATCATATAGTTCTGATTTATCCTCAGTGCCGAGAACTCACAGTCCCTAACACATTGTTGCCGCCCCATTAATGAAGAAATGTCATTTGTTTTGGTCATTAATAGAATCACAGAACCTCAAAGAGCCTTGTTGTTTTGCCCTTGCATGGGTCCTTCCATCCTTTCTACCTTTTATCTTATCATTTTAACTTTTCTCTTCCTGGAGGTGCAGTGTTCAGTATGCAAAGGACTTTGCAAATAGCTCTAACATATACAATGTCCATTTCAGGTAATCAGGAGTTTGGGGTTCCATTCAACAGTGTTCTGGGAGCCTGAGCTGGAGCTTGGGGACCGTTTTCTATGTCAGGGTCTTCCAGAGTGTCAAGGTCACAGGCAAGAATTAAACTAGCAAGAGCTGGGTTGTCATGTCCAAGTGAACGAGAAAAGAAGGTCTACAAAGATGGAAAACTGAAGAACCAGGAGCCAGTGGACAGGAAGGAGCAGCCGGAGGCAGATGAAGCCTCGGGGGTCCCGGGGGCCTGAGAGCTGAGTCAGGGTACAGGCTGGATAGCAAAGTTACATTCCAGAGAAATCTTTGAGTGCAGCACTGGTTTGCCTTGGACTCTATCCAAAGAAGAGGAAGTTACTGCCAAATGGACCCCATAATGAGGCTGTTCTTTTTTTTAAATCAATAATGTAGTGAAGTGGAGGGGAGGGCTGGGAGGCGGCACTTGTGGAAGGGGAGGTTCCACTGCCATCCCGCCGCAGATGGAAAGGATCTGATGGGAGCACCACCAGGGCGGCTGCAGCCAGAGCTTTGAAGTCAGCTGTTCCTGGGTTTTCTCCTTTCTCTTCCTTTCTTTTGGTTTTGTTTTATTTTTTGTTTTTTTTGTTCATGTATGTTGGCAGTTATTTTCCCCCTTGGTGTATTTTCCTTTTGATTTCCTTTATTTTTGAAGTCTGTTTCCCTTTGAAAATCCTAGCTTGTCTGGCTGGTATGAAGGGAAAGTGATCGTGGCTTCGTGCTTGTTGGAGTAAGGGAGAGTGGTCCCCTGGGGTGAGGTGTGGGAGGCCAGGGCCTCCTCAACGAGTCAGGCCCAACGATGCAGAATATCAGGCGCCACTCACATAACAACTTTCTGCCACCAGGAGGTCCTTCTGCAGGGCTTCCATCTGCCCCAACCTTCGAGAGCTTTTGTGTCCTTCCAAAAATGCAGGCAGTTCCCTGGGACTAAGCCCTGTTTCAATATATGGGATTTATTATTATTCAGATACGGTAGGACTAATAGACCAGTAAACAAGTGCCAACGGAAAGACATGCTGTTATAATCACACATCCCAAGAGGAGAAGCACGCTAAGCCCTGGGCTGGGGCACACGGGGAAGCGCTGGGTAGTCACCAGGAAGAGGAGGGATGAGGCAGGGCAAACAGGCACCGGACTGGCTAGTCTGAATAACTTCAGTGGGCTCGAGGGCATAGGCACTGTCCCTAGTCACCTGGCACCTGGTCCTGGGGTATTAGAACATGTGGATAGTAGCCTGGAGTGTGAGACTCTGACATGAGGGGTGGTTGGGTTATGGGTGCTGGAGTGGTTGGTTTGTATATGAAAGGTGTGCTTTGTAGCCTATTAGGATGGTTGGCTGTCTCTAGGATTTACCATATTTTTCAGACCATAAGACGCACCTAGGTTTTAGAGGAGAAAAATAGGAAAAAAAATTGAAGCAAAAAATGTGGTAAAATATTTAACAACATAAATAATATAATATTTCACCAATGTAAATGTAAGCTACATTCAGACTATAAGAGGCACCCCCATTTTCCTCCCAAATTGGAGGGGGGAAAGGTGCGTCTTATAGTCTGAAAAATACGGTAGCTAGCCTTGGAGGGGCAGTCTCTCTCAGTCATCAAGGCCCAAGATGTCAAAGCATCAAAAATACAGACTAAAAAGACAAGATGAATCCGGTCCTGGGCAGCTAGTGCAGGGAGCAGGGTGCTGGCCTTGGAGTCAGGAGCCACCGGATGGCATTCAACCCCTCGTTCTTCCTCTTGTAGACCAGCACAAGGTCCCTCTGCATCGTGAATAACCTATTATCTCAACTAAACCAAATGAGCAACCCTCCAAACCAACCAGAAAAGAAGAGGATGAGGAAAGGGGGACCAGGTGGAAAGCCAGAGGAGCCCATCCTTGCATGGGCTGGAGGCAACAAGAGATGAACGGAAAAGTAGGGATTTAGGTGACTGAGGAAAAAACAACATCAGGAATAAAGTGGAAGGTTGGAGAGGTAAGATGTTTCAGGTGCCAAGTCCCCCACGTCGGGCCCTTCCAATCCAACCCTTTACCCAGCCCGCCAGGCCAGCCCCGGCTGACGGTCGGGATGAGGCGGGAAGGAAGAGACAGGAATAGGAACCTTTGTACAAAAGACTCCAAAGCGCTTGGAAATGAATAGGGCTAATTCTCACTAATGTCACAGTGACTGAATATATATTTCCTTCCAGAAGAACTTTTATTTAGAAAGAAGACACACAGAAAAAGAGAGAGATCATTAAAGAAAAATCTAACCCCTACCCTAGTAATATTTTCCCATCCCAAGCATTGCTCTTCCAAAAAACAAAAACATCAGTTGATGATTATATAATACTAGGAAATTGCTGCATATTTTCTTTCTTGGAGGATCACCAATTAACACTAAGACCTTACAGCTCAGAGAAGATGGGGTAGGAGAAACCTGTTTAACCTTGTTTAACTTAATGTTTTCCAAAACTATTACCATCCCAAGCTCTATACCTTGAACTAGAGCCATGTATCTTTAACAGTGAGATATTGGGGACCTTCAAGTAAACAAGGAAGATCCTCTCTGTCTGGGTACTGCCCCCACCCCCCAGATTCTAATCCAGGAGAGCCCATGTCAGGGATAAGGGAGTCGAAGCTGATAAAGGCAGCTTGGAACACTAGGGAGGCTCCAACTGTTTAGGCTGAGGGTAAAACTTGAAGTCCAAGGACAGCAGCTGGACACAGGGGACAGACAGGACTTAGGACATAAGACCAAGACCATGAGATAAACATCTCACAGCCTGAGGGGGGGGGGTATTGTACCAGTCCTGGGGGCAGCATCCTTGGCTGTGGATGCCTTAAAAACACTGCACAGCCTTGAAGAGTGGTGCCTCCCAAGGCGGGCCATAAAGCCAGCCCGTACACGACCACAGGTTTGGATAGGTGCCCCCGGTCACCAAGAACAGGAGTAAGGGACCAAGCAGTGACTGTCCATAAATAAAGGACGACTGTGTTAATTCCAGTCACACAGAAAATTAAGCTCCCAGACAGCAGGGAGCTGGCTTGGTTGGGTGGGTAAGAGCCATACCACCAGAGTAAGAGACAACTGTCCTGGGAGGACCCTGTGTGCACCCATTCTCTCTCCCAGATTTGCAAGGGAGGCGGGATTATCTAATTGGCTGGTGAAGATCAAATTGCATCTGAGGCAGAACTGGGGAGGCACGGACCTGTCAGGATGAGGGAACGAGTCCTCACGTGCCCGCAGGAAAATCACTGTCACAGAGAAAGTGGATGAACGGGCTCCACAAATTTTCCAATAATAGGCACTAACACGTGTTGAATGCTCACCCTGTGACAAGCACCACCAGCTATGTGCTTTACCCGGATTATCTCATTTAATCCTCACAGCAGCTTCTCAAACCTGGGGAAAGTTAAGTAACTTGCCCCAGGTCAGGGTACCCTTAAGGGCCAGCACCTGCCTGTGGTTCTGGCAGTCAATCTCCAGAGCCCACGTCCAAACACCAGGCTGTTTCTGTCCCCTTGTTAGGCCCACTGACATCCTCTTTACCTTCCCCATGAAGCACCCTCTCCCCAGGACACGAGCCCATTTCTCTCTGTGCACAGCTATGCCCCTAAACCAGCAGTTCCCAATGGGTCTAACACCCTGTGGGCTGTAAGTAGGCTGAGCTGTGACACCCCAGCCCGAGGAACGGTAAGATGGGACCTGAGGCAGCCACACACCTGGGGCTGGGGGTCCTGGGTGACAGCTATTAAGCTGCGGCCTCCAGGCTCCAAACCACTCTCTGTCCTATGCTCTGGGAGGCTGGTGTGGGGAGCTGCAACATGCTTCTCCTTTGACACACCACTCCCTGGGAATGAGAAGGAGGGAGTGTGAGAGAGGCTAGAGGGCAGGAGGGGGAGACAGGACTTGCTCCTGCCTGTGTGCTGGCTGATCGGTCAGCAGTGACCTAGCATGGCTCCTCACCTCCCATGCAGAGTGAGTTCAATTTCCAGCTTTGGTCCACTTCCCAGAGCACATCTTACTGCCCTGGAAGGGCCAGCGGCAGCCAGGCAGTGCCCCGCCCCGGAAGTAGATTCCCAGAGAAGGAAAAGGTTTTGGAAGCACTGCCCCAGCACAGGCCCAGGAAAAGCGGCCAATAGACAACACAGAGTTCATTCACAGATATGCACACCCCAGAAAGCAATTCCAAAATCAGAGTCGAAAGGGGTGCTTGTGAGTATTTAATTGTCTGAGACGCATACCCGTGTCCTCCGGGGACTGGACACGCAGACCAACGTGATCGTCCTGAACTCCGAGTCCCCAGGCATTCTCGGATGGCAGGGGTTGTCTTCTCTTTCCTGCTCCAGAATTAAACTGATATGACACAGGAAGGTAGAAGTTCAGACTTCTTTAAATATTAAAGGCAGAATGTGGGGTTGCAGTATTCGGTGTATCTTTTCCTATTAATCCGTCATCCAGAATTTATCAAGTGGCAGTCGGTGCCTCCCCAGAAAGACGTGCACTTGCAGACGACCGTGGACACTAACCTCCAGACGCTCACGTGGCTCCTCGGCAGCCCGCTGGGCTTTGGGAAAGTGCCTGCTCCATAGGCACTTTCACAATCTCCCATTGTTGTTGGGCTATTTTTATCCCTCCCATATGAATCAAAATGTGACATGCTGTCTCACTGTTAAAAAATCCTTGTTCTGGCAAAACCATTATTATTTATTGGATATCTCCAAAAGATTTCTATGGCTTGTTCCTCCACCTCCAAAGAGAATTCAAAGAATAAATACCTTCTGCTGCACGGACAGAAGTAAACAACATCAGTTCCTGGAGAATTTACAAAACCAGTAACTTGGAAAACCAGGCCAGCCGCTCTCCCGTGACCCAGACTCCTTCTGGGAGGGAGGTGCTGGCATGTTCCCAGTACTGGGCGTGGGCCAGAACCGGTTGCTTCTGTACAGCAAACCTGGAGACCAGCATTCCAGATGGCCTGATTAGAAATTAATCATTTAGGGCAAAATGTGCCCTAAGTAAAAGCAACATAGTAATCCTTAGCAATTCTCCAGTGTAGCTCAAAGTTCGCTGCTCATATTAATCCCTTGTAACCGGCTGCACTGTGTCCTCCTAAAGCACGCATGTTGAAGCTCTGACACCCAGCACCTCTGGGTGTAACTGTCTGGAGACGGGGTTTTAAACAGAGACCTGACTTGGAGGGGTGAGCGCACAGTACAGTGCACGGATGATGTGCTGTAGAATGTGTACCTGGAACCTGTACATAATTTTGTCAACCAGCGTCACCCCGGTAAATTCAACAAAAAGAGAAAAAAGAAGTAATTATATTAAAATGAGGTCTTTAGGGTGTGCTCTAATCCAATCTGACTGATGTCCTTATAAGAAATTAGGAGACAAAGAGACGACGAGGGGGGGCAGGCTCTGTGCACACAGAGAGACAGCCGTGTGCACATAGTGGTGGGGGGGGAAGGGGCATCTGCAAGCCAAGGAGAGAGGTCTTAATGAAAAAAAAAAAAAAAAAAAAAACCATCATGCCTAGGCTTTGGTCTCCAGTAGATAAATTTATGTCATTTAAACCATAAGTCTGTGGTGCTTTGTTATAGCAGCCCTAGAAGATTAGTATACCCATGAACTTTCTTTTCTTTTTTTTTAAGATGTTATTTACTTATTTTTAGAGAGGGGAAGGGAGGGAGAGAGAGAGAGAGAGAGACATCAATGTGTGGTTGCCTCTCATGCATCCCCCACTGGTGCCCTGGCCTGCAACCCAGGTATGTGCCCTGATGGGAATGGAACCGGTGACCCTTTGTTTCTCAGGCCAGTGCTCAATCCACTGAGCTACACCAGCCAGGGCTACCCACAAACTTTCAAAAGACTCCCTAACATGAAGGAGAGTTTACTCAGCTACAAGCCTTTCCCCTATTTTTCAATTGGGTAAAGTAGAGGCAGGAGAAGACTGGTGGGCTTTGCAGGGTCTCTCAACTCCCTCAATTCACCCCTGGGTGAACAGGATCTAGCCCAACCCTCTCCCTGGCTTGCTGACCACAGCTCTGTTCTCCTACCCAAGTGACTGGGTGGGAAAACCAGCATTAAGCAGATATTTTCAAAGAACAATCAACTCTGGATTGTCCATTATTAATGTGAAATGGAGCTTACACAGAAAATTAAAAATACCCATATATTTCAAAACCCAGTATTAGCTGTTGATGTCAATGTGCTCACACACATCTGCCTTCATCAGCCCCTGCTGTTTTCCTTTGATAAGTCCTACACTGTTAGAAATTAATCTATTATCTTTAACTATTCATAAAACATCTCTGAGGTTGGAAAAGCCCAAACTTCTCTTTGATTGAAACATTCTAAAGTTTATATGTCTTAGGGGAGAAGTCGAACTTCTATATCCTTGACTTATTTTTTAATTGCAAATGTTAAATTAACATTTTATAAGGTGGATCTGATGTGAAATGGTTGGTATGGTCTTTCGAAGACCCTCTGTTTGAAAGTGAGGATGCTATCCTTCCCTCGGTAAGCCACCTAGAACCCACTATACATTATCTTATAATTATAGTGCTAGAAGGGATCCTATAGATCATCCAGTTTCACAGTTTTCTTTATTGTTTTTTAAATCAGCAGACCTCTCTTTTCAAAAACATCCTTTTTCCAGAAATGTGATGTGTAGAAGAGCTAACGGCTGAGCTTCTCTGGTTGCAGTGAACATGTGAGATCTTGAACCTTGCCCACACAGCCTCCTTCTTGCCCTTGATTCTCCTGGGACCCTAGGACTCCAAGAAAAACAGCAGGAAACCACCACAGACCTACTCCAATCTTTTCATTTCATAGACTGGGAAACTGAGGCCCAGGCAGAGAACACTGCCACGGCCAAAGCCGAGCATTTGAGATGACACAGCCAGACCCAGAACCCAGGCCTCTTGATTCCTGGCCCATGAGCGCTGCTTGCCTTGCATTGGGTTGGTCATCCTGACTTTGTTTTTCTCTTCAACAGACTAGGTCCCAGGACGGATCTGCTGCATCGGCCACTTGCAGCCTTCACTGCCCGGAACACAACTGTGCAGCAAGACATCAGTTCCATCAAGTAGATCTAAGTGCCCAGAACTCACAGACAGATCCCCAGACACTAGGTCCCCAACTGAGGTCGAGGTTTTTGCCTGACGAAATATTCCCGCACTCTTCCTTGGCGGCTCTCCAACTTCAGTGTGCCTTTAGAATTACCGGTGGGGGAGGGGGTGAGAGTAGGGGGAGGCAAGTTAAAAATACAAATGCCAGAAATGCCGATTCGGTGGGTTTAGGGTATGCCCCCAGAATCTGTATTTTAACAAAGATCTCAAGTGCCTCTGATGAAGGGGTCCCCAGGCCCCACTTTGAGATAACATGGCCTTGATTATGTTTTATCTTTTAATCCTTCCTCGAATGACTAAAGTTTGCTGTAATTTTAGGAACCACAAACTTTTAAACAAACTTTCAGTCTGACGAGAGCATCATTCCTCCCTCCAAAGACTCAGAGCACTGCACCCAGGAGGTAACTTGCTCTCACAATGGCATCCGCAGTAACTAGACCGATCCGTTCAGGAGGTCCCCGTGGGAGAAGCAGCATGAACAGATGTGAGGAACAAAACTCTGTTTCCCTGCAAATGGGTTCCATAGAAAATTAAACAAGCAATGAAGACACACGAAAAGGTATTGTGTACAACAACAACAACAACAACAACAACTGCCTCTGAAGGGAGAGCTCGCCTAAATTTGGAAGTAGCACCAGCTTCCAAAGGTCTTGTGCTCAAATATAATAGTATGGAGGTCTGTCCAGGGAGCTGGCAAGCCAGGCAAAAGCTGAGATCAAATCTTGCACTGAGAAATCCCTGTGTTGCACCACGCCAAAACCAGATGTTTTCACTGGTAATTATTATTATGATAATTCATTTAACTAGGAATAAAACAGGGCATGATTGTTTACTGCTGCCTGCTTCCCAGACATGCAGAGAAACGAGAAGAAAATTCTCAGAGGTTTTACTCTTGGCTAAATGGAATAATTTTCTCAATTAACCAGGAATAAACATAGCAACGAAGTAATTTGCCTTTACATTATACAATAGTTGTAAATAGACTTCTTACACCTCCTTGCCTGGGAAAGTCAAGGTGGAGACAGGCTGCCCAGGAGTGGAAAACATCTTGACTTTGGTTTCCATCTGAAAAGGCACAGTCCTTAGAAACGGATTCATGTTGTCAGCCTTGGCATGAGGCTTCCAAGTGCTATTCTTGGTTCCTCTCCTCAGCACTGAGCCCGGCCCAAGGACGAGAGATGGTGGGCTGGATTTCGGTGAGATGAAAGGCGCCTCTGAGCATGCCCGGGGAAAGCTTGCAGGGGCACAGCCGAGAGCGGAGTGCCTGTTTCAGGGGAGGTGGGTAGAGGGCTGGGGGTAGGGGCTCCACAATGTAAACTAGGACTTGATGGGGGTTGGTGAACATTTTCACAACCAGGGCAAAGCACACCCTCAGCCAGGAGTGACTCTGACGGCCGCCGCATCCAGCTGAAGGAGGCCAGGAGGAGGGCACAGTGGCATGTGACACCCTCACACACATCTCCAAGGAAAAGCTATTTGTAACTGTCAAGTTTACATGAAATTGACCAGGAGTTATGCAACGTGAGGCACGTTGTGAAGGATAAGCTGCAGCCATGCTTCTTCAAAGCAGGGCAGAGGCTGATTTTTTTCCCCTTAAGGATGATTTTTTAAAAGAGAAACTGAACACAACTCTCCAAACAAACTTTATTTTTATCATGATAAGTAAAATAAATTTTTCCCATTTGTAGTTATATCTCTTTGACATGCTCTCTCATTCTCTGCCACCATGGTCTCTTCTTTGACCTCACCCAGAATTTCTGGAAGAGGCTAAACAGGAGACATTAGCATTTCCAAGTTACAGGATGTGACAGCCATTTCCAACATGAGATGACATTCCTGTTCAGGACCAAGGACAGTGGTCCACTTTCTGATGCTGCCACCTCTCCTAGCCCCCTCCTCTCCCCATCCCCCACATTTTAGTCACATCGCACCCCTAGTGGAGAAATGTAGACCATATGGTTCAGATTAGAAACCTAAATGTGCTTTCTCCACCCAAGTCCTTTTTAAAATCAGTCAACAAACACGTCCAAGTTCAGGGGTAGGACCTAAAAAGTTCAAAGTGTTTATTTACTACTTCCTTGGGTAAGTCTCTCCTACTGACTTAGTTTGGAAGATGGCAGCTGCAGATTTGGGGGCATGGTGGCTGAGCCCCACAGCCACATGGCTGCTGTGGGCTCCCCCTTGGCCCTTGTCCCACTGCGGGGCCAGCTCCGCCCCGCCTTCGTGTGTTTCTGAGACCACCATGGCCTTTTACAGAGGCTCAGTCTGAGGCAGGAGAACCTAACGCACAAACAACCCCACTGGCCAGATCTGGGCCCACCGATGTCTTGGAATTTCAGATTCAACCCTCAAGAGACCATAAGTGGTAAGAAACTTGCTTCTTTTTGCACCTTTTGCAGTAAGGTCGGAGCACGGGCATCTCTGGGATAAGGTGTTTTTTGCACGATAGAACAGAAGGTACAGAGGATATAAATATCCTACAATTTTGTTAAATACCTTTATTTATAGAGATGAAAGTTGGGAAGTGGGATTAATTGCTGCAATATAAAGAAAGTAGAAATTAATTAAAAATGAACATTTTAGCATGTTATCAAAGGGCTGGGGCTCCCTTTGAAGGTGCCCTTCACAAACAGAAAGAGGTCATAGCATAGAGAGATTATTCTTTTCCTGATTTAGTCACAGTTTTCTCTCTCTCTCCCTCCCTCTCTCCCTCTCTGTCTCACACACATACACACATACACACACACAACCATATACCTCAGTACACTTAGGATACTGAGGTCAGAAGAGAAAGACAAAAAATGGCAGATCTTAGCCAAACCCAGGTTACCACATCCATTTTCTCCGTTTCAAGGGTAAAATGAAAGATGAATGCATTCAAGTGAGTCTAGAATCTATGTAAAACCTAGCAAGACATCCAGGGGCCGGGGGTCATATTCTGGGTCTTAACGGGGTTAAACGAAGTCAACAGCCAATAGTCACTGCCCAGCAGCTTGTTGGGAAGACTGGCCCACATGGAGATGCAAAGGGAAGAGAGAGATAGTCCCGGCAGTCTGGGGAGCTACCCTAGCTGGCTGGGTGGAGCCTTGCACCTGAACCTGTCCAGGGCTACCACTGGAAAGCCTCGCAGTGCACAACAGAGCATTTATTATGCACCTTGGACACCCGTGTTATAACAATAAATAAATAAGAGTGAAGATAACAGGAAAGGAGCCAGACAGGGATAACTGCATGCCAGGGTCTTTTCATTTTAATAAAGGAAACATTAATTTGAGTAACAAAGCTAAAGCCATTTCTACAAACAAAGCCTATATCTCATGGCTATTTGAATCATCGACAATAGAAACTGATTCATTATTTTTTACCACTGCAAAATTCCCCTCTGCGACACCTAATTGCTCTTGGACTTACTTCTCTGTATTCGCAGGCAACTTTATTCACTGACCTCGTGAGTCTGTTCTGCTGGATAAATAATTTAGTCTCTCTGGTTGAGAAACATTGACTTTCATGTTCCTCCCAAACAGAAAACATCCCTCACATTTTTCTCAGCCCCGTCTCCCAAATCTTGCACAGATCCCACATCTCTCTCCCCCACTCCGGTCTTCCTCCCTGGAAAGATTGCCCTCCAGCTAAACAAGACGCTACGCAGTCTGCTTGGGGGAAACTGTCAGTTCTTTGCTTACTAACTTGAGCAGGACTTTAGGAAAAGAGAGGAGGGAGTGGGGCCAGGAGTGAATATTGCTCTGAGCGGTGTGGCTCTTGAGAGGGGAGCTGGCACCGGGCTTGTTTAAACCTCCATTTCTACCTTTCATAGCGTCCATCCACTCTTGCCAAATCAACCATACTAGACGGAGTTGGGTTTTTAGCAATACAGCACTTGCATCTAGGGTGGCTTTCTGAATGATAAGCAATCTTGCTACTGATCCCCCCTCCCCCAGGTACTTGGTGCATAAAGTTAGCTGGATTTTGGTATTATCATAAACAACAGTGGGCTTCTGGAAATGGTCACACAGGTGTCCCCGCCTAATGGATCTTGGTTACCCCCACAGAAGAGACCAATTTCCTACCCTAGGATGAGCTCTGAGACTTTTCTCTCAAGCCCTTTCCTTAGGAACCCATCTCCTAGGGATGGGTTGACTCAAACCCAACCATCCTTTTCCCTTCCAAAGGCAGATGTCCCTGTGGGTTGCCCAGGCTCGTCGACATTATTTTACAGAGGGAAGCCTTAGTTTCAGATAGTCGGTTGTTTTTTCTCAGAAATGCAAAGCTATTTTCAGCTACCTAAGAAGTGTTACAAATATATATATGTGTGTATGTGTGTGTGCGTGTGTGTATATATATAGTTTTAAAAGCAGGACAGGAGGGGGCCTCTAACACCTCCTAATATAACCCTGACACTGCTGAGAGGAGAACCACAGGGGGCAAAAGTGATCTTCCCTTCAGACAAAGCCCGATTCTGACCCCTCACAACATCCATTTCCCTAGAGCCCCAGAATCCCCACATGTGCCTTTGCTGTCTGTCTGGCCAGACCCTCTGTCTACCACCAGCAAGCTTCCCTCATGTGGGGACGGACATAGGTGGTGTCTTGGGAGAAATGATTTCCGGCAGCATTCACTAAGCCCACAGAGGCTCTCCATGGGGTGGAAGCTCCTCCCAGTCTCCGGGGGAATCAAAATAAGGACCTGCGGACAGATTGGAATCCTGCATGGCAGCTGTGGGGGCTGAAACGCACCAGCCTGTTATCCAGCACCTCTGTGACAGTGAGGGTTAATTTACCACATGGAATCCAGTCACTTCTTATAAAACCAGTACAGGTTTCATTTAGTTTGATGAGGCATATTGCAAGATTTCAGAAAATCAATTTTACTGGAAGCCATATTAAGCCCTGGGGAATGTAACACTACATGTACTTCACATAATTTTTGTTATTACTCAGAGGATCACTGGGGAAATTATATACAAAGGGTAATGGCTACCTTCATTGTCTTGGGCAGCTCCCACCCTGCTTACCTCTGTAAAATAACAAATAAAAAGGGTCGGACTCCAAATTGGTACTTACCTAAGCTCTGCAGAGTCACAGGTCTGATAAGATTTTTAAAAAATGCTTGATTTTCCAAAGATGGTAACTGCTTACAGCATAGCATGGGGCTAACCACAGGCATCATGGGTACTGCCTATTTGCCAAAGCTGTGTTCTGACGGAGACTTCTCATTCCGGCTCTCAGGGTAGTGTTTGCAAAGGAAGCCACAATGGGCTCAACGTTGCTTCCCACTCATCTGCCAGGTTAATATATCCAGAGAGGTATATTCCCTACTACGAAACTTTTCTACTGTGGTTAAGGAACATTCTTACCTCTACTCATCTGGTCTCTTGGAGACTCTGGTATGCAAAGCAATAAAACCAGTTAGCTTTTTATGGGGCCCCCAACTGGAAGTGAAAGAGGCAGCCAACTTTGGCAATAGCCTCTTTCTCCAAAGGCCAATCCAGTTGATAGCAGAGGGCATGGAGACCATGCGTGTTGGGGTGGGGGGTCTGCCAGTCCTACTGGATCCCACAGACACCAGAGCTGCTCTGATTTTCCCTTAGTCTAGGACAGCCCTGTCCTGTGTGGCAGCAGTGATCCCCATGTGACTCTGTAAGTTTAGATTATTTAAAATGAAAAATTCAGTTCCTCAGTTGCACTAGCCACACTTCAAAGGCTTAATAGCCACTTGTGCTCAGTGGCTATTGTATTGGACAGCAGAGACATGGGACATTTCCCCACCACAGAAAGTTCTGTTAGACATCACTGGGGAGCCCGAGTCAGTTCTAGGGTCTCGGTGGCTTTTACATGGGCCTGAGAGTTTAGCTAGGGCTGAAGTCACTGCTCATCTACCCCAAGTGTGCTTCTTTTCCACATCCTCTCTCTCCAGGATCAGTGGGGGCCCCACATGATCTCTTTATTGTCTTTAGGTCAGAGAAACTCTCTTCCATCAGACCAGAAACAGCCTCAGGAAAAAATCAGAACTGGTTTTGGAAATTAATAAATGGGGATGAAAGGAAGCTGTAGGACAAAGCTGGTATTTTGGAATATGGGGGGGGGGAGGTTTTCATCAGCTGAATGTATGCCCTGTACCTGGAACAAATTTCCACACCATTATGAAAGAAACTGCACTCCCTCTGAATTCTCATGTTGAAGTCTTAAATCCCAGTATCTCAGAACGTGACTGTATTGGGAGACTGAATCTTTAAAGAGGTAATTAAAGTAAAGCGAGGCCATTAGGGTGAACCCTCATCCAATACGACTGGTGTCATTATAAGAAAAGAAGACAAGGACACAGGGAAGCAGACACAGAGGGATGGCAGTCAACCATAAGCCAATAAGCGAGCCTCAGATGAAACCATGATGACACCTTGGTCTTAGACTTCTGGCCTCCAGAACTGTGAGAAAACACATTTATGGTGTTCAAACCACTCAATCTGCAGGATTTTATTCATAAACAAATATAACCACCGGGAGATTTTTCACAGAGAAAACCGGACCATCCAGACTTCTTCCAATCGAGCTGCAGAGTTTCTGAGGGTACGTCGCCCATCATCACTGACTTTTGCCTCAAGCATGACAAAGCAGCTGTTTGCACAGAGGACTACTATTCTGTGCCTTTGTTTGTAGGGAGATTCAGGCTTTGATGCCACTCACAGAGCCAGTGGGGCAGCTGGAACATCAGGAAGTGACAGACAAATTACCCACGAGAAAGGGCAGAACATTTCAGAGGAGTGTTTAAAAACTCATTTTGCCTCCATCGATATGATGCTGTGACACCCATTACCAATTTTTATATGTCAACTCTAAATTAGATCTGTGTGTTTGTTTGTGCACATGGAGTAGAGTCGTACAATACCCAACACATAGATTTAGCAGCTGTTCATCGTCTTTGCTCTTCAAGGTGTTTAAATGAAAATTAATTAATGTTACATGCTACCTGCCATATGTTCAATGTAGCATGCAAAAACCCATAGGGAAAGTGATGCAAACTTTAAAACTTTAAAACAAAGTGAAGTTCTATTGCTAATACTTTTTGTTTGATAGAATTATTGAGGGAATTACTCAGTGGTCAACTACTGAATGGAGGTTTGAGTTATCCAGTTAAGAAAAGGGCTTAATAGTATCCGGTGGGTTATCTGTCTAGTGTAGCTTTTATCTGTACAACAGTACCCTCCCACCCCCACCTTATCTGTGGTTCTGCTTTCCAAGGTTTCAGTGTCCCATCGTCAGCCATGGTCTGAAAACATGACATGGAAAATCCAGAAATAAACAATTCACAAGTTTTAAATTACATGCCATTCTAAGTAGCATGGTGAAATCTTGCATCGTTCTGCTCCATCCCCCTCAGGACACGAGTCATCCTTTTGTCCTGTGTTGCCATATTGTATCTGTCACACACCCTTAGTCACTAGTAGCCATCTCAGTTACCAAACTGGCCGTCCCGGCATCGTGGCGGCACATGTGTTCGAGTAACACTTATTTGACTTAATGACCCCAAAGTGCGAGAGGAGTGATGCTGGGAATTGGGATATGCCAAAGAGAAGCCGTAGCGTGCTTCCTTTAAGTGAAAAGGTGAAAGTTCTCAACTTAATAAGGAAAGAAAAAAAATCACATGCTGAGGTTGCTAAGATCTATGGTAAGAACGAATCCTTTTACCTGTGAAATTGTGAAGAAGCAAAAAGAAATTTGTGCTAGTTTGCTGGTAGAGAGAGAGAGAGCACATTCACATAACTTTTATTACAGTATACAGCTATAATTGTTCTATTTTGCTATTAGTTATTGTTGCTAATCTCTTACTGCAGTTAATTTATAAATTAAACTTCACCATAGGTATGCATGAACAGGAAAAAACATACAGGGTTCAGTACTATCCACGGTTTCAGGCATTAACTGGGGGAGGGGGTACCCTATGACACATCCCCCATGAATAAGGGGGCACTTCTCTAATAAAGATTTTAATCTGAATCTTTTTTCCTAGTTTATTTCTGGCCACACTGCAATATTTCATTAAAAAACCAAAAAAACCCTTTCTGCCATACCTAGCAAAAGCAGTATCATTGAAGAAACAGTTTAAAAGAAAACATTTGTATGGGATTTTAGAATTCCAAAATGCTTTCATAGAGACATTTTTCTCTTGGTGCCCATCACACACCTTAAGGGGAGGTTATCCCTTCTATTTTACAGGCAGGGAAACTAAGTGTCAGAAGGGTTACGTGACATCCAGAAGTCTCGCAGCTAGTCGATAGGGAGCCAAGCTGAAATTTAAACTCAGGACTTCAACCAGTCTCTTTCAATGTCTCCAAATGCCCTGCCCCTCCCACCACGATACATCGCCAACTATAGCCAACCCATCACAGAAGAACATTCGAGTGATGCTTCTGTGGGAAGCAGCCCCTCTGCCTTTCAGGGGACCTTTTGATAGCGGTGCTTCTCCTGTGTGAGACGGCAGCAAAGACAAAGGGGTAAGCCCAGGGGAACACAAAGGGCAAGACCCAACAGCGTCTCTGCAGGGGCCAGAGCCCCAGCTGAGCTGGGAACCCAAGTATCTGTGGGTAAGGAGGAAAAGGTGTTCCACTCTTTCCCTTTCCTTTGTGTCCTAGAAGTCCCCATCACCTAACGTCTGCCTAAGTCTCCTCTTGGCAACATTAAATTACCCACCTGATGGAGAACAATTCTTGTCTCTTACAGTTAGGGCCCAGGGCCCCAGGTAGAAATGAGGGATGCACAAAAGTAATATCACCCCTCACCAGAGGGACACTGGCCCAAGACACAAATTGTTAAGTTACTCTTTCCCATGATTTATTTCCTGCTTCCTGCATCGCTGGGCTAAGAAAAAAAAGGTCCTGAATATTCTCCCCAAAAGACTCCTGTGGAAAGTAGCTGAAAACTGTCAGAACAGATAAAACAGAGATTATTGCTTTCTTTAAGGTCTGCTGCCTGATTTCCCGTAGGGCCCCTGCTGTGGACAGTGGGGATGTGCCTGGGAGTCAGGCATGTGTTAATTTGCATGATCGTGTTAACTAACCATCAGCCACTCCGTCCCAGCCCCAGCATAACCTAAACTAATGAAACAGAAGCAGGTGGTTTAATTTGTACACCATTCATATTTGCTACTAAACAAGCAATTGGGGTTTAGCTAGAATTTTTCTCTTGGGGACAAAGCCAAGGATATCTGCTGAGGACGTGGCCTGGGGAAACTCATACTGTATGTTTCTCTCATCCTACACACCGACTCTGACCCTACCCTTCAAGCTTTTCATATTGAGAAAAATCTGGTAGGAATTCATCTCTAGCTCCCCCACATCCCTATTCCTCAGAATCAATCCTGACTGTAAAGGTGAATGGCTCTGTCTAACCTGTGTTAAAGTTCAAGTTCACATTTGCGTGATTTGAAGGACTCTGAGAGTTCCACCTGCCACATATGTCTGTGCCAGATTGCAAGGGCTGCCTTCCTCTTGCCTGGCTAGAAATTCTCCTGCCAAACCTGCTAACTGTTTAGAGGAAAGAAGGCCCCTGGGATAACAACCCTCTTAGTTGGTAAGTGATTCTCACTGCACCTCTCTTTAGCTGCAAGGACTTTTCTTTGGCGAAATTCGAACGAGGTGGGAGCTATGGGCAGGCACCTTACCACGATCATCAAGGTCCTTGGCTCTCAGGGTTCAGGAGCGCAATTTTCTGAGTTCATGGAAGTTCTGGATGATTGATTCAGGCTAATCAACCTCATGAGACCGCCTGACAGCTGCTGAGTAAATTTTTTTCAAAAGTAGAAAGTATTTTTCAAAAACGAGATTACTAACTCAAGGCAGGGTCACAGAGCAGGGCACGGGAAGGTCTTTAATGTTAGTATCATCAGGCTGTAATGAGCCCCTGCCCCAATGAGCAGCGCCTACCAATGGGCCCGAAGACGCTGGGAGCCACTCAGGGCACCCGCCCCTCTGGGCAGGGCCAGGGACAACGAGGAACTCTTCAACCCGTGCTTCATCTGTGTTTTGTTACTATCCCAGGCAGAGCAGCTACTCAGCTCTACCGTTAATGCGGCATCGGTTCCATGATTACTGTTTATCTCAGATCCACTACATTAAGCAAGCATCTTAGCAATGCGTCCCGGGAGGCTCTCCCAGCTTATCTGCAGCGCTCCTCAAATCATCCTGCCGGCAGATGGCCAGTCTCTCCACCGGATGGTAGGTCTGTGGGGCTGCGATTTCAGATGGTGGCATTTTCCGATCCTATCCCCAATCCTATCCCCAATCCATCCTCTTTGGGGCACAGTACTGAAACAACAGCAGAGTCTAAAAAGATTGACAGAAAAGAAAGCAACAATTGGAGAGATTCTGCTTGGGCTTGAGGTAGGTCAATCTGACTTCTCATTCCAGTTTGGAAGTGGGTCCCAGAGTCTCTCATGGGTCAGGGCCAGGTCTTATTGCTGATGAGTCCTGCAAAGCTACAGCGGAGGTGGCCCTTCCCCCTCGGCAGAGAGAAGAGCATGAAGCAGGCATGCAGAAAGAAGAAGCAAGAAAACCTGCGCACTGCTTACACACAAGCCTTCCCCCATCCCCAACTGGTGCAGCTCCCTGAATAGCCCCCAGGGGAGGTGAGAGGAGGAGCATGTCACTTCTTCTGCAGGCATTTCTGTTCTGGTTTCAGGGCCATGTGAGGCCCAGCTGTACTACCTGCCCTTGGAAACTATGCAATTACCTTCCCACTTATTTCCCTCTTTCCTCAAACTAGTTTTGGTTGATTTCATTTTCCTGCAGCCAAAAGGCCTTCATCAGGACACCTTGGAATTCCTCTAGGACCTGCCTGGAATGGATCACGCTGGAAGGCATCACGCTGGTTAGATGGCATTAAATAAGCAGAAGATCCCGATAGTGGGGTTTACAAGAAATTAAGTCTAAGGACCGGGTAGGATTGGGAGCCAATGAGAACTGATCTGGAGTGAGGGGGTCCACTGGAGGGGACCATGTGAAGTTCAGAAACAACACTGCCTGAAACTTTACATCATTCATAGCACAGCTGGACACCAGGCAGGTCTACAGGAAATGACAGTCATTAAGGGGATCGAAAGCACTGTCTATTGGACGCTCAAAGCCAGGCAATTCCAGAAAAGGTGGCATTTTGGAGCCTGAATAATCCAGCTGGGACCTCAGCTACGATCACATTTCCTGTGGAACCGTTCAGCTCCCCACCTGACCATCCCTGTGTGGATGGCTGAAAGGGGGATTCACGCTTCCATGGTCTTGCCACTCCCATCTTGAATACCAGCCAGAGGGATTCCTTCTGCTCCCCAGTCATCCTCTGGAAGTGCCGTCTATTCTCCGAAAGTGTATGTGGATCGAGGGGATTCTGGCCCCACTGTAGCTCTGAGAAAGACTCAATATTCATTCTTCTCAGCCCTAAGGCCTCCTCATGGTGATTTTATTGCCGCTTTTTAAAACAGCTGCGATGTTTTAATAATAAAACATTCTTTCTGGTGTTGTTGAAACATCACATTATTCAGTGGATCCAACTGCGATACATTTTCCTCTGCCCTTGTGGTGCACTATTACTGTGTGCTCTTCACAGAATTATAATTTGGGGAGCAATTTTCTGGCAAACCATCGAAGGTGTCGCATTACAAATGTGAGGCGATGTGCCACCCGGCCATGGAGCCACGTGTCAAGGCCAAGCGCCTTTATTCCGGGCAAACACTGCTCTAGCAAAGTGATCCTCGGGGACTCCTCCCCTACCTCGCACACCTGGGGTCTCGCTTACGTCATCACAGTCTGGGGCCCCAGGTGCACCGCCAAGCACAGGGCCGGGCTCCCTGACGGAGCACGTTCTCCTGAAACAGCTTTGTCTTCAGAGTCGGCGCTCTCCTTTGTCACTGCAGCTGGGTCTGGCCTTCTCTAACACAGAACTCTGGCGAGGGTGGGTCCTTGAACCCACAGCCGGGGGGTTCGTATTTATGTTTTCACGTTGAAGTTTGAAAGCCATTTTTAAATGGCCGTCCAAATTGAACACTCAGGAGCGGACATGTGAAAATCAGGACTCCCAGGTTTTCTTCGCGGTCAGTGTGACACGAAGTTGAGGCGGTTCCCTTCAGAGGGGCAGGTCCTCTCCAGGTCAGCAAAAGCCCTCCACCCAATTCCAAACTCCAGGAGCTCTGCAGGGTGGTTGGGGCTGTATCTGAGGGTGCCCGGGAGGGCAACCCAGCTTCCGCAGCTCCGGGGGGAGGAGGGGCAGCATTTTCTCAGATGCCCCTCCCAAGACAAATGCCAGATGATTTTACTTCCATGTGGACTCTGATGAACAAAATAAACAAACAAAATAGAAAGAGACTGGTAGAGACACAGAGCAGACTGGCAGTTGCCGGGGGAGGGTTGGGGAGGGTGAGGTGGGCGCAGGGACTGGGAAGCCCAGGTTGGAAGTTAGGGAGCAGCCCTGGGGAGACAGCCAGGTCATGATGGCTCCCCGTGGGGTCAGGTGGGAGCCTGAAACACACAGGGGGCCACTCTGTAACGTGTGTGATCTTCTAACTGCTGTGCTGTACATCTGAAATGATACAGAAGAGTACTGAATGTACACTCTAATTGAAAATAAAAATAATAATAAAAAGACACTCCCCTTCCCCCAAAGTTCCTGCTGGCACGTGCCAACAGCCCTCCCCTGTGTAACCCTCCTCCCCTGAGCATGGAGGGGACCTGTGGCTATGATGGCGTATCCCTCTCTGACTTATGCAAAGGGATTTTGTGGGCATAATTAAGGTCACTAATCCCTTCTCTTTGAGGTTATAAAAAAGGGCAACTAATCTGGGTGAGCCTGAGCCAATCAGGTGAGCCCCTGCAGAGACCGGAAGCCTCAGCAGCGACACTCTCCTGCTGCCCTTGAAGAAGCAGGCTGCTGTGCTGTGCAAGGGCCACCAAGCCAGTACCCCAGGGCAGCCTCGGGAGGAGTGACAGCCACCAAGAAAACAGGGATCCCAGTCCTGCAACCACAAAGGTCTGACTTCTGCCAACAACCTAAATGGATTGAGGAGAGGCCCCCGAGGCTCAGAGAAGGTTGCAGTCCAGCTGTCCCTTGACTTCAGCTAGTGAGACCCTGAGCAGAGGATGCAGCTGACCTGTCCCGGACTTCCAGCCCACAAACACTGCAAGATAATAGATCTGTGTTGCTATAAACCACTCACTTTGCGGCAATTTGTTTTCAGCAGCAGAAAACGAATGTGATTGCTCAGCTGTTAAGTCATCTGCTTTCACCCCTTTCCTCTTACCCCTAGCCAAACCAGAGTCATGTGAAGCACTTTCACCCCCAACCAGGAAACTCACAGGAAGCTCTAAAGGAAGGTGGAGGGGTTGCAAATGTCTGAAAAAATGCCGAAAGGAAAGCAGCTGGGTCTAAGGATCATGGAATGCCAACCCTGTAAGATGTTCTTAGCCATCACCTCGTCTAGCCCCTACTCCCATGGCAGATGAGGAAACTGAGGCCCAGAGAAATTAAAAGACTTCTCCAAGTCCCCACGCCTTGACGAGCCATATGTTTCCTCTCATTCGCATAAACCCTATGAATTTTTTACTTATAGGAAGAACCCCTGAATCTGATGGTGGGTAACTACGGGGAGACCTGAGGAGGATGGTTAACGAACATCACCTTTTGCTTGAGGAATCAATATGTAAACCCTTGACAGTGCATTAAGTCCAAATGGTTATTAATAACCACTTATTAACAAGCATCTATTTCCCAGGCATTGTCAGGAACAGCTGAGAAAGCACAGAAGTTGGATGTGTGGTCAGGGCCTTTAAGGCATTCCTAACCTTCTGCATGAGAAAGCCCCTGCTCGTAATCTCAGCAACACAGGGGCTGAACGGCAACTCAGAACGAGTAACATGCATTCGATGTTTGTTTCCTCCCGATTGCTCTGCTCACGGCTGGGGCCCTCAGCTGTGCCCCCTGCTCCCACACTCTCCCTCAGTCCACTTCGGTGCCTGACAACCAAACACACGCTCCTAATCCGTGGCTCTGCCACCGTGTTTTAAAATACTGGCTACAACTCAGTAACGGTCACGAAGTAGGTTGTGGCCAGAGGTTTGAGAAACACAAATCCAGCAAAGGGCAAGATGTGGGTCGTGCTAAAGAGCAGGTGGCGATAAGCCCATGCCGGACACTCTGTAGATGTCTGTGGCCAGTGGAAGGAACTGGGAAGTGGGCACTGTGCCTGGAACGTTGGTGGTGAGAGAGGTTGTCTCTCAGCTACCACCTCCTGCTTTGTTTTACCTTCAAAAGGTTCAACCCTCTGTTTAAGAAAAAACTATTTCATTTAGCTCCCTGGTTTCAGGCAGAGTCACACCCTAAACAACAGTGACAGCTGCCTCCTCTATTATTAAACATCTCTAAGGATAGGACTCTAAGTCCCCCTTGGCCAACGCTTCTGTCCACCCCACCCTGGCACACCAGCTGTCCTCCTGCTTCCCCATTCCCATCACAGCTCCACTGTTTCCCAACCTACCATCCCCGGCTAACGGTAACCGATAACCAACTGTAATTCTCTTCAGCTCTGTCCCTAGGTCCACACAATTGGACCTAGGCTCCAACTGGGTCAGTTCTGTCCCTGGATGGTTCTGGTGTCTGCCCTTCTGCTCCGTGGCTGTCATGGATCACAGGTTACCATGACCACCTCAGGTGGTGGCCACTCCCCATGCCTTTCCACCATCATTCTCTCACTATTCCTTCCTGTATGAGAATAGACCCCACCGTCTGGATTTTGAGCTGACCACGTAGCTTTTCAACTTGAGTCTCTATTTCTCTATCTTTTATGTAGCTTTGTGACTCAGGCTGGGCCTGTGGCCTATGAGTGGAGGTGATGTGTCCAATCCCAAATCAGATCCAACTAAAGCCAAGCCCTGAGCCTTGTGCCCTGGATTTCCTCCTCCCTCATCCCCCTTACTAGGCAGCAAAGATTTTAACTTCAGTCATAGTTGCTAGGCTTAAGTAATTAATGCGTGTGGAAAGCTGTTATTCCAGGAACTAGAATGCATGACCAGAGAACTCCAGGAGGTCAACAAGCAATTCAACCTTGTGCCCCAGGGGGTCTGCAAGCCATTGTGTTCCAGGGAGGGACTCGGATAAAGAATTGTTGGTGAGCAGATAAGGAAGGACTAGGAAAACTGCTGCAGGAATGGGACTCTTATCCCATTAACCTTTTTATCCAAACCCCTTACTTATCCTTCTCCTTATAAAAAGGTTGGCTTGAGATGAGATGTTAAATCAGATTTTAGGGTTCATCACCCACCATCCTCTCAGATCGCTGGCATCTGAATAAAGTGCCCATAAACATTCAACCTTTGTCTCTACTTATGAGTTCTGGTGGTAACAGGCAGCACCAACGCTGACTTTTCCAGTTTCAAAGTTACACGTTCAGCACGGCCGAGCTGACTGGTCACAAGACAAAACTGCAACTGACTCACCTATCTTTGGACTATCATTGCAAAGAGAAATAAATGTCTATTTGTTTCTAACTGAGGTATAATTAACGCCCCCAACATGCATGAATCTTAGGAGCTCCTTTCACTGACTTTTGATGGTTGTATGTCCCTATGTAACCATTACACCAAATGAGATATAGAATACTACATGTATGTTATTTAAGCCACTGTGTTTTGGGGTCTTTTCTATGTAGCCTAAAACAGCTCAAAATGGTCTCTGCCTCCAGTCCTCTGATATTTTTTCAAGTAGATCTTCCTTAACAGCCAAGTTAGCTATTTTGCATTCCTATTCTAAAGCCCACTTCCTCATTGCCACTCTCATTAAAATCATCTCCCCTAATCTTTAATAGGCTTGTCCCTTTATTTCCTTTGCTGGGAACTGTCCTTTCTTAAGTTGGATGGGATGGTTTCCAACTTGACCCCACCCACGGTCAGATTTTGACAGAGCTCCAAGAGGTCTTTGATCAATTATTCTGTGTGGTCCCCAAGCCCGTTTGACACCACACATTGTAATTCTCTTGGGAAAAGATGGAGGGTGATGGAAATAACTGATCAAAACATTTTACTGTTGTGCTGAAGTCACACCAAAATTTGTGTGCACCTTTCTCTGAAGCCTAAATTTTATTTTGCTGCCATGAGTAGTATATACAGGGCTTAAACATTTGAGGTGAGGAATTGTAATCAGAAAAAAATGCTTGTCATTTAATGTTGTTACAAAAGAACAAAGAGGGGCCTGCGCAGAAGACCCATAATTGAAGTTGTGGGTTGTGATCGAACCCACCTGTTATTTCTGACCAATGGGTGATTAAAGGGGTCAGATACTTTGAAGCCAATGTCCCAGTTGTAAGCAGAACCTGTGTGTCCACCTTCCCAAAAAAGAGAGGGGTTAAAATTTGCTGAGACTTAAGAAAAAAAATTAACTCATTACTAGAAAGTTGAAGCAAATAAGGTAGTATCTAAATAATTTTATGGTTTTTGTCTTATCTAGAGAATAAAGAGACATAAAGTCTGTTCAATATAGGTCTCTAGGAGTCCTGAAATTTCTTAAAAACAACCAGACAGTAGGCCTGATGCAGAGGAGGGAGTCACTACAGACAGCCCAAAGAGAATCCATCTCGCTGGCCCTGCCTGGCTCCTGGCTGGGCCTTTGTCTCACACCCGCCAATGGTCCCCGTAAAACAAACCTCACAACTCCACTGAGACCAGAGTTGCTAACAGCTACGTTGTCCTCTCTGTCCCAGCCTCGCTCCTCTGCCAGGCGGGCCCAGAGATTGACAGAAACCTTGCTGCTGGCCTAGAAAGGGGAAGGAAGCACACAGCTACAATCATCACAGCTGTCCATGGGGACAAACCTGGACCCCCTGTGGCTATTCCCAGGGCAGAAGGAGGGCATTGGGTCAGATGGTCGCAAGAAGCACATCTCAGCTTAATATGGAAGAATTTTCTGTCATACTGAGAGCTGGAATGTGAGTGAGTGAATGAGCCCCTTGCCACTGGACGAGTCCAAGTAGAAGCTACGTGACTGTCTGCAGATTCACAGAAGCGATTCTCAGACTCCTGGGAAAATGCATTATCATTTCTGATGCCTCTTCTCATTGAGAACAGCCTGCCTCTCTGCTCCAGAACCTCTCCTCTCCTCTCCTCAATCCCTCGACCTTGCGAAGGTCAAGGGATTGCAGGCTCAGCCCTGTCCCAGGCTCAGGACACACTGTAGCTCAGCTCAGTGGGATTTCAGGAGCTTGAACCTAACACTCTGGGACTTGGGAGTGAAGAAGCCGAGCCACTAGGCTGGACTGGACTGACAGCCCAGCTGAGACATCTGGAATGCTCCCCTGTTTCTGAAATCAAGTCATCCTCATGAACCTACGTCCTGGGCATGGAATCCTGGTCTCATTTCCATCTGATCTCTGGTGAGCCCTGGGGAGCAGGGAGGGGAGGGGCTTGTACCTTCAATCCACCCCTACACTATGAGCCAAGTACTGTCAAGAACCAAAACTGAGAGCTGGTTCAGTTCTGCCTGCTGTGTATACACACTCCCCTCCCCCCCAACAAGTGGTTCAGTCCCGGCCCTGGGCCACTGAATTCCAGAGGAGGCTCCATGAATCCACCAAGACCATGCTTGCACTGAATTCAAAAGTAGAACAGTTGAGCCCAGAGGCCAGAAGCCAGAGCTGGGAGAGGCAGCCCAAGCAAGCCAAGTCCCAGTGGGCCCAGCCTGAGGAAGAGGTGTCATCCGGGGACCAACAGCAGAAGCCAGCCAGCGGCCACCTAGAAATAGTTCTCAGACTGACAGTAGCCAGTGGCCTCTTACAGTCAGCACTCACATTGTCCCGGCGGGGAGGTGCGGGTCCCCAGCCTTAAAGGCGCAGCAGGCAGTAGACCTCTCTGCAATGCCACTCAGGCCCCTGTTGTAATCACTGATATGGAATCCCAGGCCCCTAGGCAGCAAAACAAACACAGGATGAGGGGTTTGGGCCAGGGTGTTCCTGACAATGGTGGGGGGGGGGGCAGATAACAATGCAGAATTCTGTCTTCAATAATGTGCACGTGCAAGGAAACTAGAGACATAACTCCAACAATGTAATTGTTTGGGGTGGTGAGATTATGGGTGCTTTTTATTTTTTGTCTACTTTTCTGCATATCTCAATTTCTCTGCAATGAATATGCATTACTGTTATAATCCATAAAAGGTTAGTTTTAAATTTCATATAGAATTACAATTTTATGGTAGTCACTTTGCAATCAAATCTAGTTTGCTTACAGGTATAATTCTGGTTTTTACTGTTCTTCCTTGATGCTTCTCCCCATCTCTATTTTTACTGCCTGCTTCCAAGGCTCTGATAGGCCAGCTATCCCTCCAAACCAGCAGGCTGTGCATGGGGGTTCAAGTGCTCTCTGTGTGCAGAAAACAATTCCAACAGCACTTAGGGTGCAGGTGCTCCTTCCCAACCCCTCGCACACTCTGCTCCTTGGCCCCTTCATGCTGTTCCCTCAGGCATGGTCAGCTTCCCCACTTACCTCTGACAAACCCAGTCTTAATATTTTCCCCTCTACTCTTGAAAATTCTGTTCCCATAGGAAAGCTTACATACCTCCGTTCATCCACTCACAAAATGATTATTGAGCATCGCCAACACCTTAGGCACCTTGCTAGGGGCTGGAGACACAGCCACAAATACCCCCAGCCCTGCCCCTCCCCTTACAACAGAGTCTCCCGAACAGCATGCCGTGGGGGTTCCAGGCCAGCTGGGCATTGAAACGTCAGCCCTTGGGAGCGGCTGCCCGTGCTCACTTAGTGTGGGAGCAGGGGTATGCAGGGCTGATGGGGATACTAAGCAGTGATTATCACGGCAATAGCTAAGATGGTTATATCACATAATATTGTATGTAAATGTGTGTATACATGTCACAAATTACTGCAATTGTTTTAACAAGCAAGCGTCGTGCTAACCCACTTAAGGAGGACATGCCAGGCTCTAGCCGAAGTACTCTTGCACGTGTAATCTCATTCATTCCTCACAACAGCCCTGCGCTGCAGGCACCATCATTACCCCCAGTCCGCAGGCGATAAAAGGGTGATGCAGGGAGGGGAAGCAGTTCCCCTTCAGCTTATGAAAGTAGTGACAGGCCTTGGGCTCACACACCCAGGAGGTCTGACCTCAGAGCTCCACTAACTTCCCTGACTCCCAGGCACTGATTCTGAGAGGGCTCTGTAGCAAGAGAAGGACTGGAGCTGAGTGGGACAAGGGGAGGAGGACATCAGGAGGGAAGAAAATCAACTGTGAGGTTGAGAGAAGTAAGGCCGCTTCTTGAGGAAAAGGCAGGTCGTTGTGCCTGGGGCCTGGGGCCTGGGGCCAGACTCTGTATGCCGAACTAAAGGGCTTGGGCTTTTTCTTAAGGTCAAGGGGCACACCATGGTCAGATGTGCACTGACTTTACCATCTCAGCATGGAGAACAGTTGGAAAGGGCACGATGGGTGAGCCCATATCGCAGTGACCTGCAGAGAGAGGCCAGGAGGGCGCCGGGGCAGGGGCCGCTGCAGGAGAGAACCAGTCACCTTCCCTTATCTGCATTTCCTCCGCGTCTTGGTTTGTGGGTTCCTCTGTGCTGGCTTGCACCTGCTTAAATAATGCCTTCCAGCTAGTTGTTCTCTGGCACTTAGGTGTCTTGTCTCAACTAAACTGTGAGCTCCCCCAAGGACAGAGACCACTCTGGACAAATACACCTGCCGGTGCTCAGCACAGCCCTGGACATGTGGATCAGCTCTGTGTGCTTCAAATAAGTAAATTATGTTTGTTACTTCATCGACCTTACAATCAAGGAATTTTATCATCTAAATGCATATTGATGACCGCCAACACTAGTTTTGCATAGCTCTTCCCTTTGGGTTTATAAGCAATCACATGCAGAGTGAAACTAGGTAACTAATATATATAAAATGCCTGTTAAAACTGTGCAAAGGATCAGTAGGAAGAATCAATTATATGCAGGTGTGTGTGTGTGTGTGTGTATACACAGGACACTCTAGGTGATGGTCATCTTATCTATATTTGCCTCTGAGCTGGATTTAGCTTTTTAAAGTCTGTTTTCCTCTTCTTTAGGCCTTGTGAAGGATTCATGCACCAAATAACTAAATTATGTCTTGGTAGCTAAACAAATTATGCAAAATTATACGCCATGAATATTTTATAATTCTAAACCCTGAAGCCAGACTCCAGACAGTTTTATGTCTGTAGCAACCCACATCATACCCAGATGAATTAGGCTGAAGACAAATTACTTCTTCCAAAAACTTAACTTTTTTTCCTTGGTGCATGTCTCTTGAAACATGTCTCAAAGGTTTGATTGTGCCTAGGTAATGATAGTGAATGCACTCCACCTTCCTCTTAGCTGGGTAAAGAGAGAGATTGTGCCTGGCACAACTTAATTCTCTAAATATGCACCATACTGATTAAGGTTAGCAGAGGGCCTACCTTAGGCATTGCATTGAATGGCTAAACTATGAATAAACAGCTGACAGTTGTCCAAGATGAAACTGGTTCCACTGACTTCCTTTTGTCTTAGAGGGTTGGAACTGCCTACAGAATATGTTTCTCTAAATGAGGTTTCAGACACCCAGAAATGAGAGAAAGTGGTGGCTGTGTGTGATCTCAGGATTAAGGATGATCAGAACTGCTTGCACATTACAGTTGGTTTCTTTCTCTTCTTCTTTCTCAATTACCTTTGCTAGGTTCAATCCTCCCCTTCTGGTTTAAAAGAAAGCGCTCCCCTACAAAGGTTCAGGGCTGCGTTCACAAAAAGGCTAGCAGAAGAAAATGAGGAAACGTTAAGTTAATATGGCTCTGCTGGCCCCTCTCCCCGGGCTCCTGGGATGTGGAGTCTTGCAGGTTAATGCTTCAGATGGAACCACTTCAAAATGGCAGTGAAAGAAAGGAGGGCAGAGGGGGATGTGACTTCCCACTTCCTCTGACTGAATCATCGGCTCAGAGAGGAGCCGAACTGAGCTGGAAAAACGGCACATGCCTCCAGCCAGAGGCTGACAAGGAGGCACCAAGAAATGGAAACAGTTGATTCTGTTGGGGGGCTATAATTCTAGGAGACTGTCTCTCTGTTTTCTCTTTCTGCTAGTCTTACCATTTCGTTTGTGCAATGCATAAGATTTCTTTTTCAAAATACTGCTGACTCACAGGAGCACAATAGAAGTCACAAGCCTCCTCTCTGTCTAATCAGCAGGCTGGGTTTCCATAGACAGTATTCCCATCATCTTTTCCAGAAAAGGGCAAACAAATAAGCAAGCAAACAAAACCCCCCAAAAACAAAACCAGAAACAAAAAAGTCTTGTTGCTCAGAGGTCCCCAAGCAGATCACTGGCCGCCCTCTGAGACAGCCTGGCTCTGGCATGAGCCCCAGAGTGTGTCGGGGACAGGGCTATACCGGAGCCTGGAAAGCACGCATGTGGGGGAATCCTCTCTCATCTCCCCTGTCAAGCCAGCCCAGAGCTGGAAGTAACAACGGGAGCAGCAGCGGCTATGGCGTAGTGGAAAGAGCCCAGGGGCCAGGATGTGGGGAGGAATCCTGTGCTGCCATTTATTAGCCACATGACCTTCAACCAGTTTGTTAAGCCTGGCCAAGCGTCAGTGTTTTTATCTTTAAAAGGCTATAAATTCTACTCGCTTCCCAGGGTTGTTATAAATGAAATACTTGCTTGAAAGCACTGAATACAGTGTCCACAGCACAGTAGCTGCTCACCAGAGGAGGCGGCTTTGAGGACAAGCACCGTCAGGACCGATTCTGCCCCTCCCGTGGTGACCCAGGTCCCCTCGCTGTGAACCGCCCCCACGGCCCACATACTCTTCTCACCCACCTCCCCCTCTCTTCCTTCAACTTTCAGAAACTGGCTCAGGACAGAATTTCATAAAAGCACTCACACTCAAGAACGAATGTCTCACAGGTTTTCCCTTTTCTAGGAATATTTGCATTTTAATTGGGAAACAAAATAAAACTACTTCGGGCAGGGCAATTTTAGGTCTCAGCAAGCCAACAGGGGAGGCATTTTTCTTTGTCTGTCTGTTTGTTTGTTTGTAAGAGGGGTAATAAGAAACTCTTAGTGAGCTGTTAAAATTATGCAAATAAGTGTCTCTTTAAATGGTTGAGCCTCCAAATTTAACTGCCAGTTTACACAAAACATTGAGGATGGATGGAGGAAAGTGACGAATGACACTAAGAAAATGCAGCCAGCAAAGCCCATACTGTGAGGGCTGCTACAGAACAAGTGGTATGTATTTTTTAGTTAATTGCAAGGAAGACACAGAAATGATGGGGGAGCCTGTAGATTAAGAGGTTGAATATCAATACATATTCAACCTATCGCAAGGTGTGGGCTTTAATTATATCCCAACTAAAGTAAGTGAATCGTAAAAATAAAAATCATGACATTTGCAAAAACAGTGAAAAGTTAAATGTTAATTTAATTGGATATCTGATGATTTTAAGATCATTGCAATTTTATTAAGTGTGATAATATTATGGGGTTTTTTAAGAGCCCTTATTTTTGACACACATACAGAAATAGTTACTAATAAGATGGTCTGGGATGGTATTTTTTATGTGTCAGCTTGGCTAGGCCCAGCAGTTTGGTCAAACACTAGTAGAGATGTTGCTGCGAGACACTTTTTTAGGTGTGATTAACATGTGATCTGTCGATTTTGAGTGAAGCAGATTGCCCTCCATAATGGGGGTGGGCCTCATCTAAGCAGCAGAGGCCTTAACACAAAAGACTGAGGTTTCCAGAAAAAGCAATTCTGCCTCAAGGGTCTAATATACAAGAAATCCTGCCTGCATTTCTAGCCTGCAGGATTTGGGTTCGAGACTACAATGTCAACTCTCAGCTGAATGCCCAGCCCTCACAATTGGATGAGCCAATTCCTTAAAACAAGTTTCCGTAGATAGGTAGGTAGGTGGACAGGCAGACAGACAGTCAGATAAACAGATGAGACATCCTATTGATTCTGCTTTTGGAGAACCCTGAGATCTGCTTCAAAATGACACAAGAAGCGGTGGGAAGTGGATCAGGGAGAGACAGGGCAAGACTGGCCATGAGTTAATGGGTGTTGAGGCTGGGTAATAGGTAATTTTAAAAATAGGGGTAAGAGTATCTAACTTTATGTTATATTGTTATAAATATTCAAAATTATCCATGAAACAACAACAATAACTAACTCTTGCTCCATATAATTATTTCCCAGGGTCATGGCGCCATGTCAGTAGATTTTTCATCGAACTCTAGCTAGTATTTTTAAGCCCCTCCCACCCCGCCATGCTGCCCCTGGAGCAGCCAACATTGGGGGTGAGGGGGCAATTCCCCAGCAAGGCTGCCTGACAGGGCATCCAGGGATGGATTCCACAACCAAAGGCAGCTAGACTTCGGCAGCAGTAGGGAGAACCTCATTACAGAGAAGGGACCTAGGAAAGACAACAGCCCACCACAGATCACAAGAGAGGCAGAACTAGTTCTAGAACCCTGTGCTCTGCACTTCCATCCAGAGCAGCTTCCCCCACACCCCAACACGCACTCTGGTTTCCCAGAAATGGTACTTCACCACCATTCGGGGAGAAGCCGCGGGTGCTCCTCCCGAGACGTCTTCTGCTGCCCCCACCCCACCCCCAACAAACCGCAGCCCAGCTCTCCTTTGAGCCCCTTCATTTATTTATGAACGACTGCAGGCATGCTACAGAGTACAGTTAATAATATCAGGGGTAACTCTCCATGAACTTACTGCCCAGTTGAATAAAAGGAAACACTCCAGACCCAACTAAAGACTGAGCTCTGCCCAGACTCACCCCTTTGCCCCCTCCCCAGAGGTCACCGCTCTCCCACACTCAACACGCACCATTATCATGCATTTTTTATCTTTCCTTTAAAAAGAAAACAAAATGGACCTGTTGGTTTTTTAATTTGCTGTGGATTTTCCAATGCTCAGGCTGTATATGTGCTCTCCATAAACAATATATTATTGATGTTTTAAATTTAAACAAATGTTTTTGTACAGTGGGGAGCCCTTGTGCAACTTGCTTTCTGAACTCAGCAGTACAGTTTTGAGACTCACCCACGTCGACATGCACGACTCTAGCTCGTTCATTTGCACACTGCTGAAGTGCATTCCACCGCGGGAATGCACCGCAATTTACCAAGCCATTTCTCCTGTGATAGACTTATAGGGTATTTTCCATTTTTCTTTTTCTTTTTCTTTTTTATAAGCAAGGGGGGAATGAACATGCTTGTGGTTTCCTTGTTCACAGCTGCGAGCCTTTCTCTAGGCCTCTGTGCTGCTCCATCATTTCCCCTCCATCCTCCACTCCGCCAAGTTCACAGGTGAAACCGCCAGTGCTGGCCTCCCTCCTTCCCAGGGTGAAGCGCGTGCTGTCCGCCTCCCTGGGCCAAGGGAAGGAAAGCGCGGAGCGGTTATCTCGTAAACTGAGGCAGGCAGGCATCCCTCCGTAACCGGACATTTCCTCGTAACTGCCTTACTTTAAGAATAAGGTTGGGGGAATTTAGCTATCTGAATAATTGCCCTGTCTAGACTCACTCGCCACCTCCCTGAAGTTTTTGGCAGTATCCAAAAGGGGTCAGCCTTAACAGAACACAGTTAAATATAGACATCTAGGAATAAAAGGCCTAATTAAGAACCAGGAAGTTACTCTAGGGAAATTAAAAAAGTTTGCCAAGGCACCCTTAGCTGTGCCAAAGCCTAATTTGGCAGGGATGCTGATGGGATCCCCAAGTTGAAGGGGAATAAAGCAGATTTATCCCCAAATCGCTAGGGTGTGCTGGCTGCTGTTTCTTGTGTTCCCCCACATCGTACTTTCTGGGACAAGGAGGAAGCAAAACCACCTCCAGGCGACTGGATTCGCTCCCTTACCACGTCAATCCCTCTCACTGATTGCTCTAAACTACTAGTTACTGGAATGAAGAATTTGGACCCTGCAAAACATTTCTAATTTAAATACATTTCTGGTCCTTGAGACGTGGGGAAGGGCCAATGTTACCTTTATGTCACCTATGAGGGAAAAAGTTCGCTTTCCTACTCAAGAAAACATGGTGGAAACACCTTTTCATCCTGACGTGAGGGAACAGGGTGAAGACCAGTATTCCTGCCTGTTGTTTTTAATGAACTCTTGCCGTACTTTATAACTATAGTTTGACAGACTCTGCCTGCGCATCTGGGCATGTGGACATGTTTCTAGTAGATTCTCAGGGGTTAAAAATAAGCTTGAACTAGAAATGTTTATTCTTCCTACAATATAAATGAGATTCTTAGAACTCTGTAACACACCCTTGATACAAAATATGAAGCTGCCGTTATACCTACCCACCAGCAGGCCCACGGAGGCTGCAGCGCGCAGCATAGGCCGGGTGCCGAGCCATCTCAGACGGCGCCTCCTGCCCTCACCTGTAAAATGGGACTGTCTGTCTCGATCGATGGAGATAATGTACTGGGAAACGCTTTGAAAAATACAAAAGGCAATTCCAATGGATTATTGACAGCCTTTGCTAAGTGTTCGTTTGATTGCCGAATGTCCTTGAACACAATGAAGCATCATTTTTTATAAACTGCTCTATAACTTATACCTTTTCACAAATTCAGAATGACTTCCCCTGCAGTCAATGAGGCTCCTGTGGTTTTACCCCAAAGCTGCTGCGTGGACTCTGGTGGAGGAAAAGGCAGCTCATGTCCCACCTCCTGCCCCAGCCCCAGAGGGATCTCTTCTGCATCTCCCCAGTTCATCCCCAGACCTCTGCTTGGAGATCTCCAGGGAGAGCAGCCCCTCCCACTGAAGGGCGTCTCTAGCTGAAGTGACCTCCACGGACTCAAAAGCCTCCCCATCCCACGGGCCCCAGGCCTGCTGGCCAGAGCAGGTGTTGGCGAGCTATGGCCCACAGGCCAAATCCACGCCAGTGCCTGGCTTTATAGTCTGCGAGCTAAGCATGGTTTTTACATCTTTAAATAGTAGAAAATGATTTTTAAATAGCATTTCATGACATGGGAAAATTATATAAAATTCGAACTTTCACAAAGTTTTACTGAAACAGCCACACCCACCTCCTTGTGTATGGGCTGCGGTTGCTTTCACGCTCCAAGGGCAGAGCTGAGCGGCTGCGACAGAGACTGCACAGGCTGATCTTCGCAGAAAAATTTTGTCAGCCCCACTTTAGAGCGACACTGGCAATCCTACCCTCACTTTAAACATGTGACGGATGTTCTCATGTCGCTGACCCACCCTAACAAGCCTGCACAAGGACTCATTACGGCCCCTGTGCTGTGGGGAGGCACTGGACATGATGTAAAAAGAGAGGCAAATGAAAAACAATGACAAAAACAACAATGAGACACCATAAGAATTCAGAGGAAGGGGAGGGGCCATTTCAGGAAGATTTCACAAAAGGAAATTTGAGCTTGAACTTCAAGAATGGGATAGCATTTGAAGAGTTGGAGAGAATTAAGACTTTTTGTTAGCAAGAAAACTTCCCATTTGAAGCCATCGAGTCGGGAAAGCTTGGGATGGGCCCAAGAACCGCCATCCGTCCAACATGCACTTTGAGGTCTGTGATGTGTCGGGCACGACCTGAGGTACCGGGACACCTCGGTGGACAAAAAGGACCCCTGTAACAGGGTAGGTTACTTTTCAGTGATCGTGTGCCTGGAGTAAACAGCTCATAGAGGAGTAGGAGGGCTCATGGTCGAGAGTAGGTGACAGGCAGAGGGGAACACCCACCCTGGGAAGCCCCCAGCTCTGCTCTCTCGAGAGCGCTGGGATCACAGTCTGACACACACAGAACCTGGCCCTGCCCGGGCAGCAGCGCCGCAGACTCCAGCCGCGCAAGCACACTCTGGCCATGGGCATTCATGGCCAATGATCAGTGCCTCCGTCTCCTCATCTTTAAAATTAGGAGGTAGGACCAGATCTAACTAAAAAATTCTGTAACGATAGTTACATCTTGCAAGGTGTACAAATCACAAAATTTCTGGAATTAGTAGGGGAAAAAATCTAGATGGCTGCTTATTTTGGTTTCATTTATAAGTTGCAATATATATATTTCTTATTTTGGTGATTAAAGCTCTAAATGTGTTTCTTTAAAAAAAAAAAGTAGTATTACATGTTTTCTAACTCCAAGGATGTACAGTGCGGTGGGAAACAGGGGGGATGCATACCGTGGCTAAGGGCACGGACCCTAGAACCAGACTGCCTGGGCTCGGTTCCCTTACCAACCGTGTGCCACAGTCAGTTGGGAACTGTGCCTCGGTTTCCTAGTGAAATGGACAGAGTATGGTATTGACCTGAAAGAGCTCTCCTGAGGATTCAATGAGACAATCCACGTAAAGAGCCCAGAACAGTCCCTGGCTGGCAGAAGACATTCATGCGCATTGCCACAAGGATAAGGGAACAAACAAGGGTGAGAAAGTACGGTTGAGTCAGTGCTGAAAGTTTGAACGGGAGGAACTGGGAAACAAAGTGGGAAAGAGGAGGGTTATGAAAGGCTTGGTGGGTGTTGGAGTGCTGGAGGACAAGCACTCTCCCAGCAGACAAGTGGGATGGTGGTATTTCAAGGAGACGAAGCTGCATGAGCAAAGATGTATCAAACTGACCTCATCCTCTGCCACCCACAGCTCCTTCTCCTCTGGTCTTGTCTCCATGAATAGGGCTCCCCCCACCACTGCACCACACCATCACCACTAGCTGCTCCAGGAACACGGGAGTCTTCCTTGTCTCCTCCCTCCAGCTCACTCCCTCTGAGTCATGCTGATTCTACATCCCACACATCTCTCAAATCATCTTCTCCATCTCTCTCCCTATTTCTCTCTCTAGATCTCTATGTCCCTCTATATCTTTATTTCCCTCTAATGGTTTCCCTGGCCCCTAGAATCCAATCCCACTCCCCCCTGTGGGGTCAGCTCCCTCCCTCCCCACCTGCATCCCAGCAGCCCAGCAGCTTTCCTTCATATCTTCAGGCGCTTGCTATTCCCTCTGTCTGGAATGTTCCTCCCACTCTCCTCTCCCACTCTCCCTGCAACTAGCAAAACTTGTTTTTAATGCCACCTCCTCAGGAACACATCCCCGACTCCTGAACTGGACTGGTACCCTATCTGCGTTCTCTGTGCCTTCCATAATCAGAATTGATCAGTTATATGTGTGTGCCTGTTGGGTATAATCTACAAACTCCACGGGGTTTTAGGGCAGGGATTTTTAAAATCAGTCTTTTGCGCTGGTGTACTGATCCATCCCAGCACCTAAAGCAGTGACTGACAGGCACTCCAAAAACATGTATTGAATAATAATCTTTCCTCACTAGACAGAGAGCTCCATTAGACTTGTGCTGTATCAGCACCCCCAGGCCTAGCTCAGTGCTTGGTTCGTACTAAGCACTTGGTTTGTACACACCGTTAATATGTGTTGGAAAAATGAACAAATGATTGAATAGCGTCAAAAATATATATCCAGATGTGTTCCCAGACTGCTTCTGAATAGCAAGGAGCATGCCTCCTTCACCTCCTGAACCATGTACTCCATGTTTCTATTAACCTGACCTAACAGGGCAGGAGCTTTTTGGCAGCCAATCCCACTAATCCACCCACAGCATCTCAGAAATGGAATGGACCTGGTGGGTGATTTAACTCAGTCCTCATTTGGTGTTTGAGTCCTTTCTGCACCCCTCTCTTCATGCCTTCATTCAACCTAAGCTTCAATGCTGCAAGATTTCTGTGTGAGCCAGTCCTGTGTTCATCGCCTCTGCCTGATCCGAGTTCTTCATGATGCTGAAGCAACAGCTAGCACTTCCTAGCATCCATCTGTGCGTCCTAGATCTCGTCCCTAAGACAAGGACTTTTAAACTATGTATTTCAACCTATTTATAAGTCAGGAAATCCATTTAATGGGCTCAATAAGCATTTTAATTAAAATATTAGAATCGAACAGTATAGATCAAAGTGAGTTGAACATAGTAAAGATAATGTTTTTGGGAAGGCTTGTTTCAGTTATATATGTATATTTATGTATATTCTTGGTTGAAATATAAAATATAGTTATTTTTTAAGTATATTTTATTGATTATGCTATTACAGTTGTCCCATTTTTCTCTCCCTTTTATCCCCCTTCGCCCTGTACACCTCCACACCAGCATTCTCCCCTCCTTATTTCATGTCCATGGGTCATACATATAAGTTCTTTGGCTTCTCCATTTCCCATACTATTCTTAACCTCCCCCATCTATTTTCTACCTACCATTTATGCTTCTTATTCCCTGTACCTTTTCTCCCATTCTCTTCTCTCACCCTCCCCACTGATAACCCTCCAAATGATCTCCATTTCTGTGATTCTGTTTCTGTTCTAGTCGTTTGCTTAGTTTGTTTTTGCTTTTAGGTTCAGTTGTTGATAGTTGTGAGTTTGTTGTCACTTTACTGTTCATAGTTTTGATCTTCTTTTTCTTAGATAAGTCCCTTTAACATTTCATATAATAAGCGCTTGGTGATGGTGAATTCTTTTAACTTGACCTTCTCTGGGAAGCACTTTATCCTCCCTTCCATTCTAAATGTTAGCTTTGCTGTATAGAGTAATCTTGGATGGAGGTCCTTGCCTTCCATGACTTTGAATACTTCTTTCCAACCCCTTCTTGCCTGCAATGTTTTTTTTGAGAAATCAGCTTATAGTCTAATGGGAACTCCTTTGTAGGTAACTGTCTCCTTTTCTCTTGCTGCTTTCAAGATTCTCTCCTTATCTTTCATCTCGGGTAATGAAATTATGATGTGTATTGATGTGTTCCTCCTTGGGTCCAATTTTTTTGGGAATTTCTGAGCTTCCTGGGCTTCCTGGAAGTCTAATTCCTTTGTAAGATTAGGGAAGTTTTCCTTCATTATTTTTCCAAATAAGTTTTCCATTTCTTGTTCTTCCTCTCCTCCTTCTGGCACCCCCATGATTCAGATGTTGGAACGTTTAAAGTTGTCCCAGAGGTTCCTAAGCCTCTCCTCATTATTTTGAATTCTTATTTCTTCATTCTGGTCTGGTTGAATGTTTATTTCTTCCTTCTGTTCCAAATCATTGATTTGAGTCCTGGTTTCCTTCCCTTCAATGTTGGTTCCTTGTATATTTGTATTTCACTTTGCATAGCCTTCACTTCCTCCTCTATTTTGTGTCCATACTCAATCATTTCTGTGAGCATCCTGATTACCAGTGTTTTGAACTGTGCATCTGACAGGTTGGCTATCTCCTAGTTGCTTAGTTCTTTTTCTGGAGTTTTGATCTGTTCTTTCATTTGGGCCATATTTCTTTGTCTCATGTACCTGTTATGTAGTAAGGGGCTGAGCCTTAGGTCTTTGCCAGGGTGGGGCAACCCACATCTCTGTGTTGTGCTACTGTATGCTGGGGAGGATAAGAGAGGGAATAATGCCACTTGCTTGGCCCTTGCCCTGCTTTTGGTCACTTCCCCCACTACCCACAAGCGAATTGGGTACTTCTGGTGCTGATTACCAGGTGGGTGGACTTGTGTACATTCTAGGACCCTGTGGGGCTCTCCAATGAACTCTCCTGTGAGGCTGGGAGTTTCTCTCACCACTGCAATCCCCACAGGTTTTTACAGCCAGAGGTTTTGAGGTTTTATTTCCCTGCACTGGAACCCAGGGTTGGGTGGTCTGTCTTGCTCCCAAGTTGTTCCTTCCAGTTTATGCAAATGTAGGTCCCCCAATCCTCTAGCCACTGCCTTGCCGCGTGTCCTCTCTGCCCTGGTTGCCCATTTCTGCTCCTCCCACCAGTCTGGATGAATGTTTCTTCTTTAACTCCTTGGTTGTCAGACTTCCATACAGTTCAGTTTTCTGGCAGTTCTAGTTGTTTTTTGTTTTTAACTTGTTGTGGTCCTTCTTTTGGTTGTGCAAGGAAGCAAAGCATATCTACCTATGTCTCCTTCTTGGCCAGAAGTCAAGAAATATGAGATATAAAATATAATATTTATTATAGGTAATAGTCAAGCAAGGTCGAAAGCCTCCGTCCTGGAGGATTCGCAGACATGTGCTCTTCTCACACAGATGGCTCTTTCAGTGTGTGGGGACCAGTCAATATGGCCTCTAAAGCCGTATCTTCCCAGACAAACAGCCCTGCCTTCTTTCTTCTCTCATTCCTTGTGTGATTCCTTTCCCTGTTGCTTTCCCTTAGAACTTTGCCTACATCCCAATTAAAGAGTGACTCCAAAAAGTGACAGCCACCTACTCTTTTGTCACATCTCTCTCTCATAGCAGCGGCGCATTGTGGTCCTAGTGTTTTCCTGATGGTGAAGACAGGCAACAAACAGTGGCGAGAAAATGTGCCTTCTCTCCCTAATCCATCAGCATTACACTAATGGCTCTAGACAGGAGACATAACTCTTTTTTTTTTTCTTGTTCCAAATCTCATTTTAGCTATGATATTCTCTCAAGATGGACTAAAATCTAATTAGTGGGGCTGTGTTGCTTCTGGAGCTGCCACATCACACTGTTGTCTGTGATCGCACTGACTCCTCTGAAGCCATGTCTACCCCACCCTGTACTTGGACAGGGCTTCTTAGGAAGAGTGGGGCTGGGGAAACTATATTCCAATCTTAACTTTACCCTGTTAAATTGCTCCCTGTTGAGCTTAAACTATACCCCTGACAGCATCATTTTGGATTCTGATGACTTTATCCCATGTGTTCTCTGTCCTTCCCTTCCATTTCTACTTTTTGGTCTCATTGAAAGTTTAGTGGCTTTGAAATCAGATATCCCGGGGTTCAAGTCCCCTGTTTCCAATTTAATCTCAGTGTGCCCTTGGGGAAGTTTTTTAATCTCTCTGTAAAATAATATCTATCTCGTAGAATTTTATTTAAGTGTTATAATATATATCAGAGATCTGCAGGCATTTAGAATAGCTACATGTTGCTTCCAAGTTCATTGGCCTCCACTGACATTTAGCAATGCTCATTGTTTCTTGAATGTGCTATCATTCTCTTTGGCAGAGAAAACAAACAAGAGCAGGTCTCTCAGAATTCTGCCTTCTCTAGACCATCTAGAGTTTCACCATCTACTCCAAGCTCTGGGTCTGTTTCTCCTGCCCTGGTCTTGCCTGGGACGTGTGCAAGCCTTTCTCGTGTTCCTGACAAGTTTTTGCCCATCTCAGTACCTTTTAGACCTTCACCTTCTCAACGCTCCTCTGGGAATCCTTTCTTGTGTTCCTGACAAGTTTTTGCCCATCTCAGTACCTTTTAGACCTTCACCTTCTCAACGCTCCTCTGGGAATCACTCTTGGCCGTTTGCTTTCTCTCAATTTTCTGCAAAAGTCTTTTTCAAACCTGAGCTTGTTAAGTTCATCCCAGCCACCTTGAATTTTCCAGTACTTCCCTGTTTACTATCTCCTCAGAACCTGTTGTGATTGCAGAAAATGAAATCATTTTTGAGAGCATCTCACTGTCAGGAGGAGTCCTCTCTTGCATGGCCAAAGTCACAGAAGTACACAGTGGGCCTGTTTTCTCTGGTCCTCTTGATACTTGTCTTTCTCAGAGTTTGCGTTTGTGTCCAACCACATCCAGGTTTCTCTTCTTGCTTATCAAGAACCCAAGGCTGACACCACCACTTTCTTCTTTCAGACAGAATATCTGCTCTAAAGTATGGATCTGTCTTGTTGCTTCCTATCCCTTTGGGAGACCAGTACACAACCCAGTGAGCTGAACGGAAAACTGCTGACTGCATCTGTAAGCTGTAAAATAAAAGTTGGGGGGTTTTCTTTTCGCTTTTCCAAAAGAAATCTTTGTGAGCAATAATAATGGTTGTTCAGTCTTACTGAGGGTCAGTTTTATTGCCAGGCAATTTTCTAAACACTTAAAGTGTTTCCAAACACTTGAGTGTAAAATAATATACTTAATAGTGTATTATTTTATTTACTCTCCCCAACAGTCCTTTGGGTGGGACCTATCATTACTTTGATGAGGACCCTGCCGCACAGAGAGGTGACGAAACCTGTCTGCGATCACAGAGGCAGCAAATGCAGAGGCATGATCGGCGCGCGGGCCAGCCCGACTCCACTGTCTGTGCTCTTGTCCACCATGCCATGTCGACACATTTCCCTGCTCTTCGATTATGCCACTGGTCTTTAAAAGTGTATTCTGGACCACACACTTACATCTGTTAAATGTTACTCCTGCTAGTTTCACCCAGGACTGACAGCATATGCATGTCTCCTTGGATTTTGATTATCTGTAAATTCATCAAACACTTGTACTTGTATGCCAGAAGTTTCTGTTTTGTGTGTCTACCTCTGTTGTGCTTCTTATTACCACCATGCGCTGCGATCATTTGTTTACATGTCTGTGAGCTCCCTGATATAAGGGGTATTCCTTACTCACGGTTGTGCCTGCTGAATGAACAAATGAACAAATGAGTTCCATGTATTCATTCTCAACTTTAAACACGTTGAATAGGCTGACTCCAAGGGGGAAGTGACAGCACCTGTGTTTCTTCAAGAATGCTGCTATCTTTCCCTGGCGGGGCTGACCTTCCCAAGTGCGCTGCCCGGGGGAATGCCGTGATTCCCTCTTCTCACAAATCTCACACATGCCTGCAATTCCACAGTTAAGGATTTGACCTATGTTTTAGCAGCCATTGGCACCTTAGTGCCCCCTTTTTCCATAGAAGGAAGATTTCATAGAACCTAGAGGAGGGAGCATAAAGTCTGTGGAAATTGAGCAGAGGAACAGAGGGGACCTCAGCAAATGGCCCAGAGCCAGCTGAGTGCACTGGCGGTGGGGACTCTGGGTTCCACAAGCAGAAGCCCTTGCATAACAGAAGAAGAACCCAGAAGTGGCCTCTTAGGTGATTCTCTGAATATAGGGTCATAATTTAATGATATATAATCTGAATTATATATCATTAAATTATATATAAATTATATATCAATATAAATTATATATATTTAATTATAATTTAATGATAGGGTCATAATTTAATTTATTTATTTTTTTAATCATCACCCAAGGATATGTTTTTATTGATTTTAAAGAGAGGGAGAGAGAGAAACATTGATCAGTTGCTTCTCATGAATGCCCTGACTGGAAGACAAACCCACAGTCCAGGTATGTGCCTCACCAGGAATCGAACCCACAACATTTTGGTATACAGGATGACACTCCAGCCAACCGAGAGGGCAAGGATCATAATTTTAAAGCAGAGAAGAAAGTTAAACTAAATCTGCTTCTTTAAAAATGAAAAGTCTTTATCAAAGCAGTTCTTTAAGAAAATTGCCTCAAAAAAAAAAAAAAAAAAGAAAAAAGAAAATTGCCTCAAAGGCCTTAGTAAAAAAAAAAAAAAACCTGAGGAGTTAGTCCAAATGAGGTCAGCTTAATGTCTTGTGTGTGTCTATAAAGATTTGAACCAACTGAATTGTACTTATCGGCAAAGTACTGAGTCAGCAGGAGAGGCCAGCTGGACCTCAAAGTGCCCACTTCTGAGAGCCTGGCTATGGCTTTATCACGGCCCAGGGCCCACCCTCCTCTCTGACTTCCCAGATGTCCACACTCAGTGCTGGTCTGGATAGAAAAGGTTGCTGTTTACTTAAGTGAGAGATTGAGCCCTTATTTAGGCATTAAAAAAAAAAAAAAAAAAGACAGCTTGCTGGGTGGCATCCTTCATCTCACTGTCTGACTTTTGTCACTGACTCTGGGGATCGTGGGCCAGCGATTTCAGCCCTCTCTGCCTCAGTTTCTGCATCTAGGCTTAGGGTTTGGGGACAGCAGAAAAGGAAGTGACTATTTCATTAGCAAAGTGCTTTAGACCATTTCATTACCCCATTAGCATCTTCCTTCCTTTCCTCCTCTCTGGGATATTTTGAGAACTGATGAGATAATGGTCTGCAAGTGGTTGGAAGCCCCTCTGAGGAAGTTTGATAGTACCCAGGACACTGGCCTCACTTCCTCCTAAAGTAATTCCTGTTATCGGTAATGCTCACGCGACCAGATTGAGGGGTGACCTCACACAACAACAGCCACAAGCTGTACACGTGGCCTCATAGTCAATTACCATAAGAAACATCCACATTATTTATCAGCTTCATTCTGATCCGCAAAGCAAATGGATAAAGTAGACCTATAACAATTCTGCATCAGACCAAGAATTTCATATTTTAAAATGACAAATCCTAAATAAAAAACAGAAACCCATCCAATTCTGACCTGGAAGCAAGAGGTTGCATGATGTATTTGTAGTGAGTGGGCTAAAAAGATAAAATCCAACTTTACATTGAAAAATATCCACTGGTATGCAGGCTAAAATATTAGTAATGAATTCTCATCTTCCTGGGTGCCTCTGACAAGCACACCACAGGAAAGGGGGTTCACTGGAACCACGTAACACGAAAAGACGAGACCTGGCTCTCTAACAAGCTCACAGAGATCGACTTAATCAACTGATCAATCTGGGAGCAGATTAGAAAACCCATTCAAATACCTGTGATGAAATGGGCAGGCGAGTATGGTGCAAATAGGTGGGGAGAAAGGAGGGAGGAAGAGGGGGAAGGGAGTGAGGTGAGAAGGGGGTGAGGCGAGAAGAGAGAGACGGAGAGGGAAAAGGGGTGAGAGAGAGCAGACAATTCCTTCTAGGTCTCCGGGTGGTAGATTTAGAGGACAACCCCCTCTCCAGTTTCACAGCTTTGCACAAGTTAACTGTTGCTCTGTGTTCCACTGAAATCCTTCATTTCAGAGTCATGCAAAATGATTCTGTCTTCTGTCCATTTGTATTAGAAATGTAGAAACTGACATCCAAGCAGTGCAGGCTACGGGAATTGGGAAAATAATGTTGGAGCTATTTAGATTTCTGCTTTTCATTCTACAAATATGAGGGGATGGTTTTAAATATTAGATGGAGGAAATCAAATATGGATAAAGCGGTATTCAGACTAGATCTTTATGGAATAATAATTGCAAACCTTTCCCAAGTCTTTCTCCTAACTGTCTCGAATATCGAAGCTGCCTCTCTCTAGTTTTTATGGCTATGTTCACCTCTGTAGGATTACGTTAAGTAAGGAATTATGAACACAAATAGCTCCCATTCTAGCTCTCAGCCCTGGGGCCCTAATAGCTGGGAATTGCACGGCAAGTAATCTATTACAAATAATGAAGAATTGAAGTTTATTAATGATTTATCACACACCATGTAAACAGAACAGTTCAAGATTATTACCATAAAGATCTCTCTCACTCACCCAAATTCCAATGTGATTTTACTTCCTTTACTTCTTTTCTTTGGGACCAGAGTTGAGTTGATTTCACTCTTAAGTTCCTAGTAGATTCATCAATTCATAAAAGACCCCTCTTTCATTTTACTGTGTTTTTTCTCTCCTATTTCCTGATCCTCACTCCAATCTTCCTTCCCCTCCAGTCCCCCTTACTCCAATCTTAATTCAGATATACGCGTATACTTGAATAATATATGGCATTGCTTTGTGCATGCATGCTTAATTTATAAAAGGCAATGTGCTATAAATCTCATTCTCTTTCCTACTTTCTTCACCCAACTCTATGCTTTTGTAACCCACCCTTGGCGTTATACATAAATCTAATTATTACTGCTGACAGCTTTACATGTAATCACAGCTGCCTCGCCCCTGTCCTAGTGATGGCCTCCTGGTTGACTCCAATTCGTTGCCACCACCACAGTGCTGTGAGGAGCACGCAGAGAGCTGTCCTCATGCGGATTTGTGTGAGCTTGTCTCTTGTTACCCTGGGAGTGGGGCTGCTGAAGCCTGGGCTATTATACTTCCTCCAGCAGTGCCGGATGGTTCTCACTTGCCCATGTCTCTTTCAGCATTTGATATTAATAAGATTTTCAGTTTGTGACAATCTAGTGATTTTAAAGAGGATCACATTGTAATTTGAATTTGCATTTCTCTGATTACTACTGAAGTATCTCTTCATAAGCTTACTAGCAATTTGGATTTCTCCTATGCACTGCCTACATCCTTTGCCCATATTTTTCCTGTGTGAGTTTCCTGTATTTTTCTCGCCAACCTGCAGGAGCCCCTTGGGCATTAATTCCGTATTGATTTTGGACACTGCAAACATCTTTCCCCGGTGCCATCTGTCAGGTAGGTTAACTGTTTTGAACTGAAATCTTTACTTTTGATGTAGTCGTGCCCATCAATTCTCCATTTATGTTTTATGTTGTTTGGGTCTTGGCTTAGGAATTTACTCCAAACCCCAGAGCAACAAAGACATTTTTCTATATAGTCTTCTGTAAGATTTGCTCATTTTCCCTTTATGCTTTGGTCATCAATTCATTTGGAATTTATTTTTGTATGTATTGTAAGACAAAACTTGAACTTCCTTTTCTGCACAGTAAGCCCGTTTTCTCAACACCATCCACTAAATGGTCCATCTCCTTCTCCCTGGTTTGGGAAGAGGCTCTATTATTAAGTGGTTTTCCGTGGATACACGGTCTAGTGTCTAGACTCTCTGCTCTGCTGCTTTGGTCAGTTTGCCAGTCCTGTACCCCCGCCACACAGTTTTACTATAGTAGTTTTGCAATATGTCTTAGTCAAAATATTTTCTTAAGTGGGAGAGAAGGGTAAGACTACACTTAGTAGACTGGGAATGATACATAATCCCACAGTCTCTCTTATCCTTGTCCTAGCCCATAATTCCCACACTGGGTCAGCCATGGAGGGTATCTTACATATAAACATCACCTGTAATGTATGTCAACATGGGGAAAAACAGGCTAAAACATGTAAGTGGTCTTTTGCATGCCCTGCACAATTCTTTGGAACTAAAATGGCATGCCTCAAAATAAGAAAGAGAATCAATTTTTTACTCTTGAACTTGAAAGTTATTACCTTGAGAACCTATAAAACAATTTTTTTGATGGAAATTAAAGGTCTTTAGAATGGTTTCACTGAGTCTCCGAAGTTTAGTAAGAAGATATCATGTATGAGGCAGTGGAGGGGCCAAGCAGTTAGTAATTTGCTCCACTCCAACGGCTCATCTGCAGTAGAACAGAAGCCAGCGGCCAGATCGCTTGAGACTTTCTTGTCAACTTTACAAATAGGCATCCAATGTCTCCTGTGTGCTAGGCATTACTGCACAGAGTAGAAAAACGAATAAACAAGCATGATCTCTGCCCACGTATTAGTTAATCAGTGACTGGCCTGAAACTTGGGTCTGTGCCCTCACTCATGGAAGAATGGGTCTATTACAAAGTTGGATAGTTTTTAGTCCATTCTATTAGCCAGAGGCCAAGTCAAATACATTTTACACAGACCAGCTGACAATCAACTAAAAATTCTAAATAGATCTTGCCATGGTGGATTTACTGCCCAAATACAACCCAGAGAAGATGAAATGGCATGCCAAAACGTCCCTCCAGAACAGGAGTTAGGTGGAAGCTACATTAGCTTCTGAGTACTCACAGTTGAAGAATTTCCAGATGAAGGAAAGGTCAGAATATTCAGGGGAAGGAAGGAAGGAAGGAAGGAGAAAAGGAGGGAGGAAGGGAGGGAAGGAGGGAGGGAAGGAGGAAGAGGGGAGGGAAGGGAAGAAGAGAAAAGAAAAAGCTGGTATTCAATTGGGAATAACCAGAAAAAAAAAAAGACTATATAACAGAGAGAGACATCCAGAAAGAGCCTTGTCCCTTCCACCTCTTTGACTTCATCAGAATCTCATTTTGGGTTGAATTACTTGTGACTAAATATCAGCACTTAAGCAGTACAAATAGAGTATGGCTGCCACATAGAAAGTGTGCGACAACTATTAGCCTTTTTTAAGTAGACAATTATCTCTTAGAAATAATGGAACCAAGGAATGTATCAAACTCTCAAGCATGAAGTAAACTAAACATCGTTCACATTGTTTACATTTCGCTTTCCCTGAGGTGATATTCCTGAAGAAATTATCTCATTTAAGAGTAATCCATGTGTTGTTGATCATAGCGAAAAATAAGAAAAAGAAAAGGAAAACCACTCTAATGTTTGGTTAAAGAAATTTCAGCTTATTCTTATTTTTAAATTTTATTCAGTCTTCATAATTATTTAAAACCATGTGATGGATTAAGAGTAACATGGAAAGATACTGAGAGTTTTGAAACTTAAAAAGCAGGTTAAATAATTAGTATAACATTTTGTAAGAATCTAGAGCCTAGAATCAGATTGCTTCGGTTCAAATCCCACCTCTTCCAGTTAAATAGCTAAGAGGTTTTGGGCAATACTTTTAACCTTCCCATGCCATAGTTTCCTTACATGTAACATGAAAACAGAAATTAAACCTACCTCATAGGATTCTTGAGGTCATTCAATGACTTAATATTTGGAGAAGCGATCTAATAAACAAACTGAACTAACAAGCAAAATAGAGACAAACTCATAGATACAGAGCAGGCTGACTATTGCGGGGTGGGGGCAAACAGGAGGCGGAGGGACTGAGCAGAAAGGTAAAAGGACCCATGGAGACAGACCACAGTGTGGTGATTGTGGCGGGAGAGAGGGACACAAGGGGGTTAAATGGTAATGGAAAAAAAACCAAAACATTTTTAGAAATAAATTATTATTATTATCGTGCTTTTATGAAAAGTGTCTATTACACACTAAAGTTAAATGTTATTTATTATTATTATTATTATAACAGTATCATCTCACATCTCTGTCTATATAGACAAGTCTATAAAGATATATGATAAAACTTTAAATGTTTACCTCTAGAAGGTGAAATTATGGATTTTCTTCTTCTTTCTGCTCATCAACATTTTTCTAATATTTCTACCTATGAAAATATACTGATTTTCTAATAAGGAGCAGCAAATTATATTTGCATTTGTATATTATAAATTTGAAAATAAATATTTATGAGGTGTGTAGGTATGGGGGAGAATGGCATATTCATATAGTTAAGATCTCCCTGAACATAAACAGCCCAGCAATGGGGTGAAGTCTTGAGTGCTATCCCAAAATAAAGAGGGGGAAAGGGGGCTGATGAGGGGAGAAAAGGAAAATGGAGGGGAGTGACATGCTTCTAAATTTTTTGTTTGTGCCTGAGATTAAGGTCCAATACAGCAGCAAAATTAGAGAAAAAGGAACGAAGTGCTGTGGGAGGTCACAGGGACAAACACGGACCGGCTCTGGTGTCGTGAAAGGCGCTGGGTAATTTCATGACCATTAATAACAACATCTGCAGCCCTGCGGGGCGGGCTGACGGCAGGGACAATTAGAGCCTGTGCGCCAAGACAGATGACCGCTGCTTGTCAAGGCAGAGCAGCAGCCCACCCTGGGGCCACGCTGCCCGTGGGCAGGCAAGGCCCAGATGGGGCAGAGCCTTGTCAGGAAGGCCCCTACCCACTGGACAGGTCTCTGTGGACACACTGCTAGCTCACAAAGGGAGTAGTGGGTGTAGGTGCCTCTCAGGGCTTGGGTCTAGATACAAAACCAGCTCACACGGATATCCTACAGTGAAATATTTCCACTCTCCACATACCCAGGATTTAAGCTTAAAAATATATAGTCAGTTTGAAGAAGCTGTGAAATCAATAAATTGTATCTTTGACCAGTAGTTCCCCAGCAGTGATTATGCACGGGTGGCGACAGGTGGGTTGGGGGGCGGTTTCCAGTCATTCAAAGAAGTGACCATTTCAAGACATAACCTCTCTTCAGGAACAAGAAGAACAATGGGTTTAATGTGAATATTTTGGACTCTCCTTATCTCTAAGCAAGCTTAAGTTGTTCAGTTCCTAAGTCAGAATGCCCAATACATCTTTTCTAAAAGTTTGTTATGAAAAGAAGACACATATTTTCAAAGTGAAGATTTCCATCTAGGTAAGTCTTGGGATGAACCCCTCCCCACAGGAGGGTAGAGAATGCCAAAGGAGAATGCTTAGAATGCCTCTTAGAGACTTGTCCGCATAATTTCACCGAGGCAGAAACCATGTTCAGTGACTCCTTCTGTAGACTTCTGCAGAGTCTCCTTTCTCGGGGATATTAGACCTCTGTATGCAGTGCTACCCAATTCTAAAAAAAAGAATCCTAACCAACTGCCACTCAAACATTTCAGATTAAGCAAAAGTGTTTGCTAAATTTCTCTTGGAGCCCTTCTAAAATGATAGAAAAGGAATTTAAGATGTTTAAAATCTCAAAAGCAAAAAACCCCCCAGAAAAGTTGATGACAGATGAACAGCGACATCAATGAACCACTAAAAGACAGAAAGCATATGGAGGGGATTCAGGACTTCCTTCTCCAGCAGTGTGACAGACTGGACATTCTGACCAACTCTATCGCCAAAATATTATGAAAGCCTAGATACACGACGTGCAACAAACATAAAGAATCAGGAAAATGGTAAATATGAGGAAGGGGCTAAGAAAAGCGGAAGGCAACGTGAGAAGGTGTAATGAAGCCTTACAAAGAGAGAACAGGGAGAATGCAAGGAGTGCAAATGTCACTGGACCAATGAAAAGCATGAATCTACCGATCCAGACAGCAATCACCTTAGAAGAAACTCACTGTACCATTAGTAGTGCTCTTCCCCTTTTTTTGGCTGGATGGTTGTGATTCAGCCCATAATGCCAGCCTATCGTAAAGGACGTCCGCATGCCCATTAGCCTTGCGCCATCCCAGCCAGAGCTTCCTATTGCGTCTGCTGTGTCTCAGAATTAAATGTAAGAACATGGCCATGAGTTAACAGACACTTGAGGAAAACTCCTAATATAGAAGTCATACACCAAAACAAACAAAACAAAAATCAAAAAAAGGAAGTTGGAAGAAAAGAAATGAGCAGAAGCAGAGGAAAACTATAACCAGTGCAATTAATATTCAAAGATAAGAGGTAATATTGCAACTATGAAGAACAGAATGTAATAAAAAGAAACAATTGCAGGACAAAAAATAGTTCGTAAAATTAAAACTGTAAGAGTGGACATTTAAAAGTTCAATAGAAAGAATTAAATAATAAAAGTTGAGGAACTCTTACAGGAAGTAAAATAAAAAAGATGGAAAATGGCACCAAAAAAAGATAATAAAAAATAAATATCAATCATGAGTTCCAACATATAAATAACAGGGGTTCCAAAAGAAAAGAGGAGAAAAGCACAAAGGGGAGAAGTTATTAAAGTAATAACACAAAATAACCCCAAAATGAAGGACACCAGTATCCAATTTGAAAGGGTCCACTGAGTGCCCGGTAAAATGAATAACTTTTAAAAATCCACCCCAAGTCACAATGAGAAAAATTTCAATGAAATAAGGATAAAGAGGAGATCCTAAGAGCTTTGGTATAGGAGTAGGAGAAAGAGGTCACATACAACGAATCAGGAATGAGAGTATCATCAAACTTTTCAACAACCACAATGAAGCCTCATAGGCAGTGGAGCAATGTTTTCAAAACTCTAAAGGAAAAACTATTTCCTACAGAGAGTTTCATACCCAGCCAAATTATCAATCAACTGTGAGCACAGAAAAAAGTCCATTTAAACACGCGAGTTTATTTTGCAGGCACTTTTTTGTGAGAAGCTATAGGAGATTGTGCTTCAGTAAAACAAGGACATAAACCAATATGGGAGCTAATGAAATGTGAAATCTAACACAGGAGAGAACCAAAAGGAACTCTTAAGATGACGAAAGAATTAAGTAATAAAAATACAGGTATGTTATTTAGAAATTTGGTATTGGATACCAGAGGGGAAAAAAAACCCAAAAAAACCCAGAACATCCAAAAAACTTGAGTTTGCCACAGTAGAATTGAAACTGGAGTTCAGTAGGGGTAGGGCATGATGATTGTTTTTCAATGTTTTATGGTACTATTTAATTTTTAAAACCTATATGAATATATTACTATATATAAATATAGTATGCAACCTATATGCAAATATATATTTGAAAATTTTAAATATTTAATTGAAAAAAATCTGAATCAAATCTAATCTACAACACCCAGGAGCCTAGTTTTTTGGTTTTTTTTAACATCAGCTATAGCTTGTTTTAGACATTTAGTTCTTCCATTAAAGTAATGAAACACATTAGAAAAAAAATGGGAACAATAAAGAAACGTGGGGAGAAAATCACGTTACTACCCATCATCCCACAACTCTATATGATGATTCTAATCATTTCCTGTACAGGCTTTTCACATATAAACTTCATAGCTGCAGTCATGGCTTTCATATGACTATATGCTGCCCCCCCAACTTTGTACCCTGATCAATGCCAGCTTGCTCCATTGCATTATAACCATCTTTCTCAATGGCTTGACCAGACCTTTCGGTCTGAGTGTACCACTCAACACCGCAGGTCTCTTGCCTCACTAAGGGCCTGAGCCCTGAGACACGCTTCCTTAGGACCGCGCTGCCACCGTTTGGGAGCTGGCTTAAATGCAGCTCCCATAAGACCTTCCTTGACTCCTGAGCTGAATTAGACCCCCTTGACCCTTTCTTTTAATTCTCACCCGAGGGTATGTTTATTAATTAAAGAAAGAGACACACAAAGAGAGAGAAACATGGTAAGTTGACTTCCGTACGCACACCCCCGCCCCCAAAGGAGGACTGAACCTGCAACCTTTTGGTGCACGGGCGATGCTCCACGCAAGCCCTCTGGCCGGGGCGTGGACTCCTTTTTTTCACATCCTGCTTTCATCATGGCAGTTTTCGTCCCTGGATCCTTTCTTTTTCATTTCTTAATTTGTTTGTTTATGGCCTGTCTCTTCAATAAACTATAAACTCCATGCAAGCAAGAATTGTATCTGTACTTCTCATTACATTTCTGGCACAGAGAGCAGAGCATGGCGCAGAGAAAGCATGGGATGAATAACTGAGTTAGCAAGTGACGACTGATGATGAATGGATGAAATGCTAACCACTTCAGCCCACGGACAGAAACCTGAGACGCAACCGGAGTAACAGAGGGTTTGTTAAACAGTGAATCGGGGCACCTGCTTCTAGTCCGGGCCGCCACTCATCAAGTACCTGACTTGGAATAAGCTACACTTCACCTCTCTGGGCCTCGTGTTCTCACCTGTGGAATGAGAGGGCTGGAGCAGCTGGCCTCCAGCATCTGCTTCAACAATAAGCACTGATGTCTGCACCTTTGCAAGCCCTCACTTTGCTAAAAATTTCTGTTGTTTTTGAAAATAACTTCTTGGTTCCAGTTCCTAAAATGATGGATGAGTGGAAATTGCAGTCAGACAACTACATCTTTTTTCCTCTGCATGACAATAAGCAATTAGTTTTAATAGTTCTCGTCTCTGTCTCTTCCCTTGTGGGAGAGGGAAATGGATTCATTGATCAGGTAAATGAAGCAGTCTGAAACCAGAGACTGTTCTGACATACAGATACCTTCCCCACAGGCAGTGATCTTCTTTAGGAAACCAGTACAGACTAGTGGTTGTCTTAGTCTATGTGGACCGCCATACACAACACCATAGACCCAGTGGCTTACAGAGAACAGGACTCTATTTCTCATAGTTCTAAAGGCTGGAAGTCCAAGATCAAGGCACAGCAGATGTAGTGCTGGTGACGCTTCTGATTTATAGGTGCAGGCTTTTCGCTGGGTCCTCCCACTGCAGAAGAGGATGGAGAAACTCTGGGGCCTCTTTTATAAGGTACTAATCCCATTCATGGGGCTCTGCCCTCTGACCTATCACCTCCCAAATGCCCCATCTCCTAAAACCATCACGTTGGAAGTTAGGTTTCAACACATGAATTTGGGTAGGGGAAGACCACAGCAGTAGTTAAAAGCACATAGTCTGATGTCAGAGAGGCTAGTTTTCGAGTAGCATCCATGCATGAACTTGGGCAGGTTACTTAGACGGAGAGAGTAGTATAATGGTGCTGAACACTAGAGCTATACTGTAGGGGCTGAGGCCCAGCTCTGCCACTTGCTAGCTGTGAAACCACTCACGCCTCAGGATCCCACCTGAAAATGGAGTTCAGAAAGTTCCTACTTCATAAGGTAGTTGTGAGGATCAACAAATTCCAAATTCATGAGACACTTTGGACAGCAGGCACTGAGTACACACCGTTACCACCACCTGGGTTTGCTGCTATTGTTATTCTACTTCCTCTCTCCAAGTCTATCTCTTCATTCACTGACTCAATAAATATTTACCAAATGCTGTGCATTTAAGATGAAGCTCCTGAACCTCAATTATAATGCTATTAGCCTACAGGACTGGGACTAGAAATGCTAATCTCTCTTGCAATAGTTTGTAAACATGCCCCGTGGCATTACGTTTGCAGGAGAATTGCCTCCTGAATGTGCTGGTCATCTGTGGGAGCAAGCTTTACCTCCGCAGCATCCATCCTTTCCACCATCCTATCAGAGGGGGACTCCCCTGATTCCCAGTCTGGGCCAGAACACTCAGGGGAGATGAAGGACAGAGAGAAGGGAGAACAACTCAAAGGGGGGAAGTACACTCAGCATTCAGAGAACAATGTGGGTGACGAGGTACTAGAAGTTGTCTTGCCCTGACATAAAGGGCAGAGAAGGATTTGGGATCTGGTATCATCTCTACCCTCACTTTCTGTCATTCCCCTCAGTTCCACTTCTAGTCATGTGAGAATACTTCTGGAGTAGGAATCTGGGCCCTTGATAAGGTTAAAAAAAAGTTGAGAAGTAAATAATGGCAAGTTTACAAGGAAAGTTGTATAAAAGTTGCTAAGAGTTTTTTTATCCTCACATAAAAATATGGAAATTTTAAGTTCATGATTAAATGAAAGTAAATCTTGAGATTATAGCCATTGACTGATCCTTGGATCAATAACGAAAACCCAGCAATGTGAAGTATTTTTAGATGTCTGTTTCCACATTCAGAATTAACATTAGTGATCATGTCTGTCCAACTGTTCTCACAGGATTTCTTTTTTTTAAATTTAATTTAAAAAATTTTTTTATTGTTATTCAGTTACAATTGTCTGCATTTCTCCCCTCCACTCCACCCCAGCCAATCCCACCTCCCTCCCCTACCTCCACCCTCCCCCTTGATTTTGTTCTTGTGTCCTTTATAGTAGTTCCTGTAGACCCCTCTCCCCACTATCCCCTCCCCACTCCCCTCTGGCTATTGTTACATTGTTCTTAATTTCAATGTCTCTGGTTATATTTTGTTTGCTTTTTTCTTTTGTTGATTATGTTCCAGTTAAAGGTGAGATCGAAGAGAACTCAAAACTTCCTCTTGCAAGCCCAGTCTTCCATGTTCCCTCTCTCTAAACAAGCTCTCTAACCAAGGAGTTCTTCACACTTCCACACCCTCATCGTATGCAAAACAGCGGCAAATCCCCTCAATCTGAACACACCAATCTCGTGCAGATTGGTTGGTTGTTTTTCTTAGTTCAAAATAGTTATGTTTTGGGTGTTCAGAGAGATAAACAAAATAATATTTATAAAAAGAATAAGAAATCATTAAGCAAAAACAGGAAATACTATAATAAGAATAGGTGGATAGGGAAAAGAACCAATTAGAAATCTCAGAAATAAAAAAGTCATTAAAATATAAAAAATCAGTAAATGCAATAAAATTTAGATTGGATATAATCACAAAGATAATTAGAGTGAAAAGACAGCAACTGAAGAATTTGCCCAGATACAACACAGGGACACAAAGAAAGACCGAATACGAAAGAGGAGTTAAGAGGCATGGTGTGGTAGTCTTTCTCATTCCGTGCGCGCATGCTGCTCGCCCATCCAGAGGCAGTGTCTTCCCCTCCTTTGGAATACCAGTCGAAAGGAGTTTTGAGTCCTGACAGTGACAAGAACTTGGAGGCTTTCCCTGGGCCACCTTATCTGACTGCCTGACCTTCAGGAGAGGAACAAGGTGAATTGTTTGCCTTGTCTCCACTTGCTTGACAGGGAGAGTTACCAGGAGGATCTGGTGGGGTAGGGGGGGCATTGCCGTCCCTTTGGTTTTTCCTTCTATACACGCTGCCAGAGGCGATAACAGTGGTGGAAACTAATAAACTCTCTATATAAGCTGTTCATTCTGTATAACAAATATAGGTTACGAGTTTCTCTCCTACTTTAATCCTTGCTGCAAGTTTTTTCTGGGGCTGTGGAATTCAGCACTCACCCTGCTAAAAGGCCTGCCGCCTTCTGTTCAGGCCCAAAGCACAAGCTTCAATGACAAGGCTCCCTGCTCCGGGCATCCTTTCTCTTCTCTTTCCATCTGCCTCTCCCTCCCCTCCCCTTCTCTCCACCCTCCGCCTTCCCCAAACCCATTGTATTTGTTTGAAATGACCAGTGCAGCATTTCCCACACTGGCAAAACCTGAGTTACAGATCCTGAGTTTCCAGCCCGCTGCCCAAACAACTCACAGTATTCCTTTTACATGCCTCTTCCAAGCAGAACAGGTAGCAAGAAATCCTATGTAAAATGCAAGTCTGCCACGGTGAGCTCGTGCTTCTGCACAGACCGATCAGATCCAATTAAGTGCACCTAGAGCTTCCCGCATCAGGCCTGGGTGCTGGCCCCGGTTTCAGAGCCAGAGAGGAGGCTGACCGGCAGCAGAGGGGCAAAGAGGGCTTGCCAGGCCTCTGTGCCCCTCATCTTGGCCTCCCTCCTAAGGGTCTTTGCTACCTACTTCCCAGGCCTCCTAGCACATTGTCCCCTGGGGGAGGGAGAACGTGGGGGCAGAAAGGGCCATCACCTTGCTCTGCGTCTTTGAGAGAAAACGATCGTATTTCCAAACGTGTTTGTGTATATGTGTATATGTGTGTGTATGTGTGTATGTGTATATGTGTGTGTGTGTATCTACATACGAGCAGCACTTTTCAATCACTGGTATACTATCTCCTTCCTCCTTCATAAAAATATATCTAGCCTTAAGCCGATCCTTTGATTTAAGTAAGAACCTGCCAGAGAGCCTTTAGAGAGTTGTAGATTTCAGTTAACACTGCCACAGGTTGCTAGGGAATGGTTGGTGACTTGCAAGTCTAGTAATTCCTCATTTTAGGTAAAACCACCAGAGAATTATGGGAGTAAATACAATATTTGTCTCCAAATACTCAGGTTTTTTTGGACGGTGCCATTACCCTATCTGTGGCCGTGCCATCTCCAAGCCCCGGTCGGGAGGAGGGGGCAGGGCTGCCCGCGTCTGCACTGCGCTGTGTGAGCTGCGGCACGTGAGCATGTGGCCTCCCCTCCCTCCCGCATTTCCTCCACTGTGAAGTAGGGACTGAACCAGATTATTTCTAAGGTCTCTTTCCTGCTTAAATTTTATGACTCTGAGATTCTATTTGACTAGTATTAATCCAAATCCATTAGTGATAATGAATCCCTAGATATCCCCACAAAAATGGGTTATTGGTGACTTTCAGTACTTGCACTTAAATTGAAAAAAATATTAAAATATAATATGGAGGAAAGTGCACATAAGTGTACGGCTTGATGAATTTTTCCCAAACCAAACACCTTCCTGATCAAACAACCGCGCATGAGCAGCTCCCCCAGAACCCTGTTTCCTGCCAGTTTCCAGTCTCAGGCTCTCATCAGTGCCTCACAGACAACAAATTTTAACTCTACAAGGACTCTGCCACCAAATCTGTTCTCTTAGGCAAATTCGTAAATGGTCCACACCTGCACTGTGATGGGCAATCGGCACACAGAAGTGATTTCAGGGAACGAGACGCGGTCCCTTCTGACCCAGAGAGAGAGGTGTCACATGCACAAGGGACACTGTAAAACACGGCAGCTTAGTCAACAGTATCAGCTGACCGAGTGCCCTGGCCTAGGTGTGGAAGTCAGCCCACTACTGAAAGGAAAAGAACAGCAATCGGACCCATGTCCACCACACACACACACACACACACACTCTGGCACGGTTCATTTCAGCTACCAAACCTAACTCCCTCCTTTAGAGTTAGCCTGGTCACCCCCCCCCCCCCCCCCCCCCCCCCCGGCGGGAAAGCCAGGCTACTCCTGCACTCTTTCTGCAGCCCCACCTTGTCCAGGCCCTCGCCCTGTGCGCTGCTCTGCCAGTTCCTGGGAAAGAGCCGTCTGCTCCCCATCTTAGAGCACCAAAAGCAGCAAGGGAGGCAGGAGACAGTGCCCACAGTGACTCTCCGGCTGGGCCAGGTGTGCAGTCGGCCGAGATCATCTTTTGCCCTTTAAGCTGGACTCAGGTGCAGGCTGTTGATTTGAGGTAGCTGTATCCCCAGTTCAAGCCACGCCTTTAGCATCCGTCTCCTCTAGTTATCACTCTCCTTTGGGGGAGGTCTTTGTTGTTTCCTCCTCCATTCCAGCCCCATTCACATGGCCTTCCTTCCCGCAGGTACCCCTCTACTGAACCTGGTGCCTGCACACCCCTGGATGTCTATGTCCAATAGACACTGGACATCACTATGTATCACTATGTTACAATACGTGTGATTTGGCTTTGTGGGTGTCTAGGGTTTCTAAGTCACATCCATGGTGTTGTATGGATTTCTTTCAGCTTCTTCCTTTTTTACTCACCCCTCAATTATCGAGTTCCATCCACGTAGCTAGACGTTGTCTCAGTTCACTGTTTGTGACTGCTGCGAAGTGTTCAATAGCTGCACAGGCTCATTCTGCTTATGGATTCTGCTACCAAAGGGTGAACTGTTTGTTTTGGTCTGTCTCCCAGCTCCTTGGCCAATGTCCTTCAGCAGCCACCTCTCCTCATGCCCCCTGGCCGCCCAGATGCCCTGGCCCTAGCCTCTGCCCCTAGACTGGGCTGCAGCTTCGGGCTTTTCCTCACCTTCTCTATCCGTCCAAGGCCACTGTCAAGGCTCCTGTCCTCAGGGGCCTGTGAGGTAAGAGATACCTGATTAATTATGTCTGGAAGACTGGGGCTCCCTCTCTTTAGTTTTTGTGGAGACACTGAGTCTACTCACACTTATTACCATTCCACGTGCTGCGTCCCAACCCAGACTCTGCTTCATCCCCACAAAGCCTATAGTAGCTTCCACGCATATTTCCAGATTCTCTGCTTTGCCACGTCAACCAACCAAATCCTCTGCATTCTTCAATATCAGATTCTGCCTCCTCCACCAGGCCTTTCCCACTTCCAGGAGTCCCCAGCTTCTAAGCAACCAGGACATGATTTGTCCATATTATTCTTTTGGGTTCTAGATTATATCTTGTTTCAGTTTGTTATGTGGCCTGAATAAAACCTAGAGCCCCACCTGGTCCATTCACAGCCCAGTGCATGTTCAGAGAAACACAATACAACCAGTTAAACTGATATTAATGCTTCAAGTCTTTCTTCCATCCCTCCAGCAAATGTGAAAGGGGAAAGAGTGGGTTACCAGGGCAGAGCAAACATGACTGAAGACAGTGACTGCCCATCTGTCCACTCGAGTCGTTCTCAACACCTGCCAGACGGAGGGCAAACGTCCTCTCCGTGGCTCGACCACCACCACCTTCCCTTTTGCTTTTCCCCAGACTGGAAATGACCACCGACACTTCCCCTCTGCTCGGGCACCAAGCTGGGCCACAGCAGGATGGGGCAGCTCTGTTTCTCCCAGTCCTTCCTCTCCACAAACAGACAAGCACAGTACCCTGGGGAAGTCTAAGACTATTAAATTATTTCTCTGTGGAAATCCTTATGAATATAATTCTCTGCTTTATGATGGTTATTTAACTTTGTAGCAGTCTTGTGGTTTGGGTTAGATGAACCACAGCTCCATAGGTGGGTCTTAATTGGCAAAACCACTTAGTATAATCTCATCCCCAGGCCATGGACAAGGGATGGGCCCGAACCACTCATCACCTGGCCTTCTCTGTCCACAGTAATTGGTTAGTCCAATGCAAGTGAACTGTGGGACTTGGTTCACAGTTGGGAAGAAAGGAGCCTTTCTGGCCCTGATTGGTATGTTATGTAGACATGAGGCCTGAGCCTGCAGCAGCCTTTTTGTCGCTATGAGGAAAGCCAGCCTGTGGATGAAGCCAGTACATGAACAAAAGCAGAATCTGAAGAATCACAGACACAAGAACCAAAACCCAGATAGATATGTCCCTGGAATCTGCTGCATCTCAGGATTTACTGAGTTACCTTAGCCAATGAATTCTTGTAGTTTGAAACTAGTTGAGCTCGGTTTGCTATTAATTTGCTACCAAAGGTATAAGCTGTTAATTAACTCCTCCAATCTCAATTTCCTCTTTTGTATAATGGGATTTTTAAAAATTGCCTACACCTCACAGGATTACATGAAATACCATATGTAAAGTGCCTTAGCACGATGCCTAAACAGTAATAAATAAGCACTTAGTAAGTGGCTTTCTTTTCCATTCCCCTTCTCCCTTAATGGATTGGCAATTAGGAGGGAGATAAGAACACTACACAGGCATCCCAATTGACAGAGAAGGAAGAAGAAAAAGAAAGGGGGAAAAGAGTGTTGTTTTAAGCCAAACTCCATGGTAAAAATTTGGCTCTACAAGCCCCATTGCAAGGGCCTCAGCCTCTCTACCACCACCTGGAGCAAGCCCTGGCTCCTTGGTCCAACGGCCCTGAACGGGCTGTGGCACCCATGGCAACTGTCCGCGGTTGGTGGAGGTGAGGCCAGAACAGAAGACACTGAAGGGCACCACTACCACAGAGACCCTCCCTGCACCCTCTCTCTGGAGAAGGGGGAGTGACTCCTTCTCATTCACTCTGCTACGGGGAGAAGGGTGGGGGACTCTTAGGTGGAGAATGTAAAGAAAGCTTTTTTTTTAAACTTTTTCTTACGGAAAAATCAAAACATATGAAAATAGACCCTAGCGTACTCCCACTCTCCAGGATTAGCTTCAACAGTCGCCAGCGCCTGCTGGTCTCCTCCCCACTGCCCCATGTTCTCCATTCTTTTCAAGCAAACCTGAAACGCCGTATCATTTTATCAGGAAATATTTCAATACATTTCTAGGGTTCTTTCTTATTCGTAAAGCACAACTATAGTACCATTATCACACCTAAAAATAAGGACAAGTTTTTTGTATTTCAGTGTCTAGACCTGGTTGCTCTACACTTTTAAAATGTTTTATTGTCACTTAATAAGTACACAATAAATAAAAGGCTGACAAAAAATTTCATTAGATGAGGCAAAAGGATTCATCAACAAAAAATATATTTTAGTGAATTTACTGCTCCTAGTATAAAGCCTCTAAGGAAATCTCATTACCAAGTTATAAAATATGGAAAAGTAATGTGTTAAAAATTAATCTGATTTGGGGGTAACAATGGCTATTTGATAAACTTTCAACGAGAGATAATGTTTCTTGCACTTAAGATCAGGACATTACAAATAATTCAAGGAGTTCAAATCACTATCCCAAACTCCTTCCTTTTGTTGTTTTACTATTATAATGGATAGACTATTATAAGGTATATATATATCACTACATCACTTTTCAAGGCGTAAGTATGCCAGTTACAAGCTTAAGGAATTACACTTAATCATTTAAAATACATAAACTGCTAATGTGTAAATTTTTTTTAAAAGATAATATTTCACTCTATACAACATATTAGAATTTCTCCCTTAAGTTCCCCATCTAATATTATATCTTCAAGGATTTTATATGAGGCGAAGGCAGTGCAAGGACAGGCCATCATCACCTGCTTTCTGTCCGGCCTCATCCTCACGGGAGCGGCAGCTGGACCTGAACCGCGGATGTTTCTGTACTCAGGCTGCTGCAGCGGGCTGGAACGCTGGAACGTAGCGGCGGGCGATGCGTATTCCTTTCATTCTGCCCTGCCCTCGGCATCTGTGTTTTAAGGGCGCTCATATCGTGGTTGTATTACCATTCTCCCTGGTGGGTAGTTATTTTAGAGGGAGGAAAAAAATTCTTGCTTTCTTGTACCTTTTTAAGATGTAAAGTTAAAGAACTACTCATGTTTATTTCCTGTTCCCAGGAAGCCTGTTTTATAAACTGGGGTGGGGGTGGGGGGGTAGGGGGTTCATGTTTTTTCCTATTAAAAAGAGTATTACTTGGCCTTGAAATAATTGTTCTGAAAAATCATTTGGGATTTTTATACAGCTGTGATGTACTTCTCATTTCTTAATTTCCTTCTCGATGATGTACCAGTTTTGATCTTTGATTTCATTTAAACTTACAGAGAGGCAATGCAGTCTCTACCCACACTACCTTTGATGCATCCCGAATGATCCCCCTTGGAATTGCTTCAGTAATGTTCATTTCAAAATGGTTTCTCAACATTTCTTGAATTTCATTTATACAGGTAAAGTCTTTAAGCAAAAGGTTATTTTGGGGCCAGCGCTCAGAGATTCCTGAGCTTGCTCAGCCTCCCGAGATGACGTCCTGTGGAACGAAGGGCCCGGGAAAGATTCAGGCTGAGAGCTACAGAACACGGCGAGATGGACAGAGTGTTACGTACGCATCTGAATGCATTTGCACTGAACAAACACTAGAGTGGAATGTCTTTTTTTCCAAAGATCTATTAGGCTGATATGTTTGTTTATTTCCTAATTTAATCTTTCAACTGCAGATTTAATATCCAATTGAATCCCTCTTTTAAAACAACATATGCATTAGAGAATAATTAGCATGTTGAGAAAAGAAGCTTGCTCATTACGTGGGGTCTGTATAGAGCTCAAGCAACTGCAGTCGACCTCACTGAGAAGATGATTTGCAGTAGCCAAGTAGATGATTGGTGAAGTAATTATGTCATTTAAGGCCCTTCTCCAGCACTGAAAGATGAATCACATTTGCATAGGTGAAAACAAAGCCGCAAATGGGAGAAAATAAACCCAAGTTGTTTTGCAGAAACAAAGAAAAATAATACTTTGGCGGTTTCTCTTTCTGCAACACTTCTGTTACTGCCGATCTATGCAGACCAGAAACTCAGTCTCAGTGGAGCGGAGCATGTGGCCCTGGGAACGTCCCTGACGCTCCAGGTCCCTGCAGAGTAGCTGCAGCGTCTCCGCAGCTCACGTAAAGGCTCATTCAGGGAGAAAGGAACCAAGCTTCGCAAGACAATAAATCGCACAGTCGCGTTCACAGCAACAGGATCCACACTGTCTCCAATGTCAGAGCAACCCAAGCGTCCCTCAGTAGAGAACGGATAAACACAAGATGGTACATGCACACAATGGAATATTATTCAGCCTTAAAAAGGAAAGAATTCTGACACATGCTACAACATGGATGAACCTCAAAGACACTATGCTAAGTGAAATAAGCTAGTCACAAAAAGAGGAGTGCCACAGGATTCCACGTATATGAGGGACCTAGAATCAAACTCATAAAGACAGAAATCAGAAGGTTGGCTGCCGGGGCCGGGGGCAGAGAGGAGTTACAGTCTCCTGGGTTCGGGGTTTCAGCTTCCCGGATGAATAAATTGTGGAGACGGTGGTGGTGATGGCTGCACCGTGTGCAAGTACTAACTGCCACTGAATCGCATACCCAAGCGTGGTTACTTTACATTATAAATGTGGCGTATTTCACCACGATAAAAATACATATTTTTACAATAAAAATTGCATATTTTTTTAAAAGACTGAACAATTGTGGGATTTAAGTCAATGGACAACCCCCTTAAGGTGTCATCAAGAGGTGGCTCGCATCTGCAGGGCTCCTCACAGTATCTGTACCCCACCCACCCCCTGTGAGCTGTGGTCTTGACAGATATTCCCGGCATCCCCGTCATTCCTAGGTACCAGGGCCAGCATCACAAGCGTGCAAACAGGGCAGTTGCACAGGGCCCTGAACTTGGGATTTAATATTTGTGGTTGTGTCTTGATATTCGTAATCATTTTATCTTTGAATTTGCGATTTGTATGTAAAATCTAAGGGGACAATGAAGCATGTGCTGGGGGCTTGGAGTCTCAGGTGACCCATGGTCTGGCCTCTCACGGGGGACCCTCACCTCCCAGGGGCAGGTGCTCAGCACCCAGTCCCTCACTCCCCTCCAGTGACCACTGCTTCCCAACACCCCACCAGGGTGGTGGCTCTGGGCAACTTTCCCAAATGGATCCAGCAGCGGGTGGGCAGGGGAACCAGACAGATATCAAGTCCCACGTGCCCAGAAGTGTTCCCTGGGCCTTTTTCAAGGGTCTATACTTGGTCCCCTGGGCCTCTATGCCTGAAGGACCTTCTGTTCCTCCTTCCAACCTCCCTGAGTTTGGCTTCTGTTTATCTCCTTCAGGGACCAGCCAGGAAATACAAATGGTATGATTTCAGTGATTCTGCATACATGTTAAAAGCTCCTCTATTTCCATTTAAAAGAGATATTGTACAATGTAGAAATAAAAGGTAAAATTCATGCTGATAATTTTAATTTTTAATTTTTCCTTACTTCCAATAACATCAAGTAGCATATTAAAAAACACGACAAATCAAGGAAGAAACTGCAGGAGGAAAATGCTTTATAGCTTAGGTTTTTTAACAGCACTTTTTCCTGCTTTTTGAACGAGGGGTCTGAATTTTCATTTTGCACTGGGCCCAGCAAATCATGTAGGAAGTCCTGTTGGGGACTTAGCACTACCTCTAGAAGACCTGGTAGGTTGCCAAGGTCTTATCTTAAGGCAAGGGTCAGCCATTTTTTTTTCCGTAAAGGGCCAGAAATAGCACTTCAATATTTTAGGCTTTGCCACTCATACAGTGTTTATCACGACAACCAACTCTCCCACTAGAGCATGAAAGCAGCCACAGGCGATACAGGAGTATTTCAACAAAACTTGATTTACAGATAAATCTGGCCTGTAGGCCACAGTTTGCTGATTCCTATCTTAAGGGGCCCATCCTTTCCTTCCCTCAGTCCCATTTACCGAACTAACGAGGTGCCAGCTTAGAAAGCAGGTATAGGACCTGGTTAGGGGAGAAAGAGTTAGGCCCTCACTCAAAAGTTTTGTTTTAGCGAGAATAGCCTGGAAGACCCAGAAAACCAACAGCATATTGTAGAGTTTCCTTAATTCAAGCAGGGTGATATCAGCACATGAATACACAGAAAGATCAATGGTACAGAAATAGACCCAAGCACGTGTGGAAATTTAATGTATGTTAAAGGTGTACAAAATGAAAAGAATGGGCTTTTTAGTAAGCAATGTTGGGTTAAATAAAGTCTTGTAGAAAAATAACAAAATTATATTTTTCTTCATCCAGGCACAATAACATAAATTCAAATGGATCAGAATTATAAGTGTGAATAAAAAGGAAATTCTAACACCTATTAGAAAAAAAATTAATGGATTCTCCTACCACTTGAGAGTAAGGCAAATTTTCCTGACTATGACTCGAAATGTAGGTGCAGTAAGGAAAAGACAGATGAATATGACTATTTAACAATTTAAGATGAAACACCTTTGTGTGGCAAAAAGTACCAAAAGAAAAACTAAAAAAAAGAAAATAAATTTCATACTGAAAAAAAAGTTTGCTACTCACAGATAAAAATATAAGATCAATTAAATAAAAATCCTATAGTCCTGAATTTTAATTGGAAGTGTCAGTATGAACTTAAAGTACATTGTCTCGTTAAAACATACACACTACCCTGAACAGCCCCAGAAATGAAAACCAAGCCTGTACCAAGGAACATCTCTCATGCTCAAATTATAGTCTTTAAATGCATTTCCACTCAAAAGAACTAGGAGAAAATGCTGATTTCTCCCGAGAAAAAGCTGACTCCGAGTCTAAGGTAAGAAATGTACAAGATGAGTGGAGCTTCTTGTTACATAAACAGCAAGGGAGACATCAAGGACCATCGGAGCCAGGGCAAGACACTCCGGAGACAACCTGAACAAGTTCCCAGGAGCCAAAGGTAGAACATTATAAGCGTCAATAAGAAAAACAACTGCAATGGGTTGAAACTCCTCAAATACATTTAAATCCATGAGTTCAGAATAACACTTAACGGAGAAGCTCATGGGTCCCCTGCCATGGATGCTAGGGAACAAATAACCTCGCATCACACATTGATCTTGCCTTTCCTATGTGAACTATAGCTCAGGGTAACCAAATAGGTGATGAGAAGTTAGCAGTCCTGTTAATACAGGAAGGAGGATGATAGAATTGGGACATCACCATTTTGCAATCCCCGATGAACCAACAGATCTGGAGATGACCATCCATGGCCACTGACATCACAGTAAGGGAGACACAAAGACAGGCTGTGCCTCTTGATGGAGGCTCACAACATCGCTTTTAAAGCACTGCCAAACACTTGAACCTGAACCTGAGTGCGACTCTACTTACATCTAAACACCAATGTAAGGAAAACAGAGTCGATAAGGGAACATTGTAAGTAACAGCATAAAAACATGGTCAGCAAGATCCAGACTGTGGAAAACTATAGGATAATGGCCCTGTTTCTTTAAGAAGTAAATTGCAGGAAAAGAGAGGGAATGAAAGAGAATAGAGGGGGGGAAAAGAGGAGAAGCAGCTATAAATTAAGAGAGACTTAAGAGACATCAACCATTATAAAGTGTTAAGCTAATTTGATATATGATTCATATAAAGAAACTATAAAATACGTTTTTAAGACAATTAGGAAAATTTGAACACTGGATATTTGATAATATTAAGTAATTATTATTATTTCAATTTAGTTGTAGTGATGGTATTTTGGTTCCCTTAAAACTTTTAGAAATAGGCACAGCAGTATTTATGAAGGAAATAATATGATATCTTGGATTTGCTTCAAGATCACTTTGAGCGGAGATGGGGGATATATGAATACAAAGATGAAACATGACCGGTCCTGAGTTGATCACTCCTAAATCTGTACCACGGATCGTTACATGGGAGTTCACTGCATTAGTCCTGACTTTTTAAAGGTTTGGGATTTCCCACAATAAACTTTCTAAATTTTGGTTTCCTTGTGTGAGTAAACGGCTTGGAGGAGTCCTCGTTAGCTTAGGTGCAGCAGAAGCATCCCACAAAGCACTGATGAGCACTCACTGTATGCACAGCATAACAAGACCACGGAGGAGGACGCTGCAATAGTTCAGGTGAAAGACCAAGGAGAATTGTGGCGGTGACATGGATACAGGAAAAAGAAAAGAGTGGAAAAATTGTTTCTTTATTAAGAAAAATGTTAGCCACTGTGAAATCTATGCATAGTCCAACAAAGGAACATTCATGTGTGTTTTATTTAATGTCCTTGGAAGAAGCAGTGAACAAGCTAATTGTCTAAAAAGATAATAGCTTTCTCTGTTTGAATGGAAACTCCAGTTCTTTGAATTTCATTAGAATTAAATACCTTGAGCATTTACATCTTTTTATTCATTGATGTTCAGAAACCAAACATTCTAGTACAATTTACAAGGTTCACTGTTATCTATTTTTTAAAAAAAAGGATAACGAGATTGCTTATAGAATAATTAACAATGCTCCATATTGTCGCTGCTACTTATCAACCCTGACCTTTATTTTACCTGTTTATCCCAACCTCTGCCTTCTGCCGCAGCCCACACTGCGCCTGAGGTGGTAATTCATGAATGCCTATGAAGGGTCCATCCGCGAGTTGCCGCAAGGAATAGGGGTCTGTTGAAATGTGTCTGGGACTAGAAAAAGCATCTGGAACCAGAGTTGCCCCCAAAATTAACTAGACTGTCTCCCTCTCTCATAGGAGCCCTGTTTTCTCTGTGCGGAGGCCCTTCCCTCCACAGACCACAGCTCCCTCTCCTTTCTCTCCATTCCTGTGCAGGTTTAACTTCTCCTTGCACAACGCCCATGCCTTTGCAGATTCCTTATTGTGTTTTAGCTTCAGTCACTGGGCCAAGGGCCTGTGCTTGGTCTGTCAGCGGTGACCCTGGCAGGAGGTGGGCTGAGTCACAGAGCATAAGACATGGCTGCCTGTAATTGCCCCTGGGGTGGGGCCTGCGGATAGGGCAGAAGCTCTTCGAAGAGGCCTTGGGAAGACTGGTACTACACAAATTTTTAATACATTCTGTAAACCTGGTCTATTGCTGCTCTTTTTGACAGGAGTCCCAAAATCAGTTTGGGCCTCTACTTACCAAACCCCAGATTCTTATACATCTCTAATGAAAGAGGATTCATTTAGGGTTCAACAACCTACTCAGTAGAACCCATGAGGAGATGACCTTGGGTCCTGGGAACGAAGCCATTAAGAACTCCTGCTACTTTCTAGCTCCTTAGAAGATACAAATGGAACAAACTACAATCTTGGCCACAAGGGAAAACACTTGGGGTGGAGGTGGGGGTCAGTTTTGCTCCTTCTGATACTTATCAATGATCAAGGCCATCAATAATTATTTGACCAGCTGCAAGTCATTGTACACTTGTTATGAGCCAGGCAGCGGGCTCAGAGCCCTTACCTGGGCCACCTCATTCCATCCCCTCAACAGCAGGCACGGCCGCTCTTTAACAGGTGAGCACGCTGAGGCTGAGAGAGACCGCGTGGTTTGTCTAAGGTCACACAGCTCCGAAATAGCGCATTCAGAATCTGAACCCAGAAATCCAGAATGGACCCCTTTCATCATCCACTTGTCATTTTGTCCCTTGTGCTGGACTCACAGGACTCACTGCTGCCCAGTCACCATGGATCAGGTCACTCACCTCATGGGGCCCTGTCACTTCGTCGGGGAAGAGGAACTGTATGTTGATCGCTGAATGCTTTTCCCAGCTTGTTGACATTGCTAGTCAGTGTCCGGGCTGCAGCGTCAGAGGGTGGCCTAGCTCATTCCAGGGACAAGTGTCCCGGATTCAGCCAACTCACTCGACGGCTACAGCACTTTCCAGTACGGGTCTTGGCCTGCACAGCATGCAAATGCCCTTTCAAATGTGCTCATTTATGATCACATCAAGAAAAAGTCCAACATAGTGAGTTTCTGTGGCCTTGTTTACGAAAAGGGAACTTTCAGACTCCGCAATTACCCAAAGCAGTAAAGCAGCAAAGAAAGCCAGCATGTTAAATAATAATTGCAAGTATTATATAAATGAGAGTGGTTTGATTGAATTTATTAGATATGTGTTGCTGGCATTTTAAGATATAAAGTATTTATCACAAAAAAACGCAATGATTTCTTAAGCTCATTAGGAAATCACACATCAATTCACACATAATTATAGAAAATTTTCTGCCGCTCGCCACAAGTCATTACCGTGTTAGCTGAAGTTAAATTGCTTTTCACATGACTTGGAAAAGCGGGTTCTCAGCCCTTGCTGGGGCCCCATCTTTGAATCAGTCAGAGGACAGAGTGGCCCCAGGACCCTGAGACAGGAGACAGGAAGCAAAACCTCCCCACTGTAATCTCATCTGCGATCTTCCTGCTCTAGGAATCAATGCCGAGCCCAGGGTCTAGAGATAGCTATTTGCATCAAATGCCAATCGCTATTTGAGAGTAAACTGGAAGGAAGAGAGAGTTATAAACAAACAAGGGGGCGTGTATATAAGTTTCAGACGTTTGTTGAATTTGGGCATTAAATTATACTCAGCGAGTAAGTTCCAAGGCTACCAAGTGTCCATCACTCAACCAAGAGGAAGAACAGCCTTTGATACTGGAGCAGATTCTAGGAAAAGGGCCTTTCCAGCTTCAGATTTTCTTCATTACTTCTTGCAAAATATATACTCACTGGATATTCAAAAGTGTACTTTTTTGCAAGGCTGACTCTCCTCTTTATGTCCCGCTCATATAAACAAGGCAAAGTAAACACACAAGGCAGTAGCGGCAGAGATGGGGTGGAGAGAGTGAGGAAGCTTATTTACTCTATAAAGCAGTGATTAATTGTTAGAAGTAAAAAAGGAGGAGGCTTCTGTGGGCACAAATCATTGATCCATTTCCTCAATATATGAAAGACTTTTATGAATCAACAGGAAAATAATCAACAATTCAATAGAAAAATGGGCAAAGATCATAAAAAGGTCGCCTACACAGAAAGAAACACGATGGCCTTCCAACCCAGGGAAGATCCTCAATCTCATTTAAAATCAAGTGTAAATCAGAACAGTAATGAGATACAATTTCTAACCCATCAGGTTGACAGAGATCAAACAGTTACATAAAACACAGTGTTTATGAGGGTGCCGAGAAACACTCGTATAATTGTCACATAAGTGGTGAAGTTCCCCGTGCTGTGACTTCTTTGGGAAGCAGAATATGTCACTGGGCGTCCGATTCTAAAACACACACGCTCTTTGACCCAGCAAGTCCACTTCTACAGATTTATTCCGTAATGGGGCTTAAACGCATTCATGTTGACAATTCATGTGGGGACAGTTATCATCGTGTTGTAATAGCAAGACACCGGAAACCCTAAACTGTCCAACAATGAGAAGCTAGTTTTAAAAAATGCCATGTAACAGTTCAAGAAGAATGAGATAGCTTTCTTCTCATGTATTGACACTTAAGTTTTTATGTATCGATACCAATCCGAGAACCACCACAAAGTTTTAAAAGACATAAGCTATGTAATACACTAACACTTTTCATAAAGACAGAAAGGATATGTGTATGACTATATGACATATTCATATAGAGAATACATGAAAATAGAAATAACCCTTTTCCCATTGAGAATGAGTAATAGACTTCGTTAGCATTGCCCATGCCAAGGCAGCATGAAAAATTTATTCAATATAAAAACATATTCAATATAATTCTGAAGACTTTTTCTTTTTCCCTGTGGAAAAACAACCTTTGAAATGTAGACTGCGTGTGAGCACGCCCGTACAAACCCTTCTACGCCTATAAACACAACACTTTCGGAAGGACGGTACCGACAGTGTGGTGGAGTTTGGGAAAGGAGGGGCCTGGGGAAGTTGGAGCAAGTATTTTTACAGTAAATTTATTGTATTATACTTTTTTTAAGAACCAAGATCCTACATTACATTTTTAATTGAAAACCAGACTTATGGGGGTAGCTCCTTGTGGTATAATTAGAAATGGCGTCTGTGAGAATAATTGAAACCAAGGAAAGTCACATACTAGGTTCTTAGAAGCAAAGGGTTCTCATCCTGAGCAGACAAGGTCAGACGGAGGGGCACCCTCACGCCGGACACCACTGGTCACTGCTGGGCACAAGTGGGTTTCAATTTCTCTGCCTCTAAAACGGGCCATGGGTGGAGGAGGCACGAACACTTGGCCCCTTCCCCCACCTTCAGGAGATGTTTCAAGGATAAATGAGCTATTATGTGAACTCTTCCTAACGGCTTTCCACAATGTGTCTCCTCAGAAACGAGGGGGAAGATGAATGACATGCATCAGTATTAAAATGCCCCTTTAGAGAGCAAACCACCCTTCGCAGGGAAACTGCCTTGGAAGTGCATCGACTTGAGGGAATCAATGCAATCAAAAATCTTCGAAGTTACGCCCTTCCCTGAAACCTCAAGGCCTCTTCCTATGAGCTGGAATTTCTCTTCAACTTGCTTTGGGCCTCAGAACATTGGGTGCCTGGACGCCCCATCTCCATCTGCACAGCAGGGGCAGTAGTTCAAAGAGCATGGCCATTTGTCCTTGGTCCTGCTGGCAAGTCACAGATACAACATGCCAGGTACCCCACATCCTTCCGAGTTCTGAAAGCACGCTCTGAATCAGAACACCCACGTCTTGGACCTCACCTAATTCCTCGACACCAGAAACTTGGTCTCTCTCAGACGTTCTGGAAGCACTCAAGGTTTTGAATGATCTTACCCCAGCTCTAACGGGACCAGATGCTGTCTGGAGCAAGCTGTCTCAGAGCTGCAGGAGGCCAGTTAGGAAAACAGAACCAAAGCTTTTTAAAAACCCCTCTGTGCTGAGACCCAGGCAGAGCTGGGGGCACTTTCTTCCATGACTGAGCTTTGCATAACAGCTCAGCACTCTGCGAGCCCGAGACCTGGGCTGCTCACTCCCAGGTGTGCTGGCCTAGTAGCCAATAAAAACAAACAAAAAGGGGAAAAGTATCATAAAACCCAAAGTCTTCTTGAAGGATGAACTGGAGAATTACCCTCTGCTTTTTTTTTTCTATAATGCTGCATTGCCAGGCAAGTGAGAGTAGGAAGGAGATTCTCTTGTTAAGAATGGAAAGGGGAGGGAAGGTTCACCTCTCTTTTCAGGTGTTGAAGGGGAAAAGCAATGAATAGGAAAGTGAAATGGTTTTCTCCTTTTTGGGAAAGAATAGTTTTAACCTTCAAGTAACTGCAGAGGTTGTTGGAGCTTATACAAGGAAACTCTTCAGAAAGACAGGGCATGAATCCTGGGTCGTTTTATCTCCACTGTAAAGCACTCCAACATTCCAATTCCCCAAAGAAAAGAGCTGGTGGTGCAAATGACCCAATCTAATGGATTTATTAATATCCCCAGCACCAGCCCAGGAGGTGCCTTCTTTTCTGTGGGAGACACCACAGAGCTTTTTCCTGAGTCTGAGTCACACGTCCCTGGGTCCTGGGGTCGAGGTCACTGGAGAGGGGAAGTATGAGTCACTCTGGACGTGCTTTTTATTTTTCACGTGTTAGTGAGAGGTCGGCAGGACCTGGTGACAGGAAGTCGTGTGCTAGAACAGGGCTGCTTGATGCCGGGAGCCTGACGAATGCCGAAAGAATGTTCTGTTAACAATGTGAGAGCTCCAGATGGCAACCTGGAAGGACAGATCTGACTACGTGCATTTCAGAGGGGCGTGTGCAGGTGCCCCGTGCAGGATGAGGCTCCTCCAGGTTAGCGAAGAAATAGGAATGGAAGGGAAGTAGCTGACTGGCCTTCCCCAGTGACAGATGAAGGATTACGGGGCATAAGCTTTATGATAGGAATTTATGTTCTCTGGGAAAGGGCTGATACATTTTCCTTTCCAGCAACATACATCAGGGCCCGATGCTGATATGACATTCTCTCATCAGATATTCATGAACACACACCAAGCCAGGCATTGCACTTGGAATAGCATGGCCAACGGGATGGATGAGACTCCTTCCCTCAGGGAGTGGGCGGGTTCCTGGATAGTACCCATGGGGGAGGGGCAATTACACAGTGTGTGGGAGGACCCCAATGAGGGTAAGCAGAAGAGCCTAGGACACATGGTGGGAGCATCTGAGGGTCAGAAAAGGTGTCTTGGAAGAGGAGACAATCAGCCCCAGCAAAAAGTGAAATAATAAGTAATGTATATTTTGGTCTCCGCCCCCAGTTCCTAGCATAGAGTTCCTAAAACTCTTGTGATTTCTTAAGTGTTAAGAGCACTGAGCATCTTTGTTCCAACCTTTGGTCTTTGACTCTGGTTCCTGACTTCCTCAGAACTTCCTGGGTGATAGCATCTTTTGTTCTAATGAGGTAACTCCAAGAGAGCCGCTCAATTGGGGCTGGTCACCAGACAGGTCAAGCCAGGATTAGAAGCTTAGAACTTTTGGCCCCACCCCATTCTCCAGGAAGGAAATCAAGTGAATGATCAATCAAGTCTATGTGATAAAACCTCCATAAAAATCCCAAAAGTATGGGGTTCCAATAGCTTCCGGGTTGGTGAGCCCACGTGCACGTCGGGAGGGTGAGGCTCCTGCACTTGGGTCACGCACACCTCTTCCTCTTGCTGTCCATCTGTGCCCTTCATCACATTCTTTATCACATAGGGAACTGGCAAACCAAGTGTCCCCCCCCCCCCGTTCTGTGAGCTGTTGTAGCAAATAATCAAATCCAAGGGGAAGACTGTGGGAACCCTCTGGTTTGTAGCCAAGTCACACAGAAGGTGTGGGTAACCTGGGAACCTACTATTTGCAACTGGCATCTAAAGCGGGGAGCAGTCCCATGGGATTGAGCCCTTAACTTGTGGGGTCTTTGCTAACTCCACCCAGAATTGGGTTGAACTGTAGGATGCTGAGCCGGCATTGCAGAGAATTGCTTTGTGTGGGAAGAGGCCTACACATCTGGTGCCAGAGACGCCCTGAGCATGGTAGTAGTGTGAGAGTACAGGAGAAATGGCAGGAGGGGTGTGGTTTCTTCTGTGCACAAAAGAAAGAGGGAAGTGCAGAAAGGAGGGTGAGCAAGTACCAGCAACGAGAGAGAGCAGAGGCCCCTCCATTCCCTTGCCAAGTCTATCTTTCTTCTATATTAGCTCTCCCCCTCTGAGTTGCAGCTGCTATTCCCTTCAGAACCACTCCAGACCTGCCCATCTCTACCCATGCCTCCCCTGCCCACTGTAAGCAGGACTCCTGGTCCAGGTCCACGTCCCATCTGGCACCAGCCCTAGCTCAGCCCTGGGTGGGGCGTGGCGTTTTGATCTCTAGCCTCAGCTACTACTCAAAGCTTTCTCCCTTTCCCCTTTCCCTCTCCTTCTCCCACTCAGTGAAAGAGATGGAGAAGAATGTGAGCGCCAAGTAACTAGAAAGAGAGTAGGTAAAATGGCATCCATAAATGACGTACACCAAAAACAAAAACAGGGAAAAAAAATCCTTCAATTAAAATGAGTCCTTCTCAGAGAAACTGGCATGCAATTCCATCTTGCTTTGTCCCACATCGGGCCCAAGTGAGTGAGACCATGGAGGTGACAGAAAAGGAGAAAATGCAATCTGACAACTAATTTTTCTACATTCCATCTAATGTCCCTTTTGAATGGCTTTTCTTTAGGCTGTCCGTGTATTTTCGTTCTCCATTATGGATCTTCGGACACACGTGATATTTTCACCAGAACCCTAGTAGACTCTCATAATGGTTTTATGCTTTTATATCTTTTTATTCCCGTAGTGCCTAACCTATTCAATAAACTAATTCTGAGGGAACGAATGACTTAAATTGGCCTTGGGTTAAGTATGAAATTGCTTGCAGGCAAAACCCAAACAGTAAAGCACTCGGACCCAGGCAAGGCTAATTTACTTTGTAGAAGCCACAAACGGCTCCCATTGCGCAGGAGAGGGAAGAAGGGTGATTCTTAACTTTTCTAACTCGCCGCTCATCAGGTCAATATCCAGCTGTTCACTATGAGCAGAATGCATCCAAACAATGTCAGTAAAGCCAATGCCGCCCAAAGGTATCTCATCTGTTTAAACTTTCCAAGGTGTTGTTCATGCGTCAGAAACAGAACAGTGGGAGAGGGAGACAGGAATACTTTCTGGAGCAAATGTCTGAGTTAATACCGTCGACCCGTCCCAAGGCTCACTCTTGGGACTTCGCCCTCTCCCTCTGCCTCCTGTCTAACAAGCCCATCACTTTGCACAGATTTATAAATCACTCCACAGGATCCTCCTTCCGGCCCAATTTGCCATAGTGTGTATTTAATGGAATTTGGATCTGGGACGCCATCCAAAATCCTTACCAGAAGGACCAGAACAACCCCTTTGGGGCATTTACACCCATGGGACTAGCCCAGGACTTGCAGTATTTTATATTTGAGGCCTCAGGGTCCTTTCAGTTTGGGTTGGGGTGGACAAATGTGCCTGTCTGGCTGCCTGTTTCACCCTCCATGCTTTGTGCACAGACTGAGGGACAACACAGCACACTGGTGTGTGATGATGCTCAGGACCCTCCGAAGTCACATGTGTTCTTGGACACCCAGCACGTAGACAACAACAAACCAGGCTGGCCACGTGGGTGCCGGGTGGCAGCACGGGCTCCTTGCTCAGCCACACCAGTGCCATCCAGTGTCACCCCTCAGCAAAATGGCAAAAGCTACATGCAGCAGACTAAAACTGGAAAGCAAACCAACCACGAAAGTGAGAATGTTACTCTGTGGATACCAAGACTCCGCCCTAAAGTAGCCTCACAGATTTCGGTGCTTCACAGTTTCAAACAGCTTCACGTCATTTCCCTGACTAGAGTGGGACAAAGACTGAGGAAGCCAGCCCACCAGTCTGAAAGGAGCAAAGGTCTTCCACTGCGTGAGCAGGTACAGAAGACGACCAGACCCTCCGGGAGGGACAGGCCCATTCTGTCTGCGTTCTAGGAGAAAAGTAAAGCTACCTGGAAAGGAAAGGGTGCACACCTGGAGAAGGAAGAGCTCTCACCTTTGCTGGAAACAGCTGGGCCGCTCACTGGCACTGCTCGCTGGACACTTGGCAGAGGTTCCTGTGGACGCTGAGCAGGTAGGTGGGGCTTCTCGGCTGGAGGCGACAGTGAGGTACAGAATGTGAGGACGGCAGCACTGGGGAGAGGCTCTGCCACATCACTCTCATGTGTCCCTTTTCTCCCAGGAGGGATCACTGCTGATGATGCCAAGTATCACCTGACCCTGTAAATCAGATGGAAATTAGGGCTTGTGGAAGGAAGGAATGTGGTGAGTCTTGAGCTTGTTTGTCATCAATGTCCCAGCACACGTGTGTGTCAAGAAGCTTGCTTCCTCCTGGGGCTGAGGCACTCCCACTTACATCGCTGGTTAGCATCGCACCAGAGGCAGCCTTCCACCGAAGGGCCCTTGCATCCCAGCCAGGAGTGGGCTCAGGCAACGCCGGGTGTGCGTCCGTGGGCTCCAATGTGCCTGGAGTGCTCACGGCCCAGAGCCAAGGTGGCCAGGGCAGTCAGACAGCATCCTGCTGGGGGAGGCCTGGCCCTCCTCTGTCGCCCACCAGAGCCACAACGAGAAGCCACAGATGAGTCCTCTGTGCAGCTTCATCCCTAGTTCACTGAGCAGCCCTTCTCCTAAATATCACCTATAGCTCAGAGCATTAAACAAGCCAGTCATCTGCCACCAAGGACCCAGTGGCCCCTAGACCCAGCTGGCGAGCTTCTGAGTGGGAAGTGCTCGGCCTGGCAGCATCTCTCCTCACCAGCATGTGCCCAGAGCCCAAGTCTATGTGCAGAGGCAGCAGATGCTCTCCCCAGGGCCACGGCTGACCTGGGTCGAGAATCCAGCTCCCTCGGCCTCCCCGCTGCCGCTGTGAAACACTCGCCAGGCTGGAAAGACGCAGTGCGAAGTCAAGGATGTCAGATATCCCAATAGTTGTTTACATTGACTACACGTTGAAGTTATCATATTTTGTATACAGTGGGTTACATTTAATCGAGTTAAATTAAAGTGAATTTTACCTATTTCGTTTACTTTTTAATGTGGCTACTAGAAAACTGACATTACACACGTGGCCTGTATGCATAGCTTGTGGGGTATTCCGACGTGCTACATGACGCTAGGTTGGATGGCACTGGTACAGGTGATCTCTAATGCAGCATCTGAGGTTAGTGCGACTTTAGATGGATTACTGGGGAACTGACAGGAAGTGCCACTTGAATTGGTCCTGGGTCAAGGCTTTGGCTCCCGGCCAGAAGTCAGCCAACTTCTAGCAAGAAGTGCTGCCCACCCAGGGCAGGAGGAAGCTGCAGAGAGAGATAACCTCTGAGGAGCTGGGCACACATACTTTCTATAGCACATCTGGGCAGTGTTTGGCCATTTTCAAATCTTCATTGTCATTTACCATCCCTGGGGATTTCGTTAGAGGTCCTCTGATCTCCTTTGGCACGCATGCACTGAAGGTTTTCTGGGCCACGTGGCACTCCTGGAACGATACTTTTGAAGTATTGTTTTCTCTCTGGGCAAATTTTGTCTTGAAGACTATATTGACTATATTGAATATTGGAGATCTTCTTTTGACTTGCTAATAATGAAAATAAATTTTATTTTTCTCTCACAGGAATGAAGATAAATTTTTCAGAATTTCAACTCCACCTTTGCTAATTGGACTGTGTTAAGTATGCCTAAAAGATATAGACCAGCTTCCTCAAAAGTCCTCATACTCTCCTAAGTCCCCCTGACTTTGCCTTTCATCTCCAACAATGGTGCTACTTCTCAGGCCCTACTCGTTCATCTTGGCATTGCTCTCCCTCCTCCTGGACCCCAGTTATCACCTCCCTTGCTTCTCCTGCAACCTCATCGCCTGTTCCTTCTCAGTCTCCTCACTGAGTCCTCCTGTTGGGATGTCCTAAGCCCCAGGACAGTCCTCTCCTCCTCTGTGTCAATCTTCAAGCCCTAAGTCATCTCATGCAGTCCCAAGGGCATGCAGTACACCTGTGTACACACCTGTGTACAAATGACAGCAAGCTTGCATTTCCAGCTTGCACCTCCAGCTTGCACCTCTCCCCTCAGCTCTGCACTCGTATCCCCTGCTGCCTACGTCACTTGTCCCTTGCATGCCTAACAAGTACCTCACAGTGAACAGTCCAAGTTGAGCTCCTGGTCTTCCCCACTGATCTATTCATCCCAGAATCTTCCTCTCTCATCAGTGGTATCTCCAGCCTTCCTGTTGCTCGTTCAGGCCAGAATTCATGTAGTCATTTAACTCCTATCTCTAGCATATCCTCTATCCCATCAGTTAGCAAAGTCTGTGGTCTGTGTCTCCAGACATATCCAGCATCTCACCACTTCCCACCACCTCTACTGCTGGGTCCTGGTGGAAGCTGCAAGCATCTCCTATCTGGAGGCCGAGCCTCCTGACTGGTCCACTCGCACCCTTGCCCTTCATAAACCGGGAAAAGGGCAGCCAGAGGGAGCCTGTCAGAGTGTAAAGGAGACCAGGACAGTCCTCTGCTCCCTCAGCAACTCCTTACAGTGACCTAAGACAATCCTACAAGATCTTGACATAGTATTTCTTTTATCGTTTGTTTCTTTCCACTGGAATATAAGGGTCTTAAAGGCAAGGACTCTGTTTTATTTAGGCTGAATTCTCAACAGATAAAGCAGTGCAAATAGTTTTGAATAAATTAATGAATGAGTAAGTGTTTCATAAAGCGAGTCAAAAGATAAGTCAGTGATGAAATTAATTGGTGTGTGCATGCCTGAAGTTGTATTTACAGCCCTGGGAACCCAAAGTCCTCCTTGCGTGAGCTAATGTGGAGGAGAGGGGGCATTTATGGAACCGCTGCGTGATCATTCCCTGTTTCCTATTCTCTCATGCAGACCTGCATTCACTCAACCGGCATGCACTGATGCAGGCGTATGCTGTGCCACATGGGGAACACACCCATGGTCTTCCGTGAGCTCCCGTTTACCCAGAAGACATGCAGACATGTGCCCAGAGAAATGAGGCAAGTGGTGAAGCAGAGCTGCCTCCAAGGATCGGGGAAGTCCCCACAGGGAAACTGTGGAGGGCCAGGAAAGACTTCGCCAAGGAGAGGCAACTGAACCAAGTCTTGGAAGATAAAGAGGAATTCTCCATACAGACAAAGGCAGAAGCATTCCAGGAAACACCATTCCGGGAAACAGGACGAGAGACAGGAGACAGCACGGCACTTAGAGGAACTACAACTCGTTGGGCAACCCACGGTCCAGGCCAAACATCAGAGAGCTGAGAGACCTAGAGCAAGAGAGGTCAGCAGGTATCATACAGGCCTTGTTGGCACAGTGGGTCTTCATTCTCCAAACAACATGAAGGCTTCTTGAACAACAGGTTAACATGAGGCAGGAACACAGGGGTACAATCAAGCTTCATGTGTGCCACATTTGTGCTGTGCATTGAGTTCTGTGGACACACAGAGGGTGCGGGGAGAGCCTGTGCCATCAGCTTAGAGGACTGGGCAGGAAGAAAGAAGGAAGTGACAGAGTGTCCCCTCAGAGGGGACACTCAGACAGCTTTCAAAGAACAAGGGGAGTTAGACATGCGGGCAGGAAGGACCAGGGCTTTCCCAGGAAAGGAACAGGAGGTTTCAAAGCCAGAGCGGAGAGAGTGTGGGCTGTAGCTGACTGCCCACATGAATACTCACTCCTTTTAAAACCTAAAAGGGTTGTCTAAATCCTTTTATATCCATATATTGCTTAATCCTCCCTCACCTTGATCTTCATCATAAAATCAAGGAATCATAATACTAAAGGGATGAAGGGCATCTAAGAACACATCTAATCTAGTGCTTCTCCACCCTCCCCACCCAAGTACCCTGAGTAATGAAGAACATGGACCATTTTCTTTGATATTGCCTCTTATATTCTATTTTTTTTAAGAGTAAACTTTGCATTCTGAGCCAAAATGTCTGTATTTGTTTTAATGTAAAAGTAACAATTTCTTCCCAAAAATCTTCTTATAAGCTTGATCCTCCACAGGAAGTTGCATCATCTTAACCCACAGACAGCCCCCTAACCATAACTGCAGGTGCGTGGACACCCTTGGGGAAGGCCTCACTTACAGACGAGGGCACAGAGGCCAACAGAGAGGTGGTGCCATCTGCCTGAGGTCACACAGCAGGGTGGGTGGAGAGTGAAGCCAGGAACCAGCCCCAGAACTCTCCTTGGACCCTCTTCTCTCAGGGGCCCTGCATTTGAACCTGCAACCCCTCTTTCTTCCTCTTCCCTCCCTTCCTCTTCCCCTCTTCACCAACTGCCCCCCCTCCTTTATCCCATCTTGGCCCCTACTCCTAACCCCATTAGGGCTCAGAGGCAGAGTAGAGAAAGGAGGAAGCAAGCCCTGCCAGGAGAGGAGGACACATGACCTCAGGAGGTCATGCCCTGAGCAGCCCTGGCCTGACCCTTAACTGCACAGCTTCTCCTTCCTCCAGGATCAAAGGTTTATGGGGCTTTGGAGCTGGTCTTGATTAATTATACCTTTGCTTCCTGCAGGCACTTAGAACATATTTCTGAACAGCGGCTTAGAGCACAGAAGAGGAAACGGACAGCCGCACTGCCTGTCCCAGAAAGCCTCCCGCTGGCTTTCACCTGTGCTGGAGGTTCTACGAGCATCTCCAGCAGGGTCCCCTAGTGGACAGTCCCCTCCCACAAAGCTGCTGTTTTGAAAAAGCCAGGATCATTCCGCAGTTCCCCAAGCCAGCCAGTGCAGAAAAAAGCGAGGAAGCTTGTGTGGTTTCTCATCCCAACACAAATCTGATCTGGTCGCTTCCTGTGCCTAAACATGTCAGCTGCCCGCATTGTTCCCGGGATAAGGACACCCTCCTGATGTGGCCTTTCAGGGCCCAAGTCTGTCCCCTCTTTATTGTTCCACACTTGGCCTGCACTACTCTCTTTCTTCTCTCTACTCCAGCCTCACTGATACCCTTTGCTCACCCCTCCCTCCAGCTCAGGGCGTTGTGCCTGCCCTGTCCTCAGCCTGGAAGGCTCTTTCATGCCCTCTTTGACTAGTTCAGGGGTAGTCAACCTCTGGGCCATGGATCAGTACTGGTCCAGGCCTGTTAGGAACCAGGCCACACAGCAGGAGGTGAGCTTGAATGTAATGAGCTCTAATCATCCCGAAACCATTCCCCTCCAACCCCTCCACACTGCCATCCATGGAAAATTGTCTTCCATGGAATTGGTCCCTGGTGCCAAGAAGGTTGGGGACCCCTGGCCTAGTTCACTCCTCACCATCCTTCCCATCTCAACTCAAATCTTCCTTCCTCAGGGAAGCTGACCATGACTTCCCAACTGTCAAATACATAAATACATATACTTTGAATATATAGACAATCACCATAAATGTACATGGGCTTCCATTATAGCTTCTCAGAGCACCAGGAGCCTTTCTTTGCAGCACTTATCACCATCACAAATTTACATTTACAATTATACCTGGAAAGGTATAATTAATCAAGAACAGCCAACTGTGATTGTTACCTGATTATAATTTGTTCTCCCATGAGACAGCGTGACCCACAAGGGCAAAGTCCATGGAAGGATGTACTCATTTTGATAGCTTCATTGCCTAATATTATGCCTAGCACATAGTAGATACTTTTAAAATCTGTTTAAATGACAAATTAAATAATGAACAAAAAAAAAGAATAGATTTGGTAAGTCAAAAAATAATTGGGGAATGAATGAATGCCCAGAATTGTTTATAAAGGTCTCCAGGACCCAGAATTTAGTCCTTGGACCAACACATCTACTGGGGTGCATCGGTTGCAGTGAGAACGCTACCCTCATTGTTTCTTGCTGCACTGTCTGTAAGTGTTGGTTTCCGCTACGGGCAGCCCTCTGCTGGGGACGCTCTGGGTCGCCCTCTTTCCCCCCATCATCAGCAAATCCTAACGACTCCGTTCCAATGTACACCACATTCCATCAGACATAAAAAATCTGTGAGACTTTATCACCAACAAACTCTCACGAAAGGAACTTTAAAATATATAGTTTTGGAAGAAAGAAAATTATCTCTGAGGGAAGATCTACAATGTAAGAAGAAATGTAGGCCAAGAATAAGCAAACATGCAAGTAAATATAAATAAAGAGTTACCGTAGAGCTACAGGAATAGTGCATAATTTAGGGATTTCACAAAAGCAGTCAACAGTAATGTGTAAGATATGAGGGGGTGGTCAGATTTAAATGTACTGAAAGTTTTTTAAAAAGAGTAAAAAATACTAAGTAACTTGAGGCTTTGTTAAGTACAATTAAAATTTTAAGGCTAATCAATAAATAATGAAAATAGAGTTTATAATTTCCAAAAGGGGGAAAATGCTTTATTTAAAAAATCCGCAATCAAGAAAGTCACAAAAGTTTTTTTAAAAGGTATTCAAAAAATTCAAATAAATATCACAGCATGGTGAAAATAAGTTTAAATATATAAACAATCACAATAAATGTAAATGGGCTAAAGTTGCCAGTAAAGATGGAGATTGTCAAATTAGGTTTTTAGTATCAGCTCTATGCTGTTCATAAGAGACATATCTCACATATAAGGAATGGAAAGATTAAAAGTAACCAATTAAAAAAGTATACAAATATTAACAAAAAGAAATCATATATAGTTATATTAATATAGATAAAATAGATTTTCATCCTTTTAAATATTAGGGAGCCACTTCATAATGATGAAATGTTAAATTTCACTAGGAAAAAGTCATTTTAATCTTGTATGAACTAATAACCTACCATCAAATATGCAAATCATATTTGATAGAATTATAACGAGTAACTGAGAAATCCACAAATAGTGGGAGATTTCAATATATCTCTCTCTCAAACTGATATATCAAGCAGATAAAACAATAAAAGCATAGAAGATTCAACAACACAATTAACAGCTTGATTTCATAGACGGATAGAGCACCCTGGATTAAACACAAGAAAACACATGCATGAAATTTATTCTAGAATATGTATGAAATGGTACGTGTGTAAAATAGACCTCATAAAGGTCGATAAATGAGTCTCAACATATTTTAAAGAATCTGTATATTTACAGACCATATTTTTAACTAAATGCAATTAGTTTCAAAATGATACTCTTTAAAACACTTATTTTAAAATTAAAAACTTATGTCTAGATTATTAATGTGTCAAAATGTAATAATCACGAAACTATAATAAAACCATTATGACCCATAACGACACAGAATGTGGATTGTGCTCCTCGGAGGGAATTGTGTAGCCTTAGGACTCAGAGAAGCTTTCCTGTACTTCTGCAGTTACACAGATCATTGATCTACATTTTCATTCAATAGATGCTTAATCTGGCATTGTGGAAGTCCTATGGATGTATGCTGCGCAGCCCTCAGCTCCTGTTAACTGCTAGTTGCTAACAGCTCCAAAATTAAAATCCTGAGCTGCCTGGTCTGTTCTCCAACTGCTGATCACAAGAGCTGCCCAGAACTTCAAGTCTCTCACCATCAGGACATCGCAGGCTATAAATTCCCCACAACTACTCTGCTAATGGTCAGAGGCATTGACGATAGTCTCACGTTCAGACAGACTACAGATAGAGGAATTCTTCAAACCAAAAGGTGCGAGAGAGCATCCCTGGCTATGTTCTTGTCTTCTTGACTTTCTACCTCATCTACAATATTTCCCGTTCGCTCTTCTGACAGTAAAGGTTTCCTCCGTATTCTTTCCATCCTAAAATGAACAATCTCGTGGGACTAAAGGATAAATATTTCTTCTCATCTAGAAGCTGTTTCAAAGATTGTGTAGGAGACATAAGGAGACATTCCTTTTGAGATTAAGGGGGGGGGGGGGGGATCTATGGGTTTCCCAGGAGCAAATTTCAAGTGGAAATGAAAGGACAATAGCCACCAAAGTTTCCTCACATTTGTAGTGACAGAACAATATGATACAATCAGCAATGTCAAGTTGAGTTTAAAGAGCTAAACAGAGTATATTTGTTTTTATTGTTGTGTATCATTATTTTTTAAAAAGCATGATCAGATTCTACAGTAGAATCAGGGTAAGATCAATCTCTAGTCCATTTCTTTTATCTTTCTACATCGTCTCAGGTTACCAGGTCTTGTCAAGTAAATTGTGTTCTGTATTTCTCACCATCAGTTGTCTAAATCCCATGCTGAAGAAGTTGCTTCTAATCTTGTTTTCTGACATCAAAGGCTGCCACTCATTTCTCAATTGCAGGGACAAGTTTTGAGGCTATATACTGGTAGCTGAACTTTAAGGCATCCTAGATCCCAGCATTTATTTGTTCTGAAACATAATACTTGCTGTACTTTATTTATTAGATTTCCTCATTATGCAGGACATTTGATTACAGTGCTATCATCAATTACATTGGAAATGGCTCCTCTTCTTAAAGTTAAAAATAGTGTGCATGATGCAGCTGACTTTATAGATGCTGTATCTGGGCAGATAACGCTGAGTGTGTCACTGCTAATGCAAACCAGGGAAGATAAACACTGCTGCTAATCATTGCAGCCCGCTGTGTAGCTATTATGGTTGGACTGTTCAAGTCAAAACAGTGGCTATGAGTCAGACTGTTCCACCCGCAGGCTTCAGGAAACTCATGTCTTTAACCAGGATGGGTTTACTCTTGGGGTTGTGCATGACGAGGCTGCTCCAAGTTCCAAGACAGGGCACTGGAAAGCAAGAGAATATAGGCCAAAGCTGGGTGCATGAGTTTTCTCCTTAATAACCTCCTCTCCCCAGAGATTTTCTGCTGTCTGTTTAAAGCTGAGATTCCACAGGTTGGTCTTCATCCCAGGGCAAGCTTGATAGACGACTGGCTTCAAGCAACACACTATTTATGGATGTGGAGGATGCATGCGCTGCCTACACATCCTGGTTCTTTATAGATGGGCTAGCGGGCAAGTTCAAGATGCTTGGATAATGTACAAACCAGCATTAATAAATCTCTGCAGAGAAGACACCACATCCCTCTTCCTTTTGAGATTAAATTAAAAGCAACCTTTTAAATGCCTACTTCACTGACCATGACTGCACACTTTATATGTTCCCTTCGGTTTGTCTCCAATAGTAGAGGCCCTGAGCTAGTCTTTAACATAAACTTCAGACAGAAAGCCCCAGCTGGGAGAAACCAAAGGAGCAATCCTTCGAAATAGCATTCATAGCATTTTTTTTCCACACTATAAAGTAGTGCGTGTTCATTGCAGAAGCCCTGTTAGAAACAGAGAAGCAGAAAGAGAAAATAAAAGTCACCATGATCTGCCCACCAAGAAGTGACTCGTTGCATCCTTCCAATCGCTCCTTTCTAGGCAGACATAGTTTTACAAGCCCGGACCATATGTATGTGTACGTATGAATGTATATAATGTGGTCTGCAGGTTTCCACTTAATATGTCATAACCGTTTTCTCATATTATTAAGTACTATTCTGAATTATAGTCTTTGATAGTATTATGTTATATAAATGTACCACAATTTTCTAGATGAGTCCCTATTATTGAAAATAAACTATTTCAAATACTCATTAAGTCCTGAAATGGTGCATATCTTTGTACATAAGAACCATCTTTGCATTCTTGGTTATGTGTATTAATTACTTAATATCCTCTTAAATTTTCTAGCACACTATTTTATTTAGAAGTTTTGCACGAAACTGTGTTCCATGTTTCAGAGAGAACTGTCTTGGGGAAAGGGCTTAAAATTGGGAACCGTCTTGGTACCACAGATATTTAACACTGTGGTCGCTACAGGTCCTCTGAAGAATGCAAAGCCAAAGTAATTCAATTGGCATTGGAATTAGAGCAACTGTTCTATTATTGTATGCAAACTCCTGCTATAAATAACCTGACAGTATCCATCTGCACGGGATGCAGAAAAACAAGAAACATGCAAAGTAAAGACCAAAATAGACTTTGGGTCCATCTGGTACACCCTCTCCATGGGGCCCCAAACAGATGGTACAAATTCCCAAGATATACCTGCCTAATGGCATTGTCCCATCTCGGGAAAGAATGGGGATTCCTTCCAGCAAATGGTGCAGCCAAAAAGGAAAGGGAAATGAGCCACTGGGATTCATCCTTTTATTTAACAAATAATTCTGTGAATACCTGATATGTTGCAGGCATTATTCTAGACCCTAGGAATACAACAATGAACAAGAGGGACGAGTCCCCTCGGCTCACGATCTGGTGATGGATACCATTTTCCAACTCCATTTTGCTAGCTTTTCCTCCTCTCTTGCCACCTGGTCTTCTGTTCTCCCAGTTGGAGGACCCAGGCTGAACGCTTTCCACTGAGTTTTTTCTCTAGATCACTCTGTAGTGGCTGGTAAATATTCAGTAATTTGCAATGTCTTCAGCTTGATTCCTGTTCACTAGATTCATGGGCCAGTTCTGGAGCTCAGAGGCTATGGCCTGTTCATCTTTGAACCTCTGATCTCACACAGAACCCAGCACCTAAAAAGTGCTCAATTAATAATGAACTTAAGAAGATATTAGCCCATAAAAAAAGACACCCACCATCTCTGAAGAAGCTCTCCAGAAACTGGCATCATCTCTTCTCCCTGCTCTCTTCTCAGAAGTCTAGAAAAGATATCGAATAATTATGTTCTCTTGAGGAGGTATGGTGGAGAAAATCGCGTGCGTCACTCAGGTATATACTGAGGTGTATTTACTGTACATTAAACTTGGAGGAGTTCTTTCTTTATGGGTCTTGCTAGCATTTGTCAACGCTGAGCGTAGAGATGGAGATATATATATAGAGAGAGAGAGAGACAGGTAGATATATATAGATAGGCCGGTGGATAGCGATAGATGGATGACAGAGGAAGTGGAAACTGGCAGGGAACACCATGTGTCTCAGGCAGGAAAGAGATGAAAGATGAAAAGGAAGACTGATTATAGCCCAAAGCACCAAAGCTCTGAGTGATCCACACAGAGGTGAGAATCGTCGGGAGACTCAGGAATGAGCACTTTCCAGTAGACAGTGGCAAGGCTTTAAAGGTTTTTCAAAGCAAGGGCTCCTCACTTTCACTGTTTGCAGCTAGAGAGAAAAAAGAAAGGAGGACAGTCTGTGAATGCTTTTAGCAGAGGGAAATGAAGACATACACCCCCGTGCAGAGGGATTTGGGTCGTACACACTAAAAAGCAACGGGATGGCCTCGGGTCACCCATTTCTGACCAAATCCAACCCTGGATGTGTCTCGGGTTCTTCCTTACAACAAAGTGGACTGACTTCCTGAGAGAGAGAGAGCAGATCTGAGGTCCTTGCAGAGGCTGGGTCCTGGGGTTCTTCAAGGAAGGCTTGGAGAATGCTGACTTAGAAAAAGAGGTCCCTGTCCTTACTTCACTGCCTGAGTCCCACGGGGGTTTTCCCCTAGGGCCCTGCAGTGAGGGGGGGCTACCAGTGGAGAGGAAGCTATTACATGGCCTCCAAAAAGGTCAGCCGATGAGAAAATAGGGGCAGACCCAACAGGACGTGTGCTTGGTCCCCCATCTCCGAGCTCCCTGGTAAGCCACGACTCATGAGAAATCAAGCCAAGTAACCGAGAACGAACTCAAGTCTGAATGTGGTCGGTAACCCAACCCAACCGTCTATGCCAACGGAGAAAAATATCAAGTAGAAAAACTTCCCATCTGCCAGAAGGAAAAAAAAATTGCAAGAAATGTCCTGTGAAGTTTGCCTTCTTGTAAGATGGCTTGGTGTGGCTCTCAGCTAGGCCACTTCTGTCTCCCCAACCCCCTTTTATGAAGTCCATGTCTGAATATTCTGCGCTGCAGAGACTGGGACCACGAGTCACGGGGTTGTGGAACTGAATCTGTTTCTAACGCCCACCTAGTAATTTTTATTCCTTGAAAACTCTCTGGTCAACCACTGGATCCATGGAAAGCTCAAACCAAGGAGAGAGCCCCCCTTTTGGAGGCTAAACTCCCCACAAATTCCCCCTTTCTCTCCCTGAGTTTAACAGGAGCCATGTCCTGAAATCAAGAGAAGAATAAGCCATTAAACAAGCCTATCGAGACAGGCACAAAATGGTTATTAAATGCGACCCATCATCACCATGTACAGAGACGTTGGAACCCATTCCTATTCACCCCCTTCACAAATACTTGCAATGGTCCTACTGTGGGAAGTCACTGCGAGTGTCAATCCTGCTCTCTCACCTCTGAAATTAACAAGGGTCTCTGGAGGCTGCCTCCCTCACCTGTCAAAACCAACACTCTGCTGAGCATGGAGCCCAAAGGTGCCATTGAGGACAAGCCCCTCACAGGTAGAAAGAGGGTGATGTAGACCCAGGCCCCTTCTCTTGGCAAATACTGGGATTTGCTGTCAGGTCTAAATAGATTCTTTTAAGAAAATAGCTCAGTCCTTTCCTTAGCAAGTACATGCTGGCCTGTATTTTTAATCCGTGTGGGGGTGTGTATAGATCATGTTTATGCACTCGTTTTCTCGCTCAAGGATGAACCTGCTGGCAGCGTGACTCTGCACAAGTGTGAACGCCAAACCTGCTATATCCCTTCGTCTGTTCCCTGTAGGTATTTGAACGAGCTCCCACATGGGTGCAGTGGCTGGGCTCTATGGGCTAGGAGGCCCAACCTAGGCACTCTGACATTGGCATTGTGGGCTTCCATCAATTTCTGCCTGCAAGTAGCTAGCCTACCCACAGGGGGTGAATGGCAAAGAGAGAATACAGTCACCACCCACAGGATTAAACTAGGATGACTTTTCTAGGGGGAATGATAAATTGTACTCTGCCTATAAGATTTGTGAATGTGATTAAAGATTTATCGATCGAGTGCTAGGTGTATCCATGTACATCGTCTCGTCTATTCCTCACATGGCAACCCCGGGAGGCAGGTGTTGCCAGTTCCATCTTTGCTGATGGGAGAACTCAAGCTCACAGAGACCGCACGCCCTGCTCAAAGGCACCCAGAGAGCAGACAGCAGAGCTGGGGTTCAAACCTGGTGTTCTAGGACTCTTAATTCCATTCTCACCACTCCTGATCATTGATTTACTCAGCCACAGCCAGGCAGTGTTCTGAGAGCTTTGGGTGGAGAAAAGGAAGCAAGCTGAGGTCACACATGACTAGTCCAGGGCAACAGCTGGAGGAAATCGACTAGCACAGCTGGTAAATCCCTTTTCCTTAGGAACCAGCAGAACCTTGCACTGAGAACAGTTCAAGCCCCACAAAGTCCAAGGTAGCTGGCAGAGAACCCAGCGTGAGGACTTCTGGACAGTGGGGCTTCTCCCTGAACAACTGGATCCCAGGTTGTCTGCAGGAGGAGCTAGTCGAGCTGAACCCAAAGGAAGCAGAAGTCAGGGCAAGGTCTGGGGGAAGCAGTATGCAGAAAGCAGTGCGCAGGACAGGGTCAGAGGCTGTGCTTCTCAGTCCACGACTTCCCATGGGGAGGCACAGGGAAAACGAGACTCCATGGAATGGAGCTCCAGAGTCTCCCCAAGCCCACCTGTGACCGGCACCCAGAGTGGCAGCTGGCCACTGCTGCCGCCCGCCCCCCTGGCACCTCTCACCCACTGCTCCCTGTATCCTCCTCCTGGATTCAGCTCTCTGGCAGCTTCCCTGGGCCCCTTTGCCTCAGAACCCACTAGACCCCCTGTTCTGCTTCTTGGACCTTAGATTTCTCCCACCTAGTTTCTTGCTCTGCTGCAAAAACAGGAAAGAGAAAAATTATTTTCCTGACCTGGTCAAAAAAAATATCACTAGAACTGCAGCTACTGGGAATATCTGTGGTTCCCTGTCCAGTGGGGAATTTGCTGGAATTGTCTGGTAGGATTTCATAATAATTATGAGAGTTCTTCCAGAGGATGTGAGAGACTGAAGTTAGATATTGTGAATCATAATGTGTGTTCCAACTTCAGGGGCAAAGTAAAGTGACATGGTGGGTATATTTTTATAGGGAGTTAAATCTAACTTTGTTTAATGAAGTTTGAGGTGAGCGAGCATGGTGTTAAACACGGCTCGACTGTTTGGTTCAGGAATGGGCTATTTAAATGCTTGATTGCCTGATGCTTCTCATTGCTCTTTTAAACTCATTTTATTAAGAACTACAGCTAAGTCAACAGAGCCAGATGTATCAATGGGAGACAGGGATGTCCCCATCCAGAGTGAGATGGTTTTGAACAGCAGGCACTCACTGCTGAAGTCAGTAACACTCCCGTGGAGACTTCCCAGAGAACCAAGGCATGGAACCACCCCTCACCAGGAGATGCTGCCTGCAAGGAGCCAATGATTCAGAAAACAATGGGCAGAGGCAGGCCTGATACAGCCAGAGTGGCCCCTGGAGAGGGGGCCTTTTCAGGGGAGGATCACGGGAGGGTACACCATTGCTTGCACAGAACTTTATGAGCGCCAGGTGTACCCTGTGCAGGTCCCAGACTATGCATGTCCCATCTCGGCTGCCATGTCAGTGCCAAACTCTGAAAGAGCATTCACAAACCTACCTTGTCCCTCCCTGTCTGCACCAAGCTCTCACTGCTTTTGAGACACGAGATTCACTGGGCCTGCGCCCTGACAATCCAGTAGGCAGGAAAGGAGGCATGTGGCTCTGCACCGCGCTGTGTGTGAGAGACTACCTGGGGATAGATACAGGAAGCTACCCACTGGAAACTCATAGTTAAGTTTTCTAGAATTTTCTTTTATGATCACTTCCTTCCAGAATCATTTTTACAATATTTTCCCAATAATTCTGTGTCAGACGTTAGCTGACATTATTACATGGCATTAAGTCTATACCTTAGTCTGGGCAGAAGGGGTAGCTGTCCGATACCCAGCTGTCCCGCCTGAGACAGAGCAGCCAGGCCACTCCTTCTTGAGTTCTCTTTCATCTTTTACAAAGTTTGTCATTGTTCTGATATAAGGCACACCCAGTTCTCTAAAGGGAGACTTTTCTAAGTGATGTTTTGATTTATAAATTCTTTAATTCATTCAACAGTATCGTGCAAGGCACTAGGAACTTAGTAGGAGGTGAGGGGGTGTCTACTAAGGACAGAGGCAAGACACCCGCTGCCCTGCCTTCAGGGTACAGTCTAGTGGAGAAGCTTACAGTCCAGTGGAAAAGGTAGAAATGTAAGCTATGGTTGGTAATGGCGATGAACAAGATGAGTAGGGAGTGCTCTACAACACAACCTGACTAGTCTAAGCGACTGGGGAAGCCCATGCTTAGGGCTCAGTGACTGTGGCTACATCCAGCTAATAGATAGGGGGAAGCCAGACAAAAACCCATGGAGAAGGAGGGTAGTTCCAGGTCAAACACTTTTGTTTGCCTCTTGTATTTTTCTTGAATATTCTAAGTATATAGGAAATAATGGAAAATTATTGATTTTTATATCCTTTTCTATTTATATAAAATTATTTTATTAATTTGAATAGCTTTTTTGTTAATTTCTTTGGGGTTTCCTAGTAAATAATCACTTTATATGCAAATCTAATCTTTTAAAGACTATTACTTTAATTTTTTTCTACCTCTTAGGGGAAGAAGTTTAACAAGTATATTTGTCCTAAATGTACAAACCTCACAACTTGGCCACTGGCTCTGGTATTCCATAATGTGGTGAACAGGCCTGTGTTCACACTCCTTCTACCTTCCATGAAATAAACATTTCACTCACAGACGACAGGCAACAATAGATGTAGGGAAATAAACTGGAAACCCGCCCCTTTCTTCTTTCATCAGGAAAATCCGAAAGACTGTAACCCAGGCAGGTGCCATCCCTCCTGGGTGTCACAGAGAGAGCTGTTTTATTGTCAGTGTGCAGCTCTTGCATGTGATACAATAGCAGATTCAAGAAAAAAAATGCTGCTTAGTACATTAACGGCAGGGACTAAGGTAATGGAAAGGGCATGTACAAAATTTTCCTAAAAGGAGCAATACCATTTCTTTTATAAAGTTAAGATTGTGTAGTCTTCAAGACAAGTTCAACCTTGCATAGGTGAGGTGTGCTGCCTCTTAGGTGAACCAGTGAGGAAGCAGCCGCTACAGACCAAATTAGCAGTAACAGACCTTCCATGCCTCTCCCCTCTGCTACTGGAATCTCTTCTCTCCCCTGGGGCAGCCAGCAAGACATGGGAAGAGACAGAGGCAGACCCTCCTGCTCATATGAGGGGGCACGGGATTTCCCATGATCCCCAGGGACTTTTCAGAGAGAGAGGTTGCATGGGAAAGAACATGCATGGTGGATACCTCTTTTCCAAGGTTCATGCCTGGAAGGACTTCCCCTTATATTGGACTAAGGTATTGATCAAATTGAGGGGGGTTCCAGCATGTGGATCCCCACGCTGTTTGCTGGAGAACTTCCTAACTGTTCAGGAGAACTTACTTTTTACCTCCCTGGAGTCCCTGCTTGTCTAGTCTGGAGGGAAGATGAGACAGAGAGGCTCTGAGTTGCCATGGCCCCCACCTGCTGATATCACTCTTCCTAAGGATCAGAAGGCAGACCCCACATTGGAATCAGAAATGGGCCCAGACTGCACCATCCATGGGCTGGGGACACCCTCTGAGACAGAAAATAAGTCCCACCATATTCTAGTTACTGAGTCATGAACACATTAGAAAAAGTCAAAGTCACACCACAGGAGGCAAGCCACCAGGCCACCTGGAGGACCAGCCAAGGCCAGCCACAAGTCTGGTGGGAGCATCCCAGCAAAGTTCCATTATTAACAGAAGCCTGATTCTCTGACCCTCCTAGAACTAACAGGAAGCATACCCATCCATGCCTATTGTGGAGAAGCTAGCCAACCCCAGACTGGCCCTCTAACCTGCAAGCACTTTGTCTATGACAGAAATGTTTGAATTCATCTCTAAATCATCACAACAACAGGATATGAAGGTACGTATTTATGGTCCCAGTTTTACAGATGAAGAAATAGTCTCAGAGAGGTTGCAGCAGATACTATCGGTGCCTACCCAACAACTCACCCTTTGTCCTCCTTTCCAATAGAAGCCTGGTTTTACATACATGTCCAGATTTCCCTGCATGGCCATGAACTTCAGGGGTCCCCTCACCAGCCCAGGAGGCAGCAAGAAGAAACTGTGGTTTATCTAGGTCAACTGTATTGATTCTACTCCCTTTGCCAGTGATTGGTTAGAAAGTGGGCCTGAGACAAACTTCTGGAAATAGAATGTGACAGTGTGTCTCCTAGATAGCTTCCAGGAACTGCTTTCTTTCTCATAAAAGAGACAAGCCCTCTCCCGCAGCTGACGTGGTCGGGCCTGAGTGAGGTTCCTGGAACCGGGGCAGCCTGCTGCAGTCACTGAGCTAGGCTAGGAGCCTGGCCCAGCCACCAAGGGTGGCAGAGGAAATGATGCAAAGGGTCAAGGCTCTCTGTTTACATGGATGAGCTGCTGAACTCCATGCCCCTGGAGTGGCCTTAAATCAGAACTTCTTATGATAGGATATAAAACGTTTTCTTTAATTACTCAGTCACTCTGGGCTGGGGCTTTTCTTATTTGCAGCCCAAAGCACCCTGACAGATACAGAAGGTGAATGACTTGCCTGAGGTGACACAGCTAGAAAACCACAGAGTTTGGCTAAAATTCCGGCTCTGTGGGATTATAAGTAGCATGCACTTTCAACTCTGCTGGGGCGCACACAGTGCAAAGAGCAGTTTTGGGGACTCGCAAGGATCCTTCCCCACGCGAGGCTCTCTCTCTGGTAGGCATCTGTCAATGTTCTAGTGCTAAAAAAAGACTCAGCGAAAAGGGCTTTTTAAAAAACACAAAACAAATCTCCTTTTCTCTCCTCGCAGTGTTTTCCTCTCCGAAGCTTCACAACTGCTTTTTATTCTGCCCACAGCGTCGAGATAACAGGATTTAATTACCAAATTTACACACCGCCAGCATGGCATAAATGCATTGGCCTGAACTAAAATGAATGCAGTTATTTAAAAAAAGAAAAGAAATGCATCAATACAGTGACAACAGACACAGAGATGGCAGTTTTATTCACTGTATCTCCTTGCAGAAAGCGGTTAAGCCATTTCAAAGAGATTATTGGGTTTTAATGACCCAGGACATTAAAAGACACTTCTCCTAGTGACACTAACACTGTACCTCATGTTAAGGAGGCGATAAATTCAAGAAATAATGTCCTGTTTGTGGCAACCCCTCCCCACTCTTTCGTGACGGTCCCCTCCATGGTCATCCTCCAGTTAGTGCAGGCCACTGGCTGGGCATGTCATTGAAGAATGCTGTGTAGTATTCTGAGCATGCATGGGGGATCTTTCCAGATTAAGACTTAGAAGCAGCCTTTGGGTTCCACAATGAAAGCCACAGCTGGTGCTGAGCCCTGTCTCCAGGTGCCACAAATTCTCTCAACAGTGCACTCCAGCTGCCTCACCCATCCCGGCCAAGTCCAAGTTCTCAGAACTAAGTCCAAGGTCCAAGAACCAGAGACTCACTCAGTTCCCCTGGAGCGGATGGACATCTATCTGGACATCAGGTAGGAAGAGGTTCCTAAAATGACATGTCCAATGTCCTAGGGCTCTGAGCGAGCCAGCCCCAGAGAACTCAGTCAAAGCAGCTTCCCTTCAATCCACCTCACGCTTTGGACTGTCGCAACAGACTGCTTTTGAAGACAAGGGGCTGCAATTTTGAAAGGTTAGAAACTGAGGATCTAGGTCAACCTCTTTACTTTGCGGAGGGTGAGCACCAGAGAGGGGCCGTTGAGGTCTGGAGGCAGCTGGAGAGAGAAAGAAGGCTAGAGCCAGGCCTCCATCACTCCCAGGCTGCTCCTGATCCCTCTGGGGTCTGGGGGCACCTGAAGAGGTGGTTTTTGAACTTTTAACCTCCCCCTCTTGCCCCACCCACTCACCCACCCCAGCAACCACACTAGCCGCCAGCTGTGACCTGCACGTAAATAAGAGTGGGTAAGTCCTCCCCTCTCCCTGGGTGCCCTCTCTTGGATTTGCAAAGTAAAGATTGTCACTCATTGGGTCAGCAATAGTCAGAATTGACTGAGCCTCCTAACAGTTTATAGCCTCCTCAAGTTTCCTGTAAGAAACCTACTCCAGGGCTGTTTCCTTGGAGATGTGAAGAAAATAACAAATTTGCTAACCACTTTCCTAATGATATTCCTCCTCCCTAAGCATATGGGCACAGGGCTAAATTTTGCAGAAGTCTCTGGACTTTTCTGCTGAACTTAACAAGAACACAACATTTAGAGGCAGCTTCAATATGGTCACGGTCATCAGAGGTGGTCTTACCAGTGTCAGTGGCGCCCTGGTCCTCTGTCCTGGAGGAAACTCATGGACCACCTCACCCAGAGAGCCCTCGGGAAATGGCATTTTCCGGGAATTCAGGGCCCTTCCTGGCATTGGGCAGCTGAAGGCACTCAGCCCAGGGCGGGCCAGGCGGTGCATGAGTGAGCAGGTGCCATGATGGAAACGTGGATGGAGGAAGACAAATCTGGGTAGGAGCTTGTGTTGGTGCCTTTGTTGGAGAGGGACTGCGGTGCCTGGGAGTGAGGGGTATCCAGGAACCTCCACAGAAAAGAGGGCCATTCCTATGCACAAGGGAGCCCCAAGGATGACTCAAGCCTCAGATCTGTGTGGGAAGCCAACAGAAATAAAGACCATTGCTGGCCACATAACCAAATAGCACTTACAACGCAGATATGGAGACAGGCAGAATCCAGCAATCCTGCATTAAGCCATTCACAGAAGAAAAAGTGGCGAAAACCCAGCATGAGGTGGTCCAGCAGCAGAGGGTGGCAGCCAGTGGTTGGAGCCAGCCTGGCTTACTCACAGCCAGTCTCCCCAGTGTAAAAGCTGAGCTACTTGGGGCAAATTCCTCAGCCTCCCTAAGCCTCAGCTCCCACAGCTGTGAATCGGGATAACCCCACTCACCTCTGAGAGTGGCTGTGAGGTTTAAAGCCCTCAGCATCGTGCTGGGGCACTTAACAGTGGTAGCTACCCAGTGTTAGGCTGTTCTTCCCACCTCACAGGGGTCTCCATGGACCCAATCCAGTGCTGGAAAAGAAAACCCCACAGGGAAATCCCTCCACCTTATCAGGAGCCTACGTGGAGGCCCCACCATGTTCTGGGACAAGAGCAAGGTGCTTGATCTAAGCCTCCGGAGAAGAGGAGGCACAGGAGGAAGTACCGATGGGCTCTTAGAGAGAAGGGGCATTACAGGCTGCGCTACCCCGGAGGATAACCTGGTGTCCACTTGCAGGGTGGAGCTGGCAGGCAGACCAAGGAAGTCCCGCTTCTTAATGAGAGTCCATCCAGAGCAGAAGGTGCAGCCTGGAAAATCTCTGAGCACCTCCTCAAAAGCCCTGTAATGTGGGTCCAGTGCTGGTGCTGTAAACACTCCTTGGGAAACAAAACTGGTGAGGGTTGGCCTCAGGAAATGTTCCAGCGGAAGCTGGATGATCCAGTGCTCCCGAGGGGTGCCCTGTACTACCCTGGCACCAGGGGAACCCCCCTCCTAAGGTCGTGCTCCCCCTGCCATCGGGAGAGTCCCCCCAGCCGTACAGCCCAGTCCCCTTGCTGCTCTCCACAAGTGCCTTCCCGAGGGGCGCCCCAGACTAACTGATACTAAATTCCTCGTACTGACACCTCTGCTCCATCCTCGAGTCCAGGCAAGACCTGGCCCTGCCAGTGCCTGTGCTGGCTCCCCCGTGACACTGCCTATCCCCATGTCCCCTCCCTTGCTGGCCCTGCTGCTATTAACTCTAAGCTCAGAGGGAGTCTGCGTGGGCCCTTCTCAGATGGGCGTTGGGCGGGGTGGGTCTCTCCTGAGGATGGGGGGGGAGGGTGGGGGCTAGGCTTCCAAATATTTCTCTATGTGGCAGGACAACAGTTCAGTGTCCCCTCTCTCCCCAGGTCACCCAAGGCCAGTCCCAAATGGAAGTAACTGGGGGGCCCAGAGTTCACCTGCAGGGTCGGCAACACGGCCTTCCAGGCCTGAGGCCAATGCTGCATGAAGACAGACTGGGGGTGAGGTGCCTTTCCCCGTGGCCCCTCGGTGGGCAGCTCCTGGGGCACGCAGACACCCATAGGCCTGCTCTCACCACCCACCTGGGCTGCCACCGGCCTCTCCGCAAACTGCAGCCATGATGGGAAAGGAGCCTCAGGCCAAGGACAGGCAGCAGGTCCGCAGGGCCGCAGCCGGGCGCCTGCTGCAGGACCTTCCGCACACGCGCTGGGCTCGCATCTCTGCCAGCGTCCCTCACTCTGATATTCCCGGTTCTAGGAGGCAGGGACCCGGGCTTATTTCTTCTGCATCCTCAGCATCCCCAGAACCCAGCCTCCAGCCTCCAGCCTCCAGCACGGGAGCCTACCTCGCATACAGCTGGCCCTGACCAGCGTGGGTCTGCTTCCACACGGGTTTTTCATTCAGTGCAGTCTGCCCGACCGTGTCCGCCAGGCTCCCCACCGCAGCCTGCACATCTATCTGCACGTTCAACCAACCCGGGTATCCGTATTTTCGCATTCGCATCATTGGATTCCCGACCCCGGATGGAAAAACTATTTTCACATTCCCAACAGCGGATTCCCAACCGTGGATTCCTAACCAAGGATGGAAAATATGGGTTTTGATCCATAGTTGGTTGAATCTGCAGGTGCAAAGGGCCAACAGTTAATTAAGTTTTAGGGAGTCAAAAATTATATCCTGATTTTCCACTCGGTAGGGTGGGTGGGCACCCCTAACCTCATGTTGTTCAAGGGTGAAACTGTATGTGGAGAGAAGACTTCCAGCCTCTGAAGACATGGGCTGCCCACGTTGGGCACCTCATCAGTGGTAACTGCCCGCGACAGTACACGTTGAAATATCTTTCCTCCACTGCAGTCCCGTGGCCCAGGACAATGCGCTGGGAGGCCCTGGGCCAGCATCACCCTGTCACCATGCCCAGGGCTGGAGGGAAAACTGGATGGTGAGAGGAGGAGCCCCCAGCCTGTGTGCCCTGCTGGGCCACCAAGAAAAGTTCTGATCCTGCCCCACAAGGAACTGATGGTCCAATTGCTGAGTTATACAAGGACTGGCCTTTTCTGATAGGTGACGCCGGTGACAGCGGAATGAGGTGACTGAGACCATGCTGATGTCAATGCCTGGAAGGGTGGGTCTCCCTGAGAAAGCTCTCAGAGAGGGAGACCTGGGGGTGGAGACTTCAGAGTTGGAGCTGAAGTTTAAAAGAGAGGAAGAGAGAAGGTGCCCAGGGTTTGGAAACAGCTTGGGTGCAAGTATGGAGGTGGCTGTGGCTAGCATGGCTTCAGGTCTGGAGGACGATAGGCTGGGTCTTGGGAGTTGTGTCTGGGGCGGCTCCTCCCACCTGCTCCCATAGGACAATTCCTTGATGCAGTGACACCCATGACTGACAGGGTCACTCATTCCACTGAATATCGGGTGAGTATCGGTGTGCCCAGCATGGTCCCAGCACTAAAACAAAGCCCCTCCCTTAGAGATCTTCCATAATGATGGCAGAGGCATTTGCAGACAAAGCTCTGACTGACCAAGAGCTTTGAGAGGAAAGAAACAGAACATTTCCTGCATCGAACATAAACAATGAGGACAACAGGAGAAGAAAGTGCATCCCATTTTCAGAAATATTAAATTGCGGTAGGGAGAATGTGCATCTGAGATCTGAAGCATCGTAATATTATAATTTATAGTAATATATAGTAATAGGTATAGCATAGTAATATAATGATAAAGGGAATTTTATTTTAATGACAACTCACCTCGTTAAAAAGAAGAGAAACTGCATCACAGTTCTCAAGGAAAAAGAACTCAGGGCAATTTTAGGACATTCAATAGCAGGAAAGAGACATATGTGGACCCTACAGGAACGGCAGCAGCCACCCTCTTCAGAATCTCCCTGCACCACTTCTCTCCCACTGCACGTTTGCCTCATTCTCTTCTCTGGCTTCTCCTGCTTCCTCAAGGTCTCTGAGCTGGCCAGGGCTCTGGATATGGCCATGATCTCTCCACTGCCCCCTCCTTCCCCAGCTAGTTCCCAGGATATTAATTCCAAATTCCTGGGAGAGAACTTTGACAGCTCAGTGCATTTGTGCAGGTATCAGTTTGGCCAGTGCAGCAGGGAGCCCCCGAAATAGCACTGGGCTTAAGTAAGAGCATTTCTTTCACTCGCGTGAAAGGCTGGGCTGCCGTGACCACTGCCCTCCGTCCTCCCCTCTCATTGCTGGCATTCTGGGTGATGACGTTGCCCATCTGCGGTCCAGGGTGGCTCACCACTGTACCCACATTGCTGGGGACTCTCCCGGTAGGCGGAGTGCGGCCTTGGGAGGGGGTCCCCGGGTGCCAGCCTTCTCCTCTCAAACTCCCATTAGAAAACTAACTCATCATTTGGGCAGCGTCTGAGGTTGTCGCTGGGGCCACAAAATGTGCAGACCAGTTGGAGACACTGAAACGCTATTAATAGTGGGGCTGGGTGAGGCCAGGCTTCGGAAGTGTGAAATGCTTCTTCAGGGAGCTGACAAGTCCTTTGAGAGCCCGGGTCATCTCAGATTTGAATCGAGCCATACTGGCTTCCACCTCAGATGTGATCTCTAGTGCCTGGGGAGCGAAAGGGCCTGGCCCCAGATGACCCATGTGCAGCCTTCCTGAAGCCTTTCCTTCACGCTCACCGGACACGGGGGGGGGGGGCCTCCGTTCTCTCTGTGTGAGATCGATTGGACTTTTTTCCTGATTGCACAAGAAATAGACAATCATCATAAAAAGTGTATTTTGAAGATATAGAAAGCCACAAAAGAAAAACAGAAGCCACCTGCATGTCTGTCATCCAGAAACAACCATTCACGTTTTAGAGTAACCCACTACTAGAGTGTCCGATGCACATATTTGCATAAACTTGCATGTACCACATTGGGATTTTACCTAATCCCCTGCTCTGTAACCTGCTTGCTTCACTTAACAATGTATAATAATTTCCCACATCATCAAATGGTCTTTTTATTTTTATTTTATTTTTTAGGGGGGAAGGGATGGAGAAAGAAAGGGAGAGAAACATCAATCAGTTGCTTCTCATTCTCACCTGACCAGGGACCAAACCCACAAGCCAGGCGCCTGCCCTGACTGGGAACAGGACTGAGCCTTCTGCTTTTTGAGACAACGCCCAGCCAACTGAGCCATACTGGGCAGGGCACCAAATGGTCTTTACCATCACAGTTTCAATAGCTCATATATTCTAGCATATGGATGCACAACTTTTTAATTTGGACATGTAGGTTATTTCTACTTTTATTTTTATTTATTTTATTTTATTATTATAAATCTTACTGCATGTCAGTTATGGTTTTTCTTAACATTAATCGTGAGAAGCTAAATTCTTAGGTCAAAGGGTTTTTTTTGTTTCAGATATGTATCACCAAATTGTAGATATTCAAGTAGACATTGAAGATATTAGAGACAGTGAAGAAGGCATGACAGCTAGGAATCCGCACTAGGCTCCGGGCTGTGGAGGAGGCTCTGTAGACTGAAGACTGTCTAACCTGAGCGCAAGTTCGGACACCACAGAGGGGTATTTGGTCAAGCTGGGAATATTAGCAGAGTCCCCTTTCCCCTGTCCCCTCTCCAAACAAACCCCTTAGGGTACGTTAATGACCCACTGGAGATTTCTCTTCCGTGATTATGCTCAACCCATTTTAGGGATTCTATGCAAATCTCTATCTGGCCCACAGCAATTATTTCTGAAAACCAGACTTCTAACAGAAGTACACTTAACTTTTTTAAAAACACCATTTTTAGTGCATGCTATTATCATTGTTACTTAGTCAAATGTGTTGATGGGGGAGTAGGTGGAAGGCTGATGTTTGCATTGGCATGGCAACCAGTGACTAATTGAATTCCCCTCAAAGCCCGAAGTGGCTTCTCTGACTCACATACGGCCAGAAATGGATTTTTCCCACCTGTGTGTCATTGGCTTCCCGTAAAGAAAAAGGTTACCCACTCATGATCTAACCCTTTTCCATTCTATTTATATTTCCGTGGGTGCCCCCTTTGGGGCTAATCAGTTAGCGAGTTTACTTCCCACCCTGTGAAGTCAGCTTTCTTTAGATCTGCAGTTACCTCTTTTCAGCTGTTCAACCCACTTTCTAATTATTATAAAAGTTAATATTTATTGAATCCTTACTATGACACCAGGTACTCTGCAAGGTTTTGTATCTACATTATTTCTTTTAATCCTTAAAGAAACCCCAGGATGTGGGAACTCTCACCACCATCCTTTCTTAAATAGATGAGGAAACTGAGGTAGAGGTCAGAAGGCTTGCTGAAGGACAGAGAGTTCTCAAGATGAGGATTTGAACCTGAGAAGTGGACTCCAGAGGCGGAGGGCCTAACCACTGCCCCACCCTGGCCATCTAGCATGTATGGGGTCTCCTCCTTCTGTTGTGGGGCCCTGGGGTGGGGTGAACCAGTCCATGGTCAAGCACAGGCTTTTCCTTCCTGTTAGAATCGTCAAACGTCTCCTCTCTCAGGCTTTCAAGGCTGGAAAGTGTGAGCAAATCAATCTGCCCTCGTGTAAAAGTTCAAACCCTGGGAATTAACCAAGATTTTCCTCTCCTTTTCTTTAGTCACAAATAGTGCCTGAAACCCACCAACTCTCAGTTCCCTCTTCCATAAAACATAAAATCTAATAGCTAGCTCACGTGAGGATTGGGAAGATGACATGGGAAGGCCTCTGGAAAAGCCCTTTACATGGGGCCTGGCACATAGTAGGTCCTCAGTAAAGCTTACTTCCTTCCATCCCTGGTAAGGCTTCCAAGAGTAGCCTGTCTCCACTGTTGAGCTTCTGGACCATAGTCATCTCTGGCATCTCCACCTCTCTCTTGAGGGCAGAGGACAGACTGACACTCTTCTTTTGAGGGCCTCCACGCAGGCCCCGTGAGTCCCCATGACGGTTTGGATCCTGGCCTGGTTCTGTGCTGAGTCACGGTGCCAGAGGCGCATGTTTAGTTCTATGCAGTGTTATCCCAGGACAAGTATTTCTGAGGAGAAACCCAGTCAACTGCACCAGCTAAAGGGCTGGACAGTTTAACTGGGGAAGTGAAGCTGGCAATCTCACCTCTAAATGGGATTCCTATGTTTAAAAAGCTAGTTTGTGCAGAATGGGACTAAACAAGGAAAACAAGTGTTTAAGTCTGTCTGAGGAGTCTGTAAATGCAGTGGATATTTGCAGGTCTGGCCAGCCAACATTCAGGCCCCCTGCTCGTGGCAGAACTTCCATTTGGCTTTGGGGAACCATCCCCGCCCCCCTCAGGCCACATGTGCAGATGGCTCAACCCCATTCTGAGCTGTGAGGACAGGCGCCTGGCTCAGGCCAGGCCTTGCCGCGTGTTCCATGCCCCTGGCTGCAGGCATTGGTTCGGAGATGGACACATGAACCAGGCTGGTCCCAGGACTTGTTACTAATTCTTTTAATAAAGATGTTCTTTTTTTTACTGGAGTGGCTGAGCTGGTAAGTTATAGGCCCAGATCTTCTGGGGGCCACCAGATAAAGTAAGGCTGGCTCCGAAAAAAATCAACGCTAAAAGATGGAGCTAGGGGACCAAGCCTTGATGACGTTGTATGATATCCTGGATCTAGCCAGGCCTGAAGCGTCTCTGCTTTTGGACTCTCCAGCTAAAGGAGCTAAAGCATTCCAACTTATTTTTATTGTTGCAAAAATGGGTTTGAGTTGGGTTTCCTGACACTTGCTCAGTAGAGTGCTGAGTCATGATTTACCTTAACTCCCAATGCTAGACAGGGTCCCCCAAGGCCGGTGGTGGTGGTTCTCCTCTCCCCCAAATTTAAATGAAAATAAGTACACAGAGAGGGTCACACACACACACACACACACACACACATTTCTCCCCACATACCTAAGCTCTTTTCAGTAACTGTCTACAGAAAAAAGTCAGGTAAAAGCCCAAGAACATGGAATAAATTGTCTTCTTGCTCTTTACTGTGGTTGAGTTTTCTCCAACTGATGAGAGAACTGTTAGATCCAAAAAAAGTCTTCATCACTGACAGCTGATGATTGTAAGACTGACCCTCCTGAGTAAGCTTTGAGTCCAGGAACTAAGAGGGCTGTAGAGGAAGCTCTAAAATGAACACAGTTCTCAGGCTCTCATAATGTTATTTTGCCCCTCAGGGGTTCCCATGGTTATGCAGGTGTGCCTACAGATAGATGCATTTTCCTTCTTGAAAGAAGACCCTGTGGCCGAGGGGGGAGGGTGTCAATAAAAAATATGCAGATGAAGCCTCCAACTTAGGAGCATGTAAATGCGGGTATTTAAATTTCTCTTGATATGGACAGATTCAGCCATGAGAAATTTCTTGGGTCTTTTGTCATCTGCCACTTTCAGAGAGTGGGAAGTTAGGCAGAATTAGCCAAGGATGGGGAGGCATTGTCCACCAGGCCAAGAAGACATCTCTGTAGAGTTTGGGGAGGCCATGAAGTGCCAGGACGTGGTAGCACAGTCCCCCCCGAAATGCATGGATCCTTCCAGGAAGAGACTAAAAGAATATAAAAAGAGAGGTCTAAATTGTGAAATTACACTTTGTTCTTCTGCTTGCTCTAAAGAGCAGCCACTTGGCTGCTATTGTGTTTTTGACATTTGCTGTAAGGGACATTTATGCCACTGGAAACCTAATTGTGGCCGGTTTTGAAGACTTATCCTTTTGTGGGAAATTGCAGTTGAGCTTTCCAAGCCCTGTTCTTGATGGTCTGTCACTTCAGCGGTGTCTTTCTCCCCAGTTCTTGCTTCTTAGTAGCGGTGTGGGGTCCCTGGTCTGAGGACGACTGTCCAGCTTGGCTCTGGCCCTTGCAGCTTGTGACCATGACATGTTCGTGGCTTATCCTTTTTGAGCCTTGGATTTCCTACATGTAAAATATCATACTAATACCTATTTAAAAACAGATAAGAGATTCACGATCTCTTTGTAAACAAAAAACACTGTAAACACATGAGATATTATTTTGCAAACCCCAAAGGCTGTGTTCTAGAAGACACACAGTAGGTGCACACACACACACACACACACACACTCTGTAAGACCAGCCATATGGGAGGAGAATGTGATTTTCTACTAGGGAATACGCTTAGCAAAAATGGGTAGACTTTACACTTTGGGGCTTTGCCATTGAAAATAATTGGAAGGGACCCTATTTTGAAGGATGGTAAGATAATGCAAAAGGTTGAAGTCCCTCAAAATGCTGGAAAAAAAAACAAAAGGAAGTTTCTGGGGCTTACTCTTAGGTTCCTTGGTATCAGACAACTATAGAATAGTAATGAGCATACAATTTTTGCAGACAGAACAAGTGGAACTTCAATCCTCTCGCCTACAGGCCTCACCCTCCTTTTCTTCCTTAAAGCTTCTGGCAGCAACGTAGACTTAGGATACATACCAGGGAGGGTGAGTGTGAGGATTAAATGAGATAATGCAGGAAAAGCTTCTAGCCCCATGCCTGGCAAAGAAGTGAATGCCAAGAATGCTATCATTTGAGGAAACTTGGGATTCCAGGAGAGTTAAAGAAAGTATTTTTTTACAAGGCAAGAGAGAAAAAAGAGACGCATAAAAACTACCCAAGGTTTGCCAGCAGACTAGACTCTCTCTTTTCTGCTTTTAAGTTACTATTTTCTTCTTCCTTCATCGTCACCTCAGCTGCACCCCAACCGGAAAGTCCTGTGGAAATGAAACACTGAATGATATTTCCAACTTACAGTAAGATTTCAGGGAGCTCTGCCTTGCTCGGGGTGGTGTTCTGCATTAATCCCACGGGTGAAGAGCCTGTCCCAGCGCAGAGCCCCTGAGAGGGGACAGAGGGAAAGGCTGGGAAAACTGGATGGATTCCCAGATCCAACCGAATTAGGTCTTTCCAGTTCTGCTTCATCATGCTGTTGGACATAAATTCCCAGGATATAAGATTCTGCCATTTCAAAAAAAAAATAAAAAATTCCAGAGCCCATATAAATGTTATTTTGCTGATCAGCATCTTTAAGATGGTCAAAGCTGTTTTCCTCGCCACCAGTGTGAACAGCCAAGAGTTGACGCTGCCTAAATGGGGCCTATTTTAGAAATACCATAATTAGTATCTTTAGCATGTGATCATAGCTCATCTTAGGATAGCCAAATACCATCTCCCTTGCTTTCTCTCCACTCCAAGCAATGGCTACAAATCGCATTTATACAGTGAGTGACAGGCCTCCCCGCCAGTTTGAGGGAGAAATGAGGACCGTATCTTCTTCAATGCCCTGTGCACGGTGCCCAGCACAGGTGCTGGGATGGATAATAATGTATATAAGCAGATAAGTATAAGATTTCTCAAACGAAACATGTGCCTTCAACAAAAACACTGACTAGTTGGAGTTGTACACAGGTAAGCAAATATAGATGACTGACATACTAATCCATATCTTCCACACATGTTTATTGATAGCCTACTATGTGCTGACACACTATGTGCTAGAGATACGAACACGGCATGGTTTCTGCCTTCGGGAGATTCAGCCTGATAGGAAAAAGGCAGGTATGGGTCAAGGTTCCTGGTTGCAGACAATATGACCCACTTAACTAGTTTTATTGTTTTTTAAGATTTTATTTATTTATTTTTAGAGAGTGGGAAAGGGAAGAAGAGAGGAAGAGAAACAACAATGTGTGGTTGCCTCTTGCACGCCTGCTATTGGGGGGCCTGGCCCACAACCCAGGCATGTGCCCTGACTGGGAATTGAACTGTCAACCCTTTGCCTAACAGGCCCATGCTCAATCCACTGAGCCACACCAGCCAGGGCCACTTTAGCTAGTTTTAACCAGAAAGGATTCACGAAGGCTTAAAAATGTCTCACAAAATCATTGGGAAGAAATAGGCTCTACGTTGAGCTCCCAGGACTCCACCAGAGACAAGCTGTCACTGCCACAGACAGGACCCTCTGACTTAGTAAGCCATCGCCACCCCCACTGGCTCCGTAACCACATCCCCTCTGCCATTATCAAGCCAGCAGAATGAATGGCCCATGGTTTGCTCTAAGTTTCGCCAAGAAACTTGGATCTGAACCCAAGTCCTGCAGGAGCGTCCTGCCTGACTGGCAGAATATAAAGCAACAGGCTGCACCGCAGCATTAAAGGCTGGGAGACACAGGCATTCTCTGATGGCAATTGGAGATTCATACCCTGGGGACCCATCAGAATATGGAGAAGCTCTTCGAAAGGTTTTGGGCTGTTGTGAGTGTCAGTTGTTCACACAACAATTAAATAAATGACTGCGGTATGAAGTGAGAACAACGTGACCGATGCTCACCTAGAGCAGGCTGAAATAACCCAGCACCATGGAGGCAGCGTGGAAGGTAATGTACCTATTTGGATCTTGACTGAGTAGGATTTAGCCAGGCAAAGGAAACATTCCAGTGACATTCAATATTCCATAAAAATATTCCAGTAAATGTGAACCAGCTGATTTTGCACTGCTTACTGAGCAGACAGCTGTGGACAAAGTCCCCATGCCTTGCACTGATGGAGCTCCCAGCCCAGGGCAGCCAGGGAAGAGGGACAAGCACTCTGCAGCAAGGCCAAGTGTCCTGATGTGCACCAAGCATCAGAGCACTGTGCTAGGGAGGTGCCAGATGTGGCTCATTGCTGTCTGTCCTCGCACCAGCTGTGGAGCAGAATCTGGCTGAGGACAGCCACACCATAGGTCAGCCAGTGACTTCTGAGCTGGCGCAGAGCAATGGTGATGGAGACAATGGTGGTCAGTTCCAATATTCAATTCCCTATTTCTAAGAACGGAGCCAGGGGGAAAGTGAGAAGTTCATCAATTGATTCATGGAGCCAGGAGCAGAAATGACTCATGTGCACATCAGACAGGAAGAATGAAGAGCACCTGAGGGAGACCTTGAGTAACATGTAAGCAGAAGACACAGAATCGACATGGGATTTCCAATGAACTCCTCTCCAATGAGTCCTGAGTTCATCGGACAGGCAGGAGCAGTTGAAGCCAAGCTGGCATGGGGCTGAGTCTCAGTGATGGCAGAGGGTCTATAACCTCCCTGAAGGAGGGTGATGAGCCAACCCAGTCCCAGGAGCTTATTGGCCTCACCCATCCCCTGGGCTCTGTTCCGGTCCCCATGAGGCCTGGCTCTGCAGCCAGGGCTGCGTTCCTGGGAGGTCCTGTTTTTTAATTCCCACCTGCAAACTTTCCTGGCCATCCTGTGAGGTGGCTTCCTAGCATCCCTGTTCCACGCAGCAGCTAACACCCTGGAAGTTGAAAGGCCTGGAATTTGGCCCAACCAACATGGAAGGGTGAAAATATATTTTTTTAATTTTTTTCTTTTATTGATTTTAAAGAGAGGGGAAGGGAGGGAGAGAGAAAGGGAAAGAAACATCGATGGGTTTGCTTCTCACATGCTCCCTGACTGAGGACCAACCCGCAACTGAGGCATATGCCCTGAGCAGGAACCAAACCAGCGGCCTTTCACTTTGCAGGACGATGCCCAGCCCATTAAGCCACATGGGCTGGGGCGAAAATATTTTTCTTAAAATGGAAAAGGAAACCAGAGTTAAACATTAACTGATAACTGTTTAAATTTTAGATTTAATTAAATTTAATTTGTATCTATATTTCTTACCAAAATGCTATATCATGTTTATTGAATTGAGTTGCTATGAAAATGTTAGTAATAACCTGTAAAATACCGTGCGCCGTGATCACACCTTCCCACCTCAATGTCCTTTGACCCCTTGGCTCCCTTCCTGGAGATGAGGTTTGTGCATAACGGAGCTGGGGTCGCCAGGAAGCAGGACTGCATGTTTTATTTGAGGATTGTAAAGGAAATCTAGTTGACATTCAGAACAATACAGTCCTTCCCTCTTAGCCGCTGCATGTAGTAAAATGCTGAACACATCCCTGCTACTCTGAAATGCATTGATTGGTAATGTGTAAAATCAAAGGACATTCAAAAAGTTCTTGCTTCTGTGTGAAGTTAGATTGGAGAAAGAAAGGCTCTAGGTCACTGACCTAAATGGTGCGGCCTCCTCCCATTCCTGGAACTTTTTCCTTAGCAAAGGGAGTTGAGTGATCCTCTGCCATCACCAAGCCTTACTTAGCCCCCATCCGCCTCAGCTCCCACTGTTCCTGCAAAGGGAGGGATAGGCAGGGCCAAGAGCAAGGCTAAGAGGTGTGGATGGGCAGCCAGGAGACAAGAAAGGAGGAACCAGAGCCCCAGAGACAAGGGAGGGCCCAGCAGAACTTAGAGCAAATGTCACGATACAGTGGGGTTAGGACGGGGACATTTTTGCATTCATTCTTTCATTCAGCAAAGATTTATAGAGAGTGAAGATAGTACTAGAAGACTTAGTCTCTTTTCTCAGGTTGTTACGAGCTAGACAGTCCGGCCATCAGAGTGACCTAGGAGGGGACATATACGGATGATAGGGAGGAAAAGCCCAGCCTCATGAAATGGCCTGGGAAGAGCCTGATGAGATGAATCCATAGCGGGCCATGCATGGGCTTCAGGGCTGTCCTCGGGAGTGGGCAGAGCGAGGTGACTGACAAAGAATAACAATACCAAACAAAAATCAGCGCCCAGGATCCCAAGCACAGCATCAGTTAAGAAGCGTGCTATTATTCGCTAAGGGCATCTCTCACTGAGCACTTACTGCTGGGATAGACACCATGCCAAGCACTCTGCCTTTCTCCTTTAATCCTCACAATCACCCTATGAGCTAGGAATTTGCAGGGAGAGGGACACTGAGCCAAGGCAGGTCAAGCTACAAGTTGCTGTCACACGACTAGCAAACGCTAGGGCAGGGATCCAATCCAGGCTGTCTTCCGGGGCTGCTCCTGTGGACCCCCAGGGCTCTGTTCTCAGTTAGCTACACAGGCATCTGGAAACACAGCCAGTCCTTATCTCCACTGCCTCTGGTCGAAACAATTGGAATTTGAATGTGCTGTTTTCCCAGAGCCTAGGACCGAGCAAGGGCACCTTGGGCTAGGACAGGAAGGATCATAAGGTCCCCACGCTGGTAGAATGAGGGGCAAATTGGCTCTCAGAGGTCTCCCCTGCCTCCCACAGCCTCTGCAAGTTGATGTGGATGTTGTGCCGAGTTCAGTGGACGGGCATGAAACAGGGTGGGGCGGGGGTTAGGACAGTGAAGGTTGTTCCAGATTTGAGAAGTTCAGAGGGTACCTTCCAGAAATAAGGTGGAGTTCTCACAGCAGGCTGGGGAAATAAGGATGAGTCCTGCTGAATGGAGCACGGTCGAGTTGTAGAAAATCGGCCCTGTACAAGTAGCCAAGGGAAACACAGGCGTGAACATCTCTGAGACCAGGGAACTAAGTCTCAGATGTTGTTTGTGGATGCTGTTGGCTTTACCTTTAGGGTTCCCATCTTCACTGAGCCTTGTTCTTTTGTCCTAACGTTCTGTTCCATAGGGATATTGTACCAAATGCCCACTGTGAAGAAATAGGCTCATTTAAATAAAATTTAACATTAATGTAATAATCAATCTTTAAACTGGAAACAAGGGGGCCAATTTATCTCGATCAATCACATCACCATTTAGAGGCTGATTTATTTCTGTGGCTTTTCATTCTCCTTCCCTCAAAGTCCTCCCCAGCCTCCTTGACTGCCATGTTTTACTCACCGCTCCTGCATCCAGTCCTTCCTCGGCAGGTGTGACTGTGGGGGTTACTGAGTGGGCTCCAGCCCGGATCTCGCCTTCTTTGTGCTCCATGAGTTTTGAACATGGTTCGGGGAGAAGCTGCGGAGGTTTGGCAAAGGGAGTGATCATTCCTTCCCGCTGGGGAGCCTCAGAGTCAGCGCCATGGAGGGTCAGCTGGTCTCAGTAAGGCGGCACTCCTCAGTCATGGAAGGGATGTCCAGGGGCAAGACAAGAAAACATTAAGGCCAAAAGAGAGGGGTGGGGGTGAGGGTGGGAGCTGGGAGACAGGGACACAGGAGCAAGAGGCATGAGTTACTTCTTACAAGGATGAGCCTATCAAGCTGTCACTTGCTCTGGCCATTGTAGAGTAGTCCCCTCTTATCCACAGGGGATACATTTCAAGCCCCCCCAGTGGATGCCTGGAACTGTGGATAGTAGCAAACCCTGTATATTCTATGTTTTTTCCCTATATACACATAGCTATGATAAAGTTTAATTTGTTAGGCACTATAAAAGATTAACAATGACTAATAATCAAATAGAACAGTTATAACAATACACTGTAATAACATTTATGTGAATGTCTTTTGGGCCAAAATAAGAGGTACTTGAATATAAGCCTTGTGATACCGTGGCAGCCAGTCTGATAACCAAGACGGCTACTAAGTGCCTCACGGGCAGGAGAGTGTAGAGCGTGGAGATGCTGGACAGGGCGATGATTCGCGTTCCCAGAGTGCTGGACTGGGATGGCACAAGATGCCACGACAATACTCAGAAGAGAAAGCAACGTAAAACTGAGGCATTGTTTATTTCTGGAATTTCCCACTTAACATTTTCATATAGCAGTTGACCGAGGGTAATGAAACCCCAGAAAGCAAAACCAAGGATAGAGGGGGACAACTGTATTCTAATTGTGCACTAGAATTATGTGTGATTTTTATTTATTCCTTGCTCTTGTGGGCATTTTGCAGTCAGGAAAAAAAAGCAGGTATTTCAAAAATCAATCTTAGGTCCCATGGCCAGTGGGGTGCAGAGTGTGTGCAGAAGCCCGAACCCACAGGCAAATGGGGACGGGAGAGGACCCTTCAATCAGGGAAAGAGGGTGTGCAGGCTGGGCAGAGACATCCAGGAGCTGGGGGTCAGCGGGTGCCTGAGAGAGCTGCTCCTCAACACATAATGAAAATGTATGTGATTTTATACCCAGTATGAGAACTGGCATTTAATTCAAGAGAGAGAACGAGAAGGTGTCCCATTTAAGGGAAAGCAAAGGCGCCCTCAGTTCCCAGCAGGCCCTCATCCCTGGACCACGAGGCCTCTGCACCTCCACCCCACCCCAAAAACACCACTGAAATGAGGTGAAGAGCCTCGATGAGTGGCTTTTAGTGACTTTGCTGAGGCAAGCCTTGGCTGGCCTCGTGTCCTCCGGAAAGGACCTGAGTTCTTTCTCTTTTCTTTCCTTCCTTTTCCTTCTTTCCTCTCTGAGTCTCTTCATAAGGAGGAACGATACCTGATGCTGATGAACCCTATAAGGCCTCCCCTTCCCTTGTGTCCTTCCCTTAACTCCTCACCTAAGTGGCTCAGCTCTTTCCTTCCATGTCCCAAGAGCGCTGGGAGACGACACTTGAGTCACCGTCTCAGCACAGCGGACCTCTCAGCATGGGATTGTCGTCCCCCATACATGTGTTGTTGACATTCTCTGTGTCTCTTTCTCAGATTCTTGGAGTAGAAATAACCTGTACAAGTCGGCGAGAGCCAATTCACAACAAAATGAAGGCACACAGGAACAGTGAGATCTCATCGCCTACCTATCAATTGGTGAAGATTTTAAAATGATCATGTGTGGATTTCCTCGTTTGCCATTACTGGAAGTATAAATTGAAGCATCCTTCTTGGAGGGCAGGCAGTTTGGTGATGAATGTATCAACCTTTAGGACCATGTTGTATCACTTGACCTGGAAATTCCACTTCTTATAATTAATCATAAGGAAATAGAGATGGACACGAAGAGTTATGGGCATGAATAGCTCTGCACAAGATGATCATCAAAGCATTATTTACATTATTTTTAAAGGAACAAAAATAGGGGTTAATTAAGTGAATGGATAGTAACCGCATGCAACAGAATACGATGCAGCGATCAGAAACCACTCTGCAGAAGCATGTTCGACACCACGTGACACATGTCTTTCCGCCCCCTACCCTGGTCCGGAGGTCTGTGGGCTACAAGATTAAGACCAAATCGGCAATTTTAAATTGTAAATAGAAGAGAACCCAAGGCAAACAGGCTTAAAAACAAAAGATGTTTAATTGGCTCATAACCTGAAGACAGGGCTGGATGCAGTGGAGATACAATGTTGCCAAGGACCCTGCTTCTCTCTGGGAGAGTTATTTATCTTTCCTCCCATTTTTTCCTTATGAGTGGCCCCAGAGTTGGCCATTGACAGGGACCACTGCCAATTTTTCATCTCTGCGAGGGAGCGGCTGGAGAGGTCCCTCATTTGGTTATCCCCTTATATGGAACAGGGCGCACGGGCTTCCTGCGCTGCCCTCCAGGGAGCTGAGGCCAGAGGTAGGCTTACTTTCACTTTATGGCTCCAGTACTTTCATCTTCACCTCATATCTTTCAGAGAAGAAAAGAGAAAATGTTTGGTAGCTTTTGTGCAAGGTCTGGGGTCAATGCTGTCAGTTGCCCAAATTCTTTCACCTGACCCCCCGGCCCATCACTGAATTTGAGAGGATGGGACGGGATGGATAGGATGCTCTAACTGGCTGCAGCTCGGCCATGACAGGTGAAAGCATTCCTTGCTGAAAAGGAGCCCACTGCACACATCTTATGTAAAGAAAAGCCAGTCAAATAAGTGAGGGAAATGTTAAATAAAGTTACTCAGATTTCTTCTCAGCCTTTAACATGCTAATGGGCACTATTGACCACCACAAAAGAGGTAGGAAGAGAGGATATAATATGCACCACTTCACACAGAGCCCACTTTGGAAAATGCTAGAATGAGCATAAGGAAGATGAGTGCCTATACACAGAGTGAACATACATCCTGGTCTGCCTGGGACAACCTCAGTTCATACCTGCTGCTCCAGGTATAAATTACGGTATCATTACGATCAGCACTCAAGTTCACTCTCAAAAGGATCCCAGCTTCCGTGACAAATTTTATGGTCACTTACTGAGGACTTCATGTTGCTCCATGTTGAACTGTGAATCACTGAGCCAATCAGATCTCCTCTCGAGGGCTGTGAATTTGAGACTTAGACAAAGAGAGACACAAGGAAGAAGTCAAACCAGAGATGCAGAAGCACTAGTTGGGCAGACAGGGGGAGGCTGGTTCCTGAGGCTGGCGCTTCTCCAAGAATGGCAGCCATGGGAGGGGTGGGAGTTGGTGGCACAGAATCCAGCAGGCCACCGGCCCGACACCCGTGACAGCTGGGCTGCCGGGGTGCCATCCTGTGCCAGCACTCTTCCCAGGACAGTTCCCGACCCTCATCCCGCAGCTCCACTGAGCACGTCTGCTGAGACGGCCCTTCTCAGCGTGTTTCTCAGCCCAGAACCCCCAGGCAGCTTTTAGGATTTTCAAACCATCAGAACAGCCCCACCCCTAGCCCCAGGTCTTTGATTTACAAGAAAACATATTGTGAAACCAGGTTTCAAAAACCTAGTTTGATCCAGATAATGAGATTATAGCAAGTTTTAACATATCCTCTTTTGTTCTTTGTTGTATTTTCCAAAACTTCTGCAATGAACAACTACCTCTTTTGTAACAAGAATATAAAATAGTGCCCTGTCTGGGGGGCGCAGTTGGTTGGAGTGTCAGCCTGTACACCAAAAGGTTGTGGGTTTGATCCCGGGTCAGGGCACATACCTAGGTTGTGGCCCAGTCAGAGCGTGTGCAGGAGACAACTGATCAATGTTTCTCTTTCTCTCTCTCCCTCCCTTCCTCTTTCTCTGAAAGCACTAAAGACATCCTTGAGTGAGGATAAAAAAATAGAATATAAAGTAGATATTAAAAAAACCAAGGAAGTAGAGATAAACCCTTAGCTTTACATCAACAATGGTGGCAAGGTAAGGCAAGGTAATTCAAAAGGGGAAGGACAAGTCCTTTCAACAAATGATGCTGGGGAACCAGATATCCACATGCAGAAGAAAATAGTTGGACCCTTACCTCACACCACACATAAAAATTAAGATGGTTTACCGACCTAAATGTAAGAAATAAAACTATTAAATCTCAGTAGAGCCCTGGCTGGGGTAGCTCAGTGGACTGATCGCCAGCCTGTGAACCAAAGGGTCACTGGTTCGATTGCCATTCAGGTCACATGCATTGGTTGTGGGCCAGGCCCCCGGTGGCAGGCCCACAATGTGTGGTTGACAAGTAACCACACATTGATGTTTCTCTCCCTCTCTTTCTCCCTCCCTTCCCCTCTGCCTAAAAATAAATAAATAAAATCTGTTCAAAAAATCTTAGTAGAACTCTTAATTGAACTCTTAGTAGAAGTCTTTCTTTCTTATGCTTAGTAGTGGAAGCATAAATCTTCATGACCTTGAGTTAAGCAACGTTTTCTTAGATGTAACACAAATAGCATAAGAAGCAGAAAAAGAAAAACATTATTAGACCTCATCAAAATTTCAAACTTTTGTGCTTCAAAGGACACCATTCAAAAAGTGAAAATGCAACCCATGGAACTGGAAAAAATATTTACAAATTGTATATCTGATAAGGGACTTATATCCAGGATACATAGAGAATTCTTGTAACAATAAAAAGATAAATAATGCAATTTAAAAATGGTAAATGATTTCTATAAAGAATACAGATGAATAGCAATACATACATGAAAAGGTGCTCAACATCTGGTATGATGGATATATTAATCAGCTTAATTGTGGTGTATATACACACACACACATATATAAATACATACTTCTTATGAACATATATACACATATTTTCTGAACATATTTATACACATATATGTATATGCACACACATATGTATACATATACATACTTTATATAAAACAGTATGTATATGTTTATGTATATATATAAAAGTATGTATGTACATACTTTTCCTGAACATATACACACACACATATACATATATACATATACATATATAGACATTTCTGTATGTCAGTTATACTACAATAAAGCTGTAAGAAAGAAAAGAGAAAAAGTACTCAACATTAACAACCATTAAGGAAATCAAAATCACAATGAGATACTCGAATTCACGCCCAAATGACAGACAATAACAGGTACTGGTGAGAAGATATAGGAACCCTGGTACCTTCCTGGTGGGACTGTAAAATGGTACAGCCGCTCTGGAAAACAGTTTGGCAGTTCCTCAAAAAGTTAAACCCAGAGTTACCGTATGACCCAACAATTTCATTCCTGGGTGTATACCCAAGAGAAACGAAAGCCTATGTCCACACAAAACTTGCACATGAATGTTCGTGTTAGGAGGATCCGTAATAGCCCGAAGTCCATCACCTGACAAAGAGATGCACGCCATGTGGTACATCAGACAGTGGGGTCACTATTTAGCCATGAAGAAGGAACAGAGTGCCGATATACACTACAGCGTGAAGGGAGCTGGAGAACTGGGTGCTAAACGAAAGCAGCCAGTCACAAAGGTCACATATTACGTGAGTCCATGTACGTGAGACGTTCAGAAAAGTCAAATCCGCAGAGACAGAAAGTAGATTAGTGGTTGCCAGGGCGTGGGGGGGGGGGCAGGGAATGACTGCTACTTTGGAGTCATTCCTTCATTCCTTTGGGATTTCTTTTGGAGTAATGAAAATGTTTTAAAGTTACATATATGCAACTCTGTAACCCTGTGAATACACGAAAACAACTTATTGTAGAAGGGTGAGCTTTTTTAAACAGGTGGTACATTTTTAAAAGGGTGAGATTTTTGGTGTGGAATTATATCACAATTGAGCTGATATTAAAAACAAACCAGTGAGCAAAGAAGTCGGTGGTAAAAGAATGTGGGAGTGAACTGGGAGCATTTTCAGAGGCACTGAGCTGGGAACTATGGGAAAGGCTGGGAAAGAATAAAACAATGAGTGGAGATGAGTGGGTGGGGGGTGGTCCTCGAGTTCAGCCCCAACCCCCTTCACCAGGCCCACTGGTCTGAATTCTTTCAGCTGTCATAGTGTTCTGGAACATTTTTCAACATCAAAAGATGATTGAGGGGCCAATTATATTTTGCTAACTCATCTGCTCCTATTTTTAAAAATAAACTTTATACTTTAGAACAGTTTTAGATGTACAGAAAAATTGTGAAGATGGTACAGAGAGTGTCCACGTACCCCACACCCAGTTCCCTCTGCTGGTAACATCGCACATTAGTATGATTCCTTGTCACAATTACTGGGTCAATATTGACACGGGACTGTTAACTGAGGTCTGTCCTTACTCAGCTGCCTTCCCTGTTCCAGGGTCCCATCCAGGACACCGTGTTTCATGTAGTCATCAGGTCTCCTCAGGCTCCTTGCGGCTGGTACAGCTTCTCAGACTTTCTCGCTTTTGATGACCTTGACAGTCCAGAGGAGTCCTGGTCAGGTATTTTGTACAACGTCCCTCTATTGGGACTCGTCAGATGTTTTCCTCATAATTAGACTGTGGTTCTAGGATGTTTGAGGAAGATCACAGAGGTCAAGTGCCATTTTTATCCTACATCAAGGGTATATATCATCAACATGACTAATCCCTGTTGATGTTGACCTTGACCACCACCAGGCTGAGGTTAATAATTGTTGGGTTTCTCCTCTTGTAAAGTTACTCCTTTTCCATACTCGACTCCCGGGAAGGAAGCCACTCTGCACAGCCCGCACTAGGCAGTGGGGAGCCGAGCTGCAGCTCCTTGGGGGCAGAGTCCACAGAACCCAGAGGTTACGCAGAATTCTTCTGCACAGAGACTTCTCTCTCCTCCCCCATGTATTTATTCAGTCATGTTAATATTGGTATGAATATTCATTCTATACTTTTGGTTATAGTTTAAAATACTTCTGTTTTGCTCAACTTGTTCCAACTTTGGCCATTGGGAACTCATTCAGTCAGGCCTGCTCCCATAATTGTGGGTGTTTTGTTTTATTTTGTACTTTTTTTCCAGCTTTCTTTACTTTCTGGCAGTATAAGAAGAGACACTATTTTTTTTTATTACAAAAAACTGCCAATCAAACAAAAGTAGAGAGAACAGCAAAAAGAAACCTCACATACTCATTGCTCAGATTTCATAACAATTGACATTTTCGACGTAGCTACCTCATACCTGTTTTTGTTTTTATGTCTAATAGATAAAGATTTTAAAGACATAATCACAATATCACTATGACATTAAAAATATCACTATCACACCCAGGAAAACGAATACTGATGCCCGAGTATCACCTATTACAAGTCTGGGCTTAATTTTCCCTGTTTTTTTTTTTTTTAAGCATTTTTACAGTTGGTTTGTTCAAATCAAGTTCATAATGGATTTTGCTAATAGTATGGTCAGGGTGCTATTTAAGATGCTTATCTATCTTCAATTATTTCTGATAAACTAAATTACATGTGGGAGCTTGATTATATTTCCCCCCAAATTAAAAATACTAATAAAAAAGCCTATAGGCCAAACCAGACTATTCCTTTTGATGGGATTTATCTCTAGGGGAAGGGACCTCCCTCCAGGATCCACACTTACAGGGAGAAAGTGAGGCCCTCGGCAGGGGGGGGGGGGGAAGGGGGGAGGTTGGCTTGAAGTTTTCCAAGGACTCACAGCAGGTGATGCCCAGTGCAATGCCAAGAGACACATCACCAGGCATAGATTTTATTGGGGGTGTGATTGTTCCTGCTAGCTCCTGCTCCAGTCACCGAGTTCCACAGGCTTTTATGGACTGCCCCAGCTCTATTTCTCCCATAAGCCCTATTATGTTTTAGCACCCCACTGTGTAGAACTCATGGTTTTAGCAATGCACATAAGATGTTAGAGCAGAAATGCTGGTATACCTTTATTGAAAAGAATCAGGTCAGTCCTGGACGTTTAGTGTCTCTATGTCTAAGGCCCCTTCTATTCATTCTAGCTGCTGACAGTCTCTTGAGGGGACTCCTATGTCAGTGGCTTCCCTGGTGGTCCCCCGGAGGGGTGCTCCTTGGTGCCTCTGCCTAGCCTTTCTTGGTTCTCCTGTTTTTGCTTTCTTTACACCAGCAGGCCCTGTTCCTCAACCAGGACAGTAGGACTGGTTTCTTTACAAAATAGGATGCCCAAGACAGCAATTTGAGCACCCACGCCTGCCGAGAGAGAAGCGCCCTTCAGAAACATAAATTGGTGATGATGATGAGGCCAGCACTGACAGACCAGGCCCAGGAGACAGCTCGTGTGCGCTGGGAGCTCCTGTTCTAGGGAAAGATGGTAGAAAGATCGTTGCTTGGGGAGGTTTTATTTATGATTCATTTATAGTGCTGGGAGAAAGGACTTTTCTTTTAGCTTCTTCTATTTTATTCCCTCTCTTCTTTCCCCATCAATGTTTCAACAAGTGATTCCAAAGTCTCGGTGCAAGGATCTTAAGAGCCGTTGAGAAAATTAAATTTAAAATGTACACTTTATAAAACAAAGACACAACAAAAAACACTTTATGGGGCTTTTAGGAAGAGGGCCTGGCTGGAAGACAGGTGTGAAATCAAACCACTGTGAACCAGCAGAGCTCTGGAAAGAATTGCTCTGTGTAATCTGGCCTAGGAACCTCACTTTTGCATTGGGGCTCACCTCCTCCCTATTCCAGAGGCCAGTGCGGCACCACCAGAAGCCTCCTTTGGCACATGGAGTCAAGTAAACAGAGACTGGTGTCAGGACTGCCCCTGCTGCTTGGGAATGTCCCCAGGGAGTGTCCTTGCTACCTCTGGGCTGGGGAAATTTGGGGGTAGGGCTCCAGCTGCAGTTTTGTCACCAAGCTGGTAGCCACCCAACTGCCCCATATTCCACAGTGGAGCAATGTGTAGAGTGGTTGGTGCCATGTCTCCCCCGGTTCCATCTTGGCTATGGTCCCTACACTCAAGGCTCCAGGAAGCTTCTGAGGTTCTTGACTCCAACAGGGTAGGAGGAGAAGAGCCTCACTCCTCACTGCCCAGCACTTGGGATGACCACGAACTTCCTTCCATTTCTAACGCCCTCTCCCTCCTGCTCGGTATCTTTTTTGTCCTTCATTCCTTTCCTGCTCTCCTGAACCTCCGCTTCCTCCATTTCTCCAGACATGCTGCCCCCTCCCTCAGAAGTCACACCCCAAGTTTCTTCTTCTGTCTCACACATTTCCCGGCTTCCAGAACTTTTTGGAACTGGGCAGAGATGAGGCCAGCTTCAGTTTCCTAAGTGGAACTAATCTCCAGTCTCCACCACCATCTGTCTGGGTAACTTTAGGCAAATGGCTGACACACACTTAGCTTCTGTTTATTCATTGATAAAACTCACCCATTTCTCAGACTCCCTGTAACCACGGCTCACCGAGAGGTGGCTATGATTACTGCCATTATTTGAGTTCCCAGAGCAGGGTTCCCAGCCCACTGGGTCACAGCAGCATCTTTCCTACAGAGTCAGGCCTCAAGGACACAGGTCAGCCTGGATGGGATGCGCCTGCTAGGGCCCAGCTTCTCAGTCAGGTTTCAGGGTTCTGTCTCAGCCCCTGCAGGGGGTGGCCATGCCGCTGCTCTTCTTGCAAGGATCTATTCGGCCCCTGTGGCATCCACAGCATTGCCTTTCAGCAGACCCAGGGTGCCCCTGCCCACTCCGGAGACCCAGGGAATCCAGGCCACAGTCCATAGCCTGCCCACCTGGCTCACTGGTCTACCACTGCCTTCCAGTTGCTAGAAGGGTCTTTCCCAAGCTCCTTCCTCATGGGCCTCAGCTTTCAGTTCACGATGCCAGGGGAAGGTGGTTGGAGGGGGTGTGAAGTGGGGCGTGTCGCAGTTTTACAGACTGAAAAACTGCCACACGCCCTCATGGCTCTCACCGGATTTCTAGTTCAGCAGCTGGAAAATAAAGTTCTACAGAGTAGGGTGAGGAAGAACCGGGTATTTCATTCCTTACACTTCCTCTTGCGGAGCTGCAGGGTCGGTGGTGCCACAATGCATCTGATGAGACCGACCTTCCTCTGGGAGTTCAATTTCTTTGTTTCCCAAAAGTTGTGCCTGGAACCCAGGCCCAGTCAGGCAGGCCCCAGGGTGCAGTAGTAGATGTCAGCGAGAACCACATCACTTCAGGGCGGCCAGACGTGGAAAGCAGGGAGCAATGTTTTTTCTCCAAATCAATTCTGCAGAAAGGACAGCGTGTCCTCACGTCCTCTGAACTCCCAGCAGCTCAGCTTCCACTGGGTAAAAAATATCCTTCTTATTTATTGACTGGCAAAATACTCTATTTATCAAACCATTCCGGGGTCCTCTAAAAATAAAATGGAGGGAAAACCCGAAAGGACAATTAAAGATTTAATGTAGTCTTGCAGACTTCTGCTTCATTTCTTTGTAAATTGAGTGCCGTAAAACACAGCGCGGGCAGCCCCCCAGCAGCGGGCTCGTTTTCTTTTGTGCTAGGGACTGATGCTGAGGTGTGAGGCCTCAGCTACACCGAGCAACGAGCAACGATGGAGGGCTTCTGTACGCTAATTATGTCTTCCCTTATATCTTCGGCTTGAACTCTAATTTGCTTACAGTCTAATAAACACCAGTTCTCGCTGCAAATCAAAGTACCTGGGAGATTGAATACTTAGATAGTCAAACACTCTCACTCCCCACACTCATCTCCCATCCCTCTAAACAGGCTTCTAAAGGCAAGTGGCTCTTTGAAGGCCGGTGAATCACTTCTCAGCAGTAACTTGTGCTCAAATGAAAAGCCACAATCTGGCAGCAGACCTGGGGTTGGGCTGGGAAAAAAAAATTGTTTAAAAAGCCTTTCCTAGTTTAGTTACTAGGCGTGACTTGCCAGCTCCCTGCCTGCAGCAAAAGCTGCACGTTTTATGGCTGTTTGCTCCTCTGACTTTGGTTTTCCCAAGTTTCCCCAGAAAGGCTCTTACTTTCTTCAGGGCTCCTCCCTTCATCTCTGAGAGCTTAGAAAATGGGGAGCAGTGGAGACAGGGGAGGGGATTCTAACCTGGGCCTAGCACCCTGTTTCCAGGGGCTCACCCCTTTTAACACTTCACTCCTGGAACGGTGATCCTGAGTGTTAACCTAAAAACCAGAGGCCTTTCAATGGGAGAGGAAACAAGCATTTATTTGAGATCAGCATGAGTAGCTATTCAGGACATACTGATTCAGAAGACCAGACGGGGCTCTGAGGAGGACGTGAAGGCAGTGGGCGTTTAGGAGCCAGGAAGGGGAGCAATTACATCATAGAAGGAAGGCCTTTCTATTGGTGCAGATAGGCTAGCATAGGGATGCTAACTCTAAACAATGTTTTTTTCAACCCAGCAGTGATCATTCGTAACTGCTTTCTTGTTATCTTTGCAAACAAATCTTTTTTAGGGTGTAGGGCTGCTTTAGCACCAAGCCAAAGGTTACTTTGACCTTTTTTTAACATTCCATGGATTTCAGGTGGGGCAGTTCCTCAGGGATGGCCGCTCTGGCTCCACTTTGAAGGACGTCAGTGACTGGTGGCAGATGGTCTCAGAGCTAATGGGGATGATGCGTTTCCCTTCAACGTGACTTCTCAAAGTGTCATATTGGAGGTGAAGGACTATTCTGGTGAATGGCCTGGGGGCTAGTTACAGATTCTGATTCAGCAGGACTGGGATGGGACCTGAGACTCTGCATTTCTGACGAGCTCGCTGGCAAGGCTGCTACTGCTGGTTCGAGGACCATGCTTGAAGTGGTTCTGCATTATCTGATTTCGTCTTCATTACAACCCAGGAGGTAGGTGCTCTTTTACAATGAGGCCATGGGTGTGCAAGGAGAGTGAGAGACAGCTGGGGTTCCCGGGCTGCAAGCAAGCAGGGCCCGGGCTTGATGTGTTTGGGTCTGGCTCTGCAGCCTGGACACGCAACTGCTGGACCTGCTGCCTCCCTTGTGCAGTAGGTGCTCTTGTGAAGAAGGAGAGAAGAAATGGATTTGATGCAACCATCTTAATCCAGAGAAATCGGGTCGGGTCCTTGTGAAAGCCAAGAAACCATTCTCTTACCCACATTGCCAGTCGAGGTGGGCCTCCATCGAGGCACTGCCTAGCCCAGCCCGAGCAAGCACTCATTGAGCGCCTACCTGGACCAGCCCAGAGCTCCCAGCAGGCGAGGCAGGAATCAGCCTGGCAAAGCGCCCTGGTCACAGCTCTGGAACACTTCCAGCAGCCCCCAACAAAACCGATACATATCCTTTTTGATTTCGTTGAGTCGGGTTACTCAGAAGTGATGGCAGGCAGAAGCAGTTGCTTACAAATGGCAAAGTAAATCTTCTAGGCGTGCTTCTCCAACTTGTTAAAATAACCCGCTAACATTGTGCACCAAAGTTGGGGCCCCGAGGGAGAGGCAACAGCACCCAGTGGGCAAGTGTGCAGCTTCGGAGCCAGACTGCTGGGTTCGAACCCTGCTCTGCCGTGCTGCTGTGGGCTTGGGCAATTCGCATACTCTCAGAATCTCTCTGTGCCTCAGTGTCCTCACCTGTGAAGGAGAGAGGATGATAATGATAGTACCTACCTCTGCTGTGAAAACATTATGAACCAATTCACGTGAGGTGCCTGCTATGAGAATGTCCCCCCCCCCCCCCCCCCCGACAATGGAAGCTGCCATTATTGGCAGGGAGCTGGGACAGCCTTCCTGAGACAGTCCCCTGACAGCGTGGGTGACGTCTGTTTTCCTTTACGAACGTGTAAAGTGAAGCGGCTAATTTTACTGATTCTTCCCAGTAGGAAACAGTGGGAAAAGGCTGCCACTCGGCACTCTCCAGCCCACAGCAGCTGGAAAGAACCCACAATAGTCCAAAGCAGAGAGAGAGAAACGTATAGGTGGGTGTGAGCATGTGTTCGAATTATGCTTTTGTTTACACGTCCGGTCTTGAAGCTCTGTGAATGAAGACCCGCTCCTTTGACGAGAACCGTGTGTAAGGCGTATTTGCTGAGCCCGGTCCCTCCCATCGACGCCGGACGGAAATGCAAACATCCTTGTAAAGTGGAAACACACTTATATTTCCTAAGGGCCCTGTAATCAAGGCAAAAGCTATTACTTGATCGCATAATTAACCTTAGGAATAGGAGTGTAAACAGCACAATTCATGAATTTGTTAATTGGTCTTCCCTGCTACTGATATTAGCCCCAAGTTGATCTGTTGTTCTCCTCTGCTGATTATCTTAAATTTTCTAATTTGGATTTCTTCGGGGTGAGCAAGGGAAAAGAGTGAAGGAAGAGCGTTGCAATGACTTGAGAGCATCCTGTGGGTAAGCGATTGTTTTCACTTAGATACGGACACAGCTTGAAGGAAGCGACTCTCTCTCCTGGCAGATTTGACCTCCGGAGGTCCAGATCTCTGTCCTGTGCGCCCATTAGCCAGACTGCCAGCTACTGATGTGGGACCCACCCCCCACCCCGGAGGCAGTGGAGACATAAAACAACCAGCAGGGCTCCTGGGCAGTCATGCTTCCAGGACTCCGAGTCTCGGTCTCGTTTAGTTCTAATTTATTTTCCCCGTCACTGTGGCTCCATTATGACTCCTTGGCTGAGTGGAAATAAACAGAAACACAAAGCTGTGCATCGCCCCCGGCTCTGCGGTTGAGGGGCGTGGTCAGGGCGAGGCTTTCTGAGCCAGACCCATGGACACTCACCAAAGCAGGAGACGAGGATTTTGAGAGAAGGGGGAAAATGTCACAGCCTTTCTCTCGAGTTTCTCTTCCAACAACAGGGCACACCTGTGTGGGACCTCGGGCCGATTTCCAGAAGCAGCAAATCAATACGTAAGAGATTTGCTGCTTTCATTGGAGCCCTGGTACAAAGCAGAGTTGCTTAATTAGCCTGGGCCTCCAATAGATGCTTAAAAAAAAAAAAAAAAAAAAGAACTGAGGGACTGAGGGCTGTGATATAAGGCCTGATCTGTTCACACATACTTAAAATTCAAGGATACATCTTACAATGTACCTGATGCCTTCAGACCAGCAAGAAGCTGCCCACCTCAACAAACAACGATTTCAATTGACAAGTGATGGTTAAATAGCTGTCAAAAAAGAAAAAAAACTTGCTAAGGGTCCCTCTAACTGCTTTGAAATCTGCAGGAATCTCCCCAGGTAAGAGTACAGATCACCAGCCAGAAAGCCACTGAAACATATGCAAATGAGTAAATAGCCTGGGGCCACTGGGCTCAAACCCTTCGCACCGCCACAAGCAGCCACAAGAACTGTGGCCGAGGGTTGTTTGGTGATCCATGATGTGTTTAACAGGATCAGCCCATCTGTCCGTCATTTACACCTTGGGACTCAGCTTGAAGAGCTGAGCTGACAGCAGCAAGGCCCCGCCCCACCCCTGCCCCCCAAGTCTGTGGGCCCCAGAGGCTTACACTGGTTCTAGAACCTGTAGAGACATCAGCCAGGGCAGAAGAATCCACAGGCAACTCCAACGATGTTTCAGGCAGGTTTGGGAGGTTGGCAGCAGCTCTCGGTGACAACGCACCCTTGTCACAGCTGGGCTGGGTGTTAATGTGCACCAGGCTACACCTCACCCCAGGCTTCCCAGGCACGGAGAAGCCTTCTGGCGTCCGGAGAAGAACTCACTCACTCTCCGCATTGCATCCCACAGACCGAACACAGGCGCAAAGGAAGTTTCTGCCAACCCATTGCTTCTGTTCTACTGGCCCCACTCTGGCCCTTTGGAAATTCTGATCTAGAATTTCAAGGGCGAAATAGTTTCCAAAAGAGATAACGTGAACTTCATTTTACAAAATGTTCCGTCATTTTCATTGGGCTGAGAAGTATTTCCAAGTAGAGAAAACGGCATAAGATAACCTGGTGGAAGAATTTGGAAGTTTCCAAATTGCTGATTAGCAAGAGATAATGGAAAAACAGGGTGGGGCTGGGGGCGGGAGGCGGAGCTATACCCCTGGGCCTCAGAAGTAGCCAATGCTCTTGATCTAGGCTGCATGGGGCTAAAGCTCAGTTTGCCCATCACACGAGCTCAAATCAGAACCTGCAGCCCAAAGCTCTGGGTCCTGCTTGTTTCAGACCTTAATGCAAGTCAGTTTTCCCCTGCGACTGAAGAAGGGCAGGAATAACAAAGAGCCCTTCCTGAAGAGCTCACCAGACAGACACCATGCTAAGCATCATCCATTCAGTCCTCCAACAGCCTAACGAAAGGGGATTATTACCAGACCCCTTTCACAATAAAAAAAAAAAAAAAAAGAAAGAAGAAACAAAGACACGGAGAACCTAGGTAGCATGCCCCACACAGCTCCCATCCTAACCTCTCCTTCGCTCCGGACTTCTTCCAGAAGGTGCAGTCCCGAGTGCTGTAAGACTAGGCAACGCCCTGCCATGGACACTGGAATGAGTAAAGAAATGTCATTATTTCTGAAAAATACTATATGGATTATTTTGGCTTTGCTTTAAAAATATTTTTTTAGCAACGTAATGCAAAAAAGGAAAGCATACCAAAGTGCAGCAACTGTCTCCTTCCCCTCCCCACAAAGGCAACCATAATTTTTTAGCTGATTCTTCTGATGTTTATACCCTCTCCTTCCATAACATGTGTCACCTCTTATTTCTTAGGTTTTTTTTCATTTTAGACATTAATAACTTCTAATGTGGTAGATGAAGAGTTATTCTCTTTCACGCCACCCCACTTCCCTCCCCTCCCCTGGACACGTTTGAGCAACACCGATCATCGGTAGCTACGTTTTTGTGGCTACACCAACAAGGTTTACTTACTGCAGGGCCAGCCGCTGCACTGTGCATATGTTTCTATCACATGCTGTTTTGAATTAATAGTTGCCTCATTTTTATCTGCTGCATAGCTTTTAATGCACTGAAGCTTAAAACATTGCTCTAAACGTATCATTAGATGCTCTGAACACGGAGATGGTCTGTCAGGAGGGTGAACGCCCGATCACTTCTTTTTGTACTTTGGGGGCCTTCCGCCTATGGCCCCCTATACCTCAGCTGGTGGTTCCGGAGTCCCAGTGCCCAGCGGTCGCCCTAGGACTCCCCTCCCCCTCCCTGGTGTTGAAATCCCTATTTCCTGGGTACTACGTTTTCCTCCTTTGTGTTTGTTTCATTGTTTTACTGGACGCTTTTCACGACCTTGTTTTTAAACATCTTAATTGAATGTATTGGGGTGACATTGGTTAATAAAATTACGTAGTTTTCAGTTGTACAATTCCATAATACACCATCTGTATATTGTACTGTGTGTTCACCACCCAAAGTCGAGTCTCTTCCTGTCACCATTTATCCCCCCTTTACCCTCTTCTACCTCCTCCCACCTTCCTTTCCCTCAGGTAATCACCGTACTGTGTGTTTATGAGGGGTTTTTTGTTTGTTTGTTTTGTTTTTGCTTCATCCCTTCACCCAGCCTCCCAAACCCCTCTCCCCGCCCCCCGCTCCTGACAGAGGTCTGTTCTCTGTATCTATGCGTTTGTTCCTATTCTGTTTGTTTTGTTCATTAGATTCCACATATGAGTGAAATCATATGGTGTCTGTGCTTCTCTGGCTGGCTTATTTCACTTAGCATAATGCTCTCCAGGTCCATCCCTGCAGTCGCCAAAGGTAAGAGTTCCTTCTTTTTTACAGCTGAGTAGGATTTCATGGTGTAAATGTACCACAGCTTTTTTATCCACTCATTTACTGGCAAACTCTTTCTTAAGCAGCTTGTGGAGGGGAAGATTTGGAAGCAGTCCACAAAAGCTCCTTAAGAAAGAGTTTGGGAGTGGTAGTGATTGGAGTTCTTATATGTTTGGGCATGTCTTTATTCTACCTCTGACATCACAAATAATTTTCGTCCAGGTGTACAATCCTAAATTTGCCTGTCGAACTTTGAAGACCTTTGCTTCTGATGTTGCAGTTGAGAAGTCTAAAATTCTGATTCTCATTTTTTTTAACCCTCTTCCTCTCCACACATTTTTAGGGCTTTTTTTTTTTTTTGAGCCCATGTGGCCCAATTATTTCAGAGTGATGAATCATGGTGTAGATTTTTCCCATTTGTCTACTCAAAGGCATTCAGTGGGCCCTTCCAATCTAGGGTTTTTCTGTCCAATTCTGTTCATTTTTCTTGTATTAACTTTTGAATAACTTATTCTGTGCTATTTTTTGAAACTATTATTTAGATGTTAGATGTCTCAGGCTGATCCTTTAAGTCTTTTATAGTTTCTCTAATTCCCATCTCTTCTTTTTACTTGAGTTTCTTAATTTTTAGTTTCTTTTTCTCTTTAAATTTCTATCACATTTTAGTATCCATGAGGCCTTTTAAAAATTGCATCCTGTCCCTGTATTGTAAGATGTGGTATCTTATCTTATTGAGGTTATTAATTATAGTTCTTTGTCAAAGTTTACTTCATGCATGTTTTGGCTTCCTTATTAGATGCCATTCTCAGACGTTTGGTGGTTCTTGACTACCGTTTCATATTTAAGAGACAGACACTCAAAACTGGATAGGAAGCTCCCCCTGTGTGATTGGGGCTCACTGAGTGTGGAGCTTCTCCTTTGACGGAGTGGGGAGCCAACCATTTATCTGAAGGAACCCTCGCCTCTCTGTCCACTGCCATTACATGGAGACTTTTCCTCCTGGGTTGATCAGCTCTCTGGGGAGGAGGCCTCTGGTAAACGCCAGCCTGTTGGCATTCTCCCCAGCTGGGGAGAATTGCAGAGCGTGCGTTTAAATCTGTTTTCACTTCTGAGCCTTCTCCTGTGGCTCAGCACTCAGTTTGAATCACATCCCTTTCAGAGTTCTTATAAACGGTGTGTGTGGGGAGGTGGGGGGGGAGGTGTTGCATAGATGGTCGCCTGGCTGCAAGATGAGAAAGGGAAGTGGGCTCTTACTATCAGTCAGCCCCCCAGCTCTCAGCCCCATGTCTTGCCCTTGCCGTCCACAAAAAACGGAACTAGCTCCCTTCCCATTCGTACCCCCTCTTCCTGGGCAAGCAGGTTGTAGTTTCTCTGATCTCCTCTCTGGACACCACTTTGCCACGTGTCCCTTCATCCAAAGTTGCTGATACTCCTGTGTACTTGATTTTTCTCTCCCGCTCCCCTTTTGGGGTGATTAGCCGGTTTAATTTCTCTCCTATTACTTATGTAGGCCTTTGGAGGGAGAGAACTTGTCATTGTAAACTGGACTGCATACTACTTTCTAAAGGGGAAACAGCTCTCTTGGGTTCCTGGCACATTTGGAACGTGGTTTGGACAGGTCTCCTCCTCTAGATTAAGCTGGAAATGCTGGCCTGAGAGAAGGTCACTGATCTCTTTATTGCTAGGGGCAGCGATAACAGGGTGGCTACCATTCACTGAGTACAAAATTAGCCAAGCCCCGGTCCAGGTGCGGCATGTTTTCGGATAGAGCATTCACAGCTGCGTTCTGTCCTACAGATGATGAAAGAGGTTCGGAGAGACTTTGAAAATCTTCCAGAGTCACACAAGTGGCTGAGACGGATGCTGAACACGGCTATATTTCTCATTAATAATAATAACAATAACAATGGCTGGTAACATTTATTGAGGATGTACTATGCACCAATACAACTGCTGCGTGACCCTGCCTCTCCTCGTGCCGGTACAAGTGAGAAAGCCTGCTCCTCATCTGCAGAAAGCATCTCAGGAAAAAGGGGATGTGCATCACCAAGGCTTCCGTCATTGGTATCAGCTTCATCATCCTAAATGCTCCGCTTTGGATTTCATTTTGTTTCATTTTGTTTTTAAGAGGGTCCTTTACAAGCTTCAGGTCCCCAAAATCTTACCAGTGTAGGCAGTTTTACTCTTAACCACTCTATCTCCTTGCATCCTTGCTGGGTTTATTGAAGCTCCCCAAGGAGGGCTGGCTCACGTCCTCAAACTGAAAGGCTCCTGGTGGCAGGGGACTGGACCGTCTTGCTGATTGCACTAGTAAGGCATCAGGTGTGATGAAGTCTTAATGGGTTTCATCAATATATGTTTAAAAAGTCTTGCAAATAACCCTCCTCTTGTGGTGAGTGGTGGTTTGACGTCTCTTTTGTAACCTATGAACCTCCTAAAAAAGAACATCCTGGCAAAATATTTTTGTGGTCTATTATATTTCAACCTTTGATTTGCAAGAGTGATTTCAACATAATTTTTCTTTTGCAGAGCATAACAGCCAGAGCAAAACAAAACCCAAAGATGAACAGCCTTCATGGGTTTTGCCAGGATAGATTTTCCAAAGCAGAGAATGAAACACTGAAATGTCCACTCAGTGGTTCCTTGTCCTTAAAAATCTTGGGGAGAATCGGATCATCTAAAATAGAAACTGCTATTTTTACGCCCAGTTGCAAATTGGGCACTCGCCAGCCTTTCGTCTCAGCAATGAGTCTTCTTAGGAACTGGATCTAGAATTTATTTATACTTTGCACTTTGGGGAAAGGTACAGTCTGAGTCCTTTTAGCTGTTGGTGCTTTTCGTTTCCCTGAAGGACCTTTGAAATTACCTTTTGATATTTTTGGTCTCCTCCACCTGCAAAGAAGTTGGCGAGAACCTCACTCATCTGGGGACCACCGGTACTAAGGGAATGTGTAACAGGACATGCTGGTTAAGGAACAACGCCACGCTCTGTTGGTTTGCAATTCAGCGACTACGTTAAGCACCCTCACTGGAAGGAGCTGGGTGCAGCCACTGTGGGTCTAACACTCAGTCTATGTCCGGGGCAGTAGAAAACGCCAAGGTCGCAAACTGCGCATCAGCTTTTCAAATTGCCACGTGGGCACTTAATGCAGGACTCCAAGAACATTGTGTGAACACGCACAACATCCTCGGACACAGAAGACACGGATCTATCACGGAAAAGACTTAGGACATCTCCTCTTGGCCACCAACACCTTCCCTTTCAATGGCCTGTTCCTTTTTTTTTTTTTTTTTTAATGGATGAAAAGGAGGAAGGCTTAAGGGAGGTTTGTAAATTATGACTCACTGAGACCTGGGGGCATATTCCTAGGTTCCAGTATGTTCTTGTACCTGTGTGCACACACACACACACACATACAATCTATCTTCAAAATGCAGGAGGCAGGGAGCTCGACAACAACCTGCATCGGGGAGCCTTTAACCAAATTCCTTCACTGGCAACACTAAAAACAATTAAACCGCCTAGAATTATTGTAAGGAACAAGGTTGAATCCCTTATGGCTGAAGGTCACAATCCTGATCTGAGGGCTTGGAGGATGACTGAGAGAAGGAAAACGAAGGAAGATGCACTCGAGGGAAGGAATCAGAAAAATAATGTGATTCTACTTCTGCACTGCCAAGCTGCTTGCTTCTGGTTTCAATATGGACCGGAAGGAGGTGCTGGAGGATGGAGCTGGGCAGGCTCCTTAGAGAATCTTCTCTCCTCCACCCTGTCCGTTTGTTTCAAGAGGGCAGTGAGCCCACCAGGGCGGTGCCGGGGTGGGGGGGGGGATGCGTGGAAAGCAAGGCGTGGCTGGGACTGGGAGGCAGCCCTGGGTCCCGCTTCACCCCAAGGGAAAGCACAGAGGTCTTTTTCGGTTGTTTGATTGCAGACGCTAATCAACGGAGAGAAATAGGCAGGGAGACTTTATAACAGACTAGCTCAAAAGGTATAAAGAAAACTGCTTAAAAATAATTAATACAAATAATTAAATGTCAGTTACTTTTTGAAATTAAACAAACAGGTAGGTTGAAACATTAACTTAAACCATTTGGTGTGTGGTAGCTGTTGCCGATACTGAAACAGCTGTGGTTATTGCATCTCAGTAAGAGAGTTTCAGAGTGTCAAATTATGAACAATTCCACTGAGAGAGAGAGACAAAGAAAGAGGGAGAGAGAGAGAGAGAGAGAGAGAGAGAGAGAGAGAGATCTCCCTTTGCTCCGGGCTTTTATGGGTTACTTTTGTGCCCCCATTTAGGCTTTAGTTTGAGGCAATGTCTGATCTTCGGGAACTTGTGACATCTGAATGTGAGGACAGCTCTTGTCCCGATGCGAAGATTTGCAGATGCAGTTACATAAGGTGGTGAGCATCTTCCCTGAGAGGGCTACAGAGCTGAGTGCCTTTCGTGACCTTTCTTACTATAATGACAACCGTTTCTTTAGAACGAGGTTAACATTTTCCCTTTTGGAAAGAGATCCACTGTAATAAAGATTATTCATTTATTCATAAAATAATATTCAGTGAACACCTAAGTCCTGTGTACACAAAATCACTCGTAGGTGCTCCATATCAGCCTATCTGACAAGGTTTCTAAGACTGCAGTAAGAAATTTACTCCACTCTAAAAAATGAAAATCACTACATACAGAAGTGCTATTTTTATTATTCCTGAATGAGTCATGAACACATTCAATTGTTCCCAGATACAGAGAGTTACAATTATCTGGGTTTATTTCCTTAAAGTTCTAACAGCAGCTGCCATTTTTACTAAATCCTAAGTGCCTCCAATGTGCTATGTGCTTTATAACCTTTCATTTCACCCCCACATCCACCTGAGAAGGTGGGGCTCATTTGAGATGAGGAACCGTGAAGCCAAAGCATCTGATGAGGTCACTGTTCACCCCAAAGTGGGCAGGGCTGCACTTCACGGCCCACCGGGATTTTTGCCTTGTGTTTATGTGGTTCTTCTGTCTTTTCCTTCACCTTGTCATTCCTCTCTGATCTTCTAGTGCTTGAAATGTGCCGTGGACTAAGAAAACAAATAAGCAAACTCCCTGGAATCGTACCCACGGCAGGGGTTCCTGCAAGTTGTGCCTGTAACTCACCTGGGGTGCTAGTTTAAGTGCAGATGTGGGGTCCTGTTCCTAGGTGCTCTGATTTAGTAATTTAGGGAAAGGGAGGCCCTATGAGTAAAGGACACATACTTTGAGAAATGTCCTCCTTAAAAGTAGCTTCCATGTTTAATGTTCGTCTATGGCGTGGATAGCTGAGATGACTGGAGATTTTGCATTTACACACACACACACACACATATCCACATACGTGCACATATGGGGAAGGGGGAACCTGCTAGTTGAGAACCTGCATAATTTGAATAACTGGCTTGATTTTTTTTCCACTTAGATGCACTATATAAAACAGGGATAGGAGAGCCTTGAAGGTACCACAGAAATGACTTATTTTTTCCCAAATCTTGCTTTAGTTTGTCAAAATTCCAGGTTTCTTTCTTCTTAAAGAAACTCCGGCACTCTGCTAGTTATCCGACTTCCTACCAAGCGCCCAACCAGCCTGAGCCGCAGCTGCGCCCCCGTCTGCCCGAGGCAGAGCAGTGCGGCAGGTCCCCAAATGACGTCGTCGCGTGCAGTGCTGTTTTAGCTTTGACGAGATGCCAAGGAACTCAACTCGTGTTTAAATCAGTTAACCTGCGGTAGGACTGGTTTCCTTGTATGCCGCTTCGCTCGAAGTTGCGGAACCTACTGATGTTAAGTGTGGACTTACTGCCCCGACTTCCCGGGGTGGTGGGCGCCTCTCAGACCGTGCAGAGAGAGTTCCCGACGGGCACGCAAGCTGTGGTCCAATGTTAAAAACGAACTTCTTATAGGAATCCTAGCTGTAACGGTCACAAAGGTTTTGTAACTTCTGTCCCTCTTTGGGGGCCCAGGTCTCCTATTTGCATGTACATCCCAATGTATTATAAAGAGAAGGACAATGGAGGATCCTTTGGAGTCTAAGGAGAGAAATGAAATCTGCATTCACAGTACATTCTTCTTACTTTAGCTGCAAAAAATGGGCCAGGAAGTATTAGTGACTTCTGAGTCACACTGGGGAATGCAAAGAAACCAAGACTTCGCTATTTTAAATATTGGAGACAAACCCTAAATATTTTAACTTAGTAGTATTACCTCGGTGGAAGAAACAGGCATACTAACATGAAAAAACACATTTTATTGCACTTAAGTTATAAGAAAATAAAATTTCTAAGTGAATCAAACCATAGACACAATCCCTTTAAAGGTTGTTTTCCTCCATCATGTCAGGTTGTTACATAACTAAAATTAACCAACTTGAATCTGATTGTTTTAAATCAGACTATAAATAAAACAAACAAAAAAAAATAAACGGGAGGAGGAAAAAAAGATCGCCTAGGATACAGTGTTAAACCACTTTCACAGTTCAGCTTGAGTTGTGGCTCTTGGAGAATGAGGCAAACCATCGACTTTTCATTCATCTCGTTCGCTTGCACGTGACGCCTTTACTACAAAAACGGCATCCTTGCTGCTTTGTCAGTTACTCAGAGCAATAAAACTGTAACAGCTGTTTTCCCAAATACTGTAAAACACTAAGACTGACCAGCGACTTTATTTCACTTTTGTGTTTTATATATTTTAAAAATATTTTGTCAGTTTTATTATGTACGTTCATCCATTCACCACAGCCCTCAAAAAGAAAAGTTTCTCCACAGAACAGGCGGCGGCAGCTCTGTTCCAAGGAATGTGTTTTAATTTTTGCCCAGATAAAAGAAAATAAGCTTTGCACACACTCTCAATTCTTTACTTGCAGGCAAACTTCACTCTTTATTATCTGAAACTCTCCCATTCTCAGCCTCTTAGAGGCACAGATGGTTCAAGTTTCAGTGGCAAAAAGTCTTTTTTTCTGTAACCAAACTAGAGCAAATTTGGAATTCAGTCTGGGACTAAAACGTCACAGCAGAAAAAAAATAAAAAAAAATAATTTGCTTTTTTCTTTCTTTCATTTAGCAGCATAAATAAGTTTGGCCACTGGGAGTACAGTACAGGGGTGGGACAACGATCCCGTTTTTGAAGACCTACTTCTAGCACCAGCATCAAGGATCAAATCCATCTCTCGGGACTCACCGAACCCAGGACAACTTCCCACCTTTGAGCAACATATGCATTGAAGAGTGTATGTGGAAGCAACAGTAAATAGATTAATAGAGGCTAATACTGTGATTGATTGACATTGGCAATGGTTGGCGCAAAAGAAAAAAAAAAAGAAAAAAGCTTCTCATGATAACTGTACAAAAACAATTCACAGTAATGTATATTTTTTAGCTTTTCCACTCCAGAAAAATGACTTTTGTTGCAGACGCTCTCTGATTAGAACGTCAACCATGCTCGTTTTGATGTCACTGCAGGTCCTTTCTAGGTCTCAGCGGTAAAAGAACAGACTCACAGAACCTGCAGTGATGTTTTAGCATCAACACTGCCCAATGACCACTGGAGAAGGAAATAAAGAAATAATTGCACCTGGTTTGATTTAGAAAGTCTCATTTTGCAAAGCTGCCCTCAGTCAGAAGTGACGCCTTTTATGTGACGAGACAGCAGACGCCTCTCTTGTCAGTTACGGTTTGTCGCCTCTTCCTCTTTCCTTCTGAGTCTGTAGGTCTTTTCGTTCCGTTGCCCCAAGCCAACATCCTGCACCACTGAGAACAAGGGATTTTTTTCTTTTTCTTTTTTTTCTTTTTCTCTTCTTTTTTCTTTTTCTTTTTTTTTTTTTTAATTTTTGCAGGGGGAAGGGCAGGGAGTATATTGTCTACACATTTGGACAAATTCATCTGTTCTGCTCTTCACTTCATGTCCACATCAAAGTCCAGCACCAGCAGCTTGGTTTCCTCAGTCCCGTTCCGACTCCCAACTGCGCACACCAGCTTTGTGTTCGAGGCTCTGATCCGCCACACGACTCCCCCGCTCCCCCCGCTCTCCAATGTGACTAGGTTTCGAATAAATTCACCCGTTTTCAAGTCCCAGAGTTTTACAGTTCCATCATCTGAGCTGGTAATTACAAAGTTCTTGTTGAACTGTAAACAGGTCACAGCACTCTGATGCTTGTTGGGACCTAGGCAAAACCAAAGGAATTTAATTACTGGTTAGAAACCACGGCTATGAGTTAGTCGCAGTATGATTTGTAGACTTCTACGTTAGACCGTACAATACATGAAATATTTAAGATGCTGCGTATTTAGAAACTGTGTTCTGAGTATTTTAGGATCAGCAGGAATGTAAGAAAATCTGGTAGGTATTTGTAACTGAAACATTAACTTTCAAGAGTTCTGTCTTCCAAGACGCTTGGTTGGCTACCAGCACACATTTTGTTCTCTGGCTGTAGAAATGAGAACTTTTCTGGGTGATGATGTAGACAGTCCAGCTTTGTGGACTCTGCTGATGGGCAAACAAGCATACAGGTCCACTGCACTATGGCTCTGAACTGACCAGTCAAGGGCAAAGGCCTAATGGACACTCTTCCAAAAGTCCAAGAGACAAAACCAATGTGTAAAAAGCTGCAATAAGACCCACCAGATGGCCTCACTGAAAAAGACAAAACAACACTTTCTAAGGGCTATGACTAATAAAAAGAAGTTAATCCTGACTTAAGGGAACCCTGCCATGCCTCACTTAATACTGTGGCCTTCCCACTTTTCTCTGTCTAGTTGAGCGGCCACTATCACTCCCTCTTATCCTGGTTAGGCAGATGGTTAAGGGTTTAAGTTGAGGCCAAAGCAATTTCCTAGCAGATTAAAGAGCTTCCCCTCACCTCCCAGAGCAAAACAGCTCTCTAATTTAAAATTGGTCTACAGATTCAAAATAAAATGATCGCTTGAATAATAAAATGAGAATGTTGCTTCTGTGACACAGCCAAGATCTTTCTTTACATTGTTCTTTCAGGTTAGGTAGAGTTAGCTATACATGCAGAAAGCGGTTAAACAATTTTATATCGAAAACACAATTTAAATTTTGTATTAAAAACACAATTTAATGCACTTTTCTCAAGGATGGCCTAGTTTTGTTAAGCCATAGTGGACATGCTCATAAACTTCTCCAAAGGAAGCATTTGCACTTTTTTTGAGGGTAATTCCTTTTGTGATGCAAAAGCTCGCGTCCCCTCTTGACTAACAGGCCGCCCCTAACAAACGCGGCTGGGGTGGGCAGTGGGCCAGCACTTGCCTTGCAATGTTTGTAAACACTGTCCCGTTTTGATGTCCCAGATTTTCACTGTGGAGTCTGCGTTCCCAGAGACGAGGATGTTGTCTTTGAGCTCCATCCCGCTCGTCAACGACTGGTGGCCGGTCAGCGTGTGAATGCAGTTCCCTGTCTCCACATCCCAGACTCGGATGGATGTGTCAAGAGACCCACTCACCACATGGATGCCGTCAAACTACAACAGACACAGTTCATTAGACCAGACGTGTGGGTATTCCTGATACTATTTATTCACCTTAATCCTAAGGGGGGAGGGGAGGGCAGCACGGAGAACAGGCGACGCCAGGAACAAAATGAGGTCCTAGATAAATGGCATGTCACCAAGCAACTCGAGTGTATGTATTCTCAGAAGCTTCTATCACAAGGATGCAGAAACAAGTAAAAACAAAACACCTAAAATTAACATGTTATTTTCATGTTTAAAAGTTAGTCCCACTAAAAATCGTATGTAAAATAAAAATTTCACTTACAATAACCTACATGCCAATTAGGAAATGTGCCAACAGGGAATTACGAAGAGGTGGCATTTTGATAACAAAAGCAAGTTATATAGCATCTCTTTTTCTGTTTCCCAGTTATACCAAAAATCAGTAAGTATCTATGAATTCCCAGATCTATAATAATGTTGCTACCTCTTTTCTAAATCTAACAGCTCATTTAAACGAGAGTATAACTTTCATTAAGGTTCTGAGCATATCACAAAACATAAAAACAAACGCAGCCAATTCCCCCTCCTCCAAATTCATGACCTTTCTAAGTTAACAATCATTTTTATTATGCGTCAATATTCTGTGGCACAGTCAGTATCCCATCAACCAAGAAACAAACACCCCAAGAAACAAACACCCCAAGAACAGGACATTCAGCACTGGGACTATGTACTTAGCTTGCGGATCACTAATGGGCATAATGGTAAATGAACTACATAAGTAATTGAAAATTTTTTGAATGGAAACGCTGTCTTTCAGAAAATAAAATGAGACCTATCTTCTAAACCTGATATTAATTTATTTCAAAATACGGCAATCTATTCAAGGTCATTGGGTTCAAATGTAAACAAAAAACTAGTTTGGTCAAATGTATTTCTTTATGACTATGAATCAGCAGCCCTGCGAGAGTAGAGCGGTTTTATGCAGAAAGGCTTCACTTTTACTTTGAATGGGGATGGAATCACAATTACATGGTCCATCAACTTCCAGCTATCAAGGCAAAGGGGCAGCTTTTGGCCAAATTAATCCTCTACTAAGGAGTTTATTAAAATCCAGGTTATTCTCCTATGAGACTATCTGCCCATTAATTAATATAGCAAAACTTAGGGCTTCAAAATCCCAGTGTCTAAGACAAATATTTGTATTTTAGAGGGAAAAATGGATCACAGAAAAACTAGAACAAATCATACAAATAATTTCAAAATGTACGCTTCCTTCATGCTAGTTTTAAAGTACATGTAAACAACAGGTAATCTGATTCATCTTTCTTGGCCTGGATCAACAATCTGACAGTGGGTGTCTGAGTAAAACTATCTGGTGATTCATTAGCAGAGCGCCCAAGGGGTGGGAGAGATACGACCTCTTACCTGCAATGAGTAGACTCTATTAGTATGCCCCTGCAACGTGTGTAGGCAGGTCTCAGTCTCTGGGTCCCACACCTTCACCATGAAGTCGTACGCTCCACTAACAACCCTCCTGCCGTCATACTGAACGCAGCGAACCGCTGCTACGTGACCCATCAGTACATGTAAACACTGGCCTGTCTCAATGTCCCAAACCCTAAGAGTGGCATCTCGAGAACCGCTAACAACTCTGCAGGGGGGGAAAGAGAGAGAGAAACACAAGTATTAGAATTTTTAATAACATGAGAAAGCATGATATATAAAGTCAGTGATTATTAAAACTTTTCTTTTCTTTAGGAACACCTGTTTTAAAGAACTATATAAAACCCTGATATAGAAACACACAGAAGTTGAGTTACTCTGATTGGGATGGGAAGTTGGGAAGCCTAGGATTCTGCCTTTTTGGTTCCTCTACCCATCGGAGATTGAGTAGCTCCTTGGGGTTCTGTGGAACAATCTGAAAATTATTATGTTGCAAAAGAAGAAGAAAAAGCAACAGCAGCAGCAGCAGCAAAAACAGCCAGCTCTAAATACACTGTATACAGTAAGATCTTGCATCTTGGAAATGCTAATGTGCACGACACGTATAAAATGTTAATGGGAGAACTCTGGGTGGTAGTATTTTGAAAAAATAAAATTTTCTTCTTTATTCTTTCTGCCATTTCCCAAAATTCTAACGATGAACACATGAATATTCCCTTTGTGATTAGGTTATTCAACAAAATGAATGAGAATTTGGAATTTCAACAGCTAAGGATATATGCTTTACGCCATATATTCTGGTAAAATGAACCAGTTTTAGACGTGTCCTCAAAGACTGCATATGCTTGTATTTATAAATATTCAACGGGCTACAGGCACATTAAGATATACAGATTTTAGAAGATACATATGTTGAGGCAACAGAAATGCCTTCAAAGTCTGAACCAACATTATTAAGTCCTGCTCTTCTGAAGACCAGTGCCACACAGGCACCGCACCGTCTCTGGGTTACAAAGGAGGGCGGGACCCTCAGGCACCTTTATGTCATTCCTAAGAGATAAAGAAAGGCCCTAGTCCCCACTGCGCAAGAGCAGAGAACGGAAGCTTTGAGAGATTTAAGTCAGAACACATAGAAACTGAAATGTAAGGTCTCTTGATACCAATCCCCCAAATTTTAATAGTAGAGCACACTTCTCAAAGTAGATTCAAATGTCAATTAAGAAGGTACTTTCTCTTCACCTATTACCAAGCTAGTGTGAAATCTGCTTAATGTAATGGGTCTTAATAGAGAAGATGCTATGGGCAGAGTTAAAGGTAAAGAGTGGAGTGGATTCACTATTGGGACCCTCTGCAAAGGCCTCTTCTGCCAGATGGAGTAGAAATCGCATTTGTCTAAGGGGGTGTCCCAAGAAGACGTGCCAGGAGAAGACAGGACTTTGAGTAGGAGGCTGTGTAGGAGGAGATGAAACCAACAGCAACGGCACTGAGAAAAAAAGCACGCAGTCAGGTCTGGCTGAAGCCATTCTGAAACCTGGACTGAGGGTTTTGTCCTTCATTTGGTGGGCAACGAAAGGCTCTCGAAGGGCAGTGACGCCATCGCAATGAGAGGAGAGTTCTCTGCCGCCTGTGAAAAGGCGAGAAGCCCAGGTCTGAAAGCTGTATCATAGTTCAGGTGACAGGGAATGAGAGCAAGTTAAATACCACGGGCCTCCGCTTTTGCCCAGGTAGAGAGGACATGACGGAGTGGGAGCGGGATGGGTGCCTCATCTAAAAGACCTGGAGATGAAGCCCGAATAGCTGAGTTTGTCCCATTAGCAGAAATAGGAGTAGCAAAAAAGAAAAGGAAAAAAATTGGTTTTGAAAATGATGAGTCCTTAAGATGTAGAACAATAACGTAAGATGCTATTCAAGATGAGAGAGACGAGAGTTTCAGGGAGGAAGCCAGCAACACTAATAAGTGAGGAGGGAAATTTAAAGATAACTCCCAATTTTAAGCCAATACACTATTGCTTTCCTAGCACAGAAACACCTGTAATCTAATAATTAAAGTCTAATTTAAGAGCACATTTTCACTATCTCTTTATTAGACACAGTTTAAGTATTATATAAGCTGAACTCTCACAAAAGGCCCTCATTCACAAGGGCCAGACGGGGAATCCCAGCCACTCGGGGCCTCTCCCTCACCTCTTCTCATGGAGGTGCATGCAGCGCACAGTGGACGTGTGCCCGTAGAGGGTGTGTATGCACTCTCCGGTCTCCGCGTTCCACACTTTGAGAGTCCGATCTGTAGACCCACTGATGATGATATTGTCTCTCATCTGTGATGACCACACTCCGCCTGTGTGTCCCACTAACGTCCTCAGACACTGGAAAAACACTTGAGATGATTACTTCCGGGTAGAAAGAAAAATGATTTAAGTAACATTTCAGTAGTTCATTGAAATCTGAAGTACAGTTATATGTACTCCGTTTGACTGATCGGCATATCAGAAATAACTTCTCGCATCACCGAAGCATGACCCCGTCACCATTCACTGCTGTGTCGATTCAGTAGCATTACACATTATACACGTACGCACAACTGAGGAATCAGCATATAGAAAGTAAACATTTATCCCTGAAGTTTGAAAGCTCCAGCCTGGCCTCTTTGATGAAATACTACTAGCACTGCAACTTGGTTTCATCCCTGGGAGTGGATTCCATGAAAGAATGCCGCCAGGGTCGGGTGTGGCTACACACCGCACTGCATCCAGGTAAGGCACTGCTAGGCAAGTAAAGACAGACTTTCAAGCCCTGAAGTCACTCCAAAACTAATCTTGCTATGGAAACATGAAGCTGTTTTAAGAAATGTTAACATCTAACTTGGAATATTTAGAAGATTCTGGCCCAAGAATCATCATGCTATAAGATATTTTAAAAGACGTAGATTTTGTCCTCGCACTTTCTTCCATTATCTTTCAGGTGGTCCATTTGGGAGAATGTTCTCCTTTGGACAGATGTATACCTGTAAGTGCTCGCTAGAGAACAGCTGAGGTCTAATGTTCTATGCGGTGAAACTGATTGCTTGGACTGCGCTTTTCTTCAAGCTCCTATTGAGATAGTCTGCTTAACTTCTACATCAGATGCTTTGAGATAAGTCCGAATCAACTGTGATTTATGTAACTTCTAAACTGTAAGTGGGTTATCAACAAAGCAGTTTACAAGGAAAAACAAATATCCTTCAAATCATATTCTTGAAAAAGATTAAAAAGGAAGGAGATAAAATTTAGATGGTTAAAAATGTGGGAAAAATTGAGAAAAGAAAAAGACAAAGCAAAATCTGTAAAATCTTAATAGCTGCATCACAGAGATGGAAAAACTACTTAAATAAAGAAGAAACTAATGACATCCCTGTTATGAGAAACGGCATCTTCCTGCCAAGGAAGAAGCTAAGTCAGAAGCTCTGGTATCTGCTATCAAAATTAGATACGGTCAAAAGAACCCGTTTTCCTTCCAGCGGCTGATCCTTCAAAGACGTCCGCAAAACAGTGACTTGTGAAGCACAGAAAGGCATGCACTTACTTTGCCTGTGACCGCTGACCAAACTTTGAGAGTGTTGTCATCAGAGCCACTAACGATTCGGTTGCCGCAGAACTGCAGGCACGTGATCACATGGTCATCGTGGCCTTTCAGCACCTGCGGGCAGAGGCGCAGATGAGGAGTGTCATTAAATGGTTTCCGAAAATTCGGGCGAAGAGAAAAATGAAGCCATAAATAGGAGCAGTAATCTGTAATCTATTTCTAGAATTCAAGTTCACATGAAACAGGAAGCATCATCATTCCTGGCAGATGAATCAAGTATTAAACATTTTATTGTTTCCATGTTCTATTATTTATACTTGAGACATGAACTGTTATAATTTTACTAAGACCTCATGGAGATGGTTCAAATACAAATGTACTTTATAGTCATCTATTTTATCTGTTTAAATCAAAAGAATATATGTGTAAGTTTTACAATTTGACACAAAAACAAAAGCACCTATTTACTAGGAAGACAAGAGCGACAATAATGACCAACTTTTAAACTTATAATAAAGTAAACCTGTCATAATTATACATAGGAATAAAACAGTACCTCCCTAAATTGCTCTTTTCTGGTTATAAAACTACATCTAAGAATGTCAAGCATTTTTGTTATTTTTTATATATTTGAAATATTATAAGTCAAAGAGTCAGAATAACAGTTAAATTTATAAAAATAATACACAAAAAAGCCACCAAAATAAGACAAAACAAAACATGGGCACTCCTTAAAAATCGCATGTGGGCTATGTGGTCAGAGAGGGGACAGATGTGTGGGCAGAACGTGACACAGAATTCAACAGGATATTCAGAAATTTTCATTTACATAAGACAGAAGTACTTGCGAATCAACTCATCTTTTGTTCAAGACAATGCGTGGTCAGACCAGAGGAAGTGGCAACAGAAGGGTACTGTCAATTATGTGTTCAGGTGTTTTAAAATATACTGTTTTCTTTCTACTGGAGACAGGTGTCAAGTTACACTGGCTGCCAAGAAGAGGGAAACACAGAAGGTGCTGACAGAGATTCCCAGGCCATGCTGCCCACGAGTTCAGGTACCTTAGGAGACTTGAGTTCTCCCCGCCTCCAGTTGGTGTCGATTCTATGCTGTCTGATGTAAGCGCTTTTCCATGGACTATGTATAAAACCTGGTTTTATTACTTTTCTTCTCTTGATGTGCAATGGTTCATCAATACCTGGTGTTAAAGAGTTAGAGTATAATTACCTTCACCAAAAACAAACATTACGCATTTTATAATATATCTCATTTTTCTCTATGCTGAAAACCACCAAAGTTAGACGCGGTCTAATTTCTAACACTATTACAGCAAAACAAAACAATGTAAAGTTGGTATTGTGTATGGTGTTCTTTTATATTAACCATTTCATTTTTCTCTCAGAATGACTCTGTGAAACGTTGGCGAGGAAGTGCATAAATTGGAACCATTACGCAATGCTCGGGGGAATGTGAAATGGTGTAGCCGCTACAGAAAATAGCACGGCGGCCCCTCAAAAATGCTAAACACAGAATTACGACATGACCCAGCAATTCCCCTTCTGGACATACACCCAAAAGAACTGAAAAGGAGGACTTGAACAAATATTTGTACACCGTGTTTGTAATAGCATGATTTATAATAGCCAAAAGGTAGAAACAACCCAAGTGTCCACTGATGAATAAACAGAAAAAGGAAACTTGGCATATACACAACAAGGGAATATTATTCAACCTTAAAAAAATTCTAACACATGGTACCATACTGATGACCTTGAAGGCATTATGCTAAGTAACATGAGCCAGTCACAAAAAGACAAATACCATACGATTCCACGTATACACGGCACCTAGAGTAGTTCCATTCACGGAGATGGAGAGTAGAAGGCTGGCTGCCCGGGCCGCAGGGAGGGGGAGGAATGGGGGGTTACTGACACATGGGCACGGAGTTTCAGCGAGGGGGGGTACACGCATTCTGCAGATGGACGGTGGGGACGGCTCAGTGTGAACGTCCCGCTAAACTGCACTCTTAAAAATGGTTAAAATTTCATGTAAGTGTTACCATTATTTTTAAAAAGTCATTAAGATAATGATTCCATGAGAGAAGCTAAGGCAGGGATGACTCATCCCACTTTACGTGCACAGACACTTGGGAAGACACGGTTTCTCCGCTGAGTCCAAGCTGCAGGCTCGGCAGAGGCAGGGCTGGACACCCCCAGGCTTCGCTCACCCCGTGTCCCCCCTCGCACAGCAGCCTCCACGAGGGGGCACAACCGCTGAAATAACTGTCTCATGCTCGAAAATTCTTTCTCATTAATGTTGCTCTTCAGAGGCAAATCACATTTTTACATATTTTTTCAAAAATATTATTTTTCTAGATGACTGCTGGGGGAAAAAAGTCTTTTCTTAAATTAATATGGATGATATCTACTCCTCTACTAAGAAAGGGAATTCTTTCTTTACAGGTTTCCACAACATAAGCTCCATAATGGGAGGAAAAGTGGGAGTTTATTACTGTATCCTCAGCATTTAGGAACATCTAGTTCCTAAGAGGTGTCCAAAACCATATACTAAATATAATAGTTAGCATGAGGATATACCTGTACTTGAGTATTTAATTGCTAACATAGCTTTGAATTTCTCTTAAAGCATCCTATCTTTATCTTTACTTTTTACTGTGTATTAATTCTACCAGAGACTGAGAAGCAAATCAGATATATTTGCTATTAGCTCTAGTGTTCATTAAAGGCATTGGCTGCATGGTTTGGCTCATGTGAACGTGTGGAATAATGTGTGGATTTTATGTAAATAGGTAAATGCAAATGAGGACTCATTCTTGATCTCTGATAGGCGGCGGAAAGTTTTCTTTTTCGTTTATTCTACTTGCATGTAAAACTTATTTTTGTTTTCTATTTGTTTTCAGAATCACTTTGCTTTTCCAAAACACATTTCCTCTATGAGATCCTTACCCTCTTCTTTGCATTTCTCTCTCCAGAGAAGGTTGTCTTCAGCCAAAATTCTCCAGTAGCGACACGTCTGAGCCGCTTGTAGCAGGTCTTTGGGTTCCAGGAATGAAAGCACATAGAGTGCCAGCTACGAAAAGGAAAAGCACGGTATAGCCATATTTTTACATATATAAAAACAGTCAGTTAATTTTCCTCTATGGACAAAGTACTTACAGATAAAGGTAATATAATTCCACATACTGATTTCTAAGGTTATGAAAGGTGGTACCTCTAATAGTTGATCTTAACAAATATATACAAGGTTTCAAAAATCCAAACACTCAAATGGTTGTTATGGACCTTACTCCGCTAACTCCTCAGCTCTTCAAAGCACACTTATCAAACCTCCCAGCCTTTGTTCCTGCCTTTGTTGTGCGTCTCGACTCAAGAATTTGATCTACCTACGCACCACCCACCGCCTACCTACTTATCTACCTATTTACTGATTTACTTTGTTAGTTGTTCAAATTTTGTCTTTCTTCTCTCCTCAGTCCAATATCAATTCATTGAAAGCAGGATGTAAGGGAAGAAATGAGGTTTCTTGATACTCTGTGTGGTATAATTTCAGAGCATTTCTGATAGATATAGTTATTAGTGCTTTATCACATCCAAGTGTTTTTCAAACATTTACACCCTTCATTGTAAAGGACAAAAGGGGTCAATTGGTAAACCCCTGCATAGACATAGAAAAGTAACTGGTGCTAATCACTCTACACTGTTAAGGGGATTTTCTTAATGGGCCAGGGACAGTTATACACTGAAAGCAGCTCTCTGGTACAGGATTGATTTTAAAATTTTGTTTCCAACACTTGCAAACCATCAATTTCATTTTCATTGTGTCAAGTCAATCCAAGTAAATAAAGGAAATGGAAAAAGAAGAAAAAGGGAATGACAGCTTCTGAGTGTGCTTATTCCATTAGCCACAGAAATCACATAGATATTTATATTATATTAAGACAAAAACGATCTAAGCAGAGCAATAAAAAAAGAAAAAGAAACAGAGCAATAAAGTTTAGTTTTCATATAAATTAAATTACAAGGATTTAAAACAAACTATCATTTAAAGGGCCAAGGACCCTATACGGGAGTAAAAGTATGATTTGTTTTTTAATGCTAGTTAAAAATTACATGATATAAATTATGCTTTCCCGATGACTTTGTTTACATGGAATTCATCATTAATCACAAATGTATTGAGTATATTCTATGTAGAAAGTACTTCAACTAGTCAGTATTCAATTTAATACCACTGTTGACAGCAGGAAACTTTGTGGAATAATTATTTTTGGTCTGGCAGGAAAGATCTTCCAGTACCATATATAGAATCTGAGTCATTTAAACTAAGAAGGCACGAATACATTCAACACTGTATGTGTATCTGTATATACACATATACAAATATATTGTACATACTGAATAATATATCTCAACAACATTATTTTTAATGGATATTTCATAAGGCACTTAATTTTGAAATTATGACCACATCAAAGCCTGGGCAAATTTGCTTATAGTCAGTGTAACAGTAATGGAATACAACATCACCATATTATTCATCTTTCATGTGAAATTGACATGTAACACAGAAATGATTAAGCACAAAATTGTATCTGTGTAAGAGATGCTATTTTATGCTCAAGATATTTAGAATGGCCGTATGAAAAAGTCTGTTCTTTGCTTTAGTTGTCTAGCTGAAGTGGAGATCTGGTAACTTACAGAATGGACTTTAAAGGCTAGGGAAAAAATCCAAAGCAGCTTAGATTGGAAATATATCCTGAAGTCAACTGGTAAAATTTCCTTCGTTACTGGTGATTAAAGATCATCAAGTCCCATGTCTTCGTGCATTACAGAGGAATGTAAAGAAACGTTCAGGCACTAAACAAAGCTGAACTGCCAACTCCATAGGTAAACTGGCACCCTCTTCCTTTAACATAGCAAAGGAATTCAACCATGAACTCCCTTATATTAAATGTTAGTCTATTTACACCTAACCAGTTCCATGAGAACATCTAGGCATTATAGAAAATACACACAGCGAAACAGGAAAATATGCATTAAAAAAAATCAGAATCAGAAAAGAAAGTTTAACTCAGGGAAAAGTAGAACACAAATATGCTGGCCACAGTATTTTACATGGTTTTAAAATTAAATTGCCAAGCAAAAAGGGAACAGCAATTACTTACACAATTCTTAGTGTGTATTTACGGGGAAGTATACCAGTTCCTTGAAGCACGCAAGGGCTTGTTATGCAGGGTTCCTTCCAGGGGACAGAGAATGGATGGACATTGTCCCAAACTACACCTCTATATAGAAGGGGGTTATTGAGTTCTTGTAGCCAAATCAAATGATCTAGCGGTTTTCTATTCGTTTATCTTAAAGGTAAAACCTAGATTAGTAATTCTTTCTAAGGACCACTTTCACCAGATAGAAGCTCTTAAATTGAACATCTATTTCAGATAATTACCTTCTCCTTGCACGAAATTTTAATTTCAGTGAGAGTTGCTATTTTTTGTTCTTCTCTATAACCTATATAAAATATCACCATATTATACTTAAACGCAGCTAATGCTTTTCCAGAATTGCTATATTTCAGTGGATTACATTAGTGAAAGAATAAGAAAATGGTGGCTAATCCTGTGTTAAGAATTTAGATTTTGTTCTAAGTCATCTACTGTATCACTATGCATTTTTCTTGGTATGTAAAAGAAAAAGGAAAATGCTGTCTATCAGAGGCCTCCCAATGAGACTAGTGAGATTTTTGGCAAGGTTTTTGAGGTTAATTAAGTAAATGTTGGTAAAAAGCTTTGAGATCTGTTGCAAAGAATTATACAAAATTATTATGTGTCCACTCCCTGACATGAAGGGAGTGTTTTAAGTGATGGTAGTGCTCAGCCTCCAGTAAGACAATGTTCCATCCCTTAAGGACCTAGAGCTACACCATCATTTCTCTGCACGTAAAATAAAGCATCTTTCAGAGTAGGAAAAAATTTTCTAATGGTTGGAGAAAAAAAAGAAAACAGAGATTCTGAGATAATATTCTAAGTCAGGGCTCACTCTCATTTTCCTACCTAACTTTACTTCTTTTTCCTCAGCAATCTTGGAAAAAAAAAACCCCAAAACCACTTATGTCCAAAAAAATTTTCATTTGTGCTTAATTCTTAGACTCTTAAAAATACTTTCATATTCTTCTTCTTTTAAATATTTTTGTGTGCTAAGAAGTGAAAATGCAAACAAAGATAAAACAAAAACTCATCATTCTCAGAGATAAGGGGGCAAACCACATGAAGAGAAGGTCCAGCTTTTAACAAAAATACTACCTTCTAAACTAAGAAGGGTATCAAGGGAAACTATGAAGAATATATCAAAGATGACCAAATTCACTTTTGGTCAAATACTTATAAAAAGTGTTTCCTATAATTAACATCCTTCCAGAGGCAAAAAGAGCTTATGTCACTTTCATAAGTCAAACCTATTCAAAGAATGCAGTTTTAGAATGAGCCAGCAAGAATGAAAGTTTTTTCTGGGACAATGTCATTAAAAAAAAAATCACTCCAAAGAAGAAACATTTCAGAAACAAGGTGTTTTTTTTACCTTGCTTTTTTCCTGAAATTATGCTTAGTTTCATAAATTAAATATAATAAAATTATTTTATTCATATCCAATCTGAAATTATTATCGGGACTATCTTAAATACCTTTGGGATATTTAGAATGGTTATATCCGAAAAAACTGACTCCTTTTTCTTCCAATTGGAAGTTTCAGGATCATTTGCAATGGTATATTACCATGTTATATTGCCTGCCTAGCTGACATATAACAGTGGCACATGCACACTTTGTGAAAATATGACAACATTGATGATTGAATGTTATACCATTTAAAATTTTTTTATCATTGTTCCATTATAGTTGTCCCCATTTCCCCCCATTACCCTCCCCTCCCCTACCTACCCCTCTTTTATACTCAATCCTCCCTCCCTTATTTACTGTTATAAACTATTTCTGTTTGATGAAAAAATGAAACTATGTAGCCTATAGCATCAATAAAAAATTACAACTAAACTACGCCTCATTTATACAGCCAAGAATGCCCATGACCATAATCAACCTACAGTTAAAAAATAGTGTCATATTACATAAAGATATAAAGACGAATGGGCATAAATAATTCCAAAAGCAATGTTATAAGAATGCAGCTGGTATAGGAAATCTGTAATTGTGTGTGTGTGTGCACGTGTGTGAAAAAAGGGAATGATTAGTAGAAAAAGACATATATGTGAAATTCCATATATTTCAAAATACAATAATTATACAATGTAAGTAACAGAGAACTACAATTCAACAGAATCATAAAACTATTAGCTTTGAAGGGACTTAGGCTAAATGACAAAAAATTGCTCTTTTAATAACATCAGAATTAAAAAAAAATCTAATGAACATACCAAGACAACTAAAGGTTGGGTTTCAAAAAACCTGGGAAAAAGTGTTGGTAAAGAAACAAATTAATGAAACTCAATAGCTTACTCCCATATGTGACTTGTTCCAGTGGTAGAAAGAAGTCACTCAGCTCGTAAGTATACTTTTAATCTGAAAATTATATTAAGTCATGGCAAGTTATTATTTACAGCCTTTTTTAGCACTAATTACAAGTGGTAAACTGGCAATAGTGAATACCATAGGATGACAGTGTTGTTTTTTTTTTTTAAGATTTTATTCATTTTCAGAGAGGGGAAGGGAGGGAAAAAGAGAAGGCGAGAAACATCAATGTGTGGTTGCCTCTTGCACACCCACTACTGGGGACTTGGCCTGCAACCCTGGCATGTGCCCTGACTGGGAATCGAACCAGCTACCCTTTAGTTCACAGACTAGTGCTCAATCCACTGAGCCACACCAGCCAGGGGCATGATCACAGTGTTTAAAGGTGGTAGCTACTGAATTATGTTCTCAAATAGCACAAAACAAAGAATATAATCGCTCATCCTTACCTCTTTAGGGAGCAATGAAATAAAGTCTCGTTGAAACTGAGGTTCTATCACTTGCATCATATGTTTTACTTGGGTTGGTTCACAACTATCAATAAGTTCATCTAAAGCAAGCAATTTCTCTGGTCCACTCCAGCTCTATCAAAGAGGAATGAGAAAACTATTACTTTCACAGATACCTCAAATTAAAGAAAAATTCACATTTACACACAACATAAAAAGGAACTTCGTATAGTGATATTTTCTCCAGAAGGCAATGAAGTGATAATCACTTAGTCTCATCAAATTTACTAGTTCCCTTTATTTTATAAAAGCTTTAAAAAAGTCATAATTTTGACAGGAAAATATGTCTGCATTACATTTTTATAATTGTTATTTACTCATCTAACACTAAGATAGTGGTTTAGAAACCAAAATTTTATTCAGAAATATCCATTTGAGTTACTTTTAAATAGAGAATTTTGATAAATTTCTTTCTCTACATTCTTTCAAGTGGGTACCATAAAACTTGATGGTTTCAATGAAGCACTCACCTGAGGAGATTGGCAGCATCATTTAGAGAATAATTAGTAACTGGATAATACACTGCACATTTTACAAGTGTCTTCCACAAATTAAAACTTTGATTTGTTGTGTGAAATAATTTTAGATTAAAAAATAGTGAACAGTAGAAAATAGTAGCTGACTTAATAGTAAAATTAGAATATGAACAAAGACTAAAAGAGGTGGTAAGAAATAAACATACTACATTATGAAAATCAAAAACACATAATTATACTTCAAAAATATGAGCTCCTTTAAACTATACTAGGGAATTCTTTAAAAAATTGTTTTTTCTTTAGCAATGTTCAAAAACCTGCACAGAAAAGCCATTACTCTTAAAAGGAAAAACTAAAAAGCATGTGAACAATTTAAAATGTTAACGAGTTTCCCCTTACAATGATCATGTAAAACACTTAAATAGCCTTGGAATTAAGGGAAAGAATATCCTCGAGGAGGCTGACTTAAGTCCCTTTGTGCACTATTATGTCCATTTTCAGAAGTGGGTGAAGAGAGAACAATAGGGGAGGTTTCGAGCTAGAAAGATCTGGATTTTAGCTCCGTTTCTGGCTCCAATCAGGAACCTGCATTTTGTAACACGTGAAATAATAATTGAAAACTGAGATACAATGATGACACTGGAAGCCTTATTTGGAACACTTTTTATTTTTAAAAGTATTTATGGAGACTCTAGAATAAACTTCATGTCTTCTTTCCTATCACGAAGTAATTCTAGCAAACATTTCGGCAGTCCTTCCAGAGTACCTGTCACAAACATTCTCTCATTTAACCATTGTAACAACCTGCGAAGCAACCCCCTTTCATCAACAACTTTGAGGAAAGACAGGTTCCATCTAGTCAGCTGGGTCCTTTCCCTTTACTTCTACACACACACCAGACCATTGTCCTGGATTACTCGCCTTGTAGCGTCTTTGGTTAGGCTGAGAGGATTCACACATAAAATTAAAAATACTCACATGCATGTATATGCACACACACGACCAAGTAAAAGCAATTAATGTGAAGTTTATTTTGTTCAGTTTCCCTCACACAGATTCAAATCCTGGTTGAAAACTAACCTTTGACAACATTTACAATGACCGATCTCCACTCATCTCCGGCCAATTAGTACCAACACTGTAAACTCGGATTTGTTGAGTTATATTCCTCACAAGATTTGATGTGGCTCTTTACAACAGGTGTTCCTCTCTGCCTACATGGCAAATATGTGTGGACTCCAGTATAAGGAGACGCCATTCTGGGCGAAGCATAACTACGCTGACTGCATTAAAATGCAGCTTTAATTAAATCACTTAACAACGGAGTAATTTTATTATAAATGTCTTAATCTCCTTTGCATATAGTAATGCCTGCTTTGAAACATTTTTAGAAGTGCTTATGGTTAAATTTTGATATAAAAAATAAAAATACCCTATGTAATCCTCTATAGTAAAAAGACAGCAAAATGTATTTCAATGTATCACTACTTTATATACTATATATTTTAACTGCATTTATAGCTACTATGAACACTTCTAACAAAATAATATACATGGTGTTTTATTTTTTCATTATTACTGATCTTTAAAAAGGAATAGAAATGCGCCATTAACACAGTATATAACATAATATGGAAAAATACCTTTTATCGAGCATTTTAGGAGATGGAATATGGAATGAAAAAGGCAGAATAGAACATAAATAACTACTTTGGATCTCAGGTAAATGTTACAAACAGTGTCAGAAATTTCCATATACTTTAAGGCAAAGCCAAGACAAAAATTAGGCCTGCAGAGCAAAATGTTTCTAAAACTTTAAACTGTACTTTTATTTTGTGTTAAATAACATTTAACGAGTCAAACAAAATTAAAATTATAGCACATTTAAATTATGCATGCATTTGGCAGATGTAACTTTGTGACATTTTACTGAAAAATACACCCGATAAAGATTAGTAACGTAAGCTATAAACTACACAGCAAATGAAACTGTTTCCACGGACCAGACATGGAACAGTCTAACTGCTCAAATTCACGTATGTTGGATGGTTCCAGCAACGGTCTGGACCACATAGGCCGCTCTCCTCTCTCTGGCCAGGATTTCCTCCCTGAACTCCAGACCTGGATATAAAACTGCTTACTCAACAGGTATTCTTGGATACGTAATAGAAACCTAACGTGCCCATGATCTTTCTCGTCAAATATGAATGTCCACAAGCCTTCCTATTTCAATAAAATGTAACTAACTCTCTTGGTTGCTCAGGCCAAAAGCTTTGGAGCCATCTCATCCTTTGCTCCCTCACTCTCACTGGTAGATGGTTCTGATCCATCAATGATTTCTAAGCCCTGTTACTTCAAAATATACCCAGAATCTGACTATTATTACAGTGGTCTAAGCTATTATCCCTCACCTGGATTATTCCTACAACCTCCTACCTGGCCTCCCAGCTTCCCACCTTTGCCCTCCTCATTCTGTTCTCCACAAAGGAGCCAAAGTGATGCTGCTAAAAGCTGCTCTTCTGCCTGAAACCCTCCGGACCCACATCACTCAGAGTTAAAAACCTAAGTCTTTAGGTTAGCCGACAAGGCTGTAATTTCCTATTCCTTTCCCTCTTGTTTGCTCTGCTTCAGTCATAGACACTTCCCCTGTGTCTCAAACACACCAAGCACGCTCTGTGTCAGAGCCTTTTCCCCTGCTGTTCCCAGATACCCATGTGGCTTGCTTCCGTATGTCCTTCTCTGGGCAACCTTTTAAAACTGCAACCCAGTTCCAACCCCCCTTCCCCATCCTCCTGACTAGAATGTAAGTCCTGCAAAATTTTTTCTTGGGGGGGGGGGTCTATTTTGTTAATTATTGTAGCCCAGATCCAAAGTGGGGCCTAGCACCTAACAGATGCTCAATAAACATTTGCTGAATCGATGCATGAATCCCCGAAGAGTCAAGAAATACTGCACCAACGCTATCTCGAAAATCTCACTGGAGTGTTTCCATCTTTTATATTTGATGGGATCACCAGACCTTGCTTACTCAGTCTGGTTCCAAGACTGTATGCAAATTCTGTATACGTACATGGTTTAGCAGCAAGGAGAAATATGTATTAACTGAAAAACCTTGCAATTTTAACTATATTAAAACAAAGTAACAACAACCCACACCAACCTTTAATGAGGAATAGTGGAAAGAGCACTGAACTGGGGATCAGAAAATTCAACTTTAGGAAGAGATAATTAGGTTACAACTTAACCTCTACAGCCTTCGTTTCTTGATCTGCAAAAGTGTTGGATAATTCTGGTAATTATTTTATTTCTGTTCTGAAAACTAGTTCTCCTGAAAAAGAAAAATAAATCTTCCTTCTGTCTTTCATGGTAAAATTATGTGGGACCATATTAAAGGGGACAGGAAAAAAACATTTCAAATTCAGAAAGGATCTACAGACACAAAATTTAATTTGTGGACAAAACTGCAAATGCTGACTTGAAAACTCCCCGCGAAAGTGGTATTTTATTTCAGGTATGGAGAACACAGGTAGTAGAGAAGGATAGAAGAAGCACTAAACTGTAATCAGGGGCCGGGGCTTCACCAGCAAACTCACTGTGGAACCACTTGGAAGGCCCTTAATTAGCCTGAGTTGCAGAGACCCCACCTGTATAATGAGGGGCCTAGGCCAGACCAGTGGTTCCCAAATGCTGGTTGAGGAATGCAAGAAGCACAGTCCTGCAACCCACCAGGAAAGAACATGATTAGGTGGTCAAGGTGAGGCTGAGGACATTTATTAAATGAACTACTCATCCAGGACTGATGCAGGTGATTCACACAGCAGCAGTGAAGCCGACTAATAACACCTGGATGATCCTTACTACCCCAATCAGATATATACGAGTATTTTATGACTTCAGACAGCACTACAGAACTCACTTCTCTAGTACCTCCAGCAGGTGGTTACCCAGTCCGTTTCAACAGTTCCAGCAGTGGGGTACTTACTACCTCCCTTCTACTGTGGGCCAGTTCTGATGGTTAACTGCAACTTACATCCAAATCTGACTCAAAAAATAAGATCCAGGTTTTGGTTTCTGAAAAAAACTAAGAATCGGCCTGATCATATTTTGTATGAAATTCTTCCAAACGTTAGAGTATTTTTCCTTGGTCTTCTCTGGCCAAACACATGACTTTCTTCAACTCTTTCTCATACATCAAGGTTTCTTGATCATACTGTTTCAAATACAACTGCAAAGCAATACTGAATTCATTTCCTGCTTTAGTATTTTGTTGACTGTCAAATAGAAGAGATCCAAATAAATCAGAAAACTTATTTCTAAATGTTACCAGGAAACTTGATCAAATCCTTCAATAACGTAGTTTTTATTCTACTCTTAATTTAAAAACACAGGAGTGTTTTCTACTTTGTAATTTTAAAGAGTATTTTGTATATAACAGGCATTTTCAATGTACATATGTAGTTTTAATGCAGTGCAAATATGCTTTGATGAAAATAATGCTAATAATGTTAAGCTGATGGTATCAGCATAATAACCCCTTTTTAGACCTAAGAAAATGAAGTTCACAGAGACTATTTCTTGATCGAGAGAGGAGACTAATATTTACTGAGTCTCCACTATATTTCCAAGTATAGATTTAAGAACATTTACGTTTCCTCCTTCTGGACAACTTTTTAGTGTTATATCTATTTTACAGAGCATCATAATAAAGGCAGGAGTCATTACATAATATCAACAAAATTACTCAGCTATTAAGAGACAAAACCAGAATTTGTACTAAGAGCTTTTCTTCTGAATCATACGTGCTTCCCATTATATCAGGACGCCTCTGAATATAATTCCACCATAAGAGAAGGTTAATGTTACTGGCGTCTCTACCCAGTCTAAATTATTCAGGTGCCTCTGAATATAAATTTGAACATAAGAGCATATCAACGTTATTGGTGTCTTTACCTAGGCTAAAATTTTCAAAAACCAAGTATTAACACCCAAATGACATAAACAACAACCAAAAAAATTCTCTTCCCCAAAATTAACATTCTAAATCTAAAGCATCAACCTGGCTGCCGAAACAGGCAGAATCAATGGCAACTGAAAATTCAAACAGTACAAAATTTCTGGGGGTTTTTGTTTTGTTTTTACTTTGGACTTGTATTTCGCAGTGGCATTCTGTTTCAATTTCCCTTTATCCAAAATGGTGTGTCATTTGTTCTCATTCAATTTATAAATGGAGTACAGAGTACTTTGTCAGAGTAGATGGAACTGGACCAAAACAATGCTGTATCACTGCCTGAGGAGCGATAGCAGCACAGTAAGGGGACCATCTCTCCCATTTTGCTTGTTATGCAACAGAAAAGTCACCGTTAAATGCCCCTGCAGCATATCTGCAGAAATCACGCCAGCTTAATTATCCCTCAACTATCCAACATAAGTCAACTCATGACTCTCCACCTTACTATGGAATTGTGTCTCTCTGCAAGTTGAGCATTAAAGCATTGTAAGCCTTTAGGCAAGTGATTTGTTTCTCGTCAGCCTTGAAAATAAAGGGCAGAGAACAACCACGAGGCCCTGGGTATGTCAGAGACAGACAAGGTACTCAAAGAATTAAGGTCCTGATCTACCTGCCTAGTTTGACCTTTTGTTGCTAGTCGATTTCTTTGCTACAGAATATCTGGGAAAAAACCAAACAGTACTATACACACAGGGACAATTTTACATATTATTCCTATCAACTAAGAATGAGTTTTCTTCATCTACCTCTCATATGAAAAGCAATCAAATGGGCCTTTTACTGAGCAAAAGCTACTCTATTATTCTTTAGTTTACTGAATCTCATTAATCCTACGAAATAAGCTTTTAAAAAAGAATAGTAACATTTTTGAAGGTGTGACGCAGCTAACAATCTACTGTGCCTCAGATTTGATGGCATACAGTATGTGGCAGCGTGGACATTTCATTGAGAAAAGCATGAGCTACTGAAACAAGCAGACATCGAACAAAGGGCTCCCTAAAACCCCCCTCACTGCAAAATAGTGCCCAAATGCCCTCTACTGTATAGGTCAGTATTTGAGAACGCTCCTTTGAAAATTGGGGGAAAAAACTAAATGGCTAGCAAAGAGTATTTTGGAATATTGGAAAAAATGGATCCATACTCATCTGAAATCCCACTCTGGGTACCCTCTCCTAAGAAATGAGCTTTTCATATAATACAAATGTTTGGGGGCTGTCTACAATGATGATAAGACCATCAGTAATAGTGTAATTTTTGATCGTGCTGGTACTCTGTTATGAAAATGAGATGAAGTCAGTTTCTGTGCCAGTCTCAGGGGCGGCGCTGCTCGCCCCACACACATGTGCGGGTATGACAACACACACCCACATTCCCATTTCCTTGGCTTAGTCAAAGATGGCAAAAGTCTTTAAAGTGTTTCTTTAAGATGATATTAATGATCTATTTTCTCCTCTCACTGATAAATAACTTTCTTTTGAAACAATGCCACAAAAAATTTTGGACTCTGAGGGCATGTGTAGGGTAAAATTAATTTTATTTTTTTTAAATCATGAACCCGGGAGGAGGGGAGAGACTAATCCTTGGGACAAGGCAACTTTAGCCACTAAATGACTATGGCAATGAAAATAAATCACAATTCCTTGTAATTTTAATGGTTCATAATAAATATTGTAAAAACAGTAAAATACATTTTCCATTCCTCTAACCAGAGATTCTCGGCCTCAGCACCACTGACACTTTCGGCCGGACAGCTCTACCGTGGGAGGCCCTCCTGTCCACCGCCTCCACCCGCTCCCTGCCAGCAGTGTCCTGAAATGGAAAGTAAAGCATCTTCTTTTTCAACCATTATTCCCTTCTAAGTTCATAAAATGCTGCCAATCAAGCAGCTGGGAGAAAATATATTCCTTTTACGTTAGAATGGTGGCTAATACCACAGATAGCTTCACTTTACATAATCTGTATTATTTATATTTACAAAGAATCATTAAGAGAGTGTTTAATCCATGCCAACTATTTGGGTAAAAATGGGACTTATATGCATTATCTCACCGAGGAAGAGAGAAATCAATTTAATATAATGATCATGAGTTATAAAATTAATAATTTTCAAGGTTTGGCTGTAGCTAATTATCCTGGTAAACTTTTGAAGAATTTAAATGCTACTAAAATACAGTAATCAGAATTCGAGCACAGTAAGCCGTACACGAGGAAAGCATTCTGAAAAGAAGCTGCAGCCACTCTTGGAGGCTACTAGATACAGTTATAGTGGCAGGTAAGTTACTACCAGTGACTAAGTAGTGGAGTTTTTAACACTACTCCTCCCAAATGCTACTTCCAAGCAATGCAGGTTCGAACAGAAATACATTGAGCAACCCCAGAAGCCCAAACATAAAGAGGAAGAAAGGTCTTATTCCCTAAAAATCATAAAAGAAATACAAATGCGTACCTCCATAAAATAGGCATTGGACTCTCCTGATTAATACACTTAAAAATTAAAATGAGCTCCCATATTTTTAATATTTTTAATTTGAGATATACTTCACATTACATAACTTTCTCCACTCTAAATGAACACTTCAGTGGTTTCCAGCACAGCCGTCTTGCTGCGTAACCACCACCACTATCCAACTCTGGAATACCCACCACCCCAAAAGAAACCCCATACCAACTGGCAGTTAGTCTCAACCTCCCCTCCGACACAGCCTAGCAGTCACTCAATCCGCTTCCTGTCTCTATGGATTTGCCTGTTCCTGGAATACAATTACACAGGATGTGGCCTTCTGTGTCTGGTTCCTTTCACTTAGCATACTGTTTGCAAAGTTGATCCAAGGTATAGCATGTAACAACTCCCTTTCATGGATGAATAATCTCCTTCATTTTTTTGCAGCAATTCAGTGAAACACTTCAAGTACTGTGTTTAGACATGTCACCTGAAATGTTTTCAGCCATTCCTGGAGGCCTGTAGGTGGCTGGACAGATGTAATCCGGCGACGCTGTTGCCCTTGGCCATTGGCTGCTCTCAGATCTCCAAAAGTTGTTGGTGTTGCTGAACATGGTACAAGCCCAGTGGTACTACAAAAAAAACACAAGAGTGAAGGCAAAGATAGATGTTTATTAAGAATAACAGGCTCCAATTTTATAAGAATGATGATCTGGCATATTTCAAACATCAATCAGATTATTTTTTTTATTTGCTTATTCCCGGAGAACAAGGATACACAAAACTTATTCTGCTATTCTTAGAATTAGTTTCCTCCCTCCTACATAACCACCTGTTTTTATCCCAGCGATGCTAATTGCAACCAAATGACAGAATCTCTATGGCAAAACTGCAAGTTGTTGATACATACAAATAATGTTAAAATACTTCCTTAGAAGATACAGGTTCCAATTCTCTTTTGACTGGTCTTCAGTGACATAATTAAATAAAAGTTGAAATTTTCTTTATAAAAAGGGGTGTGAGACTTATAAATGCTTTAAAAAATCTCATATGTAGAAATAGTATGTTAAAATGTTTTGGACATTTCATTAGTCACATTGTTCCTTGAGTTTGCCTCAGATGCATTCTAAATTGTTTATAATATCTATTTCTCTCCAATTTTTTATTTATAAAGCTTGGCCTAGATAATATTTGATAGGCAAAAACCTTGATTAGAAATACATTTACTCAAAACAGCTAAGTGTTGAAAACATACTACATGCAAAATTAAATGAGATCATCTAAACACTTTCATCTCATAATTTAAACTTTCACAGTTTTTTAAAAACCTGAAATTCAGTTCTATAACTAATAAAATGAGGGGCTAGGACTAGATGACCCATCTCCAAAAATGTCCAACTCTCCTTAAAAATGACTAGAAAATGTACAGTTATAACTGTTATTAATATCTTAAGCTTTACTTTCTAATTTCAATAAATTATTTAAACTCAAGGTAAATATTAAACATCTCTCATTTTACAGATAGTTAAAAAAGGAGCAGAAAGATTGAGTTAACTAACTATACTGGTAAAATAATCTTCAATTTATTGAACTATGATAATAAAGTGTTTAAATCCAAAGAACATACAATTGTATCCTAATAGTTGAATATCAAGCTCTGATAAATTACTAATGAAACAATTCCCCCAATTCTTTTCTAGCCAGCATATCTCATTATTTTGTTAAAAAATGTAGCTCCGTCACCAGATTTTACAGAAAAATCTTACCTGCCACCTTTCAATCTTTTAGCACTATACATCTATGACAATTTCTAACATTCAACAATTAAATTTATTTTTTCCTCTATCAAATTTCAAAGCTAAGCTCTATTTCCTTCTCTGAAGTGGAACAATTTTTAAACAGTGATTATAACTTACATTTTCTAATAAAAATAGTGGAAAATAATAATTTCATCTTATTATTAGAAAATCCATCAAAAAATTCAAAAACATCAAGCATATACTGATAATATCTCCCAAAAGACAGAGTATCCTGTTTGGTTTGCTTTAATAATATTACATGTTAAAAGGCTAAAAATAAAACTTTCACCTTTTTAGGTGCTTTCTCAATGTAAAAAGTAAGCAACTAAAGACAAATTTTACTAAAATGTGTTCTGTAGTAAAAAAAAATCATCATTCACTTACAAGCAAGCTGCCTTAAAACTAAAAAATTTTAAAACCTTCATCCTGGTATGAGTTATATTAAGAAAAGACCCCAAATTATATGGCTAACTGAGTCTCTTTGAATATTTTTAAAATATATAAACATTTTTAACATTAAACTTTCTCATCCAAGAACTACTTTATCAATACTAGAAGGAAAAAGCAAAAATGAGGTGAATAGTTTCACTCCACACCCCTTCCCGCCCCCCGTGGAGGTGCCAAATACAGTGAAATTGTCAATAGGCAAAGGGTTACTTACATAAGGGGGAGGGGGTCAGGGGACATAAAATAACACAAGAAGCATTTCCCGAATAACTAAGGGATAGCTTTATTTTTCTTTTCTGTATTATCCTTGCATTTTTTGTATATAAAACTATTCTAATTATTGTAATTTCTAAATTTCACTAAGTATCATTGGAAAGAAATGTTTTCCACAACTGAATGAAATAAAAATATAAACTGTTTTCTCTCAAAAAAAAAGATGCAATCTGTAACAATGTTCAATCATAAAAATGGTGTCTGAGCAACATTAATGATACTGCATCTTACTGAATAAAAATAATTCTAAATCAAAATATTTAGGGAAAAAAGAAATGTCACTATCATGGAGTTCTCATGGCTTCTGTAGCTAACTTTCAATCAGGTATCTGAATAAGTGACAATTATGCAAAAAAAGAAAAAGACCAAGAAAAGTTCTTAAGATACTTTTGTCATTTAAATTTTAAAATACCACATTCCAAGTGACACCCAAAGCCATTTTTAATTGGCTGGGTAATAGATATTGTGCTTAAATTAGCCTAATTAGCGTGAGAGTGGGAAGTTTTATACTGATGCAAAATCCAAAAATGATGGAATGGTACAGCCAAACAAGACTACAATTGTATTTAGTTGTTATGGAAACTATTCTACTGGTGTAGAAATGTATGTGTTAAAACATAAGACCTACCAAGCAAATAAAAGGGGATTTCTAACACAGTAATTTCATGAAATATGATTTAGTTAGTAATTGTGAGGTTTATTTCACTGCTAATAAATGTATCTTCAATTTTGCATATATAAATATACTCCCAAGAACAGCTGTTGCTATAGTAACAAGATACATTTGCTCATATTTGTATTTTTGGATTTACTTTTTAGAATTCCTTAAAAATTGTGATTTAAAAATTTTGTTGACAAGAGAACTTCTGCTTCGATCTTACTTCAATGTATCTGTAACAAAATATAAAGATATAGTGGTAGCCATTCTTCTCCTTATTTAAAATGAGGTATTTCCCAATATTCAGTGATCTCAAAATGTGTTAAACAGCCAATAGTACTAGTGACATTATAATTCTATGAGAATAAACTGAAAGAACTGATTTTAAAATAATCCAATCTTTAAAGAAAAACATGAGAATTATGAGATAACCAATCATCATACTTAGTATTACCTTGTGTATTCTGAGACCTTGCATGGTTTCTTTCCCAAAGAAAAAGAGCGGACCTCAGAACCATGGTCCAACTTTCTTTTCATCTACAAGGTAAAACAAATAAGATATGTATTTTTTTAAAACACCTGTCCAACTATCAAATTTTAACATTATCATTGGTAATACTGAAAAAATCTTAAATTTTCATATGCCTACAATGTTAATTAGGCATAGTTAAATAATGAAGAAAATAAATATTTCATAGTTTCTTCTATTAGTTCTACTTTGTTCTACTCTTTACAAGACTGGAAAAGTGAATGCCCCCCTGCCCCCCGCCCCCCGCCCATGTCTGATCCAGAGAACAGTATATTGGGATTTAAAAGTTGATATCCATCATAAATATTCCTTGAGCATAACATATCTTTCACATTTTCCAGTTTAAGAACCAACATAGGGGAAAATGTCATGTTAACCCACACAGAAAAGAACCATATTTAATATGCCTTTTTTACTGATCTTCATTTTCCTTTAAAAACATATTTTAAGAAAGATTAAATAACAAAATTCAAAATTTCAGAATGGAAGTAACAATAACTGAATTAAAAACACATATTATAAAGGGTAAAGAAAATAATGCAAATAAAATGATCTTGAAAAGTGATTATAGTAAGGCATAGAGTAATGAATATGGGCAATAAAGAGAGTAAAAAAAAAAAAGTAAGTCCATAATGAGAGAGAAATCTAGAGATGGTATAATAAAGGTGGGGGGGAGCCATCAATTGATATTTATACAGAATATAGTTCCACTGCAAGACACTCAGGACAAACATTCTAACTTGAAAAGCAACAACAAAAAGACTTAAAAAGAATGAGTTATCCATCTTTGCAAGGTATATTCAACATTTACAGCTTTAAAGTATTCCATCATGCTATACACATGTAATACTGTAAACATATTCCGAATTGCAACTTCCCAACATCAATAGTGAAATACATATTTCACTGTCACTTAACTGAGGTCACTGCACTATACATGTATCATAAAACCAGAAAATGAGATAGGAAGGGTTCAACTTGTTCTATTTCAACAACCCCTCTCAGATGTATGTCTGCTAATTAAAAATTACCGTATTACTGAAAATCACAGTGGGAAAAACCCCAGAAGGATAGATGGGTATCCTCATTTTTATAAAAACGTGAAAACTCTTGCTTTGTAGCAACCTTATTTTCTCACCTATTGCTTCTCATGGGGTCATCATAACACATCGTGCTACACTGTAAATACTGAAAGGAACCAACAAGACTGTAAAAATATTTTTGAGCCACACTCCACAATAAAGACTATGTTCTTGCCATCGTGAAGAAAGTCTTTCAAAATACAGAGATGACCTTACAACACTTGGGGCTAGAGGTGAGGGGACAAGCACACCCACAATGTATACCTGAGTCCATGAAATACCTACGGTAAAAACAAATGGAAGTGGTCTTATTTCAACCCTTCGGAACTTTCTGTACTTATTACATTGTTTGAATGTGATTCCTCTCAAAGACTGTTATTTTCTTTCTCCAAATAATTTTAATAAAAATGCAAAATAAGTGCAGAAGATCGAATACATAGGTAGCCACGTGCTTGCATGAACACAGATTACAGATGCACGCATATACGCAAATGTATCATCAGGAAGGTCAGTCAGTACATGCCTTTAAGAAATTCTGGTTTTTCAGATAACTTCCACAGATTCTTACGTTCAAAAGGATTATGAAGAACTTTGCTATTCCTTCTAATTAAGTCCGGAATACCGGCTTTCAAAACTTCCCTGGTATCTTGTAAAATACATTGGTGCAGATGCCATTTGCCACTGAAGGGAAACTTTATTTCCATCCTAGAAAACCTTCAATGAATAAAAATGCCTGAAATACAGATCAAGGGAACCACCGAGAAAGGGTTCTCATCTTTAGAATATTTTATAAAATAAAGCACTCTCTGTGTGACTACACTAGTCTTTTAAATATTATATTGTTTACTTAAAACACTGAGTTTAGAACCAAAAATTAATTCTGCGATTTTTAAGGGGTGCAGAAAGTAAACATGATCTCTTTAAATATAAATCCCCAATATCCTAGCAATTCTACACTTTAAAAGAGTCAACTAAAGAGAAAAGAAAAACAGATAGATATAAGGTATGGAAAAATTAAAGGCGAAAGCTTCACTGGAAGCCAACTAAGGGTAGAGTAATTCCAGGTCAGCATTTGATACAGCCACATTTCTAAAGTCTGAATATATTGTTAAATCCTCAGATTCCAACATACATTTTCTTTTAAATTTAAAGCTTTTTTACAGCTTACGTCTTTCCCTTATTTGCTTACATTCCCAATGTAAAACGGAATCCCAGAGATCCAGCCACCCACCAAAATTAGAGGATACTGCAGCCATCTCTGATGATACAGATTTTCCTTCTCAGGCAGGCACACACGCGCGCGCACACACACACAATCATACAACACAGGAAGAAAACAGATTACTTACTTTGTAAAAAATCATTTTTAGTGTGCCGTAGAAACCCATATTTTCTGTGTTTTTCCCCTTCAGTGGGTCCGTGCCCCCGTGTGTCCGGCTGCTTGGCAGTCTCTGACAATATAACCCTTTTTCAGGTAGGTATGTCACAGATTCTAATGTGGACATGCTCAGGCACGTCAGAAAAGGAAGATTAGGGAGCAGAACCGGCAACCAAACTCCACGGTACAGGGAAATGCAGCTCAGTATCAGACCGCTTCTCGGGACACGCATACATACATGCAGCCTGACCGGGGAGAACTCGAGGGAATAATGAGAGCGAGCCGAGAAGATTATTGGAGGAGACTATGCCCTGTCAAAGCCTTGACTGAACAGATTCCTCCCTCAGCAGCAGAGGGATCAGATTACATCTTCCCTTGAACACAGAATGGTGCAGTCCAGGATTCAGCAATGCAGACTGCACATCAATTATATGGTGATCCGCTCCAGGGAACCCGTAAGCACACCACGCACTGAACGGGGGAGGGGGTGGGCAGCACAGGGGACCGCCCCCACTCCGCAGCCCCCTCGCCCCTCTCAAACTTTCAGGGGGTTATTTCTGCATTTTGGTAAAACCTGCCTTTTGGAAGAGTTGGAAAGGGCAAGCATCATTTCCACAAATAAGTCCTTGCAGGAACATTTTGAAAACGGAATATATTTTCATCGGGTCCTCCGAACAGAAGCCAAGCAGGCTATTTTCACTAACTTATCCTATGGCAGTCCTGGCACGGACTGAGCAGATTTTTCAAGTATTTGGATGGTGCAACACGGGCAATCCCTAAGGGGGAAATTAAATATTCTGTGGGGGAATGTACAGTAAAGTTAATCAGTTCAGAACGTACAGCATTTGCAGAAAATACGTACTAAGTTATTTTTCAACCTGGATATTTCTTATGTTAAGATTTAAGGAAAATACCCCCATGCTTTCCATTTCATTCATTTAAAACATCGTTTCCAAGAAAATTATCACACATTTCATCAATTCTTAGTAACTATAAGCTTACCAAACTGCTACTAAGTGTATAAAGCTTGCCTAAAGGTTCTATTTTTCCAAAGGGAGCAGAAACTGTGCTCATTGCAGAGTCTTACCCTTACTGTAATTTAATCTTGAGGGAACAGGAAGCACCGGACTTCTATCCCCCAAATTATCCTGACAATATGTATTGCTTATCATTAGAAGGCATTTTATATAGTAATAAAGGTACCAAAATTTGCCTAAAGGCAACCTTTTACTTAGGATGACTACTACACAAATTTAGATATTTCATCTAGCAACTTGCTACGCAACTAGCTTTGGAGGCAATTATGAGATTCCTTGGACCAGAAAGGCCCATTATTAAGGGTCTAGTTAATTAACTTCTACCCTCCCCATTAACATTCTTCATTACAAGTAAACTGTGTGCCTGTAGTTATTTAAGTACTTAGAAATTCTTCCAAAAAAAAAAGAAATATTATTTATTTAGACTTATCACATTTTAATATTCTCTGCTATGGTAATAAATGACTTGTTAGGAAATGATTCTAAATACTGCATAAAGTAGTATCATAATGTAACAACTAAATATGTTTACCTTTATAACGAATATATTAAGTCAGCGTAATGTCTTTTACTTTGAAACATAAATGAAATAATTAAAATTTTATAAAGATGCACATCTTAGGCCCTCTTCTGGAAATTATATTCTATGCTCTATTATCTTTTTTTAAAAGTCTCCTACCTGGCTCTGAAATTAATTCTTATCTTCAGAAACAATACACGGATATACCCAAAAGAAGTTAGTTTTCTAATAAAAAAAATAGCTTACTTCAAAGGAAAGTTCCTTTTACAAAGAAATCTCTTACTTGAAGAAAAATAAAACCCAGCTGTTAGGAATGGATCCATCCTTTTATTGGAGGCCTCGGCAAACTCAGTATTTAAAAAAAAAAAAGTGACCCTCCACCTCCTCACCCTGATTTGGGCTATCTGAAGAAACTAATTGTAAACGAACACTTGAAACTTCCTCTAAGATCAGTGAGTGGTCCCCACCTAGCTTGTTACAGAATAAATGGACTACCTGTCAGTCATATTATAGCACATACCTCGACTTCAACTGAAATCATGTCCTATTCCTACTTAAACTAACCTTTTCAAATTAACTCTACTTGGTTGAAGATACAGACCAACTTTACCAAACCAGGGACACTCTCTGAAACCCTAGGATATTTAAAGAAAAATGTCTTAATTTTGTATTTTCAAAGAATGTTCTTGGGGTTCCATGGCTCCTATGCATGGCTACGAAGTTACAGGAAAACTTGATCCCTGCTAAATGTATGTTTATATGTAGTATGTCTATTCATGTTTTATTTTTAAATAGGTAAAATATTTACCAGTTTCAAAAATCAAGATGATACATAAAACATATACATAGAGAAGCCTTTTGACTACCCCGCAACTCCCATTTACCATGATTCTCCTTGGTACTGATTTTTTATTAGTTTACCCTTTAAGTGAGAATGTGTATGTTTATAACTACTCACGAAGGCTTTGTTTTCCCAAGTATTTCAATCATTTCCCTAATATCTTGTTTACAAAGTTAATTTGAACCAAAAAGAAAAAATCTGTCAACCAAAGCCAGTCAACCAAGTCTCTAAATAGAATAAAAATGAAGGATTTTCAATATTCTCTCAAGTATTAACAAAATTATGATCTATTATATTACTTTCATCCTAATCTATGTATGACCACAGCAAATGAAACCATTCTCACATTCCTATTTCTGGAAGTCTTGGCTAAAATACAGATGTTTAAAACTTTATTCAGAAATTTAGTATTTTTAGTAGTGTGACTGAAAAAGCATTTTTCTGTCTGTCCATCTACCTATCTTCTACCCGTGGTAGACAGAAACATTTAAAACTGAGGTTACCCTTTATCTATGTTCAGTAAGTCTACAAAAAAGAAGTATTTTATACTATATGCAAGAATGTTAACTAGTAAGTTCAACGAAAAGGTTAGTCAGTCAACCCTTGTAGCTAAGAAAATACCTGTCATCCAAATTATTAGAATATCTCAATGTGTTAAGTAGATTTTCACTACAATATACTAAATCTTCATGTAATTTCAGCTAAGCAATACCTTCCCCATTTTAGAGAACCTTATTTCTTGTAGTGACTGACAATTTACAAGCCTTATTGAAAATCCATGAGCAAGGGGAATGACCCACAATGAGGTCTTGGAATGTTACCTATCAGCTAACCTGGACCCAACGCGCACCACATCACAACTCCGCTGCCCAGGTGTACTGACCAGGTGTACGAGAAGAATGGATGAGAACAGTCACTTCAAAAAACAACAGCACACAGATCGGAAGATGTTCCGCCCAGAGTCTAAGGCTCCGAATGTGACGGCCCTAGACTGACTTAGCCTGTGAGCTGGCACAAGAGAGATGGCTTTCGGGACAATTGGTTGCACAGTTTTTACAAGAGCAAGTCATGGTCACGGGCAAAACCAAAACCAATCTACATAAAAATAGTGAGAAAATACAAACAGTGAAAGTCTTGTATCTTCAAAGAAGTATGTATTTTTACACACGGTGTGACTAGAGGAAGGAGTAATTAATAGAGTTCCTTTCTTCACTTTGACCCTCAGAATTCACTTAAAATATATTCTATTATTGCACTTATCATACCTCATTTATACATCTTTCTCCCCTACTATCTACCCTTACTCTAAAACATAGTAGAAAATGATGCCTAAGTATAATGTTTTTGAGCACTTGGCCATATGAGCAAATAGTAGCAACCACGGCATCATTTTTCTAAAGCATAAATGTAGAGGGTGGGGCAACAGTAGGTTTACGGCTGTGAGTATGCGGAACAGTTTATCCTTGTATTATTATTTATTAATTACTGTACTACTTTCCACACAAATGACTGTAGACCCACTTTTGCCCCACCCTGTATGTTATACTTAAAGTCTATCTAATTAATGATGATACTATGAATGCTATTGGTTCTCTTTTCAATAACTTGCTAACATTTTTAAGAGTAGTAGAATTTGTTTATATTCTTATGTCAATGATTTTCTTTCCTGTTATCATGAAAACATTCTTTACTCTGATATTACACCAGGAAGACCCCCCTCCTAGAGTTAAGCGTCTTGCCCTGAGCGTAGAATTTAGACGGCAGTTCCAAATTTCAGCATCAAAGAGAAGGAACGCCAAGCATATTGAAGCCGGAAAACTTTCTGAAATCTCACTAACCCTGTCATTAACTTTCCAGGATGCAAGTTCTAATTAAAAGGTTCACGACTGAAACTGGCAAATTAATAAACTTGTCCTATCACAGATATTATATCAATTAAAATAGTGTACATGCCCCGCATCTATATTTTCTCTAATGCAAGTAGGTGGCACTGTTGATCAATAAGCTATAGTCACTCATTAAGCACTTCCTGAACACCTACTATGTGTCAGACACAGGAAAGTATATAATTAAGAAAAATTTTTCTTCCTCTACTGGATTTAGTGTCAAGTTAAAGTTACTGACAGAATAGGGCAACACACAACCACACACACACACACACACACACACACGACTCTTCGTACACTGAAGTCAGTTCTAGATGTTTTCTGAGACTAGGTAAAATGAACAAGGTGAGCCAGAGTTTGTTTGAAACCATAATCTAAGTAAACAAAATACTGAAATACTACCGCATTAAAAAGAACTCAAACATTAAATACTGTAAATATCTCATTTAACTTGGTTTAACATAAACTTGTTCAAGGGAGGGGGGATGTTTATAATAATACAAGCAAATAATATAACAAAATCCTAATCTCTGAAATTCAAAATGCAAATCAAAATTTCATAGCTCAGAATGTTTAAATTTTTTTACAATAACTACAATTGCAGAAGTGGTACACATTTTAATTTTTTTTCTTAAAAGTTTACAGTATTTATAAGTCTTTTTACAAAAACACAGCACCTGAAGATTTGACACAAATAAATTACAACATCAATGCAAGCAGAAGTTTTTTATCCCTTTGGATTGAGCCAAATTTGTAATCTGATGACAAACACATGTACCAATATATGCATCTCCCAATACATAAATATTGACACGTATGGAATTTGACACAATAATGCAAGCTAAAAGTTCTATTTATCACAGCCACACGGGAAAACAATGAGGATGGTAGTTTTCCCTGTTTGTTCTTCTAACATCTTTATTGTTACCGAGCTGTCAGAGCGACCTGATACAGGCTTGAAAACATTCCTTACAACACTCTCCAGACAGGCAACACCTGCAATCCTGTAATAATTTAACAAAGTTAGTAAGTCACTCTGGAGTTTATCTAGAAAGCAATTAATCTTTATGTCTCATGCTTCAAACTCAAAATAAACTACCAATAAGCATCTGAAATTCATATCCAAAAATTTCCTCTCAAAATTTTACTGTATAATTTTTATAGTAATCCCTTTAGTAAAGAAAGAAAACTACCACACAAAATTATAAAAAATAAGGTCGACTTTAAGAAAAACAATGACTATAACCCTGGAAAGAACTTACTACTCAGAAAGCATGAAATTAGTATTTCCTCAATATAAGGCCCAGAACCATATTCATTCTTTTCTTTATCCAATGCCCTATCTACTGTTGCTATTTGTGATGTTCAATTATATTAACCTGACGTGAAGCACATTTTCTACGGGTGTGGTATATTGATCTCACATTTTAGTATTAAAATAACTTTTCATTTCAAGGACTGTTTAACATTCTGCAATTAATTCCTTCAATTAGCTATTAGCCTTGATCAAAAAGTTCTGAGAAAAGTGCCAGAGACTAAGAAGTAAAAACAAATCGTATCCCCTAAATCAGCAGAAAAACAGTAATAGCAGAAAACCATCCAGTTTAGAACTAGAAGGGACCTTGTAAATCATCTTATCGAACTTCCCTTGTTTGTGAAATGAGCACGAGCTTTGGAATCAGAGAAACCCGAGTTTAAACACCAGCTTTGCTGTTACTGGAGTGCGACCCAGTAGAGGTTGCTTGACCTTTGTGAACACGTAGTGGTAATGCTGTCCACCTGACCGGCCTGGCCCAGAGTCCCTGTGAAGGCAGAAGAGATACACAGCACACAACAGATACTCCATAAACACTCTCTAAAATAGTAACCGTTATTAATAGGTGAGAAAGGTGAGGTAGAGAAGTGGATGGCTCAGGGTTATGCAGCTATATTAGAACCTTACACCGTGGTCCCAAGTTCACTACTTTTAACTAATTCTTATTAGATATGTTACTGTAGAAGTTGAGCTAAAAAAAAAAAATCAGACATTGGTAAAGAAGAAAAAGGTGTTATATTTTGCAAAAAGCAATTAAACATGTGAATTACAACTACATCTTGATTATTCAGCTCATGGAATGATTATCCAGGGGCATAAAACTCTGCTTCTGCCCCATGTGGAAATCTGAGGCAAAGACCCGATGATTGGGAGAAAAGTGACGAAACTGATTTAGGTTAAAATCAATCAATCAATCAAGATATAACCGCCTACTACATCCTAATACCTGTAAGATACTACTGAGGACAAATAAAAACATTACAATAAGCTTCTTCTCCCAAGAGTTTTAAAAATCCAACTAGTAAGACAGAAATTGAGAACATTATTTTGACTAGGTAAAGTAGGAGGTCAGAAAATGGAGAAACTTAAATAGTCTGAGAAGGTATCATAAAAGACATGGTCCTGCTTCTACGTTTAAAAGACAGAAATTGGTAGATGTTGAGGGGAAAGAAGGACATTATCATCTGTGGACCTAAGATACACGTGGAAATGCCACTACCATCAACTCAAGGATTAACAACATCTGTAAGGCTTGTAGTAGTTACTGGTCCTATAGGCGCATTAAGGGATAACCTTTTCGGCTCTGTGTCTCTGAATTCAAACATTTATTACTAAGGTTAGGATGTTGTTTAACTTAACTTACAAGTAATAGTTTCTTTAGAAGTACTTCCTGCCATGGCTGATTCTTCCGTTTTAGGGCTCGTATGTGTCTCCCTGTACCGGGAGGACTTGACTGTGTGAGTGCGAACACCGTCGACTTCTCATTTCAGTTGCGCACTGACTAATACAGGGTCCTTCTGTGTCAAGAGCATTCATACTAGAAACCGCACATACAAGCAGGTTGTGCTCTTGCATATGGGGGGCCAGGGTGCATAGTGCAGATCATGCAGGATTTTGTAAGTCACGGTCAAGAGCCTGGACTTAATCCTAAGTACACTGTGAAGTGATTAGAAGGTCTCCCGAATGGGAATAATGAAACACAACTTCTATATATATTCGTTAATATTGTTTGTTATATTTTCAAAACTGTATTTGAAACTGAAGACCGCTCCCAAAGGAATTCTCACTTGCTGACATCAGAGATGCAGAGAAAAGGCTACATAACTGTGTCTGAACTCTTTCCAAGTCCTTCATGCTGCAACTCCTCTTCCATTCCCTTCATCACTTGTCTGTCACCTCATCCTACTAATTGTCAAACTCAGCACCTATCCCAAAAGATTCCTGCACTTGGAAAAGAGAGAGGATTGGAATAACAACAACTAATTTATAACATACACCAAGCAGTATCCTAAACTATTTTTATCCAGGAGCTAAATTCGGTAAGGAAGGGGTATCTATCATATCCTATCTCTAACTCATTCCTCTTTAACTTTTTGTGTTCTGATTTTCATCTTTCCATTTGATAACTCACTCTTATTGAAAAGGGGGAGACTGGGCTCAGATCTCTGTAGACCAGCAATGCCCCTGCCAGGCTTATTTTAGCCAGTGTCTGTGATAACGAAAGGCGTGACTACCTTTACTTATTGGAAGTGAAGGGTTTTACCCATGGTACACTTTTCTGAACTGCTTCTTTGTGACCATGAAGGAATCCAGGGCATCACCATAAAATCTCAAGGCTGGAAAAAAGCCTTCCACCCAAGTTTAGCACAGCCTCAGGTACAACTCCCGGGTTCACTCGCGCCAGAAGGCCGTCATCCAAGCTCTGCTTAATCTAAAATGCGTGTGCTATTCTCAACTCTGTGATCTTCTGCTATTTGGCTTACTGATTTTGATCATTATCTCCAATTATAAATGTCTGACTAGCAGATAAAGTCCAGGTTCAAAGTTATTACACTTTTAAAAAATACAGCATCTCTTCTCATCTCAAGCATCATATATACATACCAGAAGAATTCAAAATGAGAAAGGACAACTTTAACCAATTTCTCAAAATGTAGCTGTAAATCAAAGTCTGTGGACCTGAAATTATTTCACTCATTCAAAAACATTTATTAAGCAGCTATTCCATATTGATGTTGGGCCACTAAGAGGTATGAATTACACCAGATTCTTGCTTTAGAAAGTGTACATCATAGTGATTTTTAATCAATTCTTTACTTATTTTAGAGTAGCTTGCCTGCTCTTTAAGTATTCCAGTGTTTAATATAGCTGTCGAGTGAGTAGGGAAGAATCTAGTAGTCATGCCCCCACTACGTAAAAAAGGATTCTAAATATACATTTAAGAAACATCAATTTACATTTTAAAGCAATTACTGTATATATAATTTAACAAACTGCATTCCTTGTTTCAAAAGAATTATATGTTTAGCACAATGCTTACATAATCCCCTACCTTTTCAGGACATTCCAAAAGACTGGGAAGTCTTAGTAAATAAAATCTGAGTACAAAGAAATATGGCTGGAAATACATTGGTCACGAATAGGCTTTGCCATAATTCTGCCTGTCATACAAACATTTTCAAAATAACTATTCATCTGAAAAGGAATCTGATCTATAGTAGTCTTTTATTTCCAGTGAACTGTGAGACTCATGGGTAGGGACACTTTGGTATCTTGGCAAAACTACTGTAACAAAAATATTTTATTTGTAAGTTCATTTTCTTTACTAAAATTTTCTTTGATATTTTAGTACATAATTTGAAAAATATTTATACATACATACTCGAGGACCCCGAATGTCTAAAAGTTAACTTCGAAAGTTTGTCCCATTTGACATCTGACTTTCAAAGGTTCTTTCTGGAGGGTGACGACCGGGAGCTCCCCGCCCGGTGCTTACAGCATGGTATGCGTGGGAGGGCAGCACCAGGGCCACTGAAGGAACGTGCGCCACAACCTAAGTAAGGTCTGCCCTGCGCGTACAGCTGGCCTGCTCGGAAGGGCAACGCGGTGATGTGAGAACACTCGAAAAATTGAATCATAAAAAATTTTATTGAGTCAAGGAATATTCAAATTCTACATAACAAAAAAGCCCATGAGGAATAGCTTACTTTACCAAAAAATATAAAAGTCAAAACTAGCATAAAGATGTTGAACTTTAGAATATTCTTACATTTTTAATATCTTGTTAGCCCTTAGGATACATACACACACACACACACACACACACACACACACCCCACCCCACTTCATTTTAAGCCTTTCCTTTACAGTTATTCTATCAAGAGACAAAATAGCATATAAAGAACATAAAATAACTTTCAAGAGATGTTAAATGAAGGCCATGTTAGTCAGCATGTCCACAATGCAAACAACAAAGATTAAAATTAAATGGTATTTTCTAAGACATTTTTAGCCAACTAGCTTTTATTAAATAATTGCAATAGATTTTTTTAGACCAAGATGTAATTTACTCCCCACCAATTCATTTATTTCAAAGAGTTTAATTTTATAAAATTCACTCTTTTTGTTTATAGATAGGTAGTGTAAGAAAAGGAAATTACTGTGGGAAAAAATGATGGTGAGCCTCTAACCCCAATTTTCATCATAACATTATCAGTCTCATCTGAATGAATCCTTTGAGTCACATAATGGTTCTCTATTTCCTAAACAATAAAATAGGAGGAACAACTAAACAGTGATTCAAACATTTTATTTTTAGAGGTCTAGATCTATCACATTGAGGAACTGTTTAGCCAGGGTTATTAAAAACCAAACACACTAAGCGAAAATGACGTAAAATTGAGAGAGATATAGTCTCTATCCTGGAAGAACTCCTAATTCAGGGGGAAGAACAAACAAGTCAATAAAAAAATGACAAATCAATATAATTGATAAATGAAATTGCTCAATTTATATGACAATGCATAGAGCTAGAAAGGGGAAGAGATACATATTTTCAGGAAATGCACATGGCGATATTTTAAACCAAAAGAATAAAGGAAAAAATAAACACTAGATTTTAATCTGACTTGAGCGCTCCTTCAAAACCTACTATCAAAAATACTATAAACCGTCTATGTTTGTTAAGCAACTCTTTTTACATAGATGTTCTCTTATGAAACTGAAGTATACAGGGAAGAAAACTTACTATATGCCAGGTACTCTTCTAGGTGCTTTACTTATACTAACAGATTAAAACTGTTTAACAGTTATTAACCGAGTTCAAACTCACCGAAACCCTGTGAAGGAGGTACTGTTATTACCCCACCTTACAGATCGGGACACAGGTGCAGAGAGTTTAAGTCCCCAAGGTCACATAGCTATTAAGTAAGGGAGCTAGGACTCGAACACAGGCAGGTCTTGGTCTCCAGCTTATAGAAAATGAAATAGGGTTTTCCACATACATGGCAAGAAGCACTGGTAGTTAAGAAGTCTCTAGGATGTGTCCTGAGCAATTTCAATGCGCAATGTGGACGTGTGGATGAAATTCATGCTAGGGTCACAGTAGAGACAAAGAAAGAAGAGACAGACCAGGAAGCTAATTGTGTGCTCTGGTACACTTCTGGGAATTCACCAAGGGCAATTCGACAATTCACACACTACTGCCAACACTTCCTTGGTGAAGACACGATGCTGTTGGGCACAGGTTGGGCAGTGCGCAGTAGGCAGTAGGCAGTGAAAGGCCATCGGAGGAGAGGTGTGCACAACCACACTTGGATTTTGCTTCCTTTTCCTAACCTCCCTAAGAACTTCTATGTCCTACTTTACTCCTTTGTCCCAACGTTTTACTTCCCTACAACACAGAATGCTGAAAAAAGCTGAGAACAGAACACATCAAAATAGCTCCCTTGGAAGGTCCTTCCGAAAGAACTAATGGATCTTTTGCTCTTACTAAAATGATCTGAACATTATAGAAAACTGGCAAAAGTTAAATATATTGTAACATTTACTCAAGAAACTGTCTCAAATGCTCTTTATTAGTTACTGCAACCCAAATACACTTGACAGGGAATTGTGACTTCCACCTGACTTTGAATTGTTTTAGTCTAGTAGACAGCCTAAAAATACTTGACTTATTAAGTAGTGTGTGTGTGTGTGTGTATATAACTGAGTACATACAGAACATGTTCTTCAATAGGGAGTCATCACTTCGACCCGGTTTCTTAATTTCACCACATATGATTTCTTCCTAAGAGCCAATCCATCTTTAACACATGTCAATTCAATCCACGTGTGGCTATCACTTCCCAGCAGTAAACATCAGTGTTCATACATGCACATCTCTGTGACTCTATGCTTTACTGTCTCAGCTATCTCCAATTTTCGTTCTACCCAGGGTACATAGTCAAACAAACATCGACGCAGATGGTTGTCTTCATCTCCCACAGACATTCGACATGTATTTGGGTGCCTATTACACGTAAGCTAAATGAAGTGTGGTCTCAGCTCCATGACTGGAGTTTGTAGTGTAGCAGGGGAGAACCATAATGAAGCAGAACAAACTGATACATGCAGCGGAGTGTTAGAAAGGGCATTGTGTTAAAGTGCTGACTTAGCCTGCAGGTTCGGAAGCCCTCTCTACTCGAAAGGAACGGCTAAGCTGGGTTGTGGCAGGAGGGAGCACCCCTGTGGCGGCGATACACAGAATAAAGGGACTTTGACAGGGGTAAGATGAGGTGAGAGAAGTAGGCAAGGGCCAGATTATGTAAGACCTTGTAAGGGATTTTGGTCTTTCCCATAAGAGTAATGAAAAGCTAGCGCAGGTGTTAGTCAAGAGGACATGATCAATCAGATAAACCTCTCAAAAAATCATTCTGACTGCAATGTTAAAAACAGAATGGAAGCGAAAATGGATGTGGAACAACTGTGCAAGGAAGTGATTTCACTGGACCAGGCAAGAGGCAATGTTGGCTTGGACTAGCAAGGTGCAATAGAGACGGATAGAAGTGAACAGCTAAGAGATAGTTAAAACATAAAACTGATAAGGAATTGGTCAGGGGAAGTAAAGGAAAGGGAGTTTACCGAAGATGACACAAAGGGGGACAATGACAGAGGAGAAGGGCACTGCTTGTTTTCTGAGGCAGAAGGACCCACAAGTTCCATGTTTGGTCAGAGCCAGTTAGAGGTGTCTCTGAGACACCCAGGGGAGGATATGATACTCCAACTAGCTCTGGAGCTCAGCCGAAAGGTCTGGATTGGAGATAAAAACAGGGGGATCCTCTGTGTAGAGGCCATCTCCAATTTCCTTCACAGAGCGACCTCCTCCCCATTCTTAAGCTGTCAATCACAGTGCTTGAACTTGAACCCCCTTGTCACAGTGTGGGCACATCTTCCGCACTCGACTATGCGTTCTAGGAGCACGGTGACCACCTCTCTTCTGACCCTCGTCACACCGCAGCTGCTCATGCAATTCCTGCGTGTAGCAGGGGATCAAACTATAATACTTACGAGACAGTTAGCAAGGGAAGATGTACTCTAATCAACAATGACAGAACTACGGAAATAACAACTGCAAAATACCATTTTCTGCATAATTTTAAAGACTCATTTTCAAAATAAGGAAAGGTAAGTAGAAAATGCATGAAAATCAATTTTATATATTTATCATTTAGTATTAATATAGGATATATAGTATTATTTATAACATTTTATATATTTACATATATTTCCCCCTCAGGGAAAAGTATTAACATTTTCTAGATATTTATCAGTTACACAATTCAAGTATAAATTAAATTGTGATGAAAATGCAATTGTTTTTACTATTAAAAGCCAACCTCATTTAGGGCTTCCTGTACCTTTAAAAATGCCCAACAGAATATAAACTTTTACTATTAAAAGGAGTATGATGTTTTAACAACACTTAATGTATACCATTTCCCACAGATCTCACTTAAGGTAGTACTTTATTTATTCTCAGGTATTAACCTAAAAGATAGCATTTTTGTACCTCCATTTTACTGACAAAGTTTTTGAGAGTTACCAAAAAGCATCAAAACTAATTTTACATAAACAAAAACACCCTGAGCAATATACATTTTAATCTCTATGAAAAGAGTAACAGGCTGAGTTCCATTTCCATTAAAATTAAATTGAATACTGCATGTTGTACACATAATTGCCCAGCTCTATTTTCCTTCAGCTGCCTTTTATCACCGTATTCCATTGGGAAAGAATGTATCAGGAACAGTACACTTAATGAAAAGAGTCAAAGGACTGAGATCCCTCCCCTCTGAAATACTTTAAAAAAATATTGACAGTTATTTCAATTACTATATTCATTTTGGTTTGGAGAATATGAAAAATACACAAGTAATAATTTGTAACAACAGATACACGTTGGGGCATACCATTCAGTTCTAACTTTGAATGTAGGCAGGACATACCTTGCCTTTGATCTTCAAAGTAGTCAACCCTATACATAAGGATTTCAAAATCCGCTTTGGCTTTCAACTTCTAAAAAAATATTCTAATATTATATACCCAAACTGAAGAATGTTATTACATTGCTAAAAACATATACATTTTTTCGCATATAAGCAGAGTCTGAAAATTTTAATATGCTGAAGACTACAAAATACAGTATAAGATTATGAAAGACACAATGTTTTTAAAGTCTCAACACTTTTAAAATTATGTTAAAGATAAACAGATATACTAAAAAAGGGAAAAACTGAAATTTTGGAAGAGGTTATGGTTGGCCATTTATTATTTTTCTGTATTAGAGTTAATTAATATTCTCTAAAAGCTGAACAACCTCTCAAGCTCTGAACTCATGGCACTGACCTCAGACTTTCCCAGAGTGATTTTTAATGCACTCTGTTATTAGTAAAAACCTGTTCAAACACAGGCCCCATCTGCCAGCACCCCATCTGCAAGAAAGCTTCTTATTCTTGTAGACAGTACAACTTCTGCTTGCTTCCTTCTCTTCTCTACATACCAGCTGTATGGTAATGAGTATGAGCAGCTGAAAATACTGCACGATAAGAAAGCTAATATGAAAACGACAGAACAACACTTTGCCTCAACGAAGCACTTGAAGCATGAACGGAGCAGATAAGCTATAAAACGGGGGGTGGGTAGTGAGAATTTTGTGTGTGTGTGTGTGGGGGGGTCTTGTGCATGTGTGTATGTTAAATATGGGGTTTCCACATAATTAGAAATAAAAAGCAAGACTAGCCCAGGGTACCAAAAAAAAAAAATCTAAATTTCTAAGTACTTGTGTTAAGACTTGTGAATCAACTCTTTAAATATTTGAAGTCTCAATTCTTACATAGTGATAATACACCAGGTGCCATTTTGACAAGCTAGTTTTCAAAGATATTAACAAGCATGTTCCATTTCCTAATTAACTTACTTGGGGACTAGGGAATGAAATAAAGCCAGAACTTAAAATTATAATGGCAACTATTTGCTAGGCATTTTACCAGCTAACATAGTATGAATTGAGAAATTCTGTATTTTTAATTCTTATACAGCAATTTAAATTTTTTAATTTCATGGCATTTGAAGCCAACACATTTATTCTGAACATCTGAGAAACTCCAAACAAAACACCAAGATGGTGTACGTTACCCTCTTAGTTGAGGAAGACGTAACGGGGCTAAGTTTTACAGATATGTTAGTCACAATGACTAAATCTACATCATGTCCCACACAAAGTAGAACAAAAGCACATTAACTTTTTATGTGCAGTGTCTTTCCATTTAGAGGTTAACAGTCACTCAGTAAACAGTTTAAGAAAAATAGCTATTCAAATTTGATGGTGTACATTTTTTCAAAATGTGAAGAAACTAAAAATGAAAAAATATTAAAAATATTAATCATAAGTAAAAAAAAGTACCAATACATCAGAAGAATTAATTAAAATTTCTACCAACACATCTAAAAAGACCTATGTGGACTTCGTAAGTTATTAATAATTTCTTACTATACAACCATACTTTCTATAGGTCATCTCATTTTACCCTTGCAACGACCCTATGAAGTAGACAGATAACTGTGATCTCCATTTTACAGCGGAAGCTAACTAAGCGATGGAACTAAAACCCAACCCCAGGTCTAACCGTCTCTATCACTTATGCGCTTATAAACTCCGGGAGGGCAAGGGTTTGGGTCTGTTTCTTCCCTGTTACACTCCAAATGCCAGTCCAGACCCACAGGAATGGTTGAACAGACTGAACGAATGGATGGAGGACATACTACTCGGTTGTTTTGTTTCAAGTGCAAATCACTTTAAGGGAAAAAACCTACTATAAACTTTGCAATAACCCTAATTGTTTTGATATTGAAAAAATATTTACTGAATAAAGAATCTTAAAATTAGATTGTTTAGTAACCTAAGTTTTCTTCACTTGTCAGTTTGAAAAATTAAGACTTTACTTTTTTAAATTCTCATAATTAAACATTCATTTTGAAAGGCTGGTACAGAAAAGATAAGAAAAAAATTGCACTGACTTTAGTATTTTGCATATTTTCACAAATCTAACTTGTCCTCATTTTTACTGTGCAAATATAAAAATGTATTTTTCCTGTTAATTAGTTTAACATATTCTTTGTGGCCGTGACTTAAAATATAAGTCACGGCCACAAGCTTCCATAATATGACAATTTTTGTGCAGTATATATAAGAGCATGAAAGAATAGCTCCAACTGAATGAGCCAGTGCCAATTACCCTTGAAAAAGACATACAGTTTGTATTTTCTCAGAAGAGCAAACTTTTAACAACATGGATTAAAAAAAAACAAAAATTCAGATGAGATTTACAAAAACAGTACAATACTGCCCCTACATGTTCAAATTCGTAGTAACAATGTTTTAAAATCTAAAGAGATAATGCAGAGATTTCTGTGGATTATTTAAAAGCTGTGTAAGCTTAAACTGTTCCCAAGTGAACTATATGAAATCACCCATACATAAAAATGTATTTAAATATAGCAATAACCCACAGGTTTTCAGTTTTCATTTTCAGTACTAGCAAGGAGAAGAAATAAGAGAATTTCATCCAACATTATCATATTTTCTTTTTCCTCTCAAAACAGATTTCCTCATCATTACATGAAGATAACATAAAATAACCACAAACTACCCATGGGTTTTGGGGGTTAATATTAATGTATTAATGTTTCAGAAATCTTAGTATTGATTATTTCCCCTGTACATCTAAATAAATGTCAATAAAGTTTTAAAATATATACATATAAACACGTATCTATATTGACACTATGAAAATCACAAGAGAAACGTTTGCTACACTAGTATCGCATTTACTTTTTATTGTTTTAAAGATTCTATTTATTTATTTTTAGAGAGAGGGAAAGGGAGGGAGAAGGAGAAGGAGAGAAACATCAACGTGCAGGAGATACATTGATCGGTTGCCTCCCGCCAGCCTGCAACCCAGGCATGTGCTCTGACTGGGAATCGAACCAGTGCCTTTTTGGTTTGCAGCTGGCACTCAATCCACTGAGCCACAGCAACCAGGGTACATTTACTTTTTAAAAAATTTTTAACTATTTTACCTTTCACATTTTCGGAATAAAACACTATATGTGCAAATAAAGATACGTGCTCATCCATAGGTACTTATAGAAGAAAATAACTAAATTGTAACTTATAACATTTAGAATGTCACTAGCTTTGCCACAAATGACAGTCCCACTGCTATTATTTCTACAGTAAAATTTACAGATTACTAATCTTAAACTAGATCTATCATTATTTACATCTACCATAAATGATACATATCGTTATTTAGCCTGCTGATGTGTGAGACACACAGTAACTTACACAACCACCCACAACAAGTTAAAGCCAGGAACTCCATTTCTGACCCAGACGCAATCCAGAGTAAAATCACAATGGTGAGCCTGATAGTATGTTAGAGGTTGACGTGTCCTTGCAAGAACATGAAAAATGGAATAAAATAATATTTGTATCTTTCAGAGCCTCAAAATAATATTCTGTCCTAGATACTACGTAACAGTATTTGAAAACCATGAGAGTACATTTCACAATACATTCCATACCAACATAACGCTATCAGGTCGGCGAAAGAGTGTATCTATGTATGTGTGCAGATGTATGTGGGTGTACATATACACACATGGAGAAACTAAAACATGAATTATCATCAGTTGACTTAGAAGTGACAAGTGTGCAACTGAATCAAGGAGCCTGGTGACACACGATACAGGAGGAGACCAAACATGTGGCCCATGCTGAGGCAGAATTCTCAGTCAGTAAAATGTTAAATTATATACGAGGGCTTTTTTCTGCTTTGTTCCCTAACGCAACTCAAGTACTTAAGACTTGTGCCTGGAATAAGCAAATACTTATTTGTTGAATGAATGAATGATCAATGTTCCTCTGATTTTGATATGTGACCACAGAATGGGGATAAGGAGATAAGTCTCTCAGAGACAGAAAAGCATCTGGTCTCTGCTTTACTCATCTTCGTTACACTAGCAACACATACAGGGAGTATGCCTGATACATATATTTGCAGAATTAAAATTAATTCGGTGGTGTTAATTTTCCATGAAAATACTGGAAGTAGTAAAAATGTGGTCAGGGCTCTCATGCCTCATTTTAAATGTAACTACGCCAGCATGAATTGTAGTTGATTACTGAAAAATACATAAGCTCCGAACTCTACCATTATGCAATACTATACAGAGCCGCCTGTAACTAGGTTAATTAAATTTAGTATTCATTTATATAATGTATGTTCGAAAGCATTCAAATATGCATGTTCTCGGAGACATAAGATAAGGCTTAGATTCCTTTGGCACTTCAAAATGTATTCCATTTTTAACGGGAGCGATAGCTATAAAACTCAAAGGTCTGTGGAGTTACTTCCATAGCTTTAGAGAAAGCTGTTTCTGACTTCAGAACTTTCTGGAATTTATAAAAGTAATATGCAGTGTACAGACTATATTACAGAACATTCCTAGTACATGACATATTAATGTCTTTACAGAAAAATACACGAACATTCAGGTAAATAATACAAGTGTCTATCTAGTGTTGGTTAGGGTCAGGTTTGGCCAACTTAAAAATTTTTTTTTTAGTTTCAGGGCTTATTGAATTTCTGCTGTGCAGACAAGCAACTGAGTTTATTATTTCATACTTGTTTACCTTGCCAAAAGCTTCATATGTTTCTTTCACATAGTTTTCCTGTCCCCCATACTACAAGTCTGAATATTAAATCGGTTTCTATAACATACAGCCCACAAATTCACACAGCCTTGCCCCTTGATGTGAAGCTACACACTATTTGTACAGATTGCTATCTATCAGCAAAAGGGACAGCAAGTCATGGCAGTCGCCTCTATGATGCATCTGTAGAGTTATGAATGTTATAATTTGTTTTACATTCGTATCTGACAACTGAGGCACAACCTCATCATTATCTGATGACAAAAACAACCGGAAAGCTACGTTATCAGTAATTAGATATTGAAGCCATCATAAATTGTGGGAGCAAAGTGAGAATTAGATATGTCAAAGCACAGGGTTCCGTGGCAAAGGTTAACCCTTAAAACATTTGGAAACTCGGGATCTGCTCCCTCAGCAAATGCTTACCTGACCAGGTGAGTACAGCAGTGGCCGTGATGCTGGAGCCAGATGCCCGACTTAAAATCTCAGCTCCATCACTCACTGGCGTTGGGCAAGCTATTTGACCTTCCTCTGCCTCATATTCCTCATCTGTCACACAGGTTATTTTAAGGATTAAATGAGTTCATACATAAAGTACTCAGAACAGTGCCTCCCCTGAACCCCAAGTTAGGCTATGCTATTACCGTCTTCTATGGTCAACAGAGCATTGCCATTGACAGTTACTTTTCTGTTTCCCTAAATCAGAATCCAAGCTTACAGGTATATTCACAGGTTCTAGAAAAGTTCCCAACTCTGTTCTAAGTGTTCGATACATATTTTCGGGCTGACATTAATAAAGTGCATGCCAAGACGTAAGTGAATGATGTGCAGCAGTATAATTAATGGGAAAAAAACAAGACATGAGCCCAAGTTCCTTCTGTCCATCATTTCTCTGATCCCCTGTTTAGCAAACATCCTTCATGACTCAACTCATAGTTGCTGGGAAGCCTTTCCTGAGCCGTCTGCACCGAGACCTGGAGGACCTGCTCCTGCTCCCACCAGAACTTTGTACGTGGGCCCACGTAAGCAGTTGTCCTTTTGTGCTATGAGGGTCTATTTATGGCTTTACCACTGACCTGCAAGATGCTTAGAGGACGGGGTTGCTTTTTTCACTTTTGCATATCCACAGAGGGGATTTACTTACGCACAGTGCAGAGGACTAAGACTGCAAGAAACTTACAATTTATATTCTGTTTATTCATGTTTATTCATGAGGCATGAAACATTAAGAACTGATAGTATCCAAAACAGAACGGTCTGCTATAATTAATTAATTCCTTTACTGATATAATAACTAATGGCAATAAAGGATATCAGATGATCTGAAAATGCCAATTTTCCCCCAGCTTTTGATGGAATACAGGAAGTCACATAAAAAAAATCTGGCAACCCATTGATCCCCCCTATAAATGGTGATGGATGGAGATTTAAGTTGGGGTGGTGAACATACAATACAGTGTACAGATGATGTGTTGTGGAAATGTGTGCCTGAAACCTGTGTAATTTTGTTAGCAAGTATCACCCATAAACTGAATAAAGGAAAAAAATCTGAATACCCCATTGAAATTTGTATCCCAATTTGCTCATACCACTACCCTGTTCTCCCTACTCACCAAAACATTATAATAATTCTTTTTTCAGCTTTTTTTTTGACATTTTGTAGCTGCTGTAGATGCTCAAAAGTACCATCTAAATGACTATATGCTATGTTTGTTTCTCCTTCGTTTTCAAAATTGGTAAGTAGTAATTACTTTTAAAATTAAATGTCAAACTGTATCTGAGTCTAGTTAAATTTAGAAAATGAAATATTCAAAATCACAGCTGCAGAGTCATTTAAAAGCATTTAGTGAACAAAAACATACCATAGTTTTATAGTACCAAAAACTCCTTAAAGAATTTTCCAAGTTTAACACATACGTCAACAAACTGGTCATACAAATATTTATACTCATTTTTCCTTCATATCACTGGGAACATAAAAAGATATTAAACTCTGAGTTTACAGCCTAACCGAGACAAGGTGACTATACATAAGGCTATCACTAACACCCCTGAGCGGAACATATATGCCTTAGGGCCAAACGTAATGACAGAAATGACAATGTGTTCCACTAGTGGATGATGACAATGGCGGATGCAATCAGTGCCAGGGGAAGGCTCCACCCAGGGAGCTAAGCTAGACTGTGAAGTCAGGGAAAGCGTCTGGAGAGACAGAGGCACCCACTGGGGGAGACTGAATAGACTAGTATGAGGAGGAGAGAATAATGCTGGCTTTTTAGAGGTTTCGTATTTCTGTATGTTAAAAAATATCCATCTCTTGTTGCTACTTGGCAAAGAGTTCTATGAAATGGATGTTGAGTTTCACGAAATGCTTTTCAGGCATCAAGAAATTTTAGAAGAGCAGACTTGCTACAGCTACTTTAAATAACAATTAATCGTCTACAGCCATACCACCCTGAACGCGCCCGATCTCGTCTGAAATAACAATTAATTATGGCTGGACTAGAATTTTTTTTAAAAAGGCAAACCTGGATTGGGGCTAAAGGCAAAGCTGGCAAAGCTATGTCAGAAATGTAAGACTAACGTGCTGTAAGGAACAGGCAAGTATTTCTGGCAGCTGCTGCTGCTAGCGTGAGGAGCACTCTCGTAGTAGAGATTATTAATAGCAATATACTTTGGGAAAGGCTGCCATTTATACTATAGAAATATCACACTAAAATCCAAAAATGTCAAAGTATAAACTAAGGTGACAAACGAAGTTAAGATAATCATAAAACCTGTAGTAAAAATAATGTGTTAAATCAGTGATAAATCAGTGAACTATACATGTGGATCATTTGTTTAGATAAAAACAAAGATGACAGTTTTAAAACTATGGGAAGAGCAGAAGAAAACTAAGGTTGAAAATAATATAGGTGACAGGTCTACAACAAAGATTATTTTCTAGAAAGAATAAGAAATAAAATCACCATGAGCAACAAAGAGTCTCTTGATCTATTTACATATTTTCCTCGTGAAGCTTTAAGTATAAGCATATATCATTATTCTCTTAAAATGAAAAAAAAATTCCTGATAGAAAACCTAGAATAACAAACATGGAAATACAATGATAAATTACCAACCAAGTAAAATCCGCAAAACTTTGCCATGGTAGGGATAAATTGGCTTCGAATATGATTTCTTTCTCTTTAAGTAACATTAAAGTCCCTCGTGCTGGTTTTTAATTTGTACAGTCTTTCTGGAAAACAATTTAGCAGTATTTAGCAAGAATTAAAAAGTACATAATTCTACTTGCAGAAATCTGTGTATAGAAATGTTAAAGATTTATGTATAAAAAAGTTCAAAGCTTTGAAGTACTCAAATCAACAACAGGAAAATTATGGTACATTCACTTGGGAGATTATACAGTTTGAGTGACTACAGCCATAGGAACTCACCAGCAATATATTAAAAATGGATTAAAGTACCAATTTTGTTTAAAGAAATTATTTACTTAAAATTGTTATTGTGGTTATTTCTGAGCAGTGAAATTACTGATAATTTAGAAGATTATAAAACATATTTTTCTAAGTTTTACATATTAAGCATGTCTTTTAATCAAGAGAAATAAAAGATATTAATTATTGGAAGAAAATAAAACTTCCCTATATCATCATTCAACTCAGAGAAGTTACTGAATTACGACGTTATTAAGTTCAGAAGGGTAATAACTCACAAATTTGCTTTATCAACAGAGTTTATGATCAACTATTTTGGGCTACACACAAAATTTTCATAGAAATAAGTTTTATCATAGAATAAATAGAGGTGTTGTTTTCTGAAACAAAAGCAATGCACCTGTTTGATAACAATGGCAGACCTTTGGTGAAAAGTTTACTAATGGGCTCACCAACTGCCTATGAAAGGAGTGCAACAGATTAAAATGACACATAGTTTGAACTAACTGAAGATTATACATACAAAAAAGATTCGATTATGTACGAATGAGATTAAAACTTTGAATACGGGTTGTCATCACTAAGTACACAATGAAGAAAACACCTGAACCCAAAGGAGTACCCAAGCGAAAAGAGGTATAACACTGTTTTCACTGTCATTATTGTCAAAAGCACCAGTTGAGCAAACTGTCGAGAACGGTACCTCATCGTATGGTTAATGGTTAACCTGCCAGACACCCTGTTCTCAGCTGCTGCCTGCCAAGTGCAGACACTGAAGTACGACAAAGATTCTTTCCCTGACCAAACTCTAGTCAGGCGCCTCTGATTACTTTTTCAACCAGGCCCTGTCCTTGGGCACTGTTCTCAGGTGCCAAATTTTAGCAAGAATCCTACTAAAGTCAGTTTAACCAGAGTTCCCCCAAACTTGATACCATCACCCTCCATATGTGTTGGGTTCCTCATCCTCCACCATCCCCCAGGTGATGTCTGACCACTTATGGTTAAGTTGATTTAGCCAGAATTCCCCTCCTTTTTCTACTGTTTCCTCTTAGTAATTTTCCACCATGTTCCTTGGCTATATATTCTCACTTTTCTTTGCTGTATTTGAAGTTGAGCCCAATCTCTCTCCGCTAACATCAAAACTCCTTGTAGTAGCCCTGGCTGGTGTGGCTCAGTGGATTGAGTGCCAGACTGCAAACCAAAGGGTCGAGGGTTTGATTCCCAGTCAGGGCACATGCCTGGGTTGTGGGCCAGGTCCCCAGTAGGGGGCGTGTGAGAGGCAACCACACATTAATGTTCCTCTCCCTTTCTCTCTCCCTTCCCCTCTTTCTAAAAATAAATAAATAAAAGCTTTGAAAAAAAGCCCACAACTCCTTATAGTAATCTCTGTACCTACTGTGAAGTCCCCCGAATAAAGTCTGTCTTACTGTTTAAACAGGTGTCATGAATCTTTTTTTTTTTTTTTTTGCTTTAACAGGTATCATTCCTCAGCTTACAAAAAAGACAACAAATATGCATATTGTTTAATATTTCCAGTTTTTATTACTGTAATTATTGCATAATCTGTGGAGTAACTTTAGAAGTGAAATATCTTAAAAGAGATTACACCAAAAAACCATAATTTTATAATGGACGATGCTACTGAAAGTGATTGGTAGGGCAAATGTTTGAATCTTTGAAAGTATTTTCTCACAGAAACAATGTCAGCAGTGGCTCCCAGGCTTACGCTCCTCCCAAGTAGGAACATAACAGTAGTTAAAAAGTGTTAAGATTACGAGAAAAAATGTATGAAGGTCACAAAATATAGTAGAAAGAGAATGCCTACTACCTGCAGCATTAGAGAATCCTGGGGTTAAATACCAGCTTTACTATTTACCAAGAAAACCGAGGAGTTAACCCGTGTGAACCTCAGTTTTCCGGTCTACTGAAGAGAGATATTACCCAACTTGCATTACTTAACAAACACACAAATCACTTAAGGATTGAGTTAAAATACACAAAATAGCTGGGACAGTGGGTAGTAGGGTACATAGTAGGTTCTTTTAAAATGATAGCAATTATTAATAGTGTTATTATATTAATATTACACATTAAGAAGGGAAATAATAAGCAGTATATTAAAATCCTAGTGATAAGTAGAGAAAATCTGTGTGTGTCTTAACTACAAAAGGTTAAGAAGGGAAGACGAGGGTTTTAAAGGAAATAAAAGGCCTAAGGCGCTAACAATCTCATTCTAAAAATTTACAATAAGCTGAAACAAACATAGAAGCAAAAAGACGTATGCACAAGAAGATTTACTGCAGTACTGTAACTGTAAAATCCTCTATCTCACTGTTCTATAAATAAAGTTTTATTGAAACAGTCACGCATTCACACATTAGTTAAGTACTGTCTACAGCTGCTTTCATGGTACAACGGCAGAGCTGAGCAGCAGTTCCAACAGCGACTATGAGGTACCTAAAGCCTCACATATTTAAGGGTCCTCTGCAGGGAAAGTTTGTGGAGCCCGGATTTAAGTTAATCCTCAATGGCATCAATACACAGGGGTGAATTTAACATATTCTCTAACACCACAAACATTTTATTTCTATTTTCACTTTAAAGAAAAATTACTTTAAATACAGTATTTTTAATAGGACTTGATATGTAATAAAAATCGCTACAAAATTACTTCCAATTATCAGAAATCCCGGTCACATACTTCATTATTGTCTGAGCTCTTGGGTTTCAGGTGAACAAGTCCTCATGGCACATTGTCCCCACCTCACCTCCCTGCCACTCCACGAGCAGCCCCGCCCCATGCCCTTAGTTAGCTGGGGGGCCGATGCTCCCCGACGCATAACCAGTGCGTGGTTCAAACCTAAGAATACACAAGGCGCTCAGAAATCAGTGTTTGTCTGCAAGCCGGCACAGTCACCCAGGTATCTTTAAATGTCCTGTACATACCGACAACTGCACGTCACTCAGAAATTCCTACCAAAATAGGAATATTGAAGAATAATATAACAAGGATATTTTACATGCTTAGAAGTCTGAACGAAAATGAGTTAAGAAATGAGATTTAAGCACTGAAGGGTGTTTTCTTTCGCACACTATTTTTAATTGTAAGACAGCATTATTTCTCTTATCACTTCAAAGAAAAAAATTGCTGCCAGACAAGCTATGAAATCTCATCAAGCTGTATCCTTATTTTATATACGTTTAAAATACAGAAAACTAATGTATCTTAGAATTTAAGAAATACTGTATTACCATAATTAGGCATTCCAATTTCAAAAAAAGTAATTTTCCACAGATTTTACAGATTAAATAAGTTTTTCTTGTAAAATTTCTCTTCTTCAAAGGACAATTAGTTCTCTTTTCAATAAAAAGTTATGTACTCAACTAGTATTCTCTCATTTTTCTGATACGGAGACTTTAACTAAATGACTTCTAAAAAATAAGATCGATCCCTGAGCCTTAACCCAGATTTCTCATGTAAGACTATCCAAAAGAGGAAGCCCTCAATCCCGTGTTTTTAACAAGTATTCTAGGTGATACTTATAATCAAGAATATCCAAGCAACTATAAGTAAATTATGAGGATCTTAATACTAAAGACATTTTGATTTTAAGTAGCTGACTAATAGCTAGATCACTATTTCTTTATTACTGTCAGTACTAAGTCCAAAGTATCTCTGATGAGAAACTAGAATAATTCAAACATAGTAACTTAGACCACCAGTACTAATATACTTAATAATGAGGTTAATACATTTCCTGAAAACACTCAAGATGCAAATTGAAGTTGTAGTTATAACAACTACTTGAAAGATGTTTCACCGTTTTCAAAGTTCTTCACTACGCAAACATTAAGAGGATGAACATCGATGATGGAGGGACAATATCATGTTTTTCAAATGTATTAGGTCACGACTGCATACAGTCTTATAAGAGGTTCCCGGACCTCCCATTAGCTCACTACGTGGAAGAACAATGGCTTACAGAACACAGTCGTCCATCTGCTTTGTCTACGACAATCTAGCTCAAAAGAAGGCTTATCTACTGTAAAAGATAACTGGACGCCAGATACAAAATATGATTAATCACATATCACGCCAGAAGTGTCTTTTAAATCTTCGTTAAAGAAAAATACATTTAAAAAGTGTTTATCGTTAACTTTGCCAAAGGAAAGTTAGTAAATTAAATGACAAAGAAGGTGTGAATCAATTTAAAGCCACCTAAATAAGCCAGTTGCAAAAAGGGGAGGGGGCATATAATTACGCTGCCCCTGATATTTCTAGTAGTCACGGTCAATGAGTTATGCAACAGTGAGCTACTGGCAGGCAGGTAGTTTCAAACTGAATGTGCTACTTTTGTATTTTCAACCATGTCCTGAAAAAATTTTCTAGTGTGCATTCTACTTTTCAAATCTAGTCCCCTTCTATTATCACAACTCCAGGCTGTAATTTAACATAACAGTAATCTAGAAAAATGAAACTGCATAGTGACCCTAGGAAGCCCTCAGGGAAAGCTTTGAAGTTCGCTATTAATTTTTAGAACAAAATATCTTGATTGGTAGTATCTTAACCCTTTAATCTAAAACACCTACACTTAGTTTCCTCAGTTAAAAATTTTCCTTGTATTGGTATTTTCTTTTACATAAGTATTAACATAGTAAGTTCACGTAGTCGTGACTTTCACGCTATTGTAGGCCTCTGTGTAAATGCTTAAATCAGAGCAGTGACCTCATTCAGAAGTTACAAAAGCTATGAAGTTAAGATAACATAACTGAAACACTTTCTAAAAACATAGTAGAGAAGAAGGTATGAGAGCAATGGAGATATTTGTATTCCATTTTCAACGTTCAAACTGTATTACATTTAAACGTCACTTGAAATATTCTTCAACATGGCTACTCCTACTTATTTGGAGAAGTGGAAACCACGCAAAGGGAGCCAACGTAATAAAAAACATTTTACAAAGGTGACTTAAGTCCAAGCAAGTAGAAGATTCTCCTTACTGAGGAGAAGAACTATTTTTCAGGTGTCGTAAATTAAATACTTGTTTAATAAAATGTTTCCCCTTTAATTAAAAAAAAAAGGTAAGAAACAGTACTAAAACACTAATAGCACTGATGTATGCAAACACTCATTCAATCTCAGAGGGGTTTTTTTGTTTAATGTGTTCAGAATCATAAACATATTTTAAATATAAAAATATGTCACTCTAGTTAATAATTCAAAATGGCAATAACCAAGTAAGTCAGAAAATACAACAAAACTGCTTATAGTAACAGGATGAAAATCTGGTGGGAGAGAGGGGACAATGTCACGATGGAAAACGTCCAATAGACGTAACTTGATTATACAGTAGCCCAAGTTCTACGAGATGTTTGTTAGTTCGGGACTGTCTATATATAAACTGTTATCGTAACTGCCACACAATGGCATGCTGTTTTTATTTTATATAACAGCAAAAAGTAATGTCTCGATTAGGTTAAATGTGAGCTTAAGAAATAGGGATTTAAAAATAATACAGCTTAAAGTGCAGGTAAACGTAGGAACTTGGAATGTTCTTTATAAGAGCTAATAAAAGCTGTAATTCCCAGGTCTAAGGAGAACACCACCAGCTTTACGCTTTTCCCACAAAATAAAAACTATAAATTTTGGATTTTAGTATGTGCCAACATATTTCAAAACATATTTTATATTTACCAATTTAAAATAAGGATTCCAATATCATAAAGAATAAATGAGAGAGAAGAAAAAGGTGGACTGGGTAACCTTGCCCTCAAAGCTGTTATATTATTAAAACTACCACTTATGTAAGTTTTTTGCTGGCTTCCTAATACACTGAGAGTTTTAGGTATAAAAATCAATTGCAAACTGAAGCATTTCTTTACTAAAGGAGGCAGAAGTACTTCATTTAAATAAATATTCCTTTTTGCAAACGCGTAAGACTTACCCGTCTTCGACAAAAGGGGAGGCCTTGGGCAAGGATGCTAATGCTGAATATCTTCATCACAGTTTGGTGTGGCAGAGGCTCTTTTGCGCTTTTAAAATCAACAGGAACCAAGCCATGGCTCAGAGTAGCTTTTCCCAGTTTTGACATTTTAAAACTCTTCTTGGCTGATGAATACTCTCTACATGCAATACAGGCACATTACTAAAAACTCAGACCACCAAATTACAATCTAATTCTCTGTTTAAACAACAAAAGGGCTGAGAACCCAAGGCCTGCTGCTTTTGTCTTTCAACCTTCTCCTACCCAATGTCCTGACCTGTCTGAGGCTTGCTGAAGTGCAAACTATCCTAGAATAGCCAGGAATTATAAACTACTGAAGTGAGAGCTCCTGCTCCTGCCAGTCAAACAGCCTGTGAACCTCCCATGCAGAGTCGGTAACGTGAACACAACGCAGGCCTGTGCTGCTCCCTCGACTAGCGTAGGTATTCCCTAGAAAGTAACAGGGAAGTTTGCTTTTCGAAAAATAGAAACAAACTGCATTTTCTCACGAATAGCTAAGCCTTCCCTACCCAAATATCAGCTTTAATATTTTAGGAATGCTTTGGATTATGCTTCAAATTTAAGGACAGTGCTTATGCATGCTCAAAAAACATACATGTTTGTTCTATCTCAGATATATTCAGAATAAGCAGCATATTTGCAAGGAAGTGTCCATCTGAAGCATGTTTTTTTCCTTTTCCATACATACCATACTCACTATCTCATACTCAGTAAGACACAGACTGACTCGAGCTCTCTCTAGTTTTTAAGATTCATTTCAGATTAATTTTAACAGCAGATATTTTAGCTGTTTACAGATTTCAGGTCCATCTGAGAAAAACTCAGTGACTGCCCCTGAAAGTATAATAAGCATGTTATTCATTAAGGATATTTAAAAAACAAATATTTATAAATGTAACCTGGGATGAGAACTGTAGTAAAATGAGTAACTAACCAGGTCACTGCCAATCCTGACTGCCTGATTTCCCCAGCAAACTACAGTCACATAAACCTATCTGCAACAGAGAGAGGGAATGCGGTGATAGTCTGCCCCTCGAGAACTTCCAGTGGTTGTCCCAATGCCTAAGACGACGTTTGGAGGTGAAGACCCTCCTCAAAGTAACCTCAAACTAATCTTTCCAGCATTCTCTCAAATATAGCCTTAAATTGACCACTTATGTCAGTGTTCATTAACCTTTATTCTACATTTCATTTTCAAACCCATGAACTAAACAGCGACAAAGATGATTAAAAAAGCTCAGTGTGAGAATTAATAGTTTTAGCAGATGACAGATAACAGACATAAACTGTCTAGAATGCTGTTAACTGGTTTGTTTTCCCCTTCCATTTTGTGTTCTTCTTTCGATAGCTAGGCATCTCTTCTCTCCTTCCAAGAGCTTTTATGAATCTTTATTGTGGGCATGTGGAATGTGACATGGAGCAAATTAAAAAGGAGAATGTCAGAAATGGGTGGTTTCCTTTCTAACTTTGGAGAGATCTGTCTCACTAAATATAAAGTGGGCCGCAGGGAAGTCAATGCATTCACGAGAAGTACGCCTGATCCTACCACGATACTGCTTCCTTAAAGCACACCTTCCTCTTCTACCCCAATTTAGACTGTAGTTAAAAACGCTAAACCACCGCTTCCTGGCCTTTTGGCTAAGATCAAGTGTAGTAAAAAGGCAAACCCATTAGCAGACGTGGTATTTTCTAACTGCACAGAAGTGAACAACTGAATTTCTCCAAAGAAGACACACAAATGACCAGTAAGCACATGTGAAGATTCTCGATGTCACTAATCATCAGGGAAATTTTAAACCAAATCAGAATGAACCAACAATGCCCACCCATTAATGGACACCAACAACCAACCAATGAACACCCACCAGGATGGCTATTATTAAAAAACAAACAGGGGAAGGAAGGGGAAAAAGGAGAGAAAATAACAAGTGTCGCCAAGGATGTGGAGAAATCAGAACCCTTGTGCCTTGCTGGGGGTAGTGTAAAATGAATATAGCTACTGTAGAAAATAGGATGGTGGTTCCTCAAAAAATTACCACATTATCCAGCAATTCCACTTTTGTGTATCAATTCAAAAGAATGAAAAGCAGAGACTCAAACACACAGTTGTACACCCACGTTCATAGCAGCATCATTCACAACACTCAAGCAGTAGCAGCAACCCAAGTAACCAATGACGGATGGATGGGTAAGTCAAGTGTGGTATATGCATACAATGGGATACTATCTAGCCTCTGACACATGCTACAACATGGATGAACCTTGGAGAGATAATGCTAAGTGAAGGAAGTTAGTCAAAAAAGGACAAATATTGTGTGGTTCCCTTATATGAAGTACCTAGAGCAGTGAAATTCAGAGACATAAAGTAGAACGGTGGCTGCGTGGGCAAGGGGAAGAAAGGAGTTGGGAGTTAGTCTTTAATGAGTACTGAGTTTCAGCTGAAGGAGGTGGAAGAGTTCTGGAGACGGAGGGTGGTGATGGTAGCACAACACTGTGAATGTAGCTAATGCCACTGAATCGTATACTTCAACGTGGCTCCATGGTAAATTTTATGTTATGGATATTTAATAACAATAAAAAAATTGTTTTAATGAGAAAGTAAATGACTATGGATACAACCATAACAACCAAAAAAAAAAAAACAAAACCCCCTAACAGAGATTTAAGGATAGAAGAGAGGGTCCTGGAAACCTGTGAGTGGGAACAGCAGAAAAAAGGTGAGCTGGAGGTCTCAGGTAACTGCATCTACAGCCCCACACTAGACTACTGCCACCTTGCAGAGGGACTCTCTCCAGCCTCATTCTAGTCTCAGCATCTCCACCGATGCTCATTTTGTTTCTTAACACAACACTAACTTTTTGCGTGTGTTTAACAGAACCTTCAAATATATTCTTATTCCCCTTACTAGAAAAATTCCTTTGAAGGAACTTCCATAGAATGCCCCCTTTCCAAGTTACTATCAGTTCCTACTTTGTTAATATTACCTGTAGCTTTATGCAGACTGTCTTTATTCACAAAAATTCTTTCAGTGATATCTTTGAAATTAGTTAATTAACCCCTCAAAATTCCTTCCTCTGAACCACATAGAAGAGATAATTTAAACATTATTTCAATGCAGAAATATGTGAAGAGCATACTACACTCCTCAAGTTTGACAGATTCATTCTGCATAGAAAAATGAGCCAAACTGATGAGCTGCAAATCTGACTTTCATTTAATCCACTGGTTAAGAAAGATACATGCTGAAAACACTATTTTTCTATTTTTGTATTTAAAAGCCCTCCAAGAACTATGTGGTCACATGGACTTACGTGCAGGTAATTCAAAGATAAGGAAGATAATGATACTCTCTAATCTCTTTGGAGTCTGAGTCTAAGAAGGGGAAAAAATGGAATTGAAAAGAATGTGGACTGGGGAAATTAAAACTAAAATCAAGAGTCCATTTTCCTGCTTATAAGAGGGCAGAAATTATTGCAAAATAAAATAAGTTTTTCATTTTGAAGAAACCGTTTGCGATGATAACAGGACTGAGAACTGTGGCTGCTTGTACATCAGATGTGTTTTGCAGGAGAAGCCCAGTTTCGGTAAACACAAAGTGGTGACATTCTAATTCAACCTAATTGTTTTTTTAAAATCAGTAAGTAGCTGCCCTCCACTGGTTATACAGGGCATTGCAACTGCAGCAAACCAAACACTACATCAAATCATGTGTCTACAATATATTTTTGTGAAAAAGAGACATTATGCGTGATTGAGCAAAGTGAGAGCTAATTTCCAAATGTCTGTACTACTACATTTCAATTTTTTTCTTTTTTGGAACATTCAAGTTAACAGTACTTCTAAAGCAATGTTCTCAAATCAGCATGGAAACACTCGAAGTACCAAATCTTCAAATACAGAAGAAAACCCTAGTCAATGAGGGAAATCATGGAGAATACATAGGGGAACCCCACTTGCTAATTCTTTAAAATATAGCCAGTTCCATGTGTTCAAGAAAAGAATTAGGTCATAGTTTCAATTATACTTTTAAAAACATTTAAGATATTCTTAATTATTAATCCCGCCTCCCGCCCACCCCCCCCCCCCACTAAGACTCTTCAAAACAGACAAGTTCTTTCTGAGATGATACCAACAAGTGTTGAGGAAATGTAATACAGTAGGTAGGAACACCACCACCAGGGCCAGCTGCCTGTCTCCAAAGTTTGGTTCCTCCCCTTATCAATGATCTTATCTTCAATTAATGACTCTGCCCCTGAGTTTCATCTACCCAGGATCTACGTCACAGGATTTCTATGAGGATTAAATCAGTTAATGCAAGTGAAGCACCTAGAATAATATTTCTCATCTAGTAAGTGCTTTATAGGTTACACTTCAATGTCAAAGTCACTAGGAGGGGACACAACGGTGGCCCAGCCGTGGCGCGGCCGTTGCTGTGACCCGTGGGAACCAGCGAGCTCGCCGGCCAGAAGAGTAAGAAAGAGCAGAGCAACTCGGTTAAGGGAAAGCGCAGGGATGACGGGCCTTCTGTGGCCGCCTGCAAGCAGAGAACTTGGAGATCATGCAGCAGGTGCAGAAAAAGGCAAACGAGAAGGACGAGAAACCCAAGTAGCTTTGTGCCTTCGTGCCCAAGCCTCTTGCCCTCCGCCTGTGTGCCTGGAGCCAGTGCCACTGCGCTCGCGTTCCCTGCTGTAGTGCTCAGGGGTCCCAGCTCTGAGAGTGTTCCCATTGCCCTGAGTCCAGCAGGCCCCTTCTGTGCTTCCTTCCCCGGGGGAGCCTCTCTCCCCCTGGGCCACGTGTGGGGGTGAGGAGGTTACCCCTTCCCGGTGCTTTTTATTCCTGTGGGGCTCACACCAAAGTATTAAAAGTAGCTTTGTAATCCAAATAAATAAATAAATTCATAAATAAATAAATATCACTAGGAAAGTAAGCTGAGATTCTAAAATCTACCTGTAATAACTCTGTAGTAAAATATTTTAAAACACAATGACCTGCAACTTTTAGAAAGACTTCCATAATTCTGCCAAAATTTTTACTTAAAAATGAAGCTGTGGTATCTTAGCTGCGGTGTCTTGGCATTTTAAGGTGCCAGGTATCACTGACTATCCACCTACAAACTCAGCACTGGGGAACTCATGGTAAAGAGATGTTCTCTATGTAGGTATTTTGCCCACTTACTGCTTTCTGATTTTCCTTCTTCTAAAAGTTTGCAGTGGTCAAAGATGATTATACATAAATGCTACGTGCAACAAAATATCACCAGAATGGTATTTCGCAAATGTGTCGGTCCAATTCTCTTACAATAACAACAACAAAAAGATTTACAGTAGTTTATTCTGGATTTTGACCTTTACTTTTATTTATTATTATACAGAAAGCTAGGATTTAACTGCTCTTGACCAAAGGCCACAGCACATGAATCGCATAAAGATTTTCCATTTTTCATAAACTATTCTTGTGTCAGCTTAAACAAATCGCTTGGAAGATACAAGTTTTTGGAGACAGGAATGTGCTATTATAAAGCATACTCTTTTATTCAAGAATATAGAGTGAGACAGATTATTCTCTGTATCTAAGCCATTATTTCAGTCTTTACTAACACCTTAGATGCCAGAATATTAAAGTATCTCCCTAAATCTAAGCAATTCATATACAAAGACAGCAATTTAAACACAGAGGAAAACAATGATAAATCAAGAAATTAAGTTTTTGCTTAGTGATAAATGAACTGTCAAGCTTGCATTAGTAACAAGTTCCAACCGCTACATCATTACTTCAATTGTAGAAACAAAAGTACAATAGATTTAGTATGAAAGAAAAATGTAAATATAACATTCCTGTTAAAGTTTTATTATTCATAAAAGGCACAAGTAAAATTTTCATAAAAATTAAAATTACATTCAAAATGATTCTTTAAAAAGTTCTAAAAGACATTTAAATGCTTCAAGTGTTCACTAAGGATTACAAATTCCAATTATAATGTATTTGAGATATTACATTCATGTCAGTATTTAATGGGTCAAAACATGTTGTTGTGCTTCCCTGCTAATTTCCTTTGTCCAGTCACAAAGGCTGCCTCTAACTGCTTAAGAGAAATTAGGTTGGGTGCTAACACAGCACATACAGTTTATGTAAGTGGTATAAAATTGTGACCAGGTAATTAGGTATTTGCAAAATAAAAGGATTACGTATATGTTTAATTTTGAAAATGAAACTGCTACAATACCAGGGTAATAAAGTACTATAATTGCTGTGACAGACAAAGTCCGATCGCTGGACGTTTCGGTTGTTTCTGAGTTATCCCGGTAATTTCCAGTTATTTACAAATAATTGGCTAAAAAATAAAGTTGTAAGTCAAAAAGTAAAATATAAAAAAATCAACCAAAAAGTCCTTAAAAAGGATGACAAAAACACCCTAGAAATTCCATGATCAAAACCCAACTACTTATTTACAACTAGGTTATTTACAACTAAATTATTCTCCACTAAACTGTTACCTCAATCAGCTTTCGGACAAACTGCCCAGAGTTAACACTCCCGATAAACTTACTAGTATACAAAAAACACGGGGTGAATTTTCAGGTCTAGTTTCAGTTCTCCCAGCAATCAGGGACCTGAGATAAGTCTTTTAACTTGTCTCAGATTCCAGATTTCTAGAACGAGGAGGCTGAACCAGACGATTGAGAATACAGTCCCTTGCAGCTTTAAGGGTATTATTTTATGGTTCTGATACTACCATCTATAGAGCCTTGTGTATCGGGTTGGATTGCCAATTTGGTGAGTCTTCCTTTATTACAGTGAAGTTAATAGTACAGTTTTACACACTACAAGTAAAATTCACTGCTTCAATTCATTTGTGCATAACTTCTAAAAATGGACCATTACCCGTGTGTTGTGAATGTGCATTATTGTTGTATGATAAGAAACATTTTTATTTGGAAAAAGTTACAGGCATAAATGATTTTTTAAAAACATTAAAAAGATTTAAAAAATTTAACCTCAGGATATATATGTATACATTGTGAGTTATATATATATATATATATATATACACACACATATATAAATAAATTTCTTTCCCTACTTACCATAGTCACCTAAATTGTGACAGAGTATATTTGATTTTTTTAGTACACTTTGGATTTTATTCCCATATTTGTATCTAAGTATTTCTAAGAACAGCCACTTCATTAAAATGGCATTTTTCTTCATTCTTTCATTAAGCATTTAAGGAAACATGAGATAAAACAAAAATCCAACTACTGGATTGAATATTTTAAGTATTTCAAAAATGCCCACTATAAAGCCTCAATGATCGTAACATAAGTTTAACTCTTACAGTCTGGGCTGGGCCACCCCCCACTGTTAACTGGTCTTACACAGCTGCTCACCAAGAATTTAGCTGATGATTATTATAGTTATACCTTTAAGTCAACTATGACAAAAATGACACAGCAGTTACAGGTATTTCAGTCATACAAAAGCCTCATGTGATGACAGAGTAAGTATTTAAAGCAACCTGATTTTCCACAATTCTCAAAATATAATTTAAGTGTTAGAATGAATACAAAAACTTCTTTAATAACCATTTTTAAAGTCCCTTATCTAATTTACTTTCATGCACAAGTTTAAGCATAAAAGGATCATTAACTTCGGTTAAACTAAATGTTGCTTATCGATTATTTATTTCTCCTGTAATGAAGACTGTTGCAGACTGGGGAATCATAAATAAGGATACAATACTAATAATTCTTTTAAAGCACAACAAGTAAAGCAACTGGTTTTCCTATATGGCTTAATAAAAATTAAGTTATAATGCAGGAAGTTCACCAAATTGATGGTGAATTTAGCCTATGAAAAATACAAAGCTGAACTTGTGGAAATATAAGATATCAAACAGTGTTGACAATTTTAAAAAGTAAAATAGTAGGGAGAGGGGAGATAATTATGTTTCCCACACTGTTGCATTTCTGATGCAATTATAAATAAAAATCACTTATTTTGAGTGCAATTAACATAGTCCCGCAACTTTAAGAGATCGTTATATAACAATTCTCAGTAACATCTATGGAAGTATGTGAGATTTATCAATACTCACTAAATACTGATAAAGTTTCCATTGATAAATATTCATTTAACAATATTTACTTCGGCATCAAATTTAAGTCTAGAATTACTTTAATCAAGGAAAACATTTTAAGTACAGAATTAAGTTATAGAAAATTCATTTTAGGGTCTTATTCTTGTATGAGCTGACAGTTGATACAGCTGAACTTTTACATTATCAAAATTATATATCCAACAAAATGCACTGTCTCATAAACATCAACAATAATTTATAGCTGAAGTTTAAATTAAACTGACAGCCTAAGTTTTCATTCTTCCCAATAAACAGAGTACTAAGTTTTATCAAGAAAGTTTAAAACCAAAGAAAAAACAAAACTCAATCCCTGCAATTCTTTTTTATTTTAAAGATTTTTTAAATTTATTTTTAGAGAGGGGGAAGGGAAGAAGAAAGAAAGGGAAAGAAACATTAATGTGTGGTTGCCTCTCATGTACCCCCTACTGGAAACCTGGACTGCAACCCAGGCATGTGCCCTGGCCAGGAATTTCACTTAACGTAATGTTTCCCAGGTCCGTCCATACTGTCACAAAGGGAAAAATTTTCATAGAACTAGAACAAATATTTCAAAAATTTATATGGAACCACAAAAGGTCCCAAATAGCAACAGCAATCTTAAGAAAGAACAGAACTGGAGGAATCATACTTCCTAGTATCAAAGTATACTATAAGGCCACAGTAGTCAAAATAGCGTGGTATTGGCATAAATACAGACACATAGATCAATGGAACAGAATAGAGGGCCCAGAAATAAACCCACGCCTTTACAGTCAAGTAATATTTGACAGAGGGAGCAAGCACATACAACGGGCTAAAGATGGTTTATTCAACAAATGGTGTTGGGAAAATTGGACAGATACGTGCAGAAAAATGAAAGCAGACCACCTTCTTAAGCCACATACAAGAATAAATTAAAAATGGATTAAATTTTAGATCCAAAACCATAAGAATCCTAGAGGAAAACATAGGCAGTAAAATATGAGGCACTGTTCATAGCAATATTTTTTTTGATTTATCTCCTCAGGCGAGGGAAACACAAGAGAAAATAAACAAATGGGACTGCATCAAACTAAAAAGTTTACGGGTTGCCCTGTTTTAAATAATCCGATCGCCCCGAGGCCACCCTGCCGTGAAGAAGCCCAAAGGAGCCCAGGTAAAAGGACAACAGGTGTAGAAGTCCTTGGACTACACGAAGAGAAAACGGTGCTCGGGCAGCCACCAGCTTGCTGGACCCTACGGTTTCACCTCCAGCCACCAAGTGACTGCCACCAAAGTACAGTAATCAGCAATGCCCAAGTGATCCCTCCCAAATTCATAACCTACCTGAACAATGCAAGTAACTGTTTCTTATAACCTACAAAGCTTTGCGGAGATTGGTTAGGTAGCTGAACGGAACGTCTTACAAAATAAGGAGCTCCAAGAACACTGGTTTGCTACTGTAATTTAATAACTAGTCATCCTAACAGTGTTAACTTCAAAATTCGACAAGAATGAAAAGGATGACCCAAAATGGAAATTTAAATTAGTGGGCATTTGAAGGGTGGCAACAGTTTTGCTGACAAATTCATACCCTTTGGAAATGAGGTGTATAACCAGTCTCTATTTTAATAATACACTTGACAAACAGTTACATGTTACACTGACCGGAATTCACATTCAAACTAGTCTGATATGTGATAAATAGCAGAAAAATGAACTTGTGGAATTCCTACAATCATGCTTTTGTCTTTACTCCCAGCTAATTCAAATGACTAGAGGAGCAGGCAAGTGACAAAGAGGAACACGTCATGTTTAACACCTGGGAAGTCCATTTAAAAGATGCAATTGATTGTTGTCACAGAAGCACATGAGCCCAGCAAGGCCAGATAGTCCACATTTGCAAAGAAGGTGAAAAATCAATTATTTTTATGTGAACGCTCAAATTTTTAAATGTTGGCAACAAATTTAAATGTATTTTAAAAATACTATATAAGACACCAGCTTGTAATCTCTGTTCTGTTCCTTTCTGGAGTAAAGAAGAATAAGAATACAGTCAATAAAATACAGGATTACTGACATCTAAATGACATGGAATAAATGATTCTATCTTAAAGTTGTAACCCTCTTTTCTACACCAGTTAACCGAGTGAAACAGTTATAAGAAATAAACCCCAAAGTCTGAAACTGTGATAAATGTTACAGATGTACCTCAGCATATTTAACTTTTTTTACTCATTAGACATTTAACTTTTTCACTCATTAGTCCCTAAGACAGATGGCAGCATATTGGTAAAGTTCAAACAAGTCCTTCTAGAAAATTAAATGTATAATGGAAACATATAAAACCAACATCTGTAGCTAAGGAAATGAGTAACTCTCAGCACTTCTTCATCCATTCCTACTGCATCTGATTTCAATAGCCAGAAACTGCCATTTAAGACCAACCAGAAACACAAAAAATTTTTACTATGAAAGTAAAGAAAGCATCTTCCAAAAGCAAGTTATTTCTAAAACAGAGCAGCTATCTGAAATAAAATCACCAGCAAAGACCAACTAAACAGAAGGACATGGTATGTCTGAACAAAGTAAATCTTCTTCTGGACAAAAAAAATCTTATATATTATTTTTAGCCCTAGTGATTTATAAAACAATCATCATTCTTTATTTGCATTTCATATAATTAGAGATTAAAGTTTACATGCAAGATGCTCCCTGGCAATTCTTACTACTAGTAAGAATCAAGTTAATATTCTTTATCAGATATGTCTAGTAGCTATATCAACATTCTTCAAAACATGTTCTCTAAAATACATCCTAAATAGAGATAATTTCAATCTGACTGAAACTTTTTTCATTTGTAATAATTATGTTTTCATTTGTTTATAACCATCTCTTAACTGTGAAAATGTTAAGTATTTCCTGTAGTATCAAGCAATAATTCTAGAGTTTTTACAGAAGTACCAAACAGAATCTAGTTCCACCTATTCAGTTCGAGAACACCCAAGTATCATTATAGAAAGAACTAGCATTTTCATCTCTTCTGAACATTTCCATGTGAGCACTCAAAGCCCCAAGACTACCCAAATTTACTTTTAGGTTCTCTTTCAAATTCCTTCTAGGTCCTGCAATAACCACCAGTTAGGGTGAAACATACCTGTCAGGAAGCAAAAGTGCTTCACATTAGCACTAACAAAATTCACAGCATCAAATAATTGGACTCGATGCTAAAAGTCACTATAATTTAGGCCAAAAGAAATCAGTGGAATAGTTTCAACCATCTAAGAGAGTAGGTATCTTTGGAACTAAAAATATTTTGCATAGTATATTAGGTAGCCTGGACTAGCAAATTAAGCCAGTTTCAGTATAGTCTTGTAACATTACAATAATAAACCTTATGAAATGTAATAACTAACACTTATTAAGGACTTACTACCTGCCAGTCACTTTTCTAAGTACTTAACATACATTATCTCTTTGAATGCTCTATTACACTGTATTATTGTTGAGACTACCATATTTAAGATAACTCTACAAGAAAAGGTAAACAGTTTGCCTAAGATCACGTGATACTGTGAAAACCCCAGAGTCTGACTTCAGAGCTCACATTGTCTTCTCACCACTATTTGTAACAGCTGATGCATTCGTTAGAGATACTGTGCTATTGAGAGAGCAGTCTACTGGATCACTTACGAAACCCCGTGTGAGAAATTCTTTTTATATATTAGAAAGGGGGGTTGTGCATGTGTGTATCTTGTGTGACTGCCATGCTGTCTCTTCCTGAGAGGACTTGGCACATCCTCCTCTTAATTTTATCACAAGGAAGCAGAGAGACAAACTAATAGGCCAATGTTTTACAAATTTTAATCTACATCAGAATCATGTGGGAGCTTAATAAAAATGCACATGTCACCCCTAGAGAGTTGGTTAGGCACTTTTGGCACGTAACCCTGCAGCTTGCATTTTTAATAAGTGCTCCAGATGTTTCTGATGAGTCTGGTCAAGGGTCACACTTTGAAGAATACTGGTGTAGGACCACATGAGTGGCTAACATGAATTCTATTAACAGCTTAACTCATCATAACTCACTCCTTACTCTTCCCATGGCCTTGACCTCATAGCCTACTCCAGTACTTTCCCTGGTTCTGATTTTCAGGTACACTTGATCGTTTTACTAAATTTGTTTCTCCTACATAGAAGCCACCTTGAATTCCTTGTGGAAGTTAAGATGCACGTTTCTTTTAAATGAGGCCAATTCACGTGGCAGTTCAACACCTGAAGTCAGTCCATTGAACTCATGAAGAAAGGCGGCCTCGGTGCACTAGGGCACTTAATGTGCTGTGTGTGTGCTGCACTTCCACTCCAAACCACTCAGTGCCCCGAATGGACCAGCACTGGGTGCGAACTATTTTCTTTTTGCAGTGAGTACTGAACTGCACACTCTTCTTCCATATACGACGTCTACAGACAATGGGTGACCCATAGATATAGGTCAAACCAGCCCACAGAAATGCTTTTGAAAAAATTGGAAGTCAACATATAAAAAACTAAGAAGTTATCATTTAAAAACCAGGAATCCTAGTGACTTTTGAGAAACTGGAAAATTTGGCAGTATCAGGACCACGATTTTCATAGTCACCCCCTTTAGAGACGCTTTGGTTCCCTGGGTCTTACGCTTAGTCCGTTTCATTCATTTACATTCATTTCCAGCATGCATCGCCTCTTGAGTTTGGGTCTCCTATATATAAACTGTGGCATAGGGAAGCGAGGTTAAGAAGTTATTCTGCTTGAAAATCATTTCACTGTGGTCAAGGAATCACTGATAGAAATTAGTTAGAATACTGGTAGTATTCCACAAATATCTCAGTACTCATACTAACCCAGTTTTCCCAAACCTTCTGACTTGTAAGGGAATCTAAGTGATCTTTTTACCTTTGTAAGAAAATACCACATACCCTCAATCCTGCGCTCGCACCTCCCCCATCAGCCTTTTTGGAATGAAACTCCCTTAGAGTGGATGTATGCACTTACTAGCACAGTAATGTGCTCCAATACCTTCTTCCTCCTGCTCCCACAAAACCTGGTATCACATTGGGGCACATCTTAAAAAAAATGGCCCTTCTTTTCAGGGTTCAATAATATTGCTAAATTGAACCAAATTTTAACTAGTAAGCTAATGTTTTCTCCAGATGCATGTTAAAAAGACAACACTTGGATGTCTTCGATACATCATTAATATCTAATATCTGTCCTTCTTGAGAAAAGAGCAGTTCTGGTGTTTTTCACCATATCCAATACTGATCTCTTTTTTTACTTGTTTTAGACTTGACCATTTAACATTCATTCACCAGACAGATTGTGCTATGAATAGCTAATGTCATTACCTAAGCAAAAAGTTCCGAATTTAAGCTCAGTGTTTCATCAGTTAAACTCATGTTAACCTGTCAAAGTACAGCAATAAATGTGGCTTTCAGAAAATGGTAGTGATACACAGAAGCAAGCACACACAAAACGTAACTATCAGAGAATACTGCTTATCACAGCAATGGCTTTAAATTGAAAAGGAATTCAATATTCAAGAGAACTAACTCCTCAGTAAAATTTAGAACTAAAGATAGAAGTTTTGTCACTTCATTATAGTAATTAATTTGTGGAGATAATTTAAGATATTGAATTTAACAAATCTAAGGAAGAGAAATTTAAAAAGCTACGGTTCTTTCAAGTCTTTAGATGTACTGTTGCTCTTTCTGACTGTTACGCGATCCTCTTTCACACTCTCCTCCAGGTGTAAACCGCGTGTCTCCCCTGAATTCACCGTAATCTTCCTTTACCGAAAGGGAAGTGTAACTAAATATTAGCTAAAGAGAAAATGCCCTTATTTCCCCCCGAAACATAATATAGAAATTAATAATGCAAAGTGCTCTCTGAATTATATCTAAGGGAGAATAAAAATTTAATTAAGACTCTACTTAAGATGTTAAACTTCGTCTTTAGAAGCTACCCAAATCAACAGTACTCTATAGGTCAGATGCAGCTCAGAGACCGTTTTTTGGAAGCCCGCACCATGTTCTCCTTTTCTTTTCTTAACTGAATGCCAGCACCTTTTAGGAAAGGCCTGTTACCCTGAGCAATGCCACTGGGTCGGCCATGGCTTTCTTCAAGCATCCACACTACCTATCTGGGCCCTGCAGATCACATTTCTCATTTCTTCACCCCAAGCAACCAAAAGAAAGGAAGGATGAAGAATCATCTGTTCAAATGCTCTTTAGTTCAGGACGATCAGGTGGTAACACCCTGCACCTTCTATGCTAACACAAGAGAAAATTTAGACAAGAATTTACAGGGATCATTTCTCACAAATATGCCAAGGAAATCCAGGGCAACTAACAATGACAGACTTTTGTTTTTAATGCTCTTATATGCAGATACTTGTGACATTTTCAAAAAACAGTTATATTCCCAAAGCACAGTGAGTTTGTGTTCATGTACATTTATTGTAAAGCTCACTCTCTCTTCACTTTGGTTGCAATGTTGCTTTAGAAGAGCAAAATCAAGATATGCTAACTGCTGGTTTAAAAAACCCCTAGGTTTCTCACATATTGTACGGCAATGCACGTACTACAAATATTAATTTCCAACTCCAAGCAGAAAACAGTGTACTAGAGCACAAAGTAGAAGAGAGACAAACACTTGCTAAACGTATTTAAATACATTAAAAGCAACTCTATCAACAGCAATAAAGTACTATATGGCCCTCTAGTGTTCAATGAAGAAACAAATGAATTAAGTGATTATTCTTATATATGACATTTCATAGTAAAAAATAATACTTCCTGATTTACTAAATATGCTAAACAAGCTCGTATGCAACATCTATAAAAACCTAAATATGTTGTATCTTCCCTGACTTTATTTCTCTGTGCTTTTTGTTGAACAACGATCCATATTTAAAGTATCCACTGAGAGAACTACAATGTTTTTAAAGGTTTCCTAATAAAAAAAAATCCCAATCCTAAATGGAAAAGAAACAGCATTTTTAAATTAAAGGTATACAGTACTGAATTTAAGGAAATTTTCAAAGAAGAAACAAAAAATAAAGGAATACTGTCATGACTATAAATTAGGTATTTAAAACACACGCAAATTCTCTCAAAGTATTTTCTCTTCTGTGTCTTCTACTTCCAGAATTCATCCAAACTGCTTTTTTTCTTTATCATACTTTATAGGTAACAGAGATTCATTACAGCAATGAAGCAATGAAATAGCTAAAAATTAGGTCCCCTAAAAAAGAGACAAAAGGTGAGACTGAGATTTTAGGACAAGAATCCAAGTAAAAAGCGTACTCACAAGCAAAAAAGAATCTTGTTAAGGCTCTTAAGATTGTAGTCACTGGTGAAAAGGTTTAAAAATTTATATTACCATCTAAACAAAAGTTGGTGAAACACTAACTTCAATATAGACCCAAGTTTTAAAAATATTTTTATATTTATATTTATATTTATAATTTACATATTGGAGTTTTAGAAGGAGATGATGAGGTGGGGAGACATATACAAGCAAGATCTAAATTACACTCTCAGCTCTGTCATTCACTTTCTATAATCTTAAGCTAATAATATTTCTGAGTTAAAACTTTAGAAACTATAAGATTTTGTGAAGTTCCTATACTTGGCATCAAAATTAATCCTCCAAATGTCAAGGAATAAGTTGCCTACAGTGTAGAAACGGCAAAGAACCCTGCAAAGCACCACTTAGCCATCAGCAAACCATTAAGAAACAGATAGGGTATAAACAGAAAATTTCAACAAATTTGCCCAACATAAACACATACAGATATTTGGAATATATTCAAATATATTCACATAGGGAGGCTTTCTACTTATTCCTAAAAATTCTGCCACTATTCAAAAAAGTTACTACTCCTATTTTTGGTTCTCTTGTAAAGAACTGTAAAGAACAGCTTCCCAACACTGTCTAATCCTACTTAGCCTTTAAGTCTCAACCTAGCGTTCTTTCCTCACTGAAGATGGCAGTGATTCAATATTTCGGTGTGGGAACATAAGCACTGAGAACTACACAACAGGGGAGACGGTGAAGATACTAGAAGACAGACTCCTGATACAAACGCTTCTCAGTAAGGAGGGACTTGAGCAGGAAGGAGCCATAATCGAAACTGGGTGAGGACCGAGGTACCCTGTCAAATAACAATGGAAAATCTAATAGGGACAAATTTTAAGTCTTGCACTTAGGTTTGAAAACCTGTAAACATTTACATCAAGCAGAACAGGATTAAACCAGACCATGTTTATAAAGACACTTAAAGATTTTGTTTTCTGAAAGTTCAATTCAATTTTTAAGCATTTTCTTTATGCAAAATACAAGGTCCTACAAGATACAGTATAATCTTAGAGGATCAGGTCTATGAACAATTTAAATTTAAAAGAAAGAAAGCAAGCTTACTATACTGCCACAATTCTTCCTAATATTACCTGCCCAACCTATACACCAGGAGTTATCATTCAACAGAAAAAAAAAGGTATCCCACAATTACTTCCATAGGCTAGCAAGGGTGTCCAATGCAGCCCAGGATGACTATGAACGTGGCCCAACACAAAATCGTAAATTTACTTAAAATCTTTTCTTTGCTCATCATTTTTCGTTAGTGTTTGTGTATTTAATGTATGGCCCAAGACAACTCTTCTTCTTCCAGTGTGGCCCAGAGATGCCAAAAGGTTGGATACCCCTGCCAGGATAAATGTTGTCAGTACAAAGAAAAGAAAGGTACAAAATAAAGAGGCCAGGAATAAACCTACATGAATACAGTCAACTGAACTTTGACAAAGGAACAAAGGAGCAAAAGCAAAACAGTATCTGTTCAACAAATGGTGCTAGAAACCTGGGCATGCACATTCAAAAATTACCTCGGAATGGATCATACGCCTAAATGTAAAACGCGACACTATTAAACTCCTAGAAGGTAAACAGAAGAAAACCTAGGATATTTGGGTATGGAGATGGCTTTTTAGATATAACCAAAGGTACAGTCTATGAAATAATAACCTGAACATTAAAATTAAAAACTTCTGCTCTACGAAAGACAATGTCAAGAGAATAAGAAGATAAACCGCTAAGAGGGAAAAAATACTCAACAGAGACAACATGATAGAAGCCTGTTACCCAAAATATATGAAGAACTCTCACAACTCAACAGTAAGAAAACAAACCACCCCATTAAAAAAATGGGGCAAAAGATATAAATAGACACCTCACCAAAGAAGACATACAGGTGACAAGTGAGCACATAAAAAAGATACTGAACATCATATATCATTAGGGAATTTCAAATGAAAACAGTGAGATGCCAGTACACACCTATTAGAATGGCCAAAAGCCAAAAACACTGACATCATCAAACGCTGGCAAAAGGAAGTCTCACTCATTTTCATGGGACTACAAAATGGCATACCCCCTGTGGAAGGCAGGTTGATAACTTCTTACAAAATTAAGCATGCTCCTAACCTGCAATCCACCAACTGCACTTGTTAGTATTTACAGAAAGGAGTTGAAAACCTATGCCCACACAAAAATCTGTACACGGATGTTACAAGAAACAGGAATGCAAAATGTGAGGGGCAACCCCCCCAAAACAGAATTATCTTCTGAAGGGGGGGGGTCCTCTGTAGCACAGGCTTCTCCTACTAGGTGCGTGTTCTAGGAACCCATCTGTATCAGTGGACCAGTTAGCGTTGTTGTGAGAGGCTGCATTCAGCTTCAGTGAATGTTTTTTTGAAGACTCAGCACGTTTGCCCATTTCATGATGGGTGATTTACGAGTGCACCTGCCCACGCCATGCTGAGTGTTCAGCAGTATTTGACCAAAAACGGCGTGACCCTCATACCCTACCCTCCCTATTCACCCAATCTCACCCTTAAGCGACATTTTTTTTCCCCCAGATGAAAAAAGTCCTCAAAGGAAAATATTTTGCTGATGGGGAAGAGTTGAAACAAAAAAACGGCGGCAGCACCAAAAAGGCATCAAAATCAAAGAGTTGATAAACTGTTCTGAGCAGTGGAAAAAACATCTTGATAGGTGTATTGCATCAAATAGAGAGTACTTTGAAGGTGACTTACGTTTAAATATGTAAGAATACATAATTTTTTTATAAATACTGGGTTTTTTTTGAGATTCCCCCCCCCCGTAGTATATGCACTGACCCTAGATATGCAAAATATGCATCCATGTGGCCAAGGGCTGGCTAGAAATGTATGTAAAAATGGATTCACTATTTACTGACAAACTACTGGGCACTGGGGTGCCTTATACATGATAGATACTATTAGACAAGACATGGAATCAAAGGGCATGAACAGGAGAGAGGCAGAAAACAGATTTTTAATACAATATGGTATGAATCACAATAAATATACCATGGAAACAGAGATTAAGTTGGGGCAACTTTGAGGGAATGCGGCATGAAAACAGAGGTTAAAGTGGTGGCTTTATGGGTTATTCCATAGCTCACCTTCTCCTAAAATTACTATTTCATTAAATTTTCAAATTTTAACAGAAGTATAACCAGGATCCAGAATAAGATCGAGGTTCAAATCCTAGCTCTACTACCTACCAACTCACTAACCACTGGTGAATTACTTAATCTCTCTTAACTTTGTTTCTCTTCCCTATCTGATGTGAGATTAAAAATCAGAACCTACATAAACCAGATTTTAAGATTAAATGAGATTATATAGGTAAAGTATTCAACACAGTGTCCTGGCACATAGTAAGAGTGCTCAGTAAATGGCTTATTATCACATCACCGATGTCACTATCAACGCTGTTTCCATTGCACTGAGGAGGCTGAGAAACAGAACAGGTGACAGTCTGGCTCAGCTGCACCTCGGCAGCACCGAGTTGACTACAGGACACAACGCTTCAGGAGCAATCTGTCCAGAAGAGCAACCAGGACGGTGTCCTGGAAACACTGTCGGAGAAAAGATTATGGATGAATGTGACAGCAGCCTTCTCCTGTAAGAAGGGTGGCCATGCTGTAGGTGGAAGACCAAGGACCAACGAGGTCAACATAAAGACCTGTGTAAAACTCTAATGCTACCTTATCCTGTAGTATTCTCTAGGGATGACTTCCTTTGCAAGCCCAAGTCTACTGGTAAAGTCACGGGGCACAGGTTTTGGACTTGGTGACCTCAAAGTATCCCTCCAACTCAGATTATATTTCAGGGGACTTAAAATTAGGATGGGAAACCTAAGCAGTTGAAATAAACTAATTAGTGTGAAGAGATGGGGAGCTGGGACTAAGGGAGGGGAGGGAAAGCACTGTGACTTCCTGGGAAAGCACTCTGGGAGTATATTTTAAAAGACAGACTCCGAAGTTGCTCACAGAAAGATTTTTAAATGAAAGATATTCACGTTTCATGGAGAGCCAGAAGTGCTATCAAGGCTACTCTACGTAACTCTGGAAAGAAACCACATATTAAATAAATGTCTTAAAATCAAGGAAGGATACCACCACGCTAAACTATAACTCTTCTAGAAGACAGTGTGGTAAGCTGACACCTGAAGCCTAGAGATGTGAAGAACTAGTTATACAAAAAAATCTCTCAAAGAGTTTGTTGCTTTTCCCACTACATTTAGCTGCATTTTCATGAAGAGATCATTACATAATGCCCTTCCTTGTGAGGGTATCTTTTTACCCAATCTTCCAGTAGAGCATTATACATTATGGAAGTTATCAAAAAAAGACTAAGTAGAGTAAAAACTGGTTTCTACCAGATACAGATTTTTCCCCTAATACTGGTAATATAGGCTTGTTGTAGAAAGCTTGGGGAATTCTGAAAAGCATATAAAAACAAATAGAAATAATTCAACCATATTCAGAGATAATTACTAACACTTAGTTTAATTCTGATTTTTCCAATGCATATATACAGATTAATATATGTCTGCTTCCTAATTATGATCATATTGTATACAGTTTTGAGAGAACTAATTTTTAGTAAACACTGTTTATTAACATTTTCCTGTTATTAAATTTTCATTAAAAATATGGTTTTTAATGGCTGTATGAATTACCTTCAATTGATTTCTGCATCTTAGCAACATGGTTCTTAAATTGGAATTTTAACTTCTCCTCCTAGGAGTCTACTCTAGAACTACTAATTTTATTATGTTATTATTGAATATTTAAATTTTAAACTAAATTTACATGGCATGCCTATTTATAATTTATAGTCCAGCTTGGGTAGATCTTAAGAGCTAAAATGAGAATTGTTCATATTACAATTTGTGAATCTTAACTCTCAACCTGAATCAGCACTAGAAACAAATATACCAAATTTCTTCTGTTCAAAAAAATAAAAGAATTCAATGCCAATTCAAAACAAACTTACAAAAGAGTCACAAGGTAATACCAAATGACTTGCACAATGGAGAAAACCAACAACGGGTCAAAAGAATTAAATTTTCTAATTCTAGGAAGTTATAAAGATAGAGATGGAATTTGGCCTGGCTTTTAAATGATCTGGCTCGCTGGACGGGAGCGAAGTCATTAAAAGCAAGTGGAGGCATGGAGATGAAAGGTTGAAAGCAAGTGTGGTAAGACTATAAAAGACTTTAAATGTCCACTTAGGGGGGTGGCTTCATTAGTGGGCAATGGGGCACCAGATATTGAGATTGTGGTTACAGATTTACATGGAGGTAAAAATCCATTTTAAAAAATTCATCCAATCATTCATATCGCCAACTCATTGTCAAGGACAAGACATTACAGCCTAGTGCAAACAGAAACCCAGGCAAAGAGGCTCTTAACATTTTTAAACACTGGGTCTCCAGTTTTTATTTTACAAGCACCTGGGGGTAAGAAAAAGGAAGTCCAAATGTTCAAGTCTGTTAAATTTTTCAGCAGACCCATAGGATTATAGGATAAGAAAAAGTCAAACTATTTTTCCACCAAGTGATCAGAAGACCAGGATATTAACAAAATTCGTAAACGTGGGGAGGAAAATTTAAAAATTGGGATGAAGAAAGTCACGGTAGTTTTAAGTGGACGACTCAGGTGACAATGCCCAATAGACAGAAATGTGGGACTGAGGCTCAGGTAAATGATGGGAGCTTGAAACATCATTTGGGAGTTGTCTACCAGAGTAGACGCATTCCTGTGCCCTGTACATCCCACCTTTCCCAACACCAACAGAACATCACTGAGACAGACCAGGTCACTGTAATTATACACACATGAAACAATTTGCCTCCCGAGCATTTTACAGATAACTATTTGTGGTATTTGTGGATACATCAGAGAAGTTCATCTCCTCTGTGCACAAACCAATGAAACACTTGGAAAACTTTTTAAATTCTCCATTCTATCGGGACACTTTCTTTTTGTCTAGAATGAAAACTCATAATCAAAGTTATCTTTAATTGTTGTAGTGAAACAGATACAGATTTAAACATGATCAATATTTAGAGCTACTATGGTTTCAAATAATGTTAACACATTTTTAAAACTGCACTGACAGGAAACAGAAATTGATCATAAAATAAAATTCACATTGGCATCCAACTAACCATAAGGTTCAAGGATTCAACTATACAGATATTTTAAAAGAAGATGGTTTAAAGAAACTGACTTAAATTCTAATGAAAGGAAATGGAACATACCTGTCAACATAGAAGATCTGTGAATAGCATCCTCTTGAAAATGTGTCTTATTTTTATTAGAAACGGGCCCAGCTTATTATACTATGCTCCCAATCCTTTTGTATATCCTTTTGAAAGTATTTATCTATTCCTTTATTTATATCTTTTTCCACAAGGGGCAATATACTAATGACTTACCTCTAAAGGTCATGAAAAAACAAACAGAAACTGACACACTGTGGGGAATGAAGTGTACTCTGTGAGATGGGGTAAGAGACAAGAGACAGACACAGCGAGGTTGCGAGGTTGCATCTGTGAACTACCTGCGTGTCCCAGACACTACACTACTTGCTTTACGTGTTATTTCACTTGGTCCTTACAAAACCCTGAGAAATAAGGAAATAGTTCTGTGTCATTTCACACTTGTGGTCATATGATGAGTGACAAAATCAGAATTCAAGCTCAAATCTGTAAAGTTCTTATCACTCTACTGTGTTAGGGGGAAATTCTACCTTCCTGAGTGTTCCCCCTTTCCACCACTTCTGTCCTCTCCATGTGATCAAAATTGCATTAAACTGGGCTGGGTGAATGTTCCCAGCTTTTCCTCCTTCACACAAAGGTAGGGGGCATGGTTATTCACTGGGCTGTTTATTAGTGGATGTTTTTCAAGATGACTGCCTTACACAGCACTCTTTGTTCCCTGGACACGTCTACACCTAACAGAATATGAACTTAAGTTGTCTCACAAGAGCAAGACAAGACCAGGGACATCCTGGAACAATCAAAACTCTCTAGATTTCTACCCATAATAGAGTTTAGTGCCCTGTTAGATTTCAGATGTTAGCCACACTGTCCTACAAAGTTTCCCAGTAGCTGTGGTTCAAGGGAGTGGTTGGAGGATGGTGGACAAGAAACAATAAACATTTATTTCTTATTTGAGGAGAAAAGGATTTTTAGGAGGGGAAAAAACAGACTAATTGAGATCAGGAATGCAGCTATGTGAGAACAGATGGACGAGACCAATACAGACACGGGAGAAACAGAAATCAGGGCGCAAACATGGGTCTATTCCCAGAAAGATCAGGCGGACACAAAACCTGGTGATTGGTAACCTCATTTGCTTCTGCTTTTCCTTTTAGTAGAAAATGGGTTGTTAATCTGCAGTAACCATGTAAAATGAGTCTTAATTAAGTCCAGGCTGGGCATCTCTTCAGAAAACAAGCTTGCTTTGTTCATTCACTCATTCATTCATTCACGCATTCTTTAACGTGACAGGCCGTTGGCAGAGGGAGCTAACGTGAAGAGACGGGCCCTCTTCTCTGAGGAAGCAAACTGACTTGAGAATTTGTAGGCAGACTAATCGAACTGACAGAAATAGCCAGCACACAACTGCTGGTGAAGAAGCACATTTGATAAACTCTAGGGAGAGTGACATCTGATACCCAGTCTCAAATTTCACTGTCATATCTTCCTGTTACAACTTTAGCCTTGAACTCTCAAATCTTCAATACTGTTTGTTTAATACAGAAAGAAAAGCACTTAACTGAGCTCTCTGTATTTTCTAAAGGGTAGCTCTGGTGATTTCAACTGTGACGTGGCATTAGAAAGTCACCACACTCCCACAGAGTCGAGAAGCTACATAGTAATGTTTGCCAAAGTCTACCGTAGAGGGCAGCATAGCACATGAAAAGAAAGGGTTTTTACGAAATTAGGCAGATCTAGATTAAAATCTCTTGTCACAGTGTGATTTTTGAGTGAATCATTTGGTCTCTGTGTAACTTCTGCTCACTTACCTGACCTAGGAACTTGCATACCACATGGGCTTAATAAACACCAATTTGTAGCTGACACTACCCTTGTCTTGTACCATTAAGACAGTCTGGAATTTCTAATGTATATTATTGCCATAGGCTCCCGTAAGAACAAGGTGACGGGGGGGGGGGGGGGGGGGGGGGGGGGGGGACTGTCCTAAGAGTTTTGATAGCTTTCAATACACTTTCAAAGAAACAACCAACGCAAAGAAGGACCAGAAGTGATTTTTTCACTAATATCATGTTTGCATATACATATCTGCATGTTCAGGAACGAGGAATAAGTCTAGCTGTCCACAGGGTATGTTAAGAAACTGCTAAACAATAAAATTTGACAGGTATGCTGAGTAAAACTGTAAAAGGCTAATCCCATATACACCTTTAAAATTGGGATTTTAAAAATGATTACTATTATACCTCCACTCTTCTCAGAAGTCACAGTTCAAGAAGACTTGAAACTGTGGCCAGGATAATGTTTTTAGGAGTTTCTTACATACATCATGATTAAGAATTTAAAGCTACTCCAAAACAAGAGTATTTAAAACAGAGAGAGCTCTTCCCTATTTACTGTGCAAACACATTTATCCACATGGGTGCTAGCATTTTCTTTTTAAGCAACACAGTAACAGATGACACTTTGTGATTGCTGCAAAACTAAAGCACCCTGGGGACACTCCTGCAGAAGAGCTTCGGGGGTGGACAAAAACAAACACGAGCCAATTTCAGATCGAACCTTCCTTATGTAGAAGGGCATCACTGCCTTGGCAACCAAATAGTTTCATACCCTTCTTGCCATATTTATGGAGGGAAGTGACCTCAAAATAAATAATGTATCAAAAGCATATATACACATATATACATGTCTATGTGTACATGTACACAACATATAAGCACATGTACACATCTATTTCTGCTATTAGTACTCGGTCTACAACTGTACAAAACAAACTGTATGTACAAAACAATAATTTGTATTCACAACTCAAGAGTCACCCAAATGACTGAAATTCGGTGTAGTTTGTTTTTAAGGAGGTACTGTATACAGGACGTATCTAAAAGTTCTGTTTACCATTTCATGTTGAGGGGGAAAAAATAGAGCACCTGTCAGACCTGTGTACTAGTTTCCTACTGAACATGATGATGATTTCTCCTTTTCGGAAAAGATCTGTTTTGTCCACCTGGCTCTCTTGGTTTTAACTTGAAATGTTGCAGAAATGATTGATAGCTCTGCACTGTTCAGCAAGGCTTAGCTTTCATTAAACTTCTTTCTTAAATAAGATAATGCAGTTAAATACTAAACCCCCAGTCCTGCACTGAGCCCTCAGAAAGTAGAGGAGGGCTACAAACTCCACTTTGACGCAGTAACCTTGAGGGAGAGAGATCAAGAGATGGGGACAGAAGCTGGGCGAACTGCGCTGTAAAAGGTCTGAGCCTTCCCAACAAAGCAGGGCCAGAGCTACCGGGCTCGAGCCAGCATCTGGAGGGAGGGATGATAAAGCGGGTGGAAACCACAAAAGGAACTACCTGGAGGCAGTTCCTTTTTAGATCAAGCCATCTAAATAAAATCTAAACTTGCAGACAGGCTACGGAAATTAGGAATAAATATGTTCTAAAAATTTAAGTTTCACACACTAATGCAAACATGATGTAGCAATTCAAGTATTAAACTAAGTGTTAAGAAATTTCATTCCAGGTCAAGTTAGTTAAAGGAGATGATGTTAAGTCTGTTTTTATATTGTTTGTGGGCTAAATTAATGGCGCACTTTGAAATTTAAAATAAGCAAATAGGAGTAAGAGGATACATTACTACAGACATTATTTATTTTGATGCCTGAGAGGGAAAAAGGATAGAAGTTGTCACATACCTCATCTGAGTCTAATTCTTTTTACTTTCTCTCTCTTTGAATAGACCATTAAATAGCAACACTGACTA